>NC_059131.1:71092723-71700556 GCF_020740605.2 Lemur catta
AGAGCAATGCCTCTTTAAGAGTTGGACTAGAACCTAGAGGATTTCAACTGCCCCCAAGTTGCAGAGACAGTCCAAAGAGAGTGTAATAGAATGAATGCCTGGCTTGGGCATCAACTGGTCTGATCTCTCTGCTATGGTGGATAGTGACTACTAACTCAAATGTTTACTAAGTTCATTTCCTATCTCATTTCCCCCTCTAACTCCTGCACATGACAGAACTGCTAAACAGAGGCTCCAGGATTTGTCATCCATAAAAATGCACGAGGTAAGCCTAGAAGTGTCATCTACTACTTAAGCCTCAAACACTATTAAACTCCCACCCCAAAACACTCACCTCTCTTTTGCACCCAACAGCCCTTTTCTTTCTCCTCTTCCCCAAACAGTTCCAACTGGGGATTTTCCTCACAAACTTAACTTTGGAACATGGGTATTTCACCATTAAAAACAGACTGAAAATTTAAACAATTGATAATTTCTCAATTTAAAAGGGTTCTTCCCATTCTTTTATTTTTTACACCTAAGACTGATTGGAACAAATGGCCAAGTAGCAAAAGAATGCTAATGGGAACTAGGCAAAATACCTATCATACTTTGATGCCTTAACTTTTTTGTGAATAAGGTTGTTTGTGGTTATGATTTTAAGCCACATTTATGAAAGTTATCTTTCCTGCTAGGAATAGTAGTCCCAGTTCTTAAGACAGACTTGCATTTACCCAAAATACACAGTGTAGCACAAATAGGCTGCCTGGGTGTTAACTTCCCAAACAGGCTGCTAAACTCTATTGGGGTATTTCCATTTCTAACCTAACCAAAAATGTAGACTAACAAGTTGTCTCCCTGTTGAAGAAATATGTAGAATGAACAGAGCAGTGTGGGATCTGTCGGAGAAGGGAGCTGTGCCTGGTTCCTGAAATCATGGTTTTAAGAGTTTAGGGACAGAGTGCTTGTGTGCAAGGAGGGTACAGTTTAACAATAGCTGTTAAAAAAAAAATGAGACAATGTAAAGCAAGAGCTAAAGCAAAGTTCCCCATTAGATTACCTGAAAACAATAAAGTCTCCGGCTCAGAACTACAGATTAACAAATTCAATCAATGGTACTGGGCTTTTGCACACAGAAGTTTTGATGATGACAGCGTGACTTTAGAGCCTAATGACACAGTATTCCCAAAGTTCTAGTCAAAGTAGCAAAAATCTGACCTAATTCTTAAAGGTTAAATTGTCTGGGCTACTGGTTTGTGCAAGCAGGACAAAATCCTTTCCTGCCTCTTAATTTTGCCACGACGTTGAGTCACAATGACAGAGAGCTCTCCTGGCATTTCTCACAAGGCCTGAGTCCCATTTGGATTGAAGTCATTTTGTAAATTGCACAACTACACCCCTAGGTCAAGTTTAAAACCTGTTTTGAATTTGCACCTTTCTGGCTGTGTTAAAGATGACGTGAACAATGGCCTCCACGCCTTCGATATCTAATTTATTTCCACAATGTTGTTTCTTTAGTGTCAGGCTCTCCCCACTAAAAATGAAGTCTCCCTCCTACACTAACCAACACTTCCAGTTCTTATTTCTAACCCTACAAATCAAATTAACACGCAGGGGCAATAAACAACGCGGTCTACTGAAACAGGTTCAACCTACAGCCTCGCCACTTAAAGGACGGCCAGATAGCTGGGGATGCTGAACATAGGGCAGGCCCAAGTGTTCACACGTCCCAACCTCCCGCCTTGCCCCCTCCACCGCACAGAACGAGCTCGCTGCAGAACCCACCTCTGCAACTCCTCCTCCTTGATCCTCTCCTCGTCCCACACGAACACGCCGGCGAGCGCAGCCATCAAGACAGAGGCATGGCCAGGGCGGCCGTGCAGCCGGCGCCACAGGCGGCCGAGGAGGACTCGGCGCGAGCTCTCCGAGTAGAGGCGGCCGTAGAGCTGCGCGATCTGCTGCGCGCGCCGCACGCGCAGGCCCGTCACGAAGCGGCACTGATTGGCCAGCAGGGCCAGTAGGCCCCCGCCCCGCGCCCCCGCCAGCCAGGCGGCTAGGGCGGCCGGCGGCCTTCGTGGGAACATGCCGCCACGCCCTCGCGAGCCTCGGGGCCAAAGTAACCAGCCCAGCAGCGCGCAGGCGGCCGTCCGCGGCGTCCCCCTAACTGGCCGGCCACTAACCCGTCTCACGGTCCCGCGGCCAGAAGCCGCCCTTCATCTCTCTCTGCAGCAACCGCTGAGGAAGAGTCCCCTCTGGGGAGAGAGTCGGTCATGGCAGCAGCCGCGGGGACGGCCCCGCGACGCTGCACGAGGCGCTCCCGGACTTGGGCCTCAGACCGGCCGGACCGTTGGCCCCCCTTGCTCTTCTGCGTTCTTCGTGCGGCGCCGGGCACCGTGGTGCAAAGCGCTCGGGAAGCGGCGAGACGGGCAGCTCCAGCCCGGCAGCAAGCAAGCTCCCGCGCGTTCGCCGTCCGCCACACGCTGCCAGCCCACAACCTACCCCGACTCTGCGGGCCGGGCCCTGATTGGGCGGAGCCTGGACTCCTGAGTGCTCAATGGTGCCACCAAGTGCTCATCACGGCTCCCTCCCGCCCCTTCGCGCAGCTCGCCCGGGTGGCCTGCTAGCAAGGTAGGTGGAACGGCGGCGAGTGCCAGCCAAGGGCGCCTCGGAGAGTGACCCGCGGACCCCGCCGCCGCCGCCATCTTCGGGCTGTCTCGACCCCGCCCCTCGGAGAAGCGTGGCCAGGTGCCCGTTAGAGTCCTGCGTGTTGTTCAATTGTTCTAAGAGGCGGAGGACCGTCGCCCCATTTTCTTATTAGAGTCCAGAGTAGGGGGTGTGGTCTTCGCACTGCCTCTGGAAGGCGCCGGGGGCCTCCCAGGTTGGGGTGGGGGGCGGTGAAGACACCTCCGGTGAACCGGGACCCTGCTCAGGCCTGCGGCGCCTGCCATCGTAAAACTTCCTCGGCCTGCCTGCCTGGCTTTCCCGCGGGCGCCCTGAGCATTCTTCTCTCCGGGAATCCCGCAGCCAGAGAGTGGACGGCTGTCACATCTAAGAGCCCAGGATACTTCCCAGGGAGCGTCACGTGCGCAGGTGTCCTGTCGCAGTCTGCACATGCGATAGGCCTTTGGTAAAAGGGCAGCAGAGTGTAGTTAGTTGGGACAGGTCACGTAGTAGCTGTTCCTCTCCCCTTGACCCAAAGGTGACAACGTTAGAAGGTAAACAGGTATTCTAAACCCTAACCTTGCAGCAGAGTATTACTCTTCTGTATCCAAGCTCATTAAAACGAAATTGCTGTATATCTAAATTGTTTCCTTATTATCCTTTTTTATGCTTTTTCTTTTTGTTGGTTTTTTCCTTGAGACAGTATTTTGCTCTGTTGCCCGGGCTAGAGTGCAGTGGCTTCATCATAGCTCACAGCAACCTCAAACTCCTGGGCTCAAGCCATCCTGCTGCCTCAGCCTTCCAAGTAGCTGGGACTGCAGGCGCACACCACTACACCCTGCTAATTTTTCTATTTTTTGTAGGGGGGCGGTCCTCACAATGTTGGTCAGGCTGGTCTCGAACTCCTGGCCTCAAGCGATCTTCCTGCATGCCTTGGCCTCCCTATGTTTATTCCTAACTACCTTATTGACAAAGAAGAAAAAATATTATAAAATGTCTTGGTTCTGAAAGAGTTTGTGCTTGTTCCCAGGCATTTAGGCATTTTACTGTAGCTAAAGATTTGCACAATTTTAGATGTTCTTAATTAATAAAGGTAGATATTTCTCCAAAGAGAAAAAAAATTATGCTTTACTGGAAACCCACATTTAAGTCTCTCCTATCCAGGCTGTCAGAGTTTACTTTGGATATTGGTGTTGATATTTATTTATTTCCCTTAAAGCAGGTAAGGAGAATGTGTGTGTAACACAAAATAGAATTTGACACTTAGTTGAGCCAGGCTTTTTTCAAGGATGGTAGGATGGCCTGGAGGCCGGTGGGGGTAAGGTTGAACTTTCCTGCTGTTCTGCTTCCCTTGATTAAAAGGAGCCCCTGAGACCTATGCAAGCCTTAGCCCACCTGTGGTTTGGGGTTGCTGTCTGCCTTATAAAGCAAAGTGGAGGGTTTGTCTTCTGGGAAGACTAAGGTGTGTTCTCTGAAAAAGCCTCCTACATAGTTGGCTTTGCCATTTGCCAGGAAATAGGAGGGCAGGGATTGAGGCCTCATGAATTTTGTTTTCAGTTGTGGTCAGGGGAGAATACAGTGATTGTAACCAGAAAATCCAGAGTGGAGTGTAGTTACCTCCAGAGCTCATCACTGAGAACTCAGCTTGGGCTTTGTGACAGTTGTAAGCTTTGTGACAGTTGTAGAAATGGATTCCTTAATAATGATAATTTTTAAGAAGGAGCAGAGCACTTCTGCTTATTGGTGGTGTAGTGTTTTGGTTTTTTTTTTTTTTTTTTTGAGACAGAGTGTCACTTTGTTGCGCTGGCTAGAGTGAGTGCTGTGGCGTCAGCCTAGCTCACAGCAACCTCAAACTCCTGGGCTTAAGTGATCCTACTGCCTCAGCCTCCCGAGTAGCTGGGACTACAGGCATGCGCCACCATGCCCGGCTAATTTTTTCTATATATATTTTAGTTGGCCAGATCATTTCTTTCTATTTTTAGTAGAGACGGGGTCGCACTCTTGCTCAGGCTGGTCTCGAACTCCTGACCTCGAGCGATCCACCCGCCTCGGCCTCCCAGAGTGCTAGGATTACAGGCGTGAGCCACTGCGCCCGGCCTGGATTTTTTTTTTTTTAATCCAAACCAAACAGGTCTTCAGGAACTCCAGTTGAGCCCCTCTAATCCAACAATTTTCTTCATCTCTGCTGCCATTCCCATCAGTATATAAACACAGTTGAGTTCATCTTCAAAAAAGGTTTTGACAAAAGAAAGAGGCCTTTACTCTTCCTTGCTCCAGATACCACCCTTTTTCTTTCTTTTCATAGCTAAGACTTTGTTTTTAAAAGAACGTCATATACAGTCAGCCCTCTGTATCCATGGGTGCCACATCTGTGGATTCAACCAATTGTGGATGGAATATATTTGGGGAAAAAATGCATCTGTACTGAACATGTACAGATTTTTTTTGTTGTTACTATTCCCTAAACAATTCAACAACTATATAGCATTTACGTAGCATTAGGTATTATAAGTAATCTAGAGATCTAAAGTGTATGAGAAAATGTGAGGAGATTGTCTCCAAATACTACACCATTTTATATCAGGGACGTGAGCATCCGCAGGTGGTCCTGGAACCAATCCCCTGCTTCTCTATTTTTCTATACCGCCCTATCAAGTCTTCCTCTGTAAAATTTAAAAACAGACCAGGCATGGTGGCTCACGCCTGTGATCCTAGCACTCTGGGAGGCCGAGGCCGGTGGATTGTTTGAGCTCAGGAGTTCGAGACCAGCCTGAGCAAGAGCGAGACCCCGTCTCTACTGAAAAAATAGAAAGAAATTAGCTGAACAACTAAAAACATATAGAAAAAATTAGCCGGGCATGGTGGCGCATACCTGTAGTCCCACGTACTCAGGAGGCTGAGGCAGAAGGATTGCTTGAGCCCAGGAGTTTGAGGTTGCTGTGAGCTAGGCTGACGCCACTCTAGCCTGAGCAACAGAGCAAGACTCTGTCTCAAAATGTGTATTTTGTTCTCTTGTCAACTTGGTCAAGCTGGTATTTCCCAAAATTCCCTTCCATATATAGTTCTAGTTAGAGTTGGCCACAGAGAAACTTGTACCAGATTTGGGAGGCAGAAGTGAAACAGGGCCATTACTTCCTGAAACTTTGCGGTCAGATGGGGATGATAGACAAATACAGAGGTAACTGGCGGGTTCCAGCTTGCACTCACTCTCCTCTGCTCTGCTTGGGGAGTTTGTTCCTGTCTCATGGCCCTAATGACCAACAAGGGACCTAGACTCACCACCAGGGTGCACACCCACAGAGGCAACAGTTTCTCAAACCTCTCTGACTTTTGAACTCTTTGTTCTCAACTCAGGGAGTCAGCTGGGCTCCACTTGTTTCCCTCTTCCTGTGCTGCAAAGTGGAAACTTTCTCCAGGCAGTAAACTGGGACAATCACAAATTCACTACCACAATTATGCTGTAAAATATTTCATTACCATCATTCTGAAAAGTTCTTTGTGCCCTTTTGCAACCAATCACTTTCTCCAACCCCTGGACTTTGGCAGGCATTGATCTGCTTTCTTTTTTTAATTTTATTTATTTATTTATTTAGAGACAGAGTCTCAGTTCATTACCCTGAGTAGATTGCCATGGTATCAGCCTAGCTCACAGCAACCTCAAACTCCTGGGCTCAAGCAATCCTCCTGCCTGAGCCTCCCTAGTAGCTGGGGCTACAGGCACACCCCGGCTAATTGATCTGCTTTCTATCACTATAGTTTTGCCTCTTCTAGAATTTTGTAGGAATGAAATCATTTAGTATGTAGTATGTTGTATCTGGCTTCTTTCCCTTAGTGTAGGGCTTTGAGATTCATCAATGTTGTGTGTATCAGTAGTTGTTGCTTAGTATTTCAGTGTATCGATATACTGAAATTTGTTTGTTCATTTGATACACATTTGGTTTGTTTCCAGTTTGGGCTGCTATGAATATTTGTATACAAGTCTCCCAGGTAAATGCCCAAAGGAGGAACTGCTAGGTTGTATGGTAAGTGTTTAACCTTTTAAGAAATTACTCTCTCTCTCTGGGAGGCTGAGGTGGGAGAATTGCTTGAGCTCAGGAGTTTGAGACCAGCCTGAGCAAGAGCAAGACCCTGTTTCTACTAAAAATAGAGAAAAATTAGTTGAGCAACTGAAAATAGAAAAAATTAGCTGGGCGTGGTGCCTCATGCCTGTCCCACACTTTGGGAGGCTGAGTCAGGAGGACCACTTGAGACCAAGAGTTCAAAAATAGCCTAGGCAACATGGCAAGACCTTTTCTCTACAAAAACTAGAAAGTTTAGCTGGGCAGGATGGCATATGCCTGTAGTCCCAGCTACTTGGGAGGCTGAGGCAGGAGGATTGATTGAGCCCAGGAGTTCAAGCTTGCAGTGAACTATGATGATGTCACTGTACTCTAGCCTGGGCAACAGAGCGAGACTGACTCAAAAAAAAAAAAAAAAGAAAGAAAGAAAAGATAAGAAATTACTAAACTAACTAAAGGAGAATAGTTATCTGCAGAGGATAATATTGTATTTTTTCTAATCTCATCTTGAGTGTCTCTCTGGGGAGTGGCTATAAACTCTAGCCCTGCCCTGATCGGGATCCAGGGGAGGTGGTCATGAATGTTGTAATGTGCCATTCATAGGATACTTTGTTATCTGGTGAAGAGCCTGATGCCTAAGTGTCTGGCCTGTGACCAGGTGTCCCTCTCCCAGGAAACTTATTGATACTGGCGGCTACTCTTGTGGCTCTTGTCTGACCTGTGTCCAGTTTATCTCCTACCAAGATAGCCACACTGTAGGAGAGCCCTGACTGGGAGGAGAGTGTCGGTCAGGGGAGACACAGGAGGCAACACAACAAAACACGTGAAATAATAGAAGCAGTATGTTGCTTACGGTTCCTAGAGAGCAGAGGGCAGCATGTCTCCTCAGGCCAGCAGGAAGAGAGGAGCTGTTCAGGACACACATGCCCAACCATGGGGTGGGGAGCAAGAGACCCATGTGCTAAGGACTTTATTGGGGTCCAGGGCATTACCAAACAGGTTTCCTGGGGGAAGTTCTAATTGGTAGGTTTAGACCAAGCAGATACTAGTTCCATGGAGTCACACTGTGACTGAGAGGTGGTCACTGCAGCACGTGTGGGCAGTCCATGCAGGGTGAGGGGATCAGTAGAGTGAGTCAGGTAGGCTGCATCTAGCTGCCGCATAGGGTGGTGAAAACCAGGAGGTGGCTGTGTAAGGCAGATAGCTAGATTGATCACACTGAGGAACTGGGAGGAGATAGAGAACTGGAAACTGTGTCAAGGGTGACTAAGCCCTGCTTCTAGTATGAGAAAGTCTAACATATTCAAAAGGAAAGCCAAGGCAACGTAAAATTATAAGAATTCACTACAGTTGGCATAGTTTTGCTCAAGAGTCCTAAGGGTCTGCACTGTGATTCACACAGCATCCTACCTACCACTGACACTTCAAGCACCATTACTTCTGCAGGGTCATGGGCTAAGTGGTGGAGTAGGTGGCCCGGCAGGCAGCACTATAGGTGTTCCTCCACTCACAATGGCGTTATGTCTTGATAAACCCATCATAAGTTGGAAATATCGTAAGTTGAAAATGTATTTAATACACCTAACCTACCGAACATTATAGTTTAGCCTAGCCTACCTTAAACATGCCCAGAACACTTTCATTAGCCTACAGTTGGGCAAAATCATCTGTCAACACAGTCCACTGCAGAGTTTCAGTCATTTACCCTCGTGATCACGTGGCTGTCTGGGCACTGCACTCACTGCTGCTGCCCAGCATCTCGAGAGAGTATTATACCGCCAGCCTGGGAAAAGGTCAAAATTCAAAATTTGAAGTACAATTTCTACTGAATGCATATTGCTTTTGCACCATCAGTAAAGTTGAAAAATTGTAAGTCAAACCATCATAAGTCGGAGACCATCTGTATTGACAATGTCTTCTTTTTTCTGGGACCCACTAAAAACTGACAGTCTTTTAGGTTATTCAGATAATGGGTTAGAGAAGAACATTCACATGAGGTATATGTTGCCTCTAAAATCCAAACCAATTGAGCATTGTGCCTCTCGCTTAGTGGTAGGAAGGCCCAGGTGCAGCAACTTATCCTTCACCTTGAAAAGGATATCTCAACATGCCCCAGACCATTAGACTCCCCTAGAAATTTCACTCAGTTCTTGTGGCATTTATTTCCCATCCTGTGGCACACATGTGTCTTATCAAGGTGGCTAGAATAGTTTCTAATTCCAATTAGCATGATACTATCAATGCATTAGACCAGTGTAATATGCTATGGAGTAGAGAACAAGGTCTCTGCAAACCAGATTATGACAGATGACAGGGGAGTTATAGTCCTAAGTTTGGGTAATCAGTAGATATTGCTAACCCTGTCAGTTCAAAGCAAACTCCTTTTGATGGTCTTTACTAAAA
This sequence comes from Lemur catta, assembly GCF_020740605.2. Lineage (NCBI taxonomy): Eukaryota > Metazoa > Chordata > Mammalia > Primates > Lemuridae > Lemur > Lemur catta. Next base: position 71,101,825 of record NC_059131.1, read on the forward strand.
ATTATCAAGAAAAAAAGCATTCATCCCATCAATAGCTGCATACTTTGTTCCAGGGGATGTGCTGATTTGTGCCAGCAGTGAAACCACATCTGGAACAGCAGCTGCAATTGGGGTCACAACCTAATTAAGTTTATGATCATCCACTTAATTCTCTAAGATCCATCTTGGATCTGCACAGGTCAAGTAGCTAAGTTGAATGGGAATGTGATAGGAATCATCATCAGCTCCGCATCTTTCAAATCATTGATTAGTGTGGTGCCACTAACCTCTACAATCTCTCCAGGAATGCACTATTGCTTTTGGTTTACTGCTTTTGTAGGTAGAGGCTAGTATTTATATGGTTTATCTTCTTCCATCCTCTATTTTCCACTTTCTTTTCCAATTCAGTGCAATTTGTATTGTCTCTGAAACTTAGCTTCCTCGTCTGTAAAATACAGTTGAAGCCAGCCTCACCTGTGTTCAGTGGTTGTTACCACCCTTGACTCAGGTGAGATTGTCTAAGTTAAAGTGTGTTGTAAACTGTAGAACCCTCTACAGGATAAAAAGAGTAATTAGTATAATGATTATTACCTCCTCTCTCCCCTCACATAGAAAAATTGAGACTATAGTCCCCATGTTACTATTTCAATGTTCTTTTTGTTTTTGTGGTTGCAAGTACTTGGAATCCATTTGAAGTAGCTTAAGCCAGGGAACAGAATTTGGAAGATTCAGGAATATCTCAAAAAACTCAAAATTCATGGGTATGAAATATGCTTGAGCTTCATGAGGTACTAGAACAAGGAAATGAAAAGGCATTGGGAATTGTAGTGGCCATGGGAATGCACTTTTCAGGTCTCTGACTGCAGGGAGCACAATTAACTCAAGGCCCCCAGCTACAGGGCTCTGAAATCCATCAGTGCATTTGCACTGAGACCACCCTTTCCACAAGCTGCTCCCACCTAGTGACTGAGGCTACAGGGATGCTAAGACAGGCCCATTCCTGGGAGATAGGGGACTCCTCTGACAGGGGGCTTTGGCTCAAGCACTCCCATCAGCTCTGCTGAAACCTTCTTAGAACTGCACTGCAGCCAAGACCTCTCCAACCCAGCCTTCCTTCCTTCCCTCTTTCCTGCATGAGGTTAGACCTGCCTTGCAGCTCTCCCAAGCTCCTCTGGCCCCTCCCCATTTTCTTTCACAAGTGTTTTCCCAACACATCTCTCCCACATGTAATCCTATCTGGGCATCTTCTCAGGCCTCGGGCTAACACAGAAACCTAAGGAATTGCTCTTTTGAAATTCCAGTGCTTTGTGGCCTCTTGTTTATTTTCTTCCTACTTTTCTACTTCCTTTCTGCTTTGTTCCTCATTTACCCAACTCCTACCCTAACCTTTTCTGCTTTTCTATTTACATGAAGGAAGATGTCTGATCCACCATTTCTAAATTTACAAATCCTCCCAGTTTGAGCACAGATAGATACTAATATCTTTGAACCATCATTTTAGCTCCCAAAAGGAAGAATCTAATGCCCTCACTTGGATTAGGTGCTCATCCCTGGTCCAGTTGTGGCAATTATGGCCAGGAAGACAGGTCTAATGATACGAACATTATGGTTGACATCTGTCTCTCAGCTGATGACCTGCCTTGTTTAAATGAGAAGATAGAAACAACTAGATAAGAACTGCCGCATTTTCCCACCACCAAATCTACCAACCTATACCTGGACTCTGACTGCCTCTACTCCTTTTAAAATGAAAGCCCACCAGGTGACTGTTCTGTGGGAAGGCCCAGAGTATGCTCCATTTCCCAAAGCAATAAGAAATGTGCTGCTGAGAGGAGTGGCAGCATTACGGACATGATCATTGGGTGCTCCTCCATCGGCCAGGGATCCTGGTAGGAAAGGCTTTATAGAACTAGGTTCCTGATAGACATGGGGATCCCAGAATAACAGAAGCCAGATGGCAGTACTTACCATCAGAAGCATCAAGTGCAGTTGTCACAATGAGTGGCAAGGTTATGTGGCAGCCAGGAAGGCCTGACTCTGTCAACAGCCAATGTGGTGTCATATCCCACTGGGAAGAATATATAGGTCGAGGAGCCAAGGGGCAGAAGTGGGAGTGGCTCCACTTACCATTAATCCCAGTGGGGAATTTCTGTCACCACAACTCTGAGCTTTGAGGGTTTTGAGGTCCTGGTTCCCAAAGAGGAAATGTTTCCATCAGGGGATACAGCAAAGCTATGCCAAGGGACCAGAAGGCAAGCAGCAGGGGTCACCATCCTGGCAGGACTAATTGTCCCTGACCATGAGAAAGAGGCCACAGTAACACAATGGGAGCAAAAAGGAATATGTTTGGCAGGCAGCTGATCCAGCTGGGTGTCTCTTTGTATGCCCTTACCCCGTGTTGATGGTAAATGGGCAAAGGCAGCAGCCATGAGTGGCCAGGGGCTCAGCACAGGTGCTTCCTGCAGGAGAGGAGAATCTAAAATGGATAGTTAAAGAGGGAGATGGTGAGTATCAGTTGAGGCCTCAAGAACAGTTGCAGTGGTGGGGACTCTGGTTCATCCCATAAACCTTCAATTTCCCAGAGAAAAAGAGGAGCTGCTCCCAGAACGTACACAAAGGAGTGTATCTGAGTAACACAGGGTAGTGGACACCCTGAAACATGATCCAGCTCCCCCTGAAGACAGAAGGACTTCTGCCTCTTGCTGCTGGGCGTATTGCTGGCTGACAGCCCTCCACTGGCAGCCCTCTTGAAGAGAGCTTCCCCACCCAAGGTCACACCTCTCTCTCTGGAGACAGCATGCTGTCAGTGGCACTGACTGAAGCTGGGGTATAGAGGCCTGGCCCCTAACTCCAGCTCAGGACAACTCTAAAAGCCATCCCAGCTTCAGAACTCTCCATGGGGTCAGCTGAGCTGTTTGTCGAGACTACTTTGCAGCTCACCTTCTCCCCCGACCATGGCTGCTTCCTTCCCTCCCCCATAGGTGCTGAACGTAATAGCACCCCCAGTACACTCCCTACATGCTAATCTCCATCTCAGAGCTTGACGCCAGGGAACCCACCCTGAAACAGTCACAGAGCTCAACACAGTATCGCTGGCTGGGTGCAATGGCTCACGCCTGTAATCCTAGCACTTTGGGAAGCCAAGATGGGAGGATCACTTGAGGGCAGGAGTTCAAGGTTACTGTGAGCTATGATCTGGCCACTGTCCAGTGGCTGGTGTAGGGAGTTAGCTCGGGGTCCTGGGTTTTCTCCACCCAGACAGTGCTGGGCTCTACACACTCTCTCCAGCAATCCCTCTCTGGTGTCCCTTAGCTGACACCCTTGCCCTCTGTCCTGCCCTTCCTCAGGGCCTGCAGGTTCCAGGCCCCAGACTAGAGAACATGTCTCCCAGTTCGGGGCTCTACCAGAAAATTTGGAAGCACCTATTTATTGTCTTAGCAGCAACATGTGTAGAAATCATTTCTCAGGCATTACACCTGAGGGCAGGCATGCCACACAGGGTTAGATGGGCCTGCTCAAAGTTGGTTACTGTTCGCTTTGATATCTATGCATTGGTCCCATTCCCCTAAGGACTTGGAGAGTAAGCTGTTTGAGTCTGATGCAACACTGGGCTCCAACTATCAGGCCACAGAGCAGTAATGAGTGCCTGTTCTTCCCTTCAAAATGTGTATGCAATCCAAAGCTCTATTCATCTATTATTCAGAATGGAAAGGTTTATAATATTCATCCATTTACTCCTCAGTATGTGAAATTCTTTCTTCATAGCAGGCAATTTCCTCCTATTTCATAACCTAAAAACTATTCATGAAAGCATCTGTTTTTGTCGTTAAGGATGGGGCTGTATGTGGAACTGCAAGGCCAAAGACACCTCAGGTCAACTCTTCTCAGGACCAGATCAGAATCCCTGGTGAAAATATATCAGGCAGCCTCCACCAACACCCTGCCTCTGGAGTGAGGCTTCTCTGCCTCCTTTAGGCAAGAGTTGTGCCTGTTTTCCCAAGAGCCAGTGGAGGGCCCGGAGCCCAGGGAGCAAAATGCAGCACACACTCCTGACTGCTTCCTTCCTTCCCTTGGTCGGTGAGTTTCTGGCCCAGCTTAGGTCAATATCATATTTTCGGCCTGGCCCAGTTCACCACTGTGGGAAGGAGTCCAGTGGCAGAAGCTGCTGGACCTGGAAATAGATCCGCTCATGGCAGTGTAGCAGGTGCAGGGGAACAAAGCTAGCTATAGCTGGAAGAGTATCTTAGGGTACAGAGATACATAACTGTGTAGAGCAGGTCGGGACCCAAGTACCGAGGTATAGAGTTACTGCATTATAGCAACCCAGGCCAGGAGGCGAGGCAGGAGGTCACTTACTAGAGCCATGGGATAAGAGTAGGGACACATTGACAGTGGGGATCACCAGAAGCTGCACTTAAGAGTGTCGGCCCGAAGTCTCTTCTTCCCTCCTGCTCAGGACCTACGTAGGCCCACCTTAAATGCCACCTTCTCCACAAGCCTTTGGAAATCTTACCAGTTTCCTTCCATGTGCCCGGGAGCTCCACTGGGGTAATACTCCTGTCCTCTTTCCACCTCTTTATTTACTTTGTTCCAGGGAGAGTAAAAGATGACTACTCTGATAGGCAGGGGAGAAGGGGAAACTGGTCATGCAAAGACCAACTGCAACCCTCCTTCCTCTTGGGTACGAGCTGCCTACAAGGTACAGAATGCCACTGCTCTCTCGCTGGGGAGGCTCTATTCCTGCAGGGGTCAGGAGAGACATTCTCTGGTCTAGTGCTCCATGACTGGGTGGGTCAGCCTGCTCCACTACGGGGTTTGTATTAGCAGTCACTTAGCTGTCAAATCTAAAGCTATGTCCTTCAACCCAGCCTCTCTATCAATAATAAAGGGGATATTTTGGCACCTGTCTGCCACTTCTTTGTTTTATTTTTCAGGGTCCTCAAAGAAACCCCAGAATAGATTTCCTGACCCATTCAATCTTGCCCTTCTTTGAATCCCTGTTGCATTTTGTGGCATATCTCCAGTATGACCTGTCATTATTTGGATAGCTACCTCATTTCCTTCCCTTACTGGCTGAGTTCTAAGAGAGGACACTGTGGAGACAGCCATGGGAACAATGATGATGCCATGTGATGAGTGTGCTAACAGAGGTTGAAGACAAGGCTCTGTCAGGAGCACCAAAGAGGGGAGCCCAATTAGGCGAGGAAGGGGAAAGCTAAGGGTATGGAACGGCTTTTCAAGCCCAGTGTCCTCTCCATTTCTGGGAGACATTTGTTGTTTCAACATCCATTCCCCCTTCTTTTAGGAAAAGTACTTTGATTTCCTTTTCATGGAACACCCCACCTTCCTCTTATCCATGTGATTCTATTCCCAGCATCAGGAGTAAATAAGTGACCCCAGGCCTGGCCAATCAGGGCGCTGAATCCTGGTTAAATCAGAGTGAGTCATTTTTAAACTACAAGGAAAGAGTTTGTTTTGTTTTCTGTTAAAAGCCTGAAGCTAAGCAGTCTCTTACCACCATTAGGGAAAGGCCTGGCTGGGAGATGGAGCCAACATCCAGGGGTGGAGCTGGAAGAGAGTAAAGAGAACCAGATAGCATCTCGGGAGCCCCTGAGTTCACTTCAGGATTTAACTTCTCTGCTACTTGGCCAATAAATTCCTATCTTGCATGACCAATTTGAGTTGAGATTTTAGTTATTTTGCAACTAAAAGTGTAATGACTAGTATACCCTTAGGTAAGATCAGAGCAAGAGTTTCCAACATCTGTATCCTTCACTCTGAAATTTGGTAAGGGTATCCAAGTTCTATTTATTTTTTTTAAAGCATTCTGTTGCAGTGGAAAGTATCAAGTCATATTTTTCCATTTCTCCAAAATGTTTTAAATGTATATCTATTGGGCACAAACATCTCTGAAGTCCCCCTGCCACAGTCACTCTATGTCCACCCTGATAAGGTCTGGGTTACCAGAATATAAAAGAACTCTTTACAAGTCAAAAAGACAAATAAGGCTGAGCACGATGGCTCACGCCTGTAATCCTAGCACTCTGGGAGGCCAAGGCGGGCAGATTGTTTGAGCTCAGGGGTTTGAGACCAGCCTGAGCAAGAGCGAGACCCCGTCTCTACTAAAAATAGAAAGAAATTATATGGACAGCTAAAAATATATATAGAAAAAATTAGCTGGGCATGGTGGCGCATGCCTGTAGTCCCAGCTACTCGGGAGGCTGAGGCAGAAGGATTGTTAAGCCTGGGAGTTTGAGGTTGCTGTGAGGAAGGCTGACGCCACAGCACTCTAGCCCGGGCAACAGAGTGAGACTCTGTCTCAAAAAAATAAATAAATAAATAAAAATAAATAACACAAAAAGACAAATAACCCAATTAAAACTAGGCAAAGGACTTCAGTAGACATTTCCCCAAAGAAGATATACAAATGACCAACAAAACATGAAAAGATGCCCAACATTGTTAGTCATCCAAGAAATGCAACTCAAACCACGAGATACTACCTCATACCCATTAGTATGACTAGAATAAAATAGACAGACAATGACAAGTGTTGGCAAAGATGTGAAGCAACACTCATATGTTGCTTGTCAGAATGTAAAATGGTACAGCTGCTTTGAACAACAGTCTGGCAGTTCCTCAAACCATTAAACATAGAGTTACCATGAGCCAACCCAGCAATTGCACTCCTAGGTATATACTTGAGAGAGATGAAACCATATGTCCACATAAAAATTTGTACATGAATGTTCATAGCAGCATTATTCATAGAAGAAGCAACCCAAATGTCCATCATCTGATGAATGGATAAACAAAATGTGGTCTATCCATACAAGGGACTATATTATTCAGCCATAAAAAGGAGTAAAGTACTGATACATGCTATAATATAGATAAAACTTGAAACATAACACTGAGTGAAAGAAGCCAGACACAAAAGGCCACATATTGTATGACTTCATTAATATGAAATGTCCGGAATAGGCAGACCCATAGAGACAGTATGAACATGGGTGGTTCCCAGGTGCTGAAGAAAAGCAGGAATGGGGAGTGACTGCTGATGTGTGTAGGTTTCTCTTGGGGGTGATAAAAATGTTCTAGAATTAGATCGTGGTGATGAATGCACAACTTTGTGAATATGCTAAAAACCACTGAATTATACTTTACAGAGTCAATGTCATGGTATGTAAAATATATATTATTAAGAATAAATGGCAAAAATGTTAACAATTGGTAAGTCTAGCTAAAAGGTATACAGAAACTCATTGTCCTATTCTTGCGACTTTTCAGCAAGTATAAAATTTTTTCAAAACAAAGGTGTTTTTTTTTTTAATCTTAAATTCAAATTGACTCCTTTATTTTTTCCAGGCTTTTAAGATTTTTTTTTAATATTCCTTTCTCTTTTCTTTTTTTTTTTTTTTTTGAGACAGAGTCTCACTCTGTTGCCTGGGCTAGAGTGCCGTGGCGTCAGCCTAGCTCACAGCAACCTCAAACTCCTGGGCTCAAGCAATCCTACTACCTCAACCTCCAGAGTAGCTGGGACTACAGGCATGCGCCACCATGCCCAGCTAATTTTATATATATATATATATTTTTAGTTGTCCAGCTAATTTCTGTTTTTTTTTTTTTTTTTTAGTAGAGACAGGGTCTTGCTCTTGCTCAGGCTGGTCTCGAACTCCTGAGCTCAAATGATCTGCCCACCTCAGCCTCCCGGAGAGCTAGGATTATATATTCCTGAATTTATAAAGCAAGAAGAAACTCCAGTATCCAGCCCAAATTGTCAACCAAGAAGTTAGATGAGTTTCTTGCTTCATCTTTCAGGTTTTAGATGAAGAGATGCACGGGGTGTGGTATAGAGGAAGAGGTGTGGAGTTTCCATGCCCTATCTGGGTGCATGACCCTCTAGGAACCTCCAGAAGCTCCTCAGTCCTTTACAAACTTTTAAAAAATGTTTTCTTTATTAAAAAAAATTTTTGTTTTAGAAACAGGATCTTTCTATGTTGCCCAGGTTGGTCTTCTTGAACTCCTGCGTTCAAGGGATCCTCCTGCCTCAGCCTCCTCAATAGCTGAGACTTCAGGTGTGAGCCACTGCACCTGGTTCCTCAGTCTTTCTTGATCTACCACAGTGGATACGGAGGGTGGAAGTTATAGATCTTCAGGGCTGCCAGGAAATTTAAAGTCACTCAGTTCAGCCCCTCATTTACATATGAGGAAACTGAGTCATAAAGAGAAGGAGTGTTTTTTTAGGTCACACATCTGAGCAAGTAATTACCTCCTCACACATTTAATATTGCTATCCCATCCTTTTCTCTAGTTGTTTACTTTTTTTAACCTTTCATCCACTTAGAATTCTCACCTAGACACTCTCCAATTTCTCAACATCTTTCTAACGTAAGTAGGTCCAAGGTTGGGGAAACAAAATTCACTGTAGAGATATTTGTTAGATATTGAGCATCTGTTAAAGAATAACCTGTGACACCTAATTTTATGTGTCAACTTGACTGGGTCACAGAGTGCGCAGATATTTGGCCAAATATTCCGGGTATTTCTGTGAGGGTGTTTCTGGATGGGATTAACATTCAAATTGGTGGGCTGAGTTAAGCATATTTCCCTCCCTAACGTACGTGGGCCTCATCCAGCCAGTTAGAGGCTTGAGTAGAACAAAAAAGGCTGAGTAAGAGGCAACTCCTTCTGCATGACTGTCTTCAAGCTGTGACATCAGCTTTCTTCCTGCCTTTGGACTTGAACTGAAACATCAGCTCTTCTTGGTTCTCAAGCCTGCCAGCCTTCAGACTGGAAGTGTACCGTCGGCTCTCCTGGGTCTCCAACTTGCAGACTCTCCCTGCAGATCTTGGGTCTTGTCAGCCTCCCTAATTTCGTGAACCAATTCCTTATAATAAGTTTCTTTCTGTATATATATTTACATCCTATTGGTTCTGTTTCTCTGGAGAACCCTGAATAATACTGCATTATTTCAAAATCAGCAGAAAATTTAACAGTTCTGAGGAACTTCAAAAATGTACCCGAATAGTGGCCAGGGCATCAGCCCCATTGCCTTCTTGCCTTCTGTTGTCTGCTGCAGCCCGCTCGCTCCCCACCCATCAGGCTGACTTCGGGATGGAGATGTGTGGGTGGGACTGGGGTTGGGTGGGTGGTTACCCAGAACAGCCAGGATGAGTGCAAGCTGTGTCTTCAGGAGTGCCAAACACTACTCAAGCAAAGCGCTGAGCTCGGAGTGGAAAAGAAAAACAGTCGGGATGGTCATAAGCTGAGTAGGCACCCGAAGGGAGCAGGAAGAAAGGGGCAAGGGTAGGGGAGAAGAAAAAGAAACAATTCCTGAGGCAGGGCCAGTGGAATCGAGGCTGTTTGCCCGCTGTTTCAGAGTGGGCGAGCCTGACTTCAAAGCCCAGCTCTGTTCAAAGATAGGACACACGAAACAAGTTGTAGAGCTGGTCAGTGGGCTCATGTCTTATTGTCACAGTAAGAGGAGGGCTGAGGGAGAGGCGACGGGAGCCTTATGCCAGCAAGGACCTCTGACTGGAGCAGGCCTCACCCACGTGCTCACACTCCTAACTATCGTCAGTGGTGCCGGTGCCATCTCTGAATCCAAGATGCCACATGAACCATCCTCATCCTGGGCCATGGGATGAAGCTCCAGTCCTTGGCCACAGTTCAGGAAAGGGGTGTGACCTAATTATCTAGTTAAAGAGGTTAGTGTGAGCCTGGGACTGCCAGTGGCCATCTTCACTGCTTTTGGGGAGAGACTGCCTGCGCAAACAGAACAAAGAGAGAGAGAAACCATGTCTTCATGTCATTGTTTGAGCCCCTGGACCTGGCCAAGTCTCCTGGACTACCCTGAACTTTTCAGTTATGGGAACCAATAACTTCCATTTATTAATAATTAAGATAGTTTGAGCTCTGTGTCTTGAAGCTATTAACATAAGTGTTCTGGCAATAACTTTAGTCCCAGGCCCTTGTGGGCTGGATCCACCCACAGTTGCTTGCCAGTCCCCTCCAGTGGGGATCATCACTGCTCAGAATACCAACTCGGCGTTGCCCAAGGCTCCCTTCCCTTCCTGCTTTCACACCATTGATGACATGGTTCTCATGAAAGCTCACCCGTTCTTAAGGCCCACATTAAGTCTTTTCTTCAGGAAGTCTTGCTTAACTGTCTGGTTTCAGCCTTGTCAGAGTTCCTCTGTCCTGGCAGCTGGATTGGAAGGCCCTCGAGGGCAAGGATCACATGGGTTAGTATCTCTGTATCCTCCACAAAGCACATTGTGTTCAGTGTAGTTGGTGAATAAATGTTACATTAAAAAGCATGACCCCCTAGCCTAATGAACTTATAAGGCAAACAAGAAAGACATAGGCTGCCAACATTATAGAAATTGAGTGTGTGTTGTGTGTGTGTGTGCACAAATTGCCCACACCCCTCTGTTACAAGATGAGGAGGCAAACAAGTGGGAAAGAGTGAATAAGGGATACTCTCCCCCTTATTAAAACAAAACTCATGCACCATTCCAAGGTTATTCCAGAGGGAAAGCCTCCACCAATAGTGATAGCACCAGATATCTAGGTGAGAGACCCCCAGACCAAGGGGGGGCATGTGGGCTACATGGTCTGCCTCATCATGAAGGGAAGGTCCTTTACAGGGCTAGTTGCCACTTTCTATACAGACGAAAGTAAGGACAGGAACCTTCCAAACAGGGCTGCCTGCAGGCCCTGCACCCCTCAGGCCCCATCCTCAGAGATCCAGACAAGATAGCACCACAGTATTCTCTTTGAAGGTTCTTTATGACCAGACTCCTTAGACACATAGTTGGCTGAGGGGCTTCTACCTCTCCTAGAATATCTTATGAAGCCCCTCACCATCCATGTGTTGTGTCCGTCTCAGCTGAGTGGGCTGGCCAGTCCAACATAAATCCTTCAGCTCTGAGACCAGTAAAATCTTTCCTGAGGAAACTGTCCCCTTCCCCAGCAACAAAGCCAAGCATTCCACCCAAAGCTTATAGTGAGGAACTGATCTCTTATTTCTCAAACTCATGTCCCTAATAGTGTCTTCATTTCAGGTGGACTCACTCAAGTCATTTTCTCTCCTCCATGTACTTCCCAACCCACAAAGCACTACTGCCCCCAGTAATGCAAAGGAAGAACAAAGATTGTAGGCTATTTGAAATCAGGGGCCATTAAGTTTGTTAGTTTCTTTGTGTCTCTCCACAGAGCCTGTGTCCCATCAGTGTAATGGCTGAGAGCATGGACATCTGTGGGTGAGATGCCAGCAGAAGATTCTATAGTTATCTAGTGAAAACTGCCCTCTCCCAGATACATCACCTCTTCCCGTGCCCCAAGGTCCTCTCCTTGCCCTTCACGTCCCACAGCTGCTCGTGTGTGAGCCTAGCTGGCCCACGCGCTGACTCTACCTTCCAACAGCCGGGAGACAGGCGGGCAGACACTGTGGCTCCTGTCTTCCCTACCCCAGCAGCTGGCTGAGACACTGGGCCCTAGGGGCCAACTGTGACTGCTCTCTTCCCCTTCTGCCAGGCACCAGTCATTAAAAGAAAGCTGTCCCTCCCCTCCCTTCTCAAAATCCTTCTAGGGCTCTCCATGGCTTTTAGTGCCTTAGATGGGCTCCTCTCACCTTTCTAACCTCTGCTGTCACCACACCCTGGCCATCAATGTGCCTTTGCTCTTACCATATCCTCAGCAGGAATGCCTCGCTTCAATACCCTCCCACGGCAAGCCTGGCTCAAGCTGCCTCCTCCGGGAAGACTTTGTAATCATTCAGGTCAGAATCAGCCTCCCCTCTGGGCACAGCACTTTTCCCAGCTGACCACTCACTTCACCCTGCCTTTCTGTGAACGAGTCCATCTCCTGAATGAGAGAGGACTTGGAGAGAGCCCCAATCACTCACTGTATTTCTCTCATGGTGCCTAATAGTGCTTTGAGCACAACCCAAAAGGCCCTTCATAAATGTCTAAATGACATGAAATTGGAAAGATGTGTACTGCTCCCAGAAAAAAAAAGAACCCCTAAATGGGCTGCTCCCCAAAGGGAGCCCTAAGCTCTTTTACCATGACACACACTTGGGGCCTGGTGTGTGGGCTGAATGGAGAGAATGTGGGCAATCATCGAGGACTGGCATTGCCCCTGCGGAGCTTTTCTACGGGTCACACACCCAAACTGCCCTGTTCCCATGCCTCTCCCAGGGTCATTCCCTATGGTTTCAAAGAAAGTGCAGTTTCTTCAGCAAGCCACAATCCAAAGACATCTCTCTTCTGCAGCTAACCAGGTGATGCAACGAGAAGAACTCAGGGTTTGAAGTTGAGGACTTGAGCAGGAGTCATCTGTTGTTTCTAGCTATGGGACCTAGAAATTTCCTGCGTGGAAGTTGGCAGGATTAGGAGGCTCTGGAGGTGAAAATGCCATGCATGGAGCAGGCATGTGCCAAGTCCCTTCTAACTGTCTATTAATTACAGCTTCATCAATGTCTCCTGCTTTTCCAAGAGGAAGAGAACAAACCAAATTAGGCAAATTGCAACAAATGACAGGCATCCATTGGCATTTACATTCTTATTTGTGGTTTCTGGGTTTTTTGTTTTGTTTTGCTTTTTAATTTTTTTCCTAGAAAAAAAAAACACAACCAGGGGAATTTATATGACAAACTATCAGTGGCAGGATGGCAGGGGAAAAGAGAAAGGCCAGAGGCATTGGGAAGCTAATAAAAAGTGGGTTCCGAATCACATGGAACAGTCCACAGGGTCATGTCCAGGTCCGAATGAGATGACCGGCCACTTTGGCATGCGTGTTCAGTGTCCGGTCTTCTGGCCTGCCCACTCAGACGCCCACGGTCAGAGAGAGCTAGCCACACCTCAGAAATCTGCCAATGACAAACTCAGGACTTTACAGAAAGACAGACTTAATGCAGCTCCTTGGCTTTGTGCTCAGGTATCATACAGCAGGCAGCCTTTCTTGCCTAAGAGAAGAGTCTGGAAGAGTGGGAGAGTCGCCTTGGGACACGCTTTGGCATCACAGCAGTGAATTCCAAGCAGCTGCCCCAACTCATGTGCAGACATGGTCTTCACCACTCACACTGGCATCTATCCAGACATCCCCAGCCAATCTGGTTAAAGGACAGGGACATGACAGTCCCCTTCTAGCCACAGCTCAACAGTAGTGTCCATTCTCCAGTCTTCCTGGAACTGTCTATAGCCTTAAGGGTGGGAGGAGATTGGAATCCGTCTCCTTTTCAGCTCAGCACTGGACACTGATTCCAAAGAAGCTAGTAATTTAACGACGAGAGTGGCCATCTGGATCTGCACTGAAGATCTTTCAAGTTTTGCCCACTTTATGCCCCACATCTCAGGGCAGAAAATTCTGCAAGACCCAGAGCAAAAAGGGTAGTCAGGGTGTTGGCTGGGCAAGAAAGAGCCAGTAGCACACTGCAAGATCAGAGTACATTCAAGAAGGGGAGAGGGGCATGCAGCAAGCTGTAGCCCCAATTCACAGTCTAGGGGACATGCTGAGCCTGAAAGATACAGCCAGGCCTGCTAGTGTGGTCTGGCACCTCACACGATGGGGCCCCACTGGTTGTGGTTCCTATGCAATGAGTTCCTGCCCTGTTGTGGCCCCTGTTCCCGAACTGAGGCCAGGTTTCATCTCAGTGCCGCAGTCCTGAGGAGCACCACGCTGGCCGGCCAGCCAGGCCACAGTCCTCAGCGCCTCTGGGTTCCACAGGAAGGCCCCAGGAAGCCACCGTCACTGGGAGGGAAGAGCAAGGGAAGGGAGGCTGCATTCTGCGGGGAGAGACTCAGGGAGGAACTACTCATGGGCTTGGAAGGAGCTTTGGCCCAAAATATTGCAGTGCCAAAAGGAATAGGACATGTTTCTGAAAAACAACAGATTTGTCCCTATTTTAAAAAGAGAATATTGTTGCTGCTGCTTGGTTTTTTCTTTTTAAGACAACTCACATTTAAAAGGTGAAGGGAGTGGGGAGATCTAGTTCCCCTCTGATCCTTGACAGGCACCAGGAGACCAGCTTCTGCTCTCGTGGCCTGGGCTCCAGCCACACAAAGCAAGGGCAGGGCGGGGAGAGCAACTGCTTTGCTTCCCCCACACCGGGTCCTTCTCCCCACAAAACCAGAACACATGTGAAGAGAAGTCCAAAGGCTAAAGTGCAGAGAACTCCACGGAGTGGGCAGCCTGGTATTAGAGCACTCCGAGAAGGAATGAGGGCCGGGGGTGAGGGGCGGCCAGCCCAGAGCTACAGCTGTGGAATCATTGATCCCTGTGAAGTGAGCCCGCAGGGCACAGTCCCCTTCCCCTTGGGCCCTGTTGATACTTCCATCTGGGACTGTCCACTATCAGCAGCTCCCTAAGGAAAAGTCCCAATCCTAAAGATATGGTCCGTGAGGGGAGAAAACTTATATGACATCCCTGGTTGGTAATGACTAGTGAACGTGAAGGGAACAGAAGGTGGCAGGAGGGGAGACAGTGCATTATATAAAATCAATGAACCTCAGGTGTCGACAGCAGGGCTACATGGACAACCCTAAAGGCAGAGTCTCTCTTAGGAAGTTTTGGTGACAATGGTCAGGATCCTACCAGTGAGGCCTGCTGGGAAAAGGGGCTCCTCTGGGTATAAGAGGAGCTGCAGAGTCGGGGAGGACTGCCGAGGAAGAAAGCCCACGGTGGGCACTAGGGTGTGTAGGCTGGGGGCGGCTGGAATTGGTTGATGACCTCATACTCCGCTGGGTAGGGCTCATTCTCCTCCATCTCGGAGAGTAGCTCCAGCGCCTGCTCTTCTTCCTCTGTCGGGTAGTGGCGCAGGAGGTTGGCTGCTGTGGCCAGGATTGAGGCCCCACCGGCTCCTGCCACCAGATAGAAGCTAACGGCAAAGGTGACATAGACCTGGGAGCCATGGTACTTCTTATGTTGCTGCTGCTGGGCCAAGATGAGTTCAGAAGCCCAGTAAGAGAAGCCGATGACGGTGGCACACTGTAGGACTAGGGGACAGAGGACAGCACAGAAAGCAGATTAGCAGGCACCCTGCAGCGAGGATGCTTTAGGAACCAATCATAGCCTCTCTACCCAAAACCCCAGACCCTGCAAGGAGGAGCTCCCTTGGCCAGGGATTCTTGGCCTGGGACCCCATCTAGATCAGATTCTCTTGCAGCTGGGATACTAAAACCACTGGATGTTTTGGGTACTTAAAAGGAATAGATAAGGTCATGCAGTTTGGGAGCTGGAGTTGACACCACCACAAATCAAATCGACACACCAGCCTGGTCATGAGGGAGGCGTGCAGCCATGTACCAGCAGGGAAGGCTGGTCTGCAGGGAGGCAGGAAGGTGGCATGGAGAGAATTCCACCATGAACTATGGGAGACACGGGGAGACAGCCTGGTTCCTTCCTTGCTCATTCCAGGCACTGAGCTCGGCTAAGCTACAAATGCCACTTTTAGAGAGTCTTGAGATTTCTTGCGGAATTCTAAGAACATTCCTTCTCTACAGCTGGGCTCGGTGCGCTTGTGATCCTGGCAAGGGTACACGCAAATGACTGAAGCAAGCTACTAACACACCCTAATGCTCTGTGAAAGGCTAGAGCTTTTCTTTTTTTTTTTTTTTTTTGAGACAGAGTCTCGCTTTGTTGCCCGGGCTAGAGTGAGTGCCATGGCGTCAGCCTAGCTCACAGCAACCTCAGACTCCTGGGCTTAAGTGATCCCACTGCCTCAGCTTCCCGAGTAGCTGGGACTACAGGCATGCGCCACCACGCCTGGCTAATTTTTTCTATATATATTTTAGTTGGCCAGATAATTTCTTTCTATTTTTTTAGTAGAGACGGGGTCTCACTCTTGCTCAGGCTGGTCTCGAACTCCTGACCTTGAGCGATCCACCTGCCTCGGCCTCCCAGAGTGCTAGGATTACAGGCGTGAGCCACCACGCCCGGCCTAGAGCTTTTCACATGAGCACCTGGAACAGTGTCTGCTCATAGAAATCCGAGTCCCCATCTGCAACTCCAGATAGTGTGCACTGCCTGGTGGCAGTTCCTCTGCCACTATGAGCAGGCCCTGGGCTTACCGGTTAGTATGTGGGCAAAGGCGTAGCGACGGGTGATCTTCAGGGCTGGGTGCTTGGGCCCAAAGACATCCAGAAGGAACGCAGAGAGACTACACAGGATGCCGAGGAAGCAGAAGGCAGCGATGACCCGCAGGAGCAGCACTGTCTGGGGATTCATGCAGAAATCTGTGGAGGGAGAAGCAAACTTTCAGGGTCCCAAGTAACACCCTGGTGCACGAAGTCCCCACCCAGGAAGGAGCTCAATCCCCCTCCACCACAGTCCTGGGGAGCCAGGTGAGTACCGGAGGACCCTATCTTAGCTCTTACTCCTAGCTGGTCTGCAAAGGAGCTGGAACAACCTCCACATTAGGAGACAGGAACCCTGGATCAACTGCTCCCCTGTACTTCAAGTCCTTCTCTTTCCAACAAGACTAGTCTAAGTGCAGGATTCCACTTTGTTGTACTTGCCATGCTCTTCTATTTTTAAAGATCCTGACAATTAATCTGTCATGTTAACCCATTCTGCTAAAGGACGCTTTGGGCTGACAGGGAAAGCCTGACTTCTAAGCTGAGACAACCAGAAAGGCTAAGGCCAAAGATCAGTTAATGCTGATTCCCCATTTACTCATTCATTCCCTTTTTGTTCCAAAAAGTAGTTCAACTTGAAGAAGCTAAGCTAAGTGAAATAAGCCAAACACACAAAGACAAATATTGTATGATTACACTCATATAAGATGCCTAGAATAGTCAAATCCATACAGACAGAAAGTAGAGTAGTGGTTGCCAGGGGCTGGGAAGACAATTTTTCCAGGGATGGGGGCACAGAGCTCAGGTGGGGATACGCAGGCCAGTTCCTAACAGGCTGTGGCCCGGAGTTGGAGACCGCAGATTTTATGCGTACAGAGATTCAGTCTGGGATGACGAAAAAGTTCTGGAAATGGACAGCAGTGATGCTTGTACAACATGTGAACAAACTTAACGTCATTGAACAGTACACTTAAAAATGGTTAAAATGCTAATTTTTATGATTTTACCACAATAATAAAATTAAATAAAGAAAAGGGGAAAAAAGAAGTTGAGGCAATTCAGAAAAGTACATAACTACAAGAATGTGTTAAATAAATTAGGAAAGATGGAGCACTGGCACCGTCACATTTATTTTTGCTCCCTCCCTGAACCCTACCAGAACAAAAGAAAACAATTTTTTTAAAAGGCATAAACCCACATAAAAGAAAGGGAGGTGCAAAACAAAATTCTGAAAACTGGAAGGTAAAGAGATTTAGTGCTACCTACGATGACTGCGCAGACTCAACAGAGCTGAAGGTAAGCCAGCAGTGGGAAAAGCTAGGCAGCAACTAGCTGTACACCACAAAATCCCCAAAAGGCTAAGAAATTAACAGCATCAAAGGGTGCACACGCTACCAAAATAAGGGAGTAAATCAAGGAAAAGGAAGACACTGAAACAGGAGACACAACATTCAAGGAGTCCCTAGGGTCACGGTGAAGGGAGATCCCAGGATGACAACCACGCACCAGACACACAGAGCAACTTGTATTTCCTTCCAGTACTTTAATACTGATTTTAAAAAAATTTCAATTAGACAACACTGTCAATCTCCTTTGATAGCTATGCAAACTGCCATAGCTTCCAGAAGGATACAATAGAATAAAGGCTGATCCAGAAAGAAACCAGGCCATGAATAACTATTCCAAGTCTTTTTTTTTTTTTTTTTTTTTTTTTTTTTTGAGACAGAGTCTCACTTTGTTGCCCGGGCTAGAGTGAGTGCCATGGCATCAGCCTAGCTCACAGCAACCTCAAACTCCTGGGCTTAAGCGATCCTACTGCCTCAGCCTCCCGAGTAGCTGGGACTACAGGCATGCGCCACCATGCCTGCCTAATTTTTTCTATATATATTTTTAGTTGGCCAGATAATTTTTATTTCTATTTTTAGTAGAGACGAGGTCTCGCTCAGGCTGGTCTCGAACTCCTGACCTCGAGCGATCCACCCGCCTCGGCCTCCCAGAGTGCTAGGATTACAGGCGTGAGCCACTGCGCCTGGCCTATTCCAAGTCTTAATAAAAGTAGGAAATGGGCCTTAACTTCCTCATCCTCCCCTTTTCTTGCCATTGGCAAGCTCTTCTTTCATTTAGGCTGCGGGTTACCAAGTGATTTAGGAAAATTTGGAAAGGGCTCAGGCTATAGACTCCTTTCCTAAACTTGATCACAGGCTGTGTAAGGTGGTGATCACCAGCCTCTAGCGCACATCCACACCACTGGGGTGCTAGGTGAGAAAGCATGTTCTTAGGCCCCCAGAGAGTCTGAGAGTGCTGAATCCTAACCACTAGACCACCAGGAAGCATAATTTAATTTTTTTATTAGGTTACTAAGTATGAAATGTCCGATTTCCTTAAGTACTAAGTTTGATATCTCTTAACATTTCTCTTTGACACTTCTTGTTTTATTCTTATTGTGAAGGTACATCCTCAGTCTTGCAAATGCACATTTTGGCTTGTGATTATCTTTCAAATTTTTTTTAGAGCAATTTTTGTGAAACCATACATAAGTCAAAAATTCGTGTTATTTTCTTTCTTTTTTTTTTTTTATTATTTTAAGACAGAGTCTCACTTTGTTGCCCAGGCTAGAGTGCCATGGCGTCAGCCTAGCTCACAGCAACCTCAAACTCCTGGGCTTAAGCAATCCTTCTGCCTCAGCCTCCCAAGTAGCTGGAACTACAGGCATGCGCCACCATGTCTGGCTCATTTTTTCTATATATATTTTTAGTTGTCCAGCTAATTTCTTTCTATTTTTAATAGAGATGGGGTCTCACTCTTGCTCAGGCTGGCCTCGCGTGTTATTTTCTAATATGAGTTCCATCACAGAACCAATGCAGACAGCTCAAAATATCAGCAAAGTGTTTGGGAAAGATGTAGCTAATGAACGCACAATATATTGCTGGTTTGAGAAGTTCCATTCTGGTGATTTTAATCTTGAAAATGAGCCACGTGGGCGACCTGAGACCAAGGTGGATAATGATGAGCTGAAAGCTGTAGTGAAAGCGAATCCATCTCAACCTACACATGAATAAGCAGCAAGGTTTGATGTTACTATTCCAACAATATTGGACCATTTGAAACAAATGGACAAGGTAAAGAAGCTGGATGGATAGGTTCTGCGTGAATTAAACGAGTATCTGCAGAGAAATCATCTCGAAGCTTGCCTTTCTTTGTTGTCATGACATAAAGGTGAAACATTTCTATATCGTATTGTTATGTGTGATGAAAAATGGATCCTTTTTGACAATCAAAAGCATTTGGCACAATGGTTGGATAAAGAGGAAGTGCCAAAACTCAGTCCAAACCAAACATTCATCACAAAAAGCCCATGGTGTCTGTTTGGTGGTCCACCGCTGGTATTACCCACTACAGCTTCATGAAATCTAGTCACTCCATTACAGCAGATGTCTACTACAACCAGTTGGATGAAATGATGAGGATGCTTGTGATTAAGCAGCCGAGATTGGTCAATACAGACAGTCCAATCCTCTTGCAAGACCACATGTCACAAAAAACAATGCTGCTCAAACTACAGAAGCTGGACTTGGAAACTCTCTGTCATCCACCATATTCACCAGACCTTGCACCAACTGACTAACCACTTCTTGGAGGCTTTGGACCATTTCTTGCAAGGAAAAATATTCAATTCTCAACAAGCTATGGAAAATGCCTTTGGTGATTTCATTGCCACATGTTCTCTAGGCTTCT
This sequence comes from Lemur catta, assembly GCF_020740605.2. Taxonomy (NCBI): domain Eukaryota; kingdom Metazoa; phylum Chordata; class Mammalia; order Primates; family Lemuridae; genus Lemur; species Lemur catta. The sequence goes on from NC_059131.1 coordinate 71,121,621, forward strand.
TTGCTGCTGGCATAAACTAGCTACTGTTAAGATGGCAAAACTGTGTCGACAGTTTAGGCACATACTTTGATTAATCATACTGCTTCTTGTTTGAGATACAGTAAACTATGCTTTTGATTTAAAATTGGACATTTCATATTTAATGACCTAATTTTTTTTTTCCTTTCTTTCTTTCTTTTTTTTTTTTTTTTAGTACAGATGAGATCTCACTGTGTTGCCCAGGCTAGTATGGAACTCCTGGCCTCAAGCGATCCTCCCGCCTCAGCCTCTCAAAACTCTGGGATTACAGGCAAGCTACCTCGCCTAGTGAGTCTGAGTTCTAGGTCTGGAGCAGAGCCTAGGAATCTTAATTTTTAAAAAACAGCCCAGGTAACCTCCATGCAGGTAGTCCAAGCCCTACACTTCAAGAAACACTGGTCCCAGACCTCAGAGGAAAGTGGACCGAGGAAGGAAAGTCCAAGAACCTGGGGAGGGGACCTAATCTCAACAAAGCTGACTCAAGCCAGCAGATGCTGGCATTATGGGGTCTTGGGCAGAGGGTGGCCCTGGGCCTTTGTGACTGAGCATGCATACCTGTGTCAAGTTCAGAATTCACCAAGCAGATGCTAGCTGGGCCCAGATGGAGGCTCATATGCCCCCGTCTGGGCTTTGGGTCACCCACCAAGCCACCCTCAGAGCTATCTGTCATGATCTCTTATCTGCTGACCATCTGTTTTGGTCCCAAGCATCCAGCCTGGGTAACTGCCTACTGCCAGGAAGCTTGCCTGTGTGTGAGCTCTGCCAGCAACCGGGACCAGCCTTCATTTAATCCAGCCCCGCACAGCCTTAGCCAGCGCACAGGGCCTCACTGAAAGAAAAGCTCTAGGAGAGAGGGGCTATCTCCTGGCTTTATTTTGAATATTGTTAAAAGCTCTCTGAGATAGTCCTTGGGGTCCACGTGGCATGTGGCAGTGATGGAGCAGGACGAAAGTGTTTTTCTAGTGCTTCCAAGAATAACCTGCCAGAGGTCACATGCCGCTCTGCAGCAGGCTGTGTCAGATTCCACTTGCATTACTTAATGCAGCCAGGCTCTCAAAGTGAAAACAGTAATACGTGGGGGCTTCAAAGAGACTATTTTCTTTCTTTGACTGGATGGTGAACACAAGGATGTTCATTTTATTAACCTTAAAAATGTAAATCCATTACATACATTACTATATGTCTTATGTTTCATAATACATTTAATAAGGAAGACATGCACATGATAAAAGGCTTCAGAGAGGATGTCCCTTCCCTTCCAGATGTCCATCTGCCCCTCCTCAGGGGCAAACATTGTTGGAGGTGACTTGTATACCCCTCCGGGAATGGCCTGTGCACACAGATGGGTCAAATGTTATCTCAGTTAATCCTCACTGCCACTGTGGGAGATTCATCACATAGCTCGGATGAGGAATCAGAGGCTCCAGGAGGTAAAGTGACTTCCTTCAGGCCACACAGTGCAGAGCTAGATTCCAAATCCGGGTCAGGCTCCCCTGCATTGTGCTACTTGGAATCACTAAGCACCAGAGTTAGCTACTTTATGTTTTCCTGGAGACAGTCAATCAAATCCTAAAGCCTTGTATGTGAATGAAGGGTTAAAAGCCAATATGAATGCCGTCAGAGCCATCCTTAGAGCCAGCAGCTGCTGAGCTCACTAAAAGAATAGCTCGAAGCACAAAATCTCACAAAAAAGCAAAAAAGGAAAGTCTAAGAACCTGGGGAGAGGTCTCGCTATGTCATTAAGTGATGAAAAGTGCTCATATAAAGAATTATTGAGCAAAACCTGCTTGGTAGGGTATCTAAGCTTCTATAGCATTATAGCCATCAGAGACCAGCTCTTGGAAGTGGTTGGGATACCAGAAAGGCTCTGGACCTAGTGCCAAATCCTAGGTATACTACAGACTATGTGTTACCTTGAGCAAGTCACTTGACTGCCCTAGACCTCTGCTCTCTCATCGATCAAATGAAAGCAGTAATGTCCACCCCTCCCACCACGGGTAGGCTGGGAGCTGACACCATACCTGTGAAAGAGCAGCCACCTATACTGTTACTGGCCCACTAACCAGGGGCCACAGTGGCATCACCCTGGCATGTCTATCTTTCTTATGAAACTTCCTCAACTACACACATCAGTCAATGTGGGCCAGAGAAGGAGCCTACTAAAGCCAGACTAAGGGTCTGCCCCACCGGAGTGACGATGTGGTACAGAGAAGTAGCTTTTGGCCCAAAACTCAAACAGGTTTTCTTTCATCGGAACTACCTTTCTCCACTCCAAAGCCATGAGCAAACCCTCAGGGTGAGTGGGGAAGCCAAATGTGAACTCCCTTTGGCTGATGCTAATGGATACCCTGGGAGCTGGCCCCATATCACAGGTGCCTTTTCATCAGAGGGTCTCAGATCACACAGGAGGAGCAGGTGTAGTTATCCCAGACACACTCAGAACCCAGTTCAGAGACTCTCCTGCGGGTCAGTATCTCAACACCTTTCTGTCCTCCGTTCCTAGACATCATACGGCAGGGAGGGCTACAAACATCTGCTCCCTAGAGGACCGTAGGAGAAACAAAATCCCAAAGGTTATGTGTGTATAATTTTATTTGTGGGAGAGAAAGGGCACATCAGGCAGGGTCCTAACTTTAAGTTCAAGCCAGTGATGCAGTCCATACACCCTGGCCAGACCCAGAACACAGCCTATCCTCCACTTGTGCCCTGGCCTGTTTATTTTGGTAAACATTGCTTGACCGTGCTCTCTAGTCATCAGGGAAGAAGGCAGCTGCTATGTAATAGGATCCCAAGGAACTGACTTTGCTCAAGGTCACTGGTGAGTCACTGGGCTGGATTTGTTTTGAAGGCCCCAGCTCTTCCTGTCTACCTGCCCATTGCTCTAACCTCTCCTGACCCAAACAGGCTGCAGGAAGGAAGGCTAAAGTGGCTTCTGACCAGCTCCCCTATTCTGTCTCATCTTCCTCCCTCCTCACTGGAGTTAGAAGCACTTCCCCAATCTCTCTCTGTATGCATCCATCCTACCTGCTCGGCCTCTCTGCACTATGACGTTTTTAGCTTCCAGATAGGCCCCGACAGGGCCCTCTAGTGCCTGGCCGGGTCATCTCACAGATACTAATGGTCCTAATAGAGCTGCCTCTGAGGAGGACGGGCCCCGCAGGACTTGGCAATGCCAGCTGCATCAGTCACCACCCCTCAGGTGCATGGGCCCTCCCTGGAAGGCCCGTGATCTTCCAGTGGCTGTTGTCAATTGTGATTCATTTTGCTTCTAATCCAAACTTCCTCTTTCTCCAAAGGCGCTTCTTGAGGCTGTTGCCAGTGCTGCCCTTTGCTGGTCACAGCTGGGAGGCAGAAAGGATCTGGGGCTCCCTCCCTGGAGCCACTAAAGGTCTGAGTACACTCTGGATACAAGCCCAGGTTGAACAGCTATGTGAGAAGCAGGCACCCCCTGGGGAGGCTGAGGGGAGAATCCAGAAGGGGATCTTTGGAGCCAGCTGGCATTGGCTAAAGCCTCTGAAGCTCTGTGAATGACAGTGGGAGGGTGAGTGGCTTTGCCTCAGGTTCATCAACTTGAGCCCCAACACCGAGGTGACAAGGTTATAGTAAAAAGCACAGCTTTGGCGGGGCTTGTGATAAAACTCAACTAGAATAGGGAAGTGACAAGCCTTGGGCAACTCAGATGGGAAAAAAAAGAAACTTGGTGTGCACTGAGGCGTTGTGGCAAGAGTATGGACTTTGGAGTTGATGCCACTCAGATTAGCTGTGTGCTCCTGAGCAAATTACCTGAACTCACTGACTGGCGACCTTTGTGAAGTGGGGCTGATGACAGCACCCACCGAATAAAGATGCTGTCTAGAAGAAACTAAAGGCAGGCATAGAGTGTGCTTAGCATAATGCCAACGTGTGGCACTCAGGCAGGGGTGAGACATGGTAAGGCTGCTCTGAGCCTGGGGCCTGCCCACTCCCCTCACCTGCAGAGAACTGGCAAGGGCTGTTCTCCCTCTGGAAGTATCTATGTGCACCATATCTGTGTGCGATTGCTCTGCTCCCTCCTGAAATGGGGAATAAATACTCTATGCTTCCAGGGCCTCTGTGAGGCCCTGAGGATCAGCACAATCACACAAGATACCATGTGTCTGAGGCCCACTGGATACCAAAAAAGCAGCAGGTACAGGGAGAAGGGAGAGGAGACATAGTTAGTGACCTTCTGATTCCTCACCTTGTTCTGTGGTAGCTCATGTGTCCTCAATTCTCCCACTGACAGGCACAAAATATTCCTAGCTTGCAACGGCCAAGGAGATGGCCACAGGCGAGCAGGCAGAAACCATACATGGGTTAAGATCTCTAAACATGCAAACAAATGTACCAATAAAGGTTAAGGAAACACTCTTTGCCAAAGACAAAATTTGGTCTGAATAATTTCTTAGAAAGGGCACATACATATGTGAACAAAGGAAAACCTGCACCAAAAATTTATTTTTATTTTTAACATGCCTTTGACAAGGATGTACACCATGTGGAATGATCATGAGATCGTTCCTTATGACAGCTGAAGTAAAACAAAGGATAAAAACCATAAACGAGACAGCACCATTTTATACTGGCACCAACAGATGTAAGGTACTCTCAGCTATGCCACCCCCAACTGGGTAGCCTTGAGGAGATCATTTCACTTTTCTGGGCCACAGCTTCCTAGACCTCTGAAATAAGAATGTGGGATCACTTAATGGAGAGAGAGACTGCGTCTTCCTCCGTCATGTGAATGTTATGAGCCCCCTTCCCCACTGCCAGGGATGGTCTGCAAAGGTGAGCATTGGGAACTCATGCCTAGTTTGTGAGTAATAGTGAATTCCTGAAACACTGAAACACCACTGAATTCCTGAAACACTGAAACACCACGGGATCAAATGCAAAAGCCTGCACGAAGCGGAGGGAACATGGCAGCTATGCTTCAAAGAAGGCAAGTCTAGGGCGATGCGCTGAGGGGAAAATCATCCTGACTCACTCAAACTTCATGCCCACTGCGCCATCAGTTACATGTTTGAGAAAAGGCTGCATATCACAAGGCCTCCATCATGTGTGTAACTTTGGTTTTAATGAGCCATTCCAGCAAAGGATATCATCACTGTGTAGCCTAGAAACAAACCAGAAGCCCCCAACCTGTTCCCTACAAAATCACTCTAAAGCCTCTAACAGGCAAGAGAGATGCAATACAGTAAGAGAACACAGTAAGAGAAAGAAAGACATTAGGCCACAAGGATGAGGCTTTTCAGCCTAGACCTGCAGAAGCAATATATGATCCAATACACAGGGGGGAACTTGGCTCTTTTCACCAAATCCAGTGTGCACATATCTAACAGGAAGTGTTCTGATATGTGGGCAGTAAACATCTGGAATGTGTCACAGCCAGCAAATAGCAAAGGGAGGAAATAAGAAGACCTTCAAGATGGTTCAAAAGACCTTGGGGGTGATGAACAGTGTTGTTGCTAAGGACTGTTTGGGGCCCACTGACCTTTTTTAGGGTAAAAACCAGGTGGTGCAGTCCTGCCCTCATATCACACAGCCTTTACCTCACTTCTGGAGACAAAACTGGTCAGGATCAACTATGGGACTCCCTGGAACCCTCCTACAGGCTTTAGCTGTCTACCTGGCTGGGAAGCATGACAATGAACAAAGCAACCTTACCTCAGTCAGGCACACTTGTAATGGTTCCAAAAACCAAATTCCAACTGTTTTACTGAGAGTGGCAATGGAACTGATTTCTGATTACCTAAAATGCCACAGACCCCCTTTTTCTCTAAAAAAATACAGTTACCATAGAACATTAAACTATCTTTTAAAACCTAGTAATATTAAAAGTTCCTATTCCTCCACTAACCAGTCTGCAGCAAAGAAACTTTCCCGTATCCCACAGCTTCCTTAGAAGGGGAAAGCTAATTGTGACACCTAGCACCTTTATCTCTTCTCAATGTACAGCGCCCTTCCTCCGGCAGAATCCTAAAATAGCAGCAGTCTGGATTAGCAGGGCTGTGAGGAGTAGGTACTTAGCTGAATAACATCGGAATTAATGAGCGGCCGGACCCCAAACAGAGCCACCTGGTGGGCATGAACACCAGACAGGAATAGGGATGTTTCCTTCAACCAAGTGCCTGCCCCTAGCTATCTTAGCTTCAGCCCACACCACCTTCTGGCCCTCACCGAGACCTGGAGGGGCGGCGCGCAGTGCCCTCACCTTTCAGCAGGTCCGGGTGCACGTACCCCAGCACGTCTGAGACCCCCAGCTCCTGGCGGGAACAGGTGCCTCCGTGGATGTGCAACCAGGCAGGCTCGGCGAGGGCAGTGCACAGCGCCGTGATGGACAGGGCCCCAGGCAGGGCCGAGGCCAGGCTACGCTCCGGCTGCTTGGGCAGAGCGCTGCCTCCCGGGCTCCTCCGCCGGCGCCCGCCGGGCAGCCCTGCGCCTCCGGGGGCGTACATGCCCGGGGCCGCCCGCCGTCGCTCTGCGGTCGCTGCTGGTCGCCGCCGACCTCTGCGGGGCTCGCAGAGCCTGTCTGTCCCGGGGAAAAGAGCGATGCTCTGGGTTCGCGGCAGGTGAGGCAGGCGCGCGGCTGTCAGGCCCGACACCGGAGAACGGGGGGGCGGGGGGACCTAGGACTGAGAGGAGACGGGAGGGCTGCGGCGATTGGGGGGCGGGGGTGGGGGACTTTGGAATGGGGCTGCAGGACGAAAACCCGAAGAGGGCCGCGGGCCAGATGGACAGATCCGGGTGGGGGGCGGAGGTACTGGAGATCGGCTGCTGGTGGCGAAGATACCCGCTCCGGGGTCTCGGCCAGAGGGTGCTGAGGGGCGGAGGACCGGGCTGGGCCGCGGGGACCGGGGACGGGTAATCTGGGACCGGCGCTTTGGGGTGCGACCTGTGAGGAGAAAGGGCTCTCCCCACGTCGCCCACCGTTCCTCACCGGTCAGCAGTCCTCAGGGCTGGGATGGCGCCGCTCTGCCCTGTCACGGGCTTCTCAGCTGCCGGGGGCCGAGCGATTCCAGGCCCCAATCCCGCAACGCCCGGACCGACCCGGACCCTATGCACTTCCGGCTTCCTCCTGCTCTGCCTCCGCCTCCGCCTCCCCGGGTCCCCGCCTCCTCCCCGTCGCGTCACAGCCTGGGCGGTGCCGCCGGCTCTGCGCAGGGCCTCACGGGACTGATAGTTCAAGGCGGTGCCGCTATACTTTCTGCTGGGGGTGGTGAGGGGAGCGACTACAACTCCCAGGGGGCCGCGCGGCTGTAGCCGCGGGCACTTTAGTTCCCAGGACAACCCGGGCCCTCGGGCGGAAGCGGGAGCCTCAGGCGGCCGCGGAGCCCGGAGTGGGCGTCGCGGAGACTTGCGCGGTGAGACCCTCTGTTGGCGCGACTGATCCTGCCCATCTCCTCTTCATCCTGCGCCGGGCCACCATGAAAGACTCGCTGGTGCTTCTGGGCCGTGTCCCGGCGCACCCGGACTCTCGCTGCTGGTTCCTGGCCTGGAACCCCGCGGGGACCCTGCTGGCTTCCTGCGGTGGCGACCGGACAATCCGCATCTGGGGCACCGAGGGTAAGGCCCGGCCTGGCTGCGCGAGCCCCGGCGCTGAGGCCTCCGCCTGCGCATAGTGTGAGTGCGCAGCCTGCCGGGGAGGTCGACTTCGAACAGGGTTACCGGCCAAGGGAGGAGAGGCGACCTTCTAGTCACGTTAGACACTCTGAGAAGGAATTTTCAGGCAAAGAAGTTGGCAAGTACTGGAAGGGAAGCAAAAATGTCAACAGACAGGCTGGAACTGTTGAAATTGTGATGGTTGCTGAGGCAGGAAAATGGGGAGACAAATGTGGTGGGAAAGTAGGCTGCAGAGTAACTTGCAACTGGACTGCCAGGTTCAAATTTTATCCCGATGACATTTTGGGAGTCATTGGTAGTTTAGAAGGATGCCTCCAGAAGTAGAGTTAGTTACATCTTTGTTGTTTAAAAAATATGTGAAATACACCGATTGAGTTTTGGCCCCCAGCTTCGCTCCAATACTACCACCCACCCCCGCCCCAGCCCCAGCCCCAGCCCCACCCCGTTATTGAACGGCTCGTTGGTGCTTTGCACCTTCTTGCACACCCAGCTCCAGAGCTTGGCCTGTCCTCTGCTTTTAGGTGTTAGCTGGATCTGCAAGTCTGTCCTTTCTGAAGGCCACCAGCGCACTGTACGGAAGGTGGCCTGGTCTCCCTGCGGTAATTACCTGGCTTCTGCTAGCTTTGATGCTACCACTTGCATTTGGAAGAAGAACCAGGATGACTTTGAGGTAACCAGGCTGGATGGGACGAGGATTGTTGCCTGTTTGCTTCCCTGGGCTGGTTCAGCAACCTGAGCCATCCGGGGCCAGTTGGGCTATACCCACGAGAAGGACCCCAGGGGTCTTAGCTACCATTAATTCTCATCCCTCTTCCCTTTTCACAGTGTGTAACTACTCTTGAGGGCCATGAAAATGAGGTCAAGTCAGTGGCTTGGGCCCCATCTGGCAACCTCCTGGCCACCTGCAGCCGAGATAAGAGTGTGTGGGTCTGGGAAGGTGAGTCCAGGTGGAATTGGGAACTCCTGACTGACATCCCCCTCTGTGTAGCTAACAGGGTTGGCTCTTGGGTTCCTTTCTTTTCCTCTTCCACAGTTGATGAAGAAGATGAGTATGAATGTGTCAGTGTCCTCAACTCCCATACACAGGATGTCAAGCATGTGGTTTGGCACCCGAGCCAGGAGGTAAGAGTCAGGCAAGATCTCTTAGTAGGAAGGAACTCTGATGTGCAGGCTTGTGCCCGCCTCTGCTTTTCAGCCTTGACCTGACTTTCACAGGGATCTCTATCTGTGACCAAAAAACATTAGTCACTTTGTAAAAACAGATCCCTAGGACTGTCGTATCCTGTCAGGGAGAGGTATTGGAGCCATAGGCACTTCCTGGGCCATATAGGCTGGGTCTCCTTTTCTGTTCCCTTAGCTATTAGCCTCTGCGAGCTATGATGACACAGTGAAGCTCTACCGGGAGGAAGAGGATGATTGGGTATGCTGTGCTACTCTTGAGGGTCATGAATCCACTGTGTGGAGCTTGGCCTTTGACCCCAGTGGCCAGCGCCTGGCATCTTGCAGTGATGACCGGACCGTGCGCATCTGGTGCCAGTATCTACCAGGCAATGAACAAGGTGAGGGTCCAATAGTGGAGCTCCAGAGGTTCACAGTCTGCTAAGGGACATTCATGAATGGTAGCAAATTGGGGTAAAAAATGTGCCACAAGAGGGCACCAGATTGAGTGCTGGAAGAACCAGGAAAGCTTTGTGGACAGAGCCATTTTATCCAATTTAAAACGATATGTAGGGGGGCCGGGCGCAGTGGCTCACGCCTGTAATCCTAGCACTCTGGGAGGCCAAGGCGGGTGGATCATTTGTGTTCAGGAGTTCGTGACCAGCCTGAGCAAGAGCGAGACCCCATCTCTACTAAAAAATAGAAAGAAATTATATGGACATCTAAAAATATATAGAGAAAAAATTAGCCGGGCATGGTGGCTCATGCCTATAGTCCTAGCTACTTGGGAGGCTGAGGCAGGAGGATCACTTGAGCCCAGGAGTTTGAGGTTGCTGTGAGATAGGCTGACGCCATGGCACTTTAGCCCGGGCAGCAAAGTGAGACTCTGTCTCAAAAAAAAAAAAAAAAAAAGGATATGTAGGATTTTAACATGAAATTTTCACACAAGAATTCCAGGTGAAAGTCCAACAGTGAGTAAAGGCATTGGTGGTGAGAATGCCTAGACTTACGGGAGGAATGGTGATTCATTTAGATGGGATGTAGTATATAAAGGGGTTGAGAAGGAATAAAGTGAGTTGGGTTGGCTGATGGGTAGCCTTCAAAGGCAAACTAAGTAGCTAGATACAGTCTGCAGCAGAACAGGAACATTTTCTTCTCAGAATTTTGCTTTAAAAAGGCCAGTCTGGCCAGTGTGTAAGGCACATAAACGAGGATGGGGACAGAGGAATGGAGACACAGAATCATAATTGAAAGTGGGGGTGAGGGAGGTTCAATTACTCCCCTGAGATGCCTGGGACATAGAAACATCTTAAGCTTAAGAGAAGTCTGTCCTGCAGGCGTGGCATGCAGCAGCTCTGACCCCAGCTGGAAATGCATCTGCACTTTGTCTGGCTTCCACTCCAGGACCATTTATGATGTTGCTTGGTAAGATGTCCACCCCTATCCCGCCCCCCACTCCATAGCAGGGATTTCAGAGAAGTCATGACCTATGCTGCACTCTACCACCTTGAAGGAGTGCACAAGAACTAAGAGTAACCACCCCTATTTCTTCAGATCGGGCCTGGCTGTACCGTGCTGGCTTAGAGCTGGCTGGCCTGGGATGCACAGGAGTAGGGAACAGACCTAAGCTTGCACCTGGGTTAAGCTCCCAGGCTGTAAGGGCATCATACTATTCAGAAATGACTGAATTTGTGGATTCGTGGCTGGGGTATTTATGGTTTGCTAACACTGACTCTGCCCTTATGCAGGCCAGAAAAGCTGCACCATTTATATAGGAGAGTATGTCAGAGGGCAGTTCCAGCCCTTAAAATTGATCCCTAGGAAATAATCTGAAACAATGAAAACACTAATGTGCACCCAAGCTTGCTTTACATTAGCAAACACGTGGAAACAACCTATTTACTCAACAAAAGTGAACTTAAATAAATGTGGTAAAGCTCAACAACCTATTAGGTCAGTGTTTGAAGAAAAGCGTTGAGAATACTTCATGACATGGGAAACTGCTTATGCTAAGAGAAAAGTACAGTTCAGAACTGTATGTCATTTTTTAGGGTAAGTATATGAGGGGGTACTAGATGGAAGCACCCAAAGCCTTAGATGGGTGATGTTTGTGGCTCTGTATTAGTCAGGGAAACTCAGTAAGAGACTTTTAGGTGAGGCATGAAGTTTGGGAAGAGAACAGGCTGGGCAATGTAGAACAAATCTTTCCTACCTAATTAGCCAGGTTGGGGAGGGAGGAGCCACCTACATTACCCACTGATGTGCATCTTCCTCGCAGGTGTCAGCTGACAGGGGCCCTGGCTACAGCTTGTGGGGATGATGCCATCCGAGTGTTTGAGGAGGATCCCGGCTCAGATCCACAGCAGCCCACCTTCTCCCTGACAGCCCACTTGCATCAGGCTCATTCCCAGGATGTCAACTGTGTGGCTTGGAACCCCAAGGAGCAGGGGCTCCTGGCCTCCTGCAGTGATGATGGGGAAGTGGCCTTCTGGAAGTATCAGCGGCCTGAAGGCCTCTGAGCTACTTTGACTTTGGACAGAGTATTGGTTCCCCAGAAAATGTCATAAGACCTTTCCAGGCCCTGAGAGGACCTGGAGGAGCATCCTTGACCTTCATTTAACTTGGCTGGCTTCTATTTGGACTTGGGTAGAGGTGTGGACCACAGAACTTTCCCCTCCTTAGACCTGAGGGCCATAGTAAAGGGCTATAGAACATCAGTGCATTGTTACTGTGCCACAGATTTCGCTTTAGGTCACAGTGTTAAACCTGGGGGGAGGGATGAATATACTGTTTGTAATCACTATATATATAAAATGGGGCATATGTGTCTCAGACCTTTCTGAAGTTGTAAGCTTTATAAAAGTAACCCAGCTGAATCTCAAGTCCTACTTTATAAGGCATTCACAATTTAAAATATTTCCATGGTGAATCCTCATCTGAAATAGGTCCTGCCTTCCCAATTTCTGGGTAAGTTCCTGCATTTAAAATATCTAGTCAATATTGAAGGAAATTTTTGTCTTAATGTAGGCTTGTTTAGAGTGAGGGACACCTCTACTTTCTCTTAGAAACTCTCACGTACCTCCTTGTGCCATTATGCTGTGATGGCAGCTGGGGATACGAAAAAAATAAATGGGGAAATCCTGAAGGGAATTATTACTCGACACAAGCTGTACATTTCTCAACAGGGATGCAAACTAGTTCTTCATTGGGGGAGGGGAAAAATATCTTAGAGCCAATAGCTTGTGGCCCTCTAACAGCCCACAGCACATAAACATAGCATATCTGTGGTATTACATTTTTTTGGTGGGGGTGTTTAGGAAAAAGACATTTAATAAGGCTCCTTAGGGGAGTGATAATGAAGAAAAATTGAGAAACACTGCCATAGGCAATCAGTTCTTCAGTCTTAACCTAGGTTGTCTCTGACCATCACTTCTAAATGGGTTTTGATGTGAGGATGGCCCCCAAAGCTATAGCCTTAAGTTTTTACACTATAGAAATCATGTATCTAAAGATTTTAGATTTCAGAATAACTGGGACAGTACCTAGAGCAGTGGTTCTCAAAATGTGGTGTGCATATCCCTGGGAATCCCAAGACCCCTTTTTTTTTTTTTGAAGCAGGGAGGGCCCATGAGTTCACCTGTTGGCACTGTGGCATGAATCGAGCTGGTAGCAACAAACTAGTCCAGTCTTCACTGCCTTGTGCTCGGAGTAAAAATATTGCCACCTTCACTTAGAAATGCCCTTGATAGAACTAGAAAGATGATTAATTGTAGTAAATGTTGACTCTAGAGAATACTTCTAATATTCTGAGAAATAGGAAGCATACATAAAGCACTTCTGCCGCACACTGAAGTATGGCTGCCTCGAGGAAAGCAGTTGTGCAACTGAGCTGCAAGCTGAATTAGCCGTTCTTCATGGCATACTGTTTTTACTTGAAGGAACTAGCAAATTATGGTATTTGGACTTGGCTATTTGGCTGACATTTTGGTAGTGAAATGCATGGACATTTGGAACAATTTTCCAAATGACCAATGCATGTTACAAAATCATTCATGCGTAAGAGATTCATTCAAAGTGTAAGACAGGCCAGTGGGCTTTAAATGTAAGAGTAGAAGAATGCATTGATAAGGTTTCAGATTCCACATTGCCTTTAAGAGACTACCACTTGTAGAGTCTTGGTATAGCATCATAGAACAGCCACAGTTACCTGAAAAGGCTTCAACACAAATGACATAAAATATTGGATGTAGAAACACATAAAAGAATCCAACTGTCTTTTATTAAGCCAGACATTAAAGAGATTTGCAAAATTACAGAATGCTACCCTTCTCCCTGGATTTATTTTGTTTTAGGAGGTATTTTAAAATAAATTTAAAAAATTTTTAATATAGTAAATACCAATGGATATAACCTAGGTAGTAATAGATCTTTGGGCTAGTCTCCAAAACTGAGAAATTCCTGATTAAAAAAAGGACACACAAACTTCTTTTGGGTTCTTAATTTTTTGTAGTGTAAAGGGATCCTGAGATCAAATCATTTGGAAACTGCTGACCTAGGGAAACTGCTCTTCAGAATCATCTTTTGGTTTTGTGCACATCCCTAAAGAACAACAGAAGGCAAGAATTCAAAGAGAAAAATCTGAAGATCGTGATTACAAAATCAGTTTACCAAGACTGGGCCACATCCAGGTGGTACATTTTAACACCCTTGCTGGTGCTGCCTCCTTTTGGGAGGGGACACTGCAGAACTGCAGAATACAGATCCTGAGAAACCTCTAACCTGTGATCTGTCCACCAAGGTTCAGTGTTGGCTCCTGTAGTAGTGCTGGTGTATGGCTAACACTGCGGAGGGGGTCAGGGTCATGCACCTGACTGAAGAGAAGCTGCCCACCAGCATTCCCTCCTCCAGACTGACTGTAATAGCTACAGGTAACAGCACAACTAGAGAGCAGGCTTGTCCTCCAGAAGTAATCATTATAAGTAAATTCAAGCTAAAAAAAAAACCCAAATCTTTCTGGCCAGCCCTTAGATTGGAGAAAACTTTTAATTCAGAATCATTGCAAAGACAAATGGTTTCGCCAACTTATTTTATTAGAAGGTCTGACTCAAAAGTACCAGCAACATGCCTTAAAAATCCTGTATTACGGTTTATGCTTGACATGACACCTGCAGACAATGGATCCAGAGTTTGTCACACAACAAGGGGGCAAAAGGGAAAAGTAAGTGGAGGTGGGCTGGGACAGCACCAGCCCTGACTGGCTAGCCAGGCTGACAGGACTGGTCTCCACAACCAAGATCCCTACAACTGTACATGTTTCTAATTCTGGCTCAACTCTCCTCTATGCAAAAGTAAATGCCTCAGGACTCAATCTGAGTCACTGTCCGTCTCAGCTTCTTTCACATCCACACTGAATTTGTACTCCTGGTCACATCCCATATAAGCGTCACTCATGAAGTACAGAGTATAGTTGTGGGCACCAGTGGCTGGGGCCACAAAGTCCAGTTTCACCTATGGAAAACAGGCAGAAATCAGGACGAGCATGGACACAAGTTGAGTTCTCACCCTGCCCCACCTTCCAGAACAAATGCTAGGGCCAGTGGATACACTCACCTTGGCCTTCTGTTGCAGGGTGAGCCTCTTGATGGAGATGAGGCTATTGGACTTTGCATCTCCAATCACCACCCACCAGCCCTCTTCACGTTTCTGCAGTGACCAAAAACCAATCATTTCAGCACAAAAAAACTTGAGAATGGTTACAAAAAGCAGGGTAACAAAAATCTGAAGGCTTTTCAAAGTTCCTTTCTAAAATATAATTTGATATAACTAAGATTTTGAAACTGTCAAAAGGTGTCTCAAATGGACTTAAGGCTGGAGGCTTACTGTTTAAGTAAGTAGATGAACTCATTTGTTGATCCTGACTCATTCCTTGTACCTTCTCCCACTTAGTGCTTGCCACTGAAGCCAAGATTGGACTACTGGTAGAGATCTAGTCTTTGGGGCCTGGCAGCTTTGAGTTTCTCAGTACCCTTTCTTCAGTACAAAACACATATACTAGCTGAGAAAAATCTTAACATGGAGCTGAACCTGCAGCAGAGAGGATCCAAAGCAGGCCCTGTGGAAGGCCTCTTCTGAAGCCTTGCCTCTTCTATTAAGGCCTCTCTGTTGGCCACTCCACTGTCACAAAGCCCTGGCGTCACAGTTTAAAGCATTCTTTCCTCATAGCCTGCTGAAAAGCTAGTTAACAGAATTAAATATGACAGTTTAATTGAAGGCTGACAGTAGAAACCAGATATTCTCCCATATAAAGAGAATAAGATTTTCTCTCTGTGGGTAAAGAACTGAACAACTAGAAGCACAGTAAGTGGCAACAGAAAAGAGACAAAAGAAATACTAACTAGAAAAGCCCAGTGTCCTGACAATGCACCCTGGTACTCAGGATCTAGCCAGTGAATAAGGTGAGTTGACACCTGGTAAAGGCAGCTACCAGAACGTACCTGTGGGAAGAGAGGTGCAATAACAGGGCCTGTGACTTCCTCCTCTCGCTCCAGCTGCACCAGCACCACAACTGGGCCACCACTGCAGGGGGACAAGCAGAGCAGCACATCAGTAACATCAGTACCATGGCAGTGGGTTCACATTACATTGTCAAGGTACCCCCAGCAGGGACCCTCTCTGGCTCACCTGCGGATGCTGTCCTTATCCACCACTTCGTAAGACAGTTCAATATTAGGGTAGCGGTTACAAAAGCGGGCCACATCCGCGATCTGGCTGTCAGTCAGCTGAAGCAATGCATTCCGTTCCTCATCCTCCATCTCCATGATGTCGAAAACACTCTCCACCCCCTACAGTGGGTATTCAGTGGGAAGTCAGGGAAGAGGGGAGAACACAGATCAACAGCAAATGACACTGGCTCCAAAGAGCTGCTAACTTTTATTTCCTATACTGTCAAATCATCTAAAGACATACCTCCAAAAAGAACATGGCCCACAACTGGCAGCCTCTCTAGCATCTCAATATGGAACAGCTTCAGAGGAACCAGAACTAAAAGTTTCCCCGACTGAGGACTCACCTCCCACAACCCATCCCTGGTCCAGGGTGCTCAGCTCTCAGGCTTAGCCACCTAACACCCCAGGCCGACCCAGCTCACCTTGTCTGTGCAACGTTTGATATGCTCTGAAGTGAAGTGTGGCAGCTGTTTCAGGTATGAATCCTTGGACCACATGGCTTGGGTAACCATCTGGGCCAGTTCCATGGCTGCCAGAGCAGGGCTGAGCCACCCATTGCTGGAGAGGACGTCCACACAGGCCTGGATGAGCCGGATTGCCTGGAAAGGGAAAGGAGTACAAGAGCAGGTGGGGTTAGAACTGAGACTTCCTAGACCACCAGTGGTCCCTCCACCCCATCCCACACCCACACCCACACCCACGCGCACACTCTACCTTACTAAGGATTTCCTCTGTATCTGACTGCAGCTCAGCACTCAGCTGCATGCGGGACAGGTGAGCCTGCAGAAGCAGGTTGGTCTTGACATGCGGATCATTGAACTTAGGGTTATTCAGCTTGTGGGGGACCTTCTGAGCCAACTAGAAAGTGGAAGAAAAATAGCTGGTGACGAACAGGTGACCCTACCTGAGACCAGCTCAGGCCAAAAGCACCAGTGGCCCAGGCTCACAACCCTTCAATACCTAGAGGAGTGGGTGTGGTGGGAGAAAGGAGATGTGTGTGAGGGAGGTATGGAGATTGGGGGATACGTAGGGGATGTTGGTGGCAGAAGTACTACGTGCTCTGGGCACACAGGCCAAGTTTCAACTCCAAGGATGTTCTCCTGAAGCCAACGTCCTCACCTGCCGCAGGAGGTTGTCTTCATGGTGCCGGATGGGAATATTCTCATACTCTGCCGCATTGGAGATGATCTCGATAAGCCCTCGCACCTTGGTCTTGGCATTCAGGGACATGCTGAAGAGCTCTGACAGAAAAAGAGAAAATTTGAAAGGAGCCAAAGGCAGGCAGAAAAGGAGCAGGAGCTACCCTGCTCTCTCCTGTAATGCCATCCCTCTGACAAACACATGGGCACTTGCAGCCCTGTCACCTCTCATCCCAGTAGGTTCCAGACCCCTGCGTGAGAGAAGGCTCCCCACAGACAGAGACACAAGCCGCTGCTAGCCCCTCACCAATGGTGGTGTAGTTGATGTAATAGTAGGCCGCAATCATGCCCAGGTTCAGGGGTGCCACGTCCATCTCATCCTCAATGCTGATACACTTAGACTGCTCCAGGTCACTCAGGGTCTGCTCCACCAGCTCTGACAAGTGGTCGGACAAGTGACGATGGGAAATGCCTATGGAGGTGAGAGGTTAAGTGGGGGGTCAGGGAGATACTCAACAAGGGCTGTGAAAACCATCAAAGGATAATGTGTGCTTCAAAGTCCACTGACCCTGCAGGTTGTAATAATTGGGGTTCTGTGTCATACGGCGGTACAGAAAGGTCCAGGTGAGGTAGTCCACAGCATCCTGCTTGTTCTCAATGGTCTTGGTGACAATCTCAGCATTGAAGTGGTCATGCATACAGTGATCCAGGTGAGATTCTACTGGCAATGGCTCATATAAGAACTTTTTGAAGAAATCCTGTGGATTGAGGGAGGGGCAGTAGCAATAGAGAGTCAATGAAAACATCAAAGGCAGGGCGGTGAGCAGTGCATAAGAAACATGGAACCAAACAGAGGGTGAAGACCTCAATACGTGGAGTCAGCCTGGCAGCAACCAAAACAAAAGGCAGCAAAATTCCATGCAGCTGACAGGCTTATTACAAAAGCCATGTGAAAATAAAAGAAGTTGACAGACTAAAAAAGCTACTAAAGACATCTATCAAAAGAAAGATTAAAGAATCTGTTCTGAGGCTCAGGATCTGAAGATGTTGCACGAGTCCAGGACTTACCTTTTTGGAGCCCTGACACATGATAACACAGCGCCCCTCATCGTCCTGCAGGGGGCGGTTGGCGTGGCCCACCATCTGAAGCACATCATAGATGGGGTAATCCACATAGCTGGTTACAGAAGACAAGAAAGGAGGAAAAGGTGCATCAACACAGAAACCATACTAAGGAGGCCCAACTCCCTGCAATGTCAAAGTAAGAGTAAAATGCAAACATGGGGACATACGGTCAAATTACAGCAAAACTGTGATTATGAACTTTTGCGTTTAGGAACTAATTTCACTCGCATCATCTCACTTCACATCATTTAGTTTTCAAGCGTAAGGGTCACAAATTTGCTGCCCAAGGTCCATGAACCAAAGCTACAAACCCATCTAATGCCAAAAGCCAAATAACTCCCTATTAAAGGATCAAATGTGTAAGTCAAGCTTTCCAAACTTAAAAGCTGTGTATTTCATGGCTTATCAAGTCACCTGACTTTAACTCAAACCTAGAAGCAGTTTCAGATGCTAAAATTAACTCACAAATAAAACTCATTTCAAAATAATTTGCATTTTGGGAAAAAATTGTTGAGTTAAATTATTCAGGTTTTCTGAGAAAGACTGAATGTTCTAACTTCTTGTCACTACATAGGTATGTGACCTTGAACAAGTTACTTTTCCTAATCTATAAGACAAATAGGTTAACAACATAATCTCAAATATTCCTCCTGGATCTAACTTCCTGCTTCTCCAACCTATTAAAATATGGAAGGACGATGACTAAAAGAAAATGTGACCTGAAGTGCTAAGACTACAAACTCTCTCAAACACCTGGCTCTGGTGGAATCCTGGCTGTACGTTTATTTCCCTAACACCTCTTCTTCATAATAGCTTAATTTCTATATTTGCATATTTATGTTCATTTGAGGGGCGAGGTTTGCATTAACGCAGAGCACCAACTATACTCACGCATGGATCTTGCCATTGTAGTACTGGGTGTCCATGATGATCACAAGGTGGGCAGCCACATTCATGCCCCAGCAGAGACTCCGAGAAGCCACCACCACCTGGATAGCACCTGAGCAACAGAGGGGAGACAAGGACTCAGGGCAGAGCTCCCTGAGCGAAGCAGGTTCACTACCTCCTGGGCAGGTAGTGGCTTACTTTGTGCTACATTTCAGAACTCAGAGCAAGGCTGGCTGGGAACAAGGTCTTACATGACTGAGAGAGCTAACACAACCCTGTGAGAGGTAGCTCCATGCTGCTGGTGCCTTGCTCTGGGGACTATCCTAGAGGAAACAAGGTAATCCTGAAACAGAACCCAAAGCCCAGGAAAGCAAGGCTTACACTACTGATGAGGGACTGGGCCTCAGATGGGAAAGTGCTAACATCTGCTCAGCCACAGGCTGGCTCAGCACCTGGCAGCAAAATCAAGATCACTCTGAGCACGGCCCAAACCAAGCAGATCCAAGGGTCCAAGAGTGACAGTATGTGTTCTAGCAAGAGGATCAGCACTGAGGTTCCACTGAGCAGTGTCAAATGGTAAAACTCTGTGAGAAATGCTGTAGGTCAACAAGGGGCAGTGGTCAGCAGGAGACTGCCCAAGGGAGAACAAGAGCTCTGCCGTGTGCTGCATCTCTCAGTCCAACAACCTCGGGGAGCTTGGCATCCCTGGAGAACCAGGTCTAGGGCCGAAGGTCCTGGACTTTAGAAAACCAGGTTCTGAAGTTACACAACCTATGTGCCTGCCTGTTTCCTCATGTGGCAAGTAGGGACAGTGTTTGTCCCACCTACATCACAAGGGTCTTGGGAGGACCAAATGAGATAACAGATAAATAATCCTAATAGTATTTTGAAAATGTCCAGTATGCTGTAGAGAAATATTACCACCCACACCATAAAGTTTAATACGCGCCACTTGGTGTTAGCCCTGGATGTAATCTCTGTGCCATGGGGTTTTCTTACCTGAGCTGAAGAGCTGTTCCACCAGGCGTCGCTCCATGGGGCTGAGCCCTTCATGCAGGTAGCCCACCCCATTTAACAGTGTTTCCTTGAGCGTGCTGTCACTTAGCTTCTCCAGGTATGGGATCAGATCCTTCTCGGTGCAGTGCAAGAACCTGTGCAGCACAAGACTGGTTCAGCTCAGAGTGGTTCCCATCCCTAGCAGACACCTTGCCAGCTGTGCAGACCCTAGCCCCTGGCCAGATGGGGCTAACCCCTACCTCATAAAACCAGAACATCCTCCAGGGTAAGCCAACTTCACTTACCGAACCCTCCAAACCCCCTATCCCCAGAAGCCAAGCCCTGCCCCACCTCTGCCGCTGGATGTCAGCCGCACATGTGGTAAGGATGTCAATGGCAGTGAGGCGGGTCTGCTTGCGAGACGGGACAAAGACAATGACGGGCTTCTTGGGCGAGTGCTTGGTGATAGCATGGTATACAGGCTTAGCCATGGAGAGCAGGCGAGTTTGTGTATGGCTAATGTTGAATCCCTAGAGACCAAGGGAGAAGAAAAGACATGCAGATTACCAGACCTAGGTAACTCAGGATGTATCTGAGGCCACGGAGGGATGGGAAGAGTGGGTCCTACCTGGATGTGCAGCTCCAAAGGAACAGGGCGCACATTAGGGTGGAAGTTGAAAGTGGAGGTAGCACTGCAACCCAGCCAGTGGGCCACGTCCTTAGCATTCGAGAGCGAGGAGCTAAGTGCCACAATGCGGATGGGCCGCTCAATCTGGGAGGAGATGTAGCGCATCCGGGAGCATATCACTTCTAAGACAGGCTGGGAGAGAGGGAGGAGGGAGTCACTGCAGGCCCTCGCTCACCACCCTCTGCCCAGAGGTCCCCTTTGTGAACAGCCCAACAACCTCAAAATGATCTCCTAATTCTTCCTTCTAATTAAGGGCTCTCCCGTCTTTGGTTCCACCTCCTCCACAGCACCCAACTTCTAATAAGCAATGCTAAAAGTACTACATAAAAATCCCACATTGTCCTTTTGGAATGAAGTGGCAGGCAGAATCTCTAGGGAGAAGCCTCAAGTCTCGAGCCTCAGATCCAAACATAAGGCCCGATGCCAAGGTCACTTGGTTAGTCCCAGCCCCTCGTCTGTGTCAAGCCATACCCCATTTTCGCCCCCAATAAGGTGGACCTCATCCACCACAAAGAGGTTGATATTCTGGACATTCTTGCGCTGCTTCCACCGCCGGGAAAGTATGTCCCATTTCTCAGGGGTGCTGATGATGATGTTGCCTTTGCCCAGCAGCTTCAGGTCCGTGCTGGTCTCTCCCGTCAGGAGCACCACCTTCTTGTTGAGCCTGTCCTGGAACTTCTCATACCAGTCCATGTATACCTGGCGGGCAGCAAGACGGAGGGCAGAAGAACATAAGGCCATGCCAGGCACCTTTCACTTATTATGATATACCAGAGAAAGACCTGTTGATCTGCAAATCTCACGCTACTTTCTAATCCCACACCAGCTTGTACATGATGGGGAAGCTTTTCTTTAGTACACAAAACTGAGGAAATGACCCTGCAAATTTCAGGGCTTAAAACCCTTTATCTGGAATCACAGATGAAATGGCTCCCGGGGAAATTCATGTGACACAGCATGACATCACACCTGCTCTGCAAGGGCCTCCATGGGGGTAATGTAGACACAGCGCCCCTCCGAGTTCTGCAGCAGCATCCGCAGGATGGCAAATTCTGCACAGATAGTCTTCCCGCTGCCCGTGGGGGCCCCCACAAACACATTGTCATCACTGTTGTACACGGTGTTAAATACTGGAAACCAATAGAGAAGCAGTGTGACTATCAAGAGCGGAGTAGACAGACTGGGACATAGGCCACTTGTCAAAATAGAGGACAACATAAGAAATGAAGTCAGTTGTGGAGTGCAAACAGGGGTGATGGCATGTGAGCCAGCCTGCTGTATCTCCCCTCAGTTTCTCCTGCCCACCCAACAAGTAAAGGGGGAGAGGCCAAGACCACGAGTTCAGGCCCCCTGGAAATGTCTGGGATGACAACAAAAGCAAAAGAGGCCAAGTATGCTTTGCTTCTCAGGGACTAGGACAAAGAACAAAAGGAAACTGGATCTCCTTCTCTGCCCCTTCAATGCTCTCCTGTATTTTCTAGAAATAGTATAATATAAAAGGTAAGAGCCTAAGCCCTGGCATCAAGACTAGATTAAAATCCAAGTTCTAGTATGTATTAGCTGGTTCAACTGGGCAGGTCTCTATGCCTCAGTTTCCTCATCTATAAAATGTGATACTAATATTAATATCTCAAATAGTAAACTCCTCATGAGATTGGTGGGAGGAATGAGAAAACACTAGTGACGAACTCAGCCAAGGACTTAGTACAAAAAACATCCTCTGTGAAAACAGTCATCATTTATAGTGACGAGGGAAGAGGCCTCAACGCCACATGGTCTGGTTGGACACTTCAGCATCAGGAGCAGGCATCTAGCCTCCTGAGCTTGAGAAATGACAACGCGTCACAGTAAGGCCTTGCTCTGCTGACTCTCCTCAGTGAGACGTGCAGAGTGGCAGAGCAAATCTACCAGTAACTGAGGACTTCTGAGAAAGGAAAATGCCTGGTGGGCCCCGACAGTCACGCCGATGAGCTCCCAGGCACACCAAGCGCCAGAGTGCCCCGACTTCCCTGCCTGCTGCAGAATACATCTGTCTGTCTCCAGGTGACTGAAAAGGCCACTAAGGTAACCAACTTCCTGTGAATGGAAACACCCACCTTGGGTCTGGATAGGATTGAAGAAAGGAAATTTATCTTGGTAAAGGCTCTCAAAGGCACTGTTTCTCAGAGCAGACACAGGCAAGGGCTGCAGGTCCAAAAGTTCAGTTGGAGGTGGGTACTTCTCTGGTAGGATCAGGTGCCGGAAGGAGACAGGCAGCTGGGTCTCACAAGCTGCAGAAAAGGGAAGGGTACTAAGCTTTCCTCTCTTTACCTAACGGCCCCCACAGCCCCTGTATAAACACCAGAAACCTTAGGCAGCACATGTACCACTCTCCCCAACAAAGGCAAGCCTGGGACAAAGTGCAAGACATTCTTCTACTCCTCAGAGACCCTGGAGAGGAGACACTCACAGAGCCAGCGGTCAGACACCACTCGTATGAAGTACTGAGGGGGCAGCGGTTCAAAGACAGGAACGAAGAACGTAATGAGGTGCTCATCCTGGGCGTACTTGGCCTTGAGGAGGAAATACTCATGGTGCAGAATCACCTCACTGTCCACATCCTCCACCAGAATCCAGAATGCCTCAGATGAGCCATGCACCTGCCAACACAAGCACGGGCAAAAGGAGCGTGAGCCAGCATGGGGACCTGGCCCTTCTACCCAGCTGCTCTGCCCAAACCCTTGCCTTTTCATCCCACTGGAAATCCGGCGTGATGGTCAGCTCCACTTTCAGGGTGGAACGCGTGATAGGCTGCAGGTGCACTGACAACTCCAACTTGGGAAACAGGTGGACGTATTTGTGGATGGTCTTCCCCATCTTCGGCATGCGGATAAGCTCCCCTAGGAGGAAATGAGAGGGCACAGGGGCTGCAGCCCAGCCAGCCTGCTGCAGCTATAAACCGGGCCTGAAGGCCACTGTGGGAAAGGGGGGGATTCTACTCCAGAGGGAAGGTTCTTCCCTCTACTCTCAGTGAACCCCAGAGGATTCAAAGTCCCAAGACCATCTGTTCTGCAGGGGGACATGAGAAGTGAACACAGGGTATTAGTGCACAAGGCCTAGGAACTGGAGAGTACGAAAGTCTAGAAAGACACCTGGGCTGTAAGGACAAGGACAGGGGCTTCCCACACACCTATCTCATTATGATTCAGGTCATACAGACGCTCAAACGGGAAGTTTTTCTTTTCAATCTTCTTCACTACTTCCTCAGGGAGTTTGCGGAACTGGCGCAAAGGACACATGGACTGCCACCTATCCAGGAAAGAGACAAAGCTGTTGGTCCCTTCTGTAGGACTGTAACAAACTGCCCTCATCATAGCTTCCAATACTGTAGCCACAACCACAGAAGACAGTCATTAAAGAAAGACGTTTGAAACTGGGCCAGCAGTGAGGCCTGAGTGCTAACAGTGGCTGCCACCCTCCCCTCACTCCTCAAGCCCACAGCAAAAGGTCACCCCTCTTCTCAACTTTCACCCACGTTCATGCCACATTTCAGGCATCAGGACAGAGATCACATGCACCCCAAGGCTTTCCCATCTGGCCTGAGGACCCCCCGACTCATGGTGCCCATCCTCCAGCTCACTGGGGCCTTACATGCGTTTGTCGATCATCTTGCAGAGGTTCAGGGTCTTGTCTGTAAGCTGGGCCCAACCTCGGTTCAGGACAATTTCAAAGATCGCACGCATCAGCCGGCCAGCCGACTGGGGAAAGAAGCAGCATTCCCACTGTTCAAGTCTCAACTATGCCCAGGCCCCATGAAGCCACACACAGTTGCATTAGCTCAAGCTCTGATGCAATCACCCTTGCCCCTCTGTCATCACTCCTTTCTCCCTTCTATAAAGTAGATGCTTGTTGAATGCAGAACAGTTAGAAATGCAAAAACTGCTCAAGGTCACTGTACGACACTTTAACCTAACATTCACTGCATGATTTTTAAAAACCTTTTGACTTCATTTAGTGTTTAGGGTTCTAGGAAGAATGAGGGTACCCGTGACCTGCCCTTAGAGGTAAAAACAAAGAGTAGCTAAGAAATCCCTGTTCCATTTCCAGATTTATTTATGAGCCCTGCAGCCACAGTGGGAAGTCACCCCTCTGTTGGGAAGCAGACATTGTGTCTGTCCAGTGGATCTCCTTGTCTCCCCGAGGGCCTGGGGAGCCTCCCAAAATTCTCTCTTAAGGACTTACCTTGTTCACATACTCAAGATCCAAACAACAGAGTGGCCATATACACACACATCAACCAACTAGCCAACTGGGGCATAACTAGGCATTCTTCCTATATCTCACTAGTGTTCATCCAAGAGCACAAAGCACACAAGGAACTGTTAGGTCTCTTCTCACAGCCATGGTACAGCTCTGCCCTCACCTGTGTAACATACACCATGTCGGCCATCAGTGCAAAGCCCTCCAGTTTCAGCTGCGAGATGAAGGCTTGGAGAAGCACATTGATCTGGAAAGAAACAAGGCCCACCAGCAGGAGGCCAATCACTGAACAGTCCAAGAAAGTGAATTATATTTCTGCTCTGGACATCTATGCCAGGTTAAGATCTACAGCTATTGATTTACAGATATTAAATAATTGTTATTCCATATGAAAAGAACATGTGAGGATACAGAAACTAGGAGAACTGAGCAGGGTACCATACATGAACCCAAATTCAAGGTTCATCTTTTTAGATTATGAAAATGACCTGATCCTTAGCCCAAGCAGAGATGGGCTCACCTTTGCACTGGGTTCCTCAATGCTCTCCTTTACTGGGATGGGCACCCTCTCCAGCAACTTCTGCAGCTCAAGCTTCTCCTCCTGCCACAAGGAGGAAACAGGTCAAGGAAAAGGCAAGTGGCCAAGGAAAGAAATCATCTAGCGACCCAGCAGTGATCACCAACTCCCCATCCCAGCCACTACACAAGCGCACCTCTCTCACAGTGATGTTCTTAAACTCAGAGGACAAAGAGAAGACTCTGAAAAGCTCAATCTCACTCAGGGTGGGCTTCAGCAGCTGGTTGTAGGTCTGCACTGTATCATTGGTGATGTAGTAGTGGCTGGCTATCCGGCCCAGTTCTGTCACCTAGAAAGAAGGCAGACTCAATCCAGTGCTGACCATTAAAGAGCTCTAGCCTCTAACAGTGGACAGTATGTTTCCATCCTCTACGTACTGTCCCAATAGGACAACTAGATGAACTCATAGCAATACAAGTGCCTGTTTCAGGCACATGAAGAAAGATGACATGACAAATTGACCCATAGTAAACTGGGGGTCCACGTATACAAGACAACTGAATTATCCACCTCAACTTAAGTTATAGAAAAAGAAGTGCCATTTTAAAAGTTCCTAAGTTCAAAGGGTGCAGTCCAATCCTACCCGTTTTTCTACCGTTCTAAGCGACAAGCAATTACATAAGCAGTACTTAAATTGGGAGCAATCTGAAAAATGTTCTCCTGGGCCTACAACTTTTGCTGAGAACTTTACCTCAAAACTCTCACCCCACTCACCTGGAAGTTGCCCGTCTTCTTGTCATACTTGACCAGATTGTTTTTGTCCAGCATCAAGGCAGCAGTGTGAACCAGATCTAGTCGGCGCTGGTCCAGCAGGGGATCTCCCTTGAGGTCATCGTGAGAGATGCCATAGAGGGTTGGAGATCGGAGCATTCGGATGTACAGGTAGGCATAGCCCAGCCAGTTCACTGCATCCTACAAGAGACAGCTTTTGGTTCTTAGCATGGAGAACTCCTGATGTCCAAATAAAAGGCTTCCATGGATTGCTTAGAAATTAATTCTCAACTACAAGGATGTATATTATACCATTTCTAATAATTAAACATTGTCTACCTTTGCATTCTGGACATTCCCCAGCACGATTTCTGCATTGAGCATGTCGGGAAGCTTTGACACCATCTGGCTCTCAATAGGAAGTTGCTGATTGAGGAGGGACAGGTAGTACTGTAGTTCCCCATGAGATGTGATGAGTATGCCTTCACCCTTGGTGTCATACTGGGGTCGTCCAGCACGTCCCAGCATCTAGATCAGAGACAGTGAACCAAGAATGCTATAGCAAGAGAGCTTCTGGTTTTGATCTAGGGATTCTACATTTTAGAATCTGGCCTTTGCAGCGTCGTTGCATTTCAGGCACAGGATACTCATCCTCACTGAGAATAAACCTGAAGGCTCTTTACCTGCAGAATGTCCAGGGCTCCCAGTTCTGTCCAGCGCCCCTTCTCTGGACTGTACACCTGGGTGCCTTTGATGATGACAGTGTGTGCAGGAAGATTTACACCCCAAGCCAGAGTTGCTGTGGAAACTAAAACCTACAGAGGCAAGGTAAGGTAATGAGGAGAACAGTGGTCAGCACCAGAGAGTTAATAATCCCTGACTTCTCTGGGCAACAGGCCTCAGAGCTTCTAATAGAACTGGTGAGGGGGACAGAACGGGGAGTCAAGGGGTGTCCTAGTACTTGTCAATGTGACACTAGAATAAAGAGGAAAGGGTTCCTTGGACTGCTCATCTATTCAAGAATATTTCAAGGTTCCGGAAACACCTAAGAGTCATAAGTATAGACCTATATTAATTAACTTAACGTTATTAGAAAATTTAAAATACAGGCTACCCTGAAAGAGGGAATGAACAAGGTCCTGACCTCATGAGGCACTGTTTGGAGTTATCTGGTGTCACCAAAGTGCTTGCTTTGCTATGCTCCTTAGACACTTTGCTAGACTCACTCATCTTCCCTCACACAGGGTATGAAGACATGGCACAGGTTGTATTTATTGTATCCACCACAACCCTCTGACCTGGGATAGCTGGGCCAGAAACAATAAAGTACCAAGAGCAAACATATGGTACAACCTTTGACATTTCAGGTCTTCTGAAAGGTGTATCACCTGCTCCCCCACCAAAAGCTTTGCCCACCCTCACCTGAATATGTTTATCAGCAAAAAGATCCTCCACAAGTGTTCGGTCAACTCTGGTCATGCCTGCGTGATGAATGGCGAAGCCGTATGGCAGAAGATCCTTCAGCTCCAGGTTCTATGGAACAAAGGAGAGGATGAGGCAAGCCCTCCTGCAGGAGTCTTCCAGGTCTAAGGAAATCTACTCCCAGGAGACCCGTCCTTTACCTATTCCACAAGACCACATATAATCAACCTTAACCCATGTGAAACAACAGCATCATGGTGCAGTCCTAAGAGTTGTCTGGGATCTTGGATGGAGACAGTTGCCAGGTAGGAATGATGGAACTAGGCTGGCCCCTCCTCACCTTGCATTGCTCAGCTTCCGTCCGCAGGACTTCCGTGGAGGCTGAGCCCTCTCTCAGAAACAGACCCAGAGTGTCCTTCTCTAGGCACATGTCCCGGATGGCCCTGGCTGTCTTCCCAGTCTCCTTCCGGGAGTGGACAAACACAAGCACCTAAGGAGAGGCCACAGTTCATCACAACCACGAGACATAGCTCTAGCAGCCACTGGTGCAGCCTTAAGATACCTACAGCAGGAAACACAGGCTGTACCATCATCACCAAAAGCTAATGTCTTGGAGAGAAGAGCAATGGCAGGAATGCGTGCTGGCTCAGAGAAAGCCTAAACAGGGCTGGAAAGACCAAGACCCTAAGGGAATGAATCAGCCAAGTACAGAGTCCTAGAGCTGAAAAATTCAACTAACTCTGGCACCTTATCTTGAAAAGCAAGTTTAAATATGCCACGAATGCAAATTCAGAAATGTCAATTAAGAATTTGTGTTCAGGCACCTTACAGTCAAAGCCACAAGAAGATGTAACAGTTAAAAATACTGTATTATTTATAAAAGGACTTAGGAAGTAAGTCTGAGACTAGTATGATGTTGTAGGAAATAAAGACCTCCTAGTATTTAGCGCCAACAAAAGATTTGTCTCTTCATATAAATTCATACACTTCTTTTTATCAGACAACCAATCACTTTTCCTTGTTCTTTGTCTTGGTTAACATTGTTAGACTTTAGAATTCAACTTAAAAACTCTATCATACTTTCTATTATAGTAAGATGCCCTCTTAGTTTTTAATTTTCATCTTTATTTTTACTGTCTTGCACTTTCAGAGTAAGCCTTCCCAAATCTTTTATGTAAAGACCCATGACAGTGTGAATAGACAGACTGATTATCTGGGCTGATTTCTTTTTGGGGAGCATTTTAAGTACAAATCCAATTTCTTTAATGGTTATAGGACTATTCAGGTTATCTAATTCATCTATGCTGAGGTTTTTGTTTTTTGAGACAGGGTCTTGCTCTGTTGTCTGGGCTGGAGTGCAGTGGCGTCATCACAGCTCACTGCAACTTCAATATCCTGGGCTTAAGTGATCCTCCTGCCTCAGCCTCCTGAGTAGCTGGGACCATACAGGCACCCGCCACCACACCCAGCTAAGCTTATCTAGGCTGAGTTTTGATAGTAGTTGTCAGAGAATTAGTCCATTTCTTCTAGGTTTTCAAATTTATAAACATAAAATTGATCATTGTATTCCTTTATCCTTTTAATGTCTACAGGTTCTGTAGTAATATCCCATTTCGTCCTGATATTGGTGATTTGTGTTGTGTTGTCTTCTTATCTTTGTCAGTTTTGCCTAATGACTGGTAAGGCAACAATTCAAAAGAACAAGGTTCAAGAATAACAACAAACCATGGACAGACCTGATTTTTTCCAGCATGTTCCATGATTTTCTCATAGACTATTTCATTCATGATCTGGAAACGCTTGATAGCTTTCTTCTCTGTGATGCCCACATAAGTCTGTTCCAGAGGCACTGGGCGGAAGCTAGAAATTCAACAGACAAATGAGGCTTTTGGCAGAGAACATTGAGGGAATAAACAGTCCTTTTCACTGCCCCGAGGGCAATATTCCTCTTTTTGGATTCACACATCAGAAGCCAAAGGCCCTTCTTTTCTTTCTTTCTTTTTTTTTTTGAGACAGAGTCTCGTTCTGTTGCCCTGGGTAGAGTGCAGTGGCATCATTGTACCTCACTACAACCTCAAACTCCAGGACTCAAGTGATCCTCTTAACTCAGCCTCCTGAGTAGCTGGGACTACAGCTGCATGCCATGACACCCGGCTAATTTTTTTATTTTTAGTAGAGACAGGGTCTCACTCTTGCTCAGGCTGGTCCTGAACTCCTGAGCTCAAGCGATCCTCCCACCTCAGCCTTCCAGAGTGCTAGGATTACAGGTGTGAACCACCACACCCAGTCCTAAAAGCCCTTCTAAAACCCAATCCAGTAGCGCTCCTTTGAAAGGGAGAAGGACAGCAAGAAGGTCACCTTGGATAAACTTCTCCCAGTCTTTTCTTATACCTATTGTCAAAGTAGAAGAGGCCCTTGGCAGGGTCAACACGCAGAAAGGTAGCCACATCTTCATAGTTGGGGAGGGTGGCACTGAGACCAATGAGTCGGACATCCTCTTGGGTCATCTCAATGTTTCGGATGGCCCTGGCCACCAAAGCTTCTAAGACAGGCCCTCTGTCATCGTGAAGAAGATGGATTTCATCCTAAGGAGTAGAAAAGCAACAGTTACCTCTAGGAGTGGAAAAATGTAGCCCCCTTTCCTGAGACTAGTCCCATTTTGTAGGCATATAACCTAATATGCTTAACAAAGAAGACAAGAAAGGGAATTCCAAGCCAGAGAAACCCAAAGGATAAAGACATTATTCACAGCCGGACATGGTGGCTCACACCTGTAACCCTAGCACTCTGGGAGGCCAAGGATTGTTTGAGCTCAGCCTGAGCAAGAGCAAGAGCCCATGTCTACTAAAAATACAAAGAAATTAGCTGGAAAACTAAAAATATATAGAAAAAATTAGCCAGGCATTGTGGTGCATGCCTATAGTCCCAGCTACTCAGGAGGCTGAGGCAAAAGGACTGCTTGAGCCCAGGAGTCTGAGGTTGCTGTGAGCTAAGGTGACGCCACAGCACGCTAGCCCAGGCAACAGAGTGAGACTCTGTCTCAAAACAAAACAAAACAAAAAGACATTATTCACCATGGAATACTTCAGGAAATAATATACTCTAATCATGAGTTGCTTTGCTCCAGTTTGGTAAAATAATATTTTATATCAAGAAATTTTAATACCTCAGGTAAATGAGTTTATAACTTTAGTCAAAGATATATTTCTTTATGAAAAATGATATATGGTCTGATCAGAAGCTTCATCTCTGGGCAGTTATCTCTACCAAGAACAAAAGCTATTATGCATCAAATGATAAGTTCACATAGTCTAAAGCAGTGCTTCTCAAATTTCAGCAAGCTAGTTAAAATGCAGATTGAATTCAGTAGGTGTAGGGTGGGGCCAGGAATTCTGTATTTCTAACAAGCTCCTATTCCAAGCTGCTGCTGCTCTCCCATGGATCAGACTTTGAATAGCAAGGCTCTAAAGCAGGGGTTGGCAAATGTTTTTTTAAGGGACCAGATAATCAATATTTTAGGCTATGGGCCATGTAGTCCCTGTTGCAAATACTCAACTCTGCCACTGCAGCACAAAAACAGCCATAAATAATACGTAAACATGCTGGGCATGGTGGCTTATACCTGCAATCCTAGCACTTTGGGAGGCCGAGGCAGGAGGACTGCTTGAGCCCAGGAGTTTGTGACCAGCCTGGACAATGGCAAGACCCCAACTTTACCAAAAAAAAAAAAAAAAAAAAAAAATTGGCTGGGCAGGCACGGTGGCATACACCTGTAGTCCCAGCTACCTGGGAGGCTGGGGCAGGAGGATCACTTTAAGCCCAGGAGTTTGAGGTTGTGGTAAGCCATGATGATGACACCACATTCTACTCTAGGCAAAAAATGAGATCCAGTCTCAAAATAAACAAACAAACAAAAAAAACCCAATATGTATACATATACGTAGCCATCTTCCAATAAATAAAAATCAGTAGCCAGAGATTGCCAACCTCTGCTCTAGAATACTGAAAACCAACATGTGAGGTCCCCTTTCTTGTTTTCCCAGACAACTTACACTACAATCAGACTCAGTCATTGCTCTGTCAGTGCTTGTGCATATTTGGAACAAAACATGCTGATTCCTTACTCATTCCCTTGGAAAATGTAGTATTTGTCGAGCTCATCAATGTTCTGGGAGAAAATAATTAGCTTTTTTGTCCGTTTGCATTTATTTGAAAATGCTTCAGACAAAAAAAAAAGATAAAGAATAACATGGCAAACACATGCACCTACTGGGGAATTTTCTGTTAAGTGCAGATTCTCATTTAATGGTAACAGCAAAGCTGACGATGGCTGTCATCAGAAAGGCTAGGACCTACAGAAAAGGCACTGAAGAAACATCTAGTGTTCAAACCCAGCAAACCCTTTTGAGCCACAAGTGGGCTCTCCCTGCTCACCAGAATGATGAGCCGCACTAGCTGAGTGTAGGTGCGTTCGCCACCCTTGCGGGTAATGATATCCCACTTCTCAGGGGTGCAGACGATGATCTGAGTGGCGCTGATCTCTTCCTTGCACAGCTGGTGGTCTCCAGTCAGTTCAGCAACAGTGATGCCGTAAGTGGCCAGGCGCTAGGCGGAGGAGAGCTATGTCAGGCAAGAATGCTTGAAGGGGCTGGGATCTCACACTTTCTGTCTGTGCAGTCTGAGTGTAGGGTATTGGGAGGAGACTATCAACCCATCAGGCAAATATCAGGTAAGTCAAATCATATATTCCCAAAACAAATCCCAGTTTCACTCAGGCAAACGAAGCAGACAAAGGAGCTCTAGGAGCTCTGCACACATGGGGAGAAATGGAAACTTATAAACAAGACGTGGAGTAACACCACTAGGTCTATTTATTACCCATATTCACGTGATGTTTCATAAATACTTCAACAATACAAAGGATACCAACTGTCAAAAACTGCTATGGAGAGGATAAAAGAAAGATGGCAAACCCTTGTAAAAGATGGTTCAAGACATTCTCGCTTCAGAAACCCACTGTATCTGGGTCAAGTTCCATCCTTGAAGTGGAAAAAATATAGCACAGGAGGCATTCCAGAGATGCCCTAATACAGGAAGCAGTGAGGTCCTGGCCTATTCCCAATGCTTTGGCAGTTGCACCCAGTATCTTCTGGAGGAAATTTCTATCCCTTTACCTTTCCAAAACTGCCCACCATCTCCTGCACCAAGGACCGCATGGGAGCAATGTAGATAATCTTGAAGTCATCCACATTGATTGTGCCATCCATGTTTATGTGTTTCCCTATTTCACGAAGCATACACATCAGAGCCACGTTGGTCTTCCCAGCACCCTAAGAGAGAAGTCAGGGACAAGAAGGCCTGTTTACCTGGTTAGGTTCACTGCCTTAACTTCCACGGGCTTATCTCCCAAATAGAGAACAGAGCTTGTCCCGGGTATTTCATCCTACCATTTAACATCTCTTTCATAAATGGACAATGAATTGGGGGTGGGGATGGAGGTGAAGAACAATCTCACCACAAAACTCTAGACCACATTCCACATGGAAACAGCAGGCAGGGCAGCACTTACGGTAGGAGCACACAGCAGCAGGTTCTCATCTGTCTCCAAGGCAGCGCGGTAGAGTTTACTCTGGATCCGATTCAGTGTTTTGAAGCCCTCAAATCCAGCCTGGGCATACTTCGGCAGCTTTTCTACCGGAAGCAGTTGCTAGAAGGAAGAAATACCATACATCATGTTGGCAGCATCCTCGAGTTAGACTATCCATTTTTGTAAGATCGCCAAGATGCAATCTCGTTGCATAACTCTCCATTCAAGGCCAGTCCAGAGAGATCAATACTGTTCCCTGGGCTCAAAATCAGAATGGGAAAACTGTGAAGCAGCTTCCATTTCTGTAATAATCTATGAGAGAAGGCTACATTTTGATCAATGGTTGAAATCCAAATTGGAAGGAAAGTGAAGTGAACAGAGAGTTAAGAAAAGCAATTCACTCACTTCTTCTGAGCCAAAGGGCTTGGGCTTCAGAGCAGGAACATGCACCTCTTCATAGCCCTTACGCTGGCGACGGAAGGACCCATCAGGAAGCTGACAGCGTTTATTGGCCATGAAGTGGCTCCCTTGGGTAAAAACCAGATCCTCTAAGTCCAGAACCTGCCGTGGAGCCAGTGCCTGGGAATGTGAAAAAAACACAAAGGAAGTGAGAAGCTGAGCAAATGAGCTTTCCATCCATCACAGTCTGGGAAACAAAGGGCCCTGGTACCTACCTCTCCACCCTGGTCCAAATCCATGGTTTCCAGATCTGTGTCCATTCGGGACTGACGCACTCGCTCTCTCCGGGACCTTTCCTCCTATAGTAGGGAAAGATAAAAAGCACAAAAATGCATCACCATCCTAGGATCTTGTCCTTTTCTGTCCCTGTTTATCTGCACTTGACTCATAGGTGCCGATTAATAAGCCCCGAACAGAAAGACAACACTTTACATTCAGACACCTGCCACGGGGACCACCAGAATGATTAAAGCAAACACACACCTTTAGAGAGAAGGTACAGTACAGGAATGTCAGAAGTTGCTATTCTACAATCAAGTATCAAGGGCTATAAGGGGTAGAAATGTGGGTTCTGTTACTGTATTTTAGTAAATACCAGGTAAAGGTCTCCATGATGCTGGTGAAGACAGAAGCAGGTCAGTGGTCTCTCGACCACACCAATGTGAATGTGTTGGTTCTAATTTTTACCTACTGACAAATCCCAAAGAATTCAGGGAAATACTTTACTTCAACTTCTTCTTTTAACAGGAACTTTAATAGGCTGCAATCTTCTAGCCACTATCCCTTTCAGCTTGGGAATCATTGAGATAAACCACTTACTCGAATCAGATCCTCTTTCTCTGTCTCGTGGAGCTGGTAGAGAAACTTGGATAGCTCTGGATCGGCTTCCATCTTTCCCATGATCCTTTCCTTTTCAGCTACACTCTGTGCACTGGCCAGCAAGGTACAGTATAAAACTGCCAACAACAAAAGAAAGAGAAGGTGAGAAGGAGGAAATAAAATAAAAATCAACCTTCAACCTTAGGGTAGAAAGAAGGAAAATTAATGAAGTGTTGAAGCTATGAAAGCAGCACAATCTCTATCACACACACCATACATGCTGGAAAAAGAGCCCACTATATACTCACTCATCATCCTGTGCTGCCGCAACACTTTAATAAAATCGAAAGTGTTGAAACCAAGGAGCAGAACCAGCTGGTTCTCACATTCCCGATCATCACTGGCCGTCTGCAGAGAGAAGGTAACACCACCACTAAGGACATAGCCATCTGCTGCTTCATACGATGTCCCCATGTGCTAAGATAAACTCAACACAGAACTACTGTTATCCTGGCTTACCTTCAAAATCTCTAACACTTCATCTGCCTTCTTCTGTGACACGATGGCATCATCATAGAAACGGCTGAGCTGCCGCTGCAGCCAAAATGCATCAATATCCCGAGGGTGCAAATCCTTCTTCTTGGAACTCATCAGTTCACCTGAGGCTACAAGCTACAAAAGTAAGCAGGCACTTAGCCCACCAGGTCCGTTTGCTCTAATCGCTTTCTCAACACCTTGCAACCAAGTTCTATGTGCCACCCACAGCCCATCTTCTTGTAAGGACCTTCCAGAGGAAAAAAACTCTGCTATATTTTGAGTTCAGAAGTGCACCAGACTAAGATTTTATCAACACATACGTCTGGGAAGGAGAACAATCAACCGAAGTCTTAAGAAAATCTAGACACTGGGCTGGGTGCAGTGGTTCACACCTGTAATCCTAGCATTCTGGGAGGCTGAGGTTGGTGGATCGTTTGAGCTCAGGAGTTCGAGACCAGCCTGAGCAAAAGCAAGACCCCGTCTCTACTAAAAATACAAAGAAATTAGCTGGAAAACTAAAAGTATATAGAAAAAATTAGCCGGCCATGGTGGCGCATGCCTGTAGTCCCAGCTACTCGGGAGGCTGAGGCAGTAGGATTGCTTGAGCCCAGGAGTTTGAGGTTGCTATGAGCTAGGCTGACACCATGGCACTCTAGCCTGGGCAACAGAGTGAGACCCTGTCTCAAAAAAAAGAAAGAAAATCTAGACACTGAATGTTTATTGTGGCTCACCTATCAAAAGGTGGCTCAACAAATAATACATAACAGAGGCGTGGGGAAGAAGTACACCCAGAAGTAACCTGGCCTTGTGGCAATGGGAAAGACAAACTCTACTTACATTAGCTGAGAGGGTGCAGCGCACAACAGCCTCGTCCCCTTCCATGTCATCATCAGATGCCTCTTCCCGAACTTCCCCATACACATCTTCATCACCTTCCTGTGGAAACACCCCCAGGCTCAATCATGATCTGGAGCTGATCCAGCATCACCACAGAATCACTCTCTCGAGTCACCCTAAATTAGCTCCATGGTTAGAGCAATGGCTTTGCGGTGAAACCAAGAGCCTACTGGAACCAGGCTCAGACACTTTCCAGAGTACATTTAATGGAATAACCACTTGGCACAGATTCATGAGATGCTTCTACCCCTTTTTTGCTTCTTACCTTAGGCTGTCACAATGGCAACCAACTAGATTGCAGTCTTTCTCTGATATACACACACAATCAATACTTGAAAACAAGAGCTACTAGCTAACAGGAGAGAAGAACTATACAGAAGCAGACAGCAATCCAGAAATGTAGAGACCACACCACTGTACTTACACACTAAACATCATGTGCACTTGGCACAGTGCCACAATACTTAATAAACATTGTTAGACGAATAAACTGCTATGATCAAAATACTGTTAGTTTATTGCTACTTAAAAATCATAAAATCCAATTAACTAAACTTTAAGAAGAGGTTTGGCAATCATCTAACTCAATCGCCTTATTTTTTAGAAGGAGAAACTGAGGCAAGATGACTTGTCCCAGACACAGGACCAAAATTCAAAAGTCTCAGCTTTAGTGTTCTTTCTTCTGACTCTCCTATGCTACCCCTTCTTCCTGTCCTGGTATACATTCCAGGGCTGCATTTTCCCTTTCAGGAGCCAAATCCACACACTGAGGACTCCAAGCCAATTTTGCAATTTTTTAGGTGCCCCACTCATTCCTATTTAGTTATATTCAAGAAATTCTGATTAGATGGCAAAACATTAACCCCAGTGTACAAACAACGTCCATGTCCTTAGGTAAATGTGCAAACTTTTGACATAGGCAGTGGGACACAGTACTGAAAAATGAAAAATTATTCCACTAAGATTAAACTGTAGTAAAATATGGCAGGATACATTCTCAATGAAAGCATTCACTATACTTTATCTCTTGCCTTTCTTTTTGCTGATCCACTTGGTTTATTTTAAATTATGATATTAATTTATATTTATTAGTTTAAATGTCCTATACAAAATTTAAAGAATGGACTAGATCCATTTGCTTTATCACTCACCTCCTCATCAGACTCAAACTGCACATTCACACCATACGTCTCATCAATGTTGTCATCTGAAAGGATGAGGGATTAGAAAAAGGTAGTGAATGGCTAGTGAAAGAAGGGACTCTGGAGCCAATGTCCTCCCCAACTGCCTGGCTTGCCTCTCCTCAGAATAGATCTAGGCTCTAAGGATACACACAGACACTCAGATGATCGACCTAAAGAGCCACCCGTGCTGCCACTGCCAAGGCCTTCTCAACCTGCCAACCTTGGCTTCAGCCCTCCTCTGCTTGCTCAACCACTTGAACCCCCAGGCTCTGCCACACTTTCTCCCCTACTCTACACTTAAGAAAAAGGTTTTCAAAGAAAGAAATGGCTGTCAGAATCTAGACATTCCAGTGTCCATCAATAACTCCTCAAAAATCAAAAAACAGGTTATAGGAACTCACTGACATTCAGATTTTTTAAATGCTCATGCTGGAAGACTCACATTTATGGGTCAAGAAGAACCAGTTAATATGATCAGGAAATAAAGAGCTCAGTTACCCATATTTTGGATTTCCTTGTCTCCACCATAGTCTGTGATCTTCTTCCCCAAGTTCACTAGCACATGGTATCTGGTATCATCTGTTTGACCCAGCAGCAGGTCAATCTCCTTTCGCCTTTCCTTGTCCCGCAGCTTTTCATTCTTTAGGACAGCCAGAACTTCATCAGCTGCCCCACAAAGGATATCACGTGGCTGGTGGCAAGAAACAACACTTAAAACCATAACACACAGGACACCACCAACCAGCTTTACATGATGGCAGGATGTGAAGAGCCATACATCTTCAAAACCTGCATCATCACAGGCTCTGACCCTTTTCATTAATGTTGATTTAAATATGCCACCCAGAGTCACACAATTGAAGGAGACGCATCTGTTTTTAAAAAGATTAGCTAGGTGGCCTTAGGAAGCAGGACACAGTTTCCACAATGGTTTGCCACATATCTTCACGTGATAGAAGCACTTGGCAGTCCTCTAGCCAGCCACACTTTTATACTTCTTTGTCCTCACTTCCTCTAGCACCTGTCTCACCAGAGCTTCTCAGAGGTCCTCAATCTAATTACACTTGTATAATGATTAGGAGCATAAATTCCAGAGGTAGACTATCTCAGCTCTGCCAAATACTACCCCTGTGCCTTGGGAAATTTTCTTTCTTTTTTTTTTTTTTGAGACAGAGTCTCGCTCTGTTGCCCGGGCTAGAGTGAGTGCCGTGGCGTCAGCCTAGCTCACAGCAACCTCAAACTCCTGGGCTTAGGCGATCCTACTGCCTCAGCCTCCCGAGTAGCTGGGACTACAGGCATGCGCCACCATGCCCGGCTAATTTTTTCTATATATATTTTTAGTTGGCCAGATAATTTCTTTCTATTTTTAGTAGAGACGGGGTCTCGCTCTTGCTCAGGATGGTCTCGAACTCCTGAGCTCCAGCGATCCGCCCGCCTCGGCCTCCCAGAGTGCTAGGATTACAGGCGTGGGCCACCGCGCCCGGCCTAGAAATTTTCTTAACTATTATTTTTTCTGTGGCTCACATCTCTCTTCTGTAAAACAGAAAATGAATATTAATAGCACCTATTCATATAGTTAACGTGAGAAGAAAGTAGACATGTAAAGTGCTGCTCCACATAAACTAAGTGCTCAGCAAATACTAGCCACTTCTGCAAATTGGTATGGCCCACACAGGGATCCAGAGACAAGGTTCTTCTGGTCTCCCAGCTGTGACCCTCTCCCTTTCCAAACACATGGCCTCACCCTCTGGCTGGCTCACTCTGAGAATGTAAAAATAAAACAAACTCAGCTTTTTCTATACACTCACAACCATCAACACAAAAGATTCCTGTGACCTCTGGTCACCAAGAAGCACATGGGGATTTCTCCCCACCAGCAACCAATCCTGCAGTAGACACCAGCTGGGTGTCCTCTAATTAAATTCAATTCCAACACCACCTACCTGGCGATAGCATCAGATCCCACAGGTTGAGGGCTCCGTCCCATAAGACTGCCTGCCCCCAACTTTAAGATGACAATCTCAATTCCCAGACCAGCTCTAAATTGGGATTCCACAACTCCCTCCTTGGGTTTGATTTATTTGCCAGAGCAGATCACAGAACTTAGGGAAACACACTATTATTAGAGATATTGCAAAGAATAAGAGATACATAGGCAAAGCGCATGGAAGCTCCATGCCCTCTTCAGCCTCACCACCCTCCACATGTTCGGCTATGTGAAAGCTCTCTGAACACAGTCCTTTGGTTTTTATGGAAGTTTCATTATGTAGGCATGATCAATTAAATCACTGGCCATTGATCAACCTAACCTTCAGCACATCTTCCCTCCCTGAGGGTGGGGAGGTTGAAAGTCCCAGCCTTGCAATCTGGCTGCCTAGGTCTTTCTGGTGACCAGCCCCCATTCTGAAGCTACCTAAGGACTGCCAGCTATCAGTCAACTAATCAGAACACAAAAAGACACATCACTTTGAAGATTCTAAGGATTTCAGGAGTGTATACCAAGAAACAGGATAAAGACCAAATATATACATCATAGTGTCACTCACCTGGTCCCCAAGAGCAGCCTGGATGAAGCTGAGCAGCACTTCATAGGTCTCCCGAGTCTCCTTAGTTTTGGGCTTATAGATGATACCGACCATCTCATCAATGCCCTCCGACAGCAGAGTATAACCCTTCATCTTGTTGATGTCGTGCCGGTCTTCGTCACGCTTTCTTCGCCTAACAGGCACATAATGTGATGTTGAACCTTCCTCTCCAAAGCAAGACTAGATCAAGCCCACCCTCCTCTCCTCAGCTTTATGGCACATAACCTAATATTTGAAAACAGGAACCTGAGCCTCAGCAAATGTCATCCTCTCACTAGATGCATTAAGTGTTATGAGACATGCTCCTCATTTGTTTAAAAAATACAACATTTTACACATTGTATGACAATATTATATAATAGGATTTTGACTAGTTTTCCAGCTCTCGGATGCATTTTCTTTTCCTAGCCAGAGAAACAAGCTCCAATGGAATTGACTGCCATTGACTCCCCAAAAATTAAAACAAAACCAGAAAAGAAGTTATACTCTGCAAAGTGGAAAACGAATGCTGTATTAACTCATTTCAAATATAACTACTTTAATCAAACCCAGGCCTAGAAATTTTAGAGAGTTCATCATAGGAGAAAGGGGAGGACACCAAGATATTCAAGGTCAAAAGATAAAAGTGAGATAAAAGTGAATGATTAAGTTTTGAGAAATATTCCCCAAGAATTAAAAAAAAAAAGAAAGAAAGAAGGAAAAAAATAACAAACAATAAAAAATCTGTTTTTCATACTGTAGATGCTTAAGTTAGTTTACAAGAACAAAATAAGTGACTAGGCAACAGTAAACAAAAAAAGTAGGGATGAGAAGTTAGTAAGGGGGGAAAAAAAGAGAATTACTGAGACACGGATGGGAATAACAAGGGTCTTGAAAATAACCTGAAAAAAATTAAGACCTGTCTATGGACCAGAAACACACATGTTATTTTCCACTTTAGGTGCACTTGTTAAGGTTAAAGAATCTTTAAACTCTCATATTCTGTTTTCACTGTCACTAAGTTGTTTTAATGCCACTGATGTCTGATTTTGCACCACATGTTTCAGTAAAAATGCTGCTCAAATGCTGAGGGAGAGATGGACTTTGGAACTGAAAAAAAAAAAGTACTACTCACTTGGCTCGTCTTTCCTCCTGCATCTGTGGTTTGGTTCGTTGGGCCTTATCTCCCATACGGGTGCCCTCCAGCTTCCCAACCAGGGACAATACCTCTCCTGTGGGTTCATCCCGGCGGGTGCGGTCAATGAGAGATCGGTCAGCTTGGAGTACAAGATTGGAGTTCTGAAAAGATCATGACATACTGAAGCTCTGACACGAATAGGGTCAACTCCTATATGTCACAGTGGCACCAACTGATGGAAGAATCATAGTAACTAATAATCACCAATTGGATTAAAAAGATATTTTCCTTAAGAAGAAATAGCATCGTATAACACCGTGCATAAACATAGAGCTGATTAAGTTCTATGGCCGGTCTAATCAGTTGAACAATCCTTCCTCCTAACAGTGTCCCTAATAACTCACACCCCGGAAAAGTGTTGGACGGGTTGGGAGTGACATGTGGAAGGGGGAGGGTTTAGGGTCCAAGGGACTGGAAAAACCCCTCGTAGAGAGCCCTTAGCCCGTCCCGCCGGCCCTGGACCACAATGGGGTTATTCTCGTCATTTTGTAATCCCACCTGCGCCCCGACCCGATTTCCCCTACGCTTTTGTGGCTCTACGATAGGCCTTCAGACTGAAACTCCATTCCTCAGCCAACCCCACTCCCCTGCACTCCCACGCCCGGCGTCCTCCCCTGATCCCATACGCACCGCCTTGTACTCGTACTGCAGGCTACGGGCGGTCACGTCCGCCATGGCGGCGGTCGCACCGGGACCTCAAAGCTCTACTCCTTCTCACTTCAAGGTGCGAACTGCCTCAGATCTCCGTTCCCGCCTGGCCGGAACGACGCAGGAGAGACGCACTGAAAAGCAAAAGAGACCAGTTCCCTTCCGCTTCCGGGTCGCTCGCCGGAAGTGCGTGAGAGCGCGCCGCTTCCCCTTGGCTTTCTCGCGGAGTGGGCGGGGCTGGAGCTTCTAGGTCCCCCGGATCCCTGGACCCCGGAACTCTGGTTCCGGGAGCCAGCTGGTCCTTCGGACCCACGACCAGTACTTTGCCTCGACCTCAGGCCCTGGCCTTTGGTCCGAGAACCTCTCACATCGTAACGAAACCTACGCCTGCTGAGTCCCAGTCCTGTCACAAGCTCTATTCTACTTTCTTTTTCCTCTAACTTTGGCAACAGTCCAATAAGTAGGCATGCAAGGAGGGTCTGATTAGCCCCATCTCCAGATGAGATGACTCAAGCACCAAGCAAGCAAGTTAAACGTGTGTGTGTGTGTGTGTGTGTGTTAATGACTGGTGTCTTCCTTTGAGTTTCTCTTCTGTATAGAGCAATTGAAAAAAAGCTTCTGTTCTCCACGTGTCCCACCTAAATCCATGCTCTGAAGACCCTCATTCTCACCCAGCTAAGTGAACAGGGCCCGGGGCCCCATTTGCTCCCAGTTGTCTGTCACATTCCATGGCAGGGCCCTGTGAACATTGGTGAAGGCATCTCCGTCCTGGCAGGGTCAAATCCTTGAAGGCAGTGACTTAAATTTCTTCCCCAGCTACAAAGTCCAGGGCTGGTGGGCACTCCCTCCCTACTCTACCCCATCAACCATTTCTCACCAATGGAATGGTAACTTACCGCTGAATGGTTCCCTCACTCAGAGCATGATTGCTTTTGAGAAGATGAATGAATAGAAGGATGGGTATTAAGCCAAAGGAATGCATCCTCAATAGTAGTCTCCTGGGCCAAATTTGACCTGTGGTGGTATTGTATTTGGCTCACTGTTGGCTCCTTATTTAAAAGTTAGGGTAATTCACACAAATTCTGAATTTCCCCCATCAGTTGAGAAATCAGAAAATTGACCACA
Source organism: Lemur catta (assembly GCF_020740605.2). Classification (NCBI taxonomy): domain Eukaryota; kingdom Metazoa; phylum Chordata; class Mammalia; order Primates; family Lemuridae; genus Lemur; species Lemur catta. Next base: position 71,163,966 of record NC_059131.1, read on the forward strand.
TTGACCCACATATCTAGATGGCATACTTGCTCAGTGCTAATCAGCAGCTGCCAAGGTTAGAAGGTACACATGTTTCTCTCAGTGCTCTTGTGTTCTCATACCTGTCCACCTTACTCCTTATTTTTACCTGCCTGGCCACTGTAGCTGTGGAGTTTGCTGCCTTGAGCTGTGTGTGTGTTTTAAATATCTAACTAGACCTGCCAAGGGACAGTAAAGTCCTTGTAGCTCCACTCCTCAGTGGCTACAAGACTTTGAAGTAGCTTCCTGGTGTCTCTGGGTAAGCATCATTTCCTCATCCTTGAAATTGAGGCAATACAACCTTATTGTGATTAAGTGAGGTTGTATGTTTAAAAGCACCTAGCAAAGTGCCTGATTCAAGGTGGGGGTTCACTAAAGGTTATTTAAATCTGAATCCTTAAGGCTGACTTTTATTTCATGATCATGCTGTGGTTTTCCCACATGTTACAAAAGGTCTGAAAGGTATTTCAGGGGGCTTCCACTCTGATTTGGTAGGAGTAGTATTCGTGTTCATAGACAAGGCCAGGCTGTGGGCAAATCTGTGAAGCAAGAAAAGAAGGAAAATTTCTCCATCTTCTCCTTTCCCCTCTAAGCAGGCTCTACCAAATGTAAATCCTCCATTTAGTCATTTAGATGAATTTGTAAGTTTCCATAGGATTTTAGAACTGGAAGGGGCCTTAGAGATGGAGTAGTTCGGTTTTCTCATTTCCCACATGAGGAGGCTATAGCCCAGGAAGGATCATCACACTGAATCATATGTACAGGAAGAAAATACTTGTGATTTAGGAAATAAAATGACAATGTTTTCTTATTCTAGGTAGGGGGCAGCATTTACCTGAGAGATGGGGTTCTTCAGTTGGGGGAAAGGCTCAAGGAAACTTCCTGGGCCATCTTGTTGAAAATGGGAAGAAGGGGTTATAGCGAAGGCAAGTCAAGGAGAGCACTCAGAGCCCCACATAAAAAAGGAAAGAGGGACAGCCACGGTGGCTTGTGCCTCTAATCCTAGTACTTTGGGAGGCCAAGGTAGGAGGATCCCTTCAGGCCAGAAGTTCAAGAACAGCCTGAGCAACATAGCATCACCTCATCTCTACAAAAAATGGAAAACTTAGCCAGGTGTGGTAGCGCATGTCTTTGGTCCCAGCTACTTGGGAGGCTATGAAAGGCAGGTTGCTTGAGCCCAGGAGTTTGAGGTTGCCATGAGCTATGATGACACCACTGCACTCTAGCCCAGGCAGCTACAGCTAAGATGTAAAGAGAGAAAAAGAAAGGTGCCAGGAAGCAAGAAAGGCCTAGGAATATGACAATTAGCCAGAACCTAAAGGAGCCATAGCATAGTAAAATTTCCCATCACAAAGATCAGCTTGATGCACTTTTAGGCAGTGAATTTTTTTTTTAAGTTGCTGTCCATACAATCTTTGCAGAGTTTTCCATCCATTTCCTCGAATCCTGAGTAAGAGTTTGTCACACACTGGTGTGTTTATGTTACTTTAGGGAATGAAGGAATGGAGGTGGTGTCCAGGGAAAGTTGAAATGAAGTGAGAGGGCTAGGTTATAGAGGATAAGACTCAGAGCTAGGAGACAAAATTCAATGAAAGCAAAGAATTTGTATAAGACGTAACTGGGAAGAAAATGTGTCCCTGAGAATTCTGAGGCTTCTGGCAGTGGGGAGATGCTGTTGTCCCCATAACATGTAGGATGAAGCATGAGCCTATTTATTGTAAGATTAAAAGAGAAATAAACATATAGATCAATATTCCAGAATTCAGAGCCTGAAAATAAACCCATACATTTAGGAACAATTGACTTTTGACAAGGGTACCAAGATAATCCAATGAGGAAAGAAGCAGCTTTTCCCCAAACCATGCTGGGACAATTGGATATCCACATGCAAAAGGATGAATTTGCTCCCCTACCACATACCATACACAAAAGCTAACTCAAAATGGATCATAAACCTAAATGTTAGGGCTAAAACTATAAAAGTCTTGCAAGAAGACAGAGAGATAAAACTTCATGACCTTGGGTTAGGCAATGCTTTCTTAGATGTGACACCAAAAGTATGAACAAGAAGAAAGAATAGATAAATTAGATTTCATCAAGATTAAAAACATTTGTATTTTAAAGTACATCATCAAGAAAGTGAAAAGACAACCCATAGAATGCAAGACAATATTTGCAAATTCATATATATGATAAAGAACTAATATCTAGAATATATAAAGAACTCTTACAACTAAATAATAATAAGACAACCCAATCATAAAATTGGGAAAGGATTTGAACAGACATTTCTTTAAAGAAAATATACATGTGGCCAGTAAGCACATGAAAAGATGCTCAACATTATTATTCATGAGGGAAATGCAAATCAAAACTATGAGATACCACTTCAAACCAATTCGATGGCTAGAATTAAAAAGATGGACAGGCCAGGCATGGTGGTTTACACCTGTAATCCTAGCACTCTGGGAGGCCAAGGCAGGAGGATCACTTGAGGTCAGGAGTTCAACACCAGCCTGAGCAACAGCGAGACCCCATCTCTACTAAAAATAGAAAAATTAGCCAGGCGTGGTTGCGTGCACCTGTAATGTCAGCTACTCGGGAGGCTGAGGCAGGAGAATTGCTTGAGCCTAGGACTTTGAGGTTGCTGTAAGTTAGGCTGGCACCATGGCACTCTAGCCCAGGTGACAGAGTGAGACTCTATCTCAAAAAAAAAAAAAAGATGGATAATAACAAGTGCTGGCAGAGATGTGGAGAAACTGAAACCCTCTTATACCACTGGTAGGAATGTAAAATGGTGTGGCCACTTTGGAAAACAGTTTGGCAGTTCCTTAAAAAGTTAAACATAAGGTAACCATATGACCCAGCAATTCTACTCCTAGGAATCTATTCAATAGAATTGAAAACGTATGTCTACACAAAAATCTGTACACAAATTTCCAAAGCAGCACTATTCACAAAAACCAAAAACTGGAAACAATCCAGTTGTTCGTCAACTAATGAACAAAATGTGGTATAGCCATACAATGCAATATTATTCAGCCTCAAAAAGCAATGAAGTATTGATGAATGCTACAGCATGGATGAATCTCAAAAACATATTAAATGAAAGACGCCAGTCACAAAAGTCCACATATTGTATGATTCCATGTATATGAAATGTCCAAGGTAGGCAAATCTGTAGAGACAGAAAGTAGATTAGTGGTTGCCTAGGGTGGGAGGCAGGGCAGGAAAGAGAGGGAGTGACTCCTAATGGAAAGTTTTTTTATTGGAGTGATGAAATGTTCTAAAATTAGATGATGGTAATTGGTGGACAACTTGGAATATATATTTAAAAACATTGAACTATACATTTTAAATGAAAGAATTTTATGGTATATAAATTATACCTCAATAAAGTTGTCTTAAACAAATTTTAATAGAGGATTATCTTCAGGAAGCTGATGATTGGGGGCACCCTGGCAGGCACAGACCCCTAGGGTGACATTAGTTACCAAGGTAGGCTCAGAGCAAGGGCCTTTAGCTTCATTCTGGCCCATATGTGTTCCACTGTACTGCCTCTCTCCAAAGATGACCATCAGAATTCACAGTGTAACCACATCAGATCAATGTGGTTCAACTTTTATGTAACAAAGTTGTGAGTTGTTTTTCAGTTGCCATGGACCTCTAGATTGAAGGCCACATAACCTGAGCAAGCCCAAATGACCCAAGTGTGCAACCATGGGCAGAACCCAAGTGCTTGGAAGAAGGAGTGGGAACTGAATTAAGCAGACACCACATGGCTGGATCCAGGATCCAATCAGATTGGCTTCTGGTCTAACCCCAGGGCATGGTCCAATCAGAAGATGTCTCCTGACATCACCAAATTGCAAGATCCAATCAGATCACACGTCATTACCCTCACTTCTATGCACATTAGGCAGCAAGCCCATGGTTTGCTCAGTAACAACTACTCCCCAGCCCCAAGCCTGAACAGATTACCCAGACTTCTGCCTGGGCCCTGAATTTCTATACCTTAAAACCTGTCACTTCATTTAGTTAATTCTCAAATATTTATGTGTGCACTACTCCGTGAACACTTTTAGGGACTCAGAAAAACAAGACACAATTAGGACCCTTGAGGAGTTACAGTTTTGCAGAAGTAAAACATAAACAACTGCAATTAAAAAGCAGACTGTGGGCCAGGCGCGGTGGCTCACGCCTGTAATCCTAGCACTCTGGGAGGCCAAGGCGGGAGGATCGCTCGAGGTCAGAAGCAAGAGCGAGAGCCTGAGCAAGAGCGAGACCCCATCTCTACTAAAAAGTAGAAAGAAATTACCTGGACAGCTAAAAATATATATGGAAAAAAATTAGCCGGGCATGGTGGCGCATGCCTGTAGTTCCAGCTACTCGGGAGGCTGAGGCAGGAGGATTGCTTGAGCCCAGGAGTTTGAGGTTGCTGTGAGCTAGGCTGACGCCACTGCACTCTACCCAGGGCAACAGAGCAAAACTCTGTCTCATAAAAAAAAAAAAAAAGCAGAATGCAAGTTGGGCGCAGTGGTGAATGCCTATAGTCCCAGCTACTCAGGAAGCTGAAGCAAAAGGATTGTTTGAGCCCAGGAATTCAAGGCTTTAGTGCCTGACGATTGCACTACTGCACTCCCTCCAGTCTGGACAACAGAGTGTCTCTAGAAAGAAAAAAAAAAAAAGCAGAATGCAGTCAGTGCCACAAGGGGGCACTGTGGAAGAGCTAAGAAATGACTTCTGACTTAGGAGACTAGGTGAGGCTTTGCAGCTACGATGTAAAAGCTGGCTAGGATTTCAGTAGAGGCGGGAAGTGGGGGATTTCAAAGGGATACAGAAAAAGCAAAAGCATGAAGTCACACATGAAGGTGTGTCTTGGGAACTGTTAAAAGCTCAATTCAGCTGAGTGCAGGGTAAATGTAAGAAATGGAACGATGTGGCCTGCACAGGTGGCTCACACCTGTAATCCTAGCACTCTGGGCGGCCAAGACGAGAGGATTACTTGACGTCAGGAGTTTGAGTCTCTACTAAAAATAGAAAGAAAATTAGCTGGTCAACTAAAAATAGAAGCAAAAAATTAGCCAGGCGTGGTGGCGAGCACCTATAGTCCCAGCTATTGGGGAGGCTGAGGCAGGAGCATCGCTTGAGCCCAGGAGTTTGAGGTTGCTGTGAGCTTGAGCTGGTCTGATGCCACAGTGCTTACTCTAGCCCTGGCAACAAAGCCAGACTGTGTCTCAAAAAAGAAAGAAAGAAAGAAAAAGGAAGGAAGGAAGGAAGGAAGGAAGGAAGGAAGGAAGGAAGGAAGGAAGAAGGAAAGAAAGAAAGAAATGGAACAATGTGATAGAGATAGAGTGCATAATCTCTTTATTTAAAAAAGAATGCCATTGTAAAGAGCTTTTGCTTTGTTCGGCAGACAGTAGGAAGCTATAGCAGGTTACTTGTTTGGGGGGTTTCATTTGTTTTTACAGCTTCATAGCAGGTATTTGATTAGAGGGACCTTTTGGATTAAGCAAAAACTTAGAGTATTTATTAATATCACGTGACAAGCATTTGCAAAGTTCCACTTTAACCTACATTATCTCACTGACTCCCCATCAAGCCCTATGAAATATATTGATGTCCTTCACTTCACCAATGAAGAACTCAAAGCCCCAGGAAGGTATTTGACTTGCCTGGCTTCATCTGCCTCAAAGCCAGGCATTCTCATTCCAGACCCTATGCAAGGGGACTTCTCACAGATCTGAGCTTCAAAAAGGTGATTCTCAACTGCTAGGTAAGATGGATGGTGGGGGAGTGGGGTGGCCAGAGACAGGGAGTAGAGCTGAGAGGCTATCGCAGGGGAAGTGAGAGATTAGGTGTGCCTGGCAGAGGTAGCATGGGCAGGGGATATGGAATGCTAGAAATGTAAATGAAACGCAAAGGGACTTGGTGATTGTTTTTGGTGAGTTCAGGAAGACCTCAGGTTGCCTGAACTCTTGGGGCTGGGAAGGAGGAGTGCTGGGTCATCCAAAAGCCTGATATGAGCTCATAACTTGCATATTGGATGGTGAAATGCCTCCTGACCCAGGATAAAATATACACATTATAGGGTGAGACTGAGGCTAAATCAAATGACTCCAGTAAGCGTAATTTGGTGTCCTAACTGGAGAAAGGTAAGTTCCTTCTCTAGTTGCCTAGGCCATTGATTCACTCTGTAACGCACACTTTTGAACTACTTTATTCATTCATTCCTTTCTTCATTTAGCAAATTTTATTGTCTCCTGTGAGTCAGACACTATAATAGGTTCTAGGGCTGCACCAACTTACATTTTATATGTGAGTATATGTAAGATTTAACTGTGTGGTGACAAAATTGGTTTTCTAATTGATTCATCTGGTGTATGTTTCTAAACAGGCTTGTTCCCTTCCAGGTCTTTACCTTAGAAGGCAATGGTGTTGTTTCGACCAAGAGGCAGTTTGACGTAGTGATTAAAAGCAGGGACTCTTATGCCAGACTGCCTGGATTCAAATCCCAGCTTTACCCCTTACTAGCTGTGTAATCTTAGGTCAGTTCTTAGCTACTCTCTGCCTAATGGGGATAGTTTTATCTACTCCACAGGGTTGCCTGGCACCTAGAACTATGCCAGGAAACAGTAGGTGTTAGGTATTGTCTGGCAGTGCTGCATTTCTTAAAAGCATCTGAAACACTCTGTCTGGAGGCAGTTTCTGACTCACATAGAAAAACTGCCTCATTCTTTTTTGTATCCATCCTTTCTTTTCCCTATGGTCTTACCCAACCTTGTGGCCCTTCCACCCAGCAAACTTGGTTCTGAATGCCTGTTGCCTGTTCCCCAAACCCCAGGCCTCACTCAGAAGATAACAGGTTGCCAGACTGGGTCTATTCAGAGGCATGACTATAGGTTGTGCGGCTGTTCCCAGAATGCTGTCAGCTGTGGCTGTGTTATTAGTTGCTTCACCAGGTGAATAATTTGCAGAGGCTAAGAACTCATTTTGGTGTACAAATTGCCATATACTTGTTTAAAAATAAATGTAAACTTCCTACAAAGGCAGTCATGTGTCAAGATGTGGCTCATGTTTCCAAGATGGATCCATTTGTAGCCAGGCAGCAGGTGGCTTGCAGAGTTGTGAGAAGTGGTTTCTGCCACAGATGGAAGACAGTCTCTTGTGACAAGCTGAGTCTCCTACTTGTACCGGGCAGCTCCTCTGATAGGCTTCTCTGTCCCTACCATCTCATTCCTTCCAATTTCTCTTGCAGAGTGGAGCCTTTAAAAACCCAGATCAGGGCCGGACACAGTGGCTCATGCTTGTAATTCTAGCACTCTGGGAGGCCGAGGGAGGAGGATTGCTTGAGCTCAGGAGTTCGAGACAAGCCTGAGCAAGAGTAAGACCCCACCTCTGCCAAAAATAGAAAAAATCAGCTGGCCGTGTTGGTGGCACCTGTAGTCCCAGCTACTTGGGAGGCTTAGACAGGAGGCTGGGCTCGATCCCAGGAGTTTGAGGTTGGTGTGAGCTATAATGATACCACTGCACTCTACCTAGGGTTACGGAGTAAGACTGTCTAAAAAATAAAAAAAATAAATAAATAAAGGATGGGCAATCTCTGCGCTACCTGTGTTATTCTTAGTTCTCCACGCATTGTGCCTGGCACTCTGGCACTCCACAGCTGCCTCTCCTAATGGACCTCTACATTCTTCTCACAGGTGACAAGCGACCTGCCCTTCAGCCAGCAGTGTAGTCTAGTGTTTCCGTCCCCAACCCCCCATGCTGTAGACCAGTACCCATCCATGGCCTATTAGGTACCGGGCCGCACAGCAGGAGGCGAGCAGCCCCAAGCAAAGCTTCTTGTGTATTTACAGCCACTCTCCGTTGCTGGCATCACCACATAAGCTCCGCTTCCTGTCAGATCAGCAGAGGCATTAGATTCTCATAGGAGCACAAACTCTACTGTAGCCTGCACGTGTAAGGGATCTAGGTTGAGCGCTCCTTAGGTGAATCTAAAGCCTGATGATCTGGGGTGGAGCTAAAGCAGTGATGCTAGCGCTGGGAAGTGGCTGCAAATACAGATTATCATTATCACAGAGAGGTTTGACTGCACAATAAATGTAATGTGTTTGAATCATCCCGACACCATCCCTTCCACCATGGAAAAATTATCTTCCATGAAATCGGTCCCTGGTGCCAAAAAGGTGGGGGACCACTGGTCTAGTGGCATTGCTGCTGCCTCAGCCAGTGCTGCAGCATTGAAGGAGTTAATATTTTCATGCATTTCACTCTGATTATTAAAATGAGTGGGAATTTTTTAAAAATTAAAATTGGTGATACTAGTAAAAAGCAAAGATTTTGTAACTTACTATAGTTGGAAGTCAACAAGCAGGTGAAAGTAGTAAATTTTTTACTGCAAATGCTTGGGGGCTCATTGGACTTAAGCCAATGCCTATGTTCAACTGGAAAATAAAATAAAAGAATATGGACAAATAATTTGGAAATGTCATTGAAGAAAATATCTAAAAGGTATAATAATAATTAGATATTCTATACATATTTTTTTCCTTTTTTTCCCTGGAAATGGGATCTCTTCTCCCTAATAGTGTTTGAGTTATTATTCACCTAGTACATATTCACCTTTTGTACATGTTCAGGAGTATATTATAGTCAGAACTGCCTTAATTTCATTGAAAAACTAGAATGATAATATAATATTAATAATTGACTTTTTTTTAGTTTATTATGTGCTACGCATTCATCTCATTTCATCCTCAACAACCAACTTCAGAGGTAGGTGTCGGGAGAGGCGATTTGCCATGGTCCAGAGCATCCCTGAACGTTCTTGTTGGGTATGCCAGAAATGCAAGGCTGTAGCAATGCTTTACTAGGGCCCTTTCTGAGAATCATGCTTTTAGTGATCAGCCTTTAGTGATGAAGTAATGCCTTCCCCCAGGACATAGAGAAGAATGTCCATGAAAGAGGTAGTTTCCCTGAGATCGGAATTCCTTGTCTGCAATGCAAAGCATTCCATGCAGAGCATCCACCTGTGCCCCTCCTTGTTGCCCCGTGGGACTTGGGAGAGCAAGGAGAATTGACACAATCAGGAAGTTCATGCTGCTTGCTATGCCGTAATAAAGCCTTTTATCTCTGACCCAGAAGTCTTGTGTCTTCTGCCAGCATCCATGACACAGTAAATATAATAGCTTGTAAAGCAGGGTAAAATTCCAGACTTTGACAGTTTGGATGGAAAGGATTTAATGTTGTTATGACTATGGGGCAGCAAGCCCTGCAGCTACAGCCAAAATGCAACATGATTGCGGCAGCTGAGTCAATGGGTCCCTAAAACTGAGATAAATGGCATCAGCAATGAGGATACAGAGCTTCAAGTGGACTGAAAGCATTAGAACGTGCAAAGCCTTATTTACTGGAACAGAGCTGCTCTCTCCCTCTCCCCAGCCTCAGCTGCTTTAAGGAAAAAGTTGAGTATGTTGGGGAACTTCAGGGGAAGGGGCTCTGTTACAGGAGCCCAAGTCAGCATCCTTCCAGGTCCTGTGGCAAGAATCGGCACTGGGCTCATCCTGAGCAGGCTCGGAGCAGCCTGAAATAAAAGATGCTCAGTCCTTCAGGGCCAGGGTCAGAGAAGGCTGTGGCCAGTAGAGTCCTAGATACTGGATGAGCCTGAGGGCAAACCCTAGGCAGGGTCAGAGACTACAACCAGCAGCTACAAGGGCAAAACAAAGCGGAAATCTGATGCCAGTAACACAAAGGAGTTGCCACCTGGGTAGAAGCAAGGACTAGAATCCCTGAAGAGTAAACAGATGAACACATGGACCTTCCACCCCTTCCGCAGCCCTTCACCCCCTCAATAATTCAGGGCCCCAAGTTTTATGTGGTTTTGCTGGAAGCAAGTCCTGATGTAACCAGCTTTAGCCCCTGGGGACCTGGTCTCTGGAGCACCAGGATATGGTGAAAAGGCACCAGAAGGGACTGCCCTTCCCTTGTTCCCCGTTTTCTGTCCTTCCCATCCCCACTTAGTTCCTTTGTCTTTTCTCCATCCTGTATGTTCCACCTCAACGTGGAACTAAAATTTATAGTGTTATTAGTTACAGGGTTATAGATTAAGTTTGATTTCTAAACTTTTTTTTCCTACATAAGTGCTTTGGATCTATAAACCTGTTTTTAAAAGGCAGTTGAACACTTGATCTGTCTTCCTTTAGAAAATGCTGAATTGGGTTGTTTGGTACTCTCTGGGCCTCCAGGTCTTTTGTCTGTAAATAGAGATGATGTTGAAAAGACTAAATTAGTTAATACACATAAAACACCTACAATGGTAATTATTGTTGCTATTCATTGAGGTGTGATCTGTGATATATTTTGCCCAGTGGCTCAAGGGCCTTGATTGAACAAAGCTTCTCCACTCACCCCACTGCCATCCTAGACCATCCCCAGCCCAGATCACCCTCAGTCAGTCGGGGGGCAACGTCCCATGGGAAAGCCAAGGAAATAGGAAGCAATACCAATGTGCCAAAGAAATAAGAAAAGAAACCAAACACCAATGCACCTACCACCCTAGGACCTCAGAAACCCCTTGGGGCCCCTCCCCCCACCAGAGGTAACCACTTTTCCTGACTTTTATGTTAGCCATTCTCTTGCTTTTCTTTACAGTTTTGATATCAATATATGGTTTCTGAACAATATATTGCTCAGTTTTGAAAAAGTTAGTAGCAAGCACAAGCCCAGCAAAGAAAGGGTAACACAGCCCCATCAGATGGAGGCTCAAGAGAAGAGAGGATGACACAGAGTGTCAGCAGCAGAGGCTGGCCTGGCTTTCCTGAGAGTCCACATAGGCCACTCTGAGCTAAGAGGCTGAGGCCACAAAGCAGCCCCTGGAAGCACAAGGGTCATGGCAGCCTAGCATCAGCATGGTAGTGGTATAAACCAACACAACTTTTTGAGAAGGGGCACAAGCAACATATTTGTTTTTAAACCTTGCATGGTCAAAACTGTCTTTATTCTACTGTCATACTTGTTTGGTAGTTTGACTGAGTATAAAATTCTGGACTGGAAATCATTTTCCTTCAGAATTTTGAAGGCGTTTCTCTTTCATCTTCTTGCCTGTAGTGCTATTGAGAAGTCTGATACCATTCTTTCTGATCCCATGTATGTGATGTTTGTTGTTGTTTTTCTTCCCTTCCAGAAACTTATAGAATCCTCTGTTTGACCTGAGTGTCCTAAAATTTCATAATGGAGTGATTTAGTGTGGGTTTACTTTCCTCTACGTGGTGGGCACTCAGTTTCAGCCTGGAAGCTCATGCCTTCCAGTTATGTGTGGGATGTTTCTTTTATTATTTCTTTGATAAGATCTCCTCCTCTCCATCTCTTTCTGGGGCCCTCTAATCATCATACATTGGACCTACTGGGGTGACTCTTGCAATTTTTCTCTCCTCTTTCCAGCTCTTTGTATTTTTACTCTAATTTTGGGAAATTTCCTCAATTTTATCTTTCAGGCTCTCTATGGAGTTCTTTGTATCTATTATTAAAGTTTTTAATTTCCAAGAACTCTTTATGGACACTCATTGTATCTGGTCCAAATATATCTTTCATAGTTATAAAAAAAATTCAAATAAATATTTATTGAATGAATGAACAAGTAATTGGGACAGATGTTAGACAAAATCTACTCATATCTTTTCTTTTTATAGGAGATGGGTTCTTGCTCTGTTGCCCAGGCTGGAGTGCAGTGACTTTTCACAGCCATGATCACAGCTTGCTGCAGCCTGTAACTCCTAACCTCAAGTGATCTTCCTGCCTCAGCCTCCCAAGTAGCTGAGACTACAGGCACACACCATGCCCAGCTTGCTCAAATCTTTCAAATCCCTATTCAATCAAGAGCATCTATTTATTGTTCTCCCAACAGTACAAGTGCTACATCTGAGAAGAGAAAGACTGCTGTTTTTGTAAAGAAATATATGAGAAGTAAATAATACGCATTGATATGCTATTCAGATTTATTAAGCAATAGTGGTACATTTTATACATAGGTAGCAGCTAGTCTATTAATAATCCTCCTCCTCCACAAAGCATTAAAATCAGGCAGCAATTTTCTAGTTTACCTTTATGTTCAGAAGCATCAGCAATATACAAGTCAGTGTCCATATAGATCTTTGTTACACGGCAATCATCACAAAATGGTTGTCACCAGAGCAGGGAAAGTTTTGGAGCTTGTGATAACAAGAAATTTTGCAGTTGTAAAAACATTTTTTTTGTAATTCGTTGTTGAGAGAAATGGCTTGTCACATAGTTATTGTATCAGTTATTGTATCTGATTATCCTGAGCTTCCACCCTTAACCTCAAAATCAAATATTTTATTTAAGGTCTGTTGATTTGCTTTTCTTATTCTTGGCCATAGACCCAATTTCTGAATCCTTGGTCAAGATTCTGTGGATCTGTGGATCTGTCAGTTATCCCCAACTTCCAAACATCCTACATAAAAAAAAGGAAGTTACAGCTCCTACCCCAAGCCAAACACACTCCTATTTCTCATGGCTGGAATATCCTGTGTCATTCAGTCATTCAAACACACTTAGTAGTTGCAAACCAGGAATTGACCTAGGTCTCATTTTGGTTTTTGTCCTTAAGGATCTTAGCATTTCATTAGAGAAACCAATAGATAATCAAATAACCAGGATGCAGTGTGATGCAGTAAGGGCCATATTTAGTAATGTGAACACCGATGAGCCCAGGACGGGTGGATGACTAATCCAAGAGCCAGGTGCTCTAAATATATAGCATAGGGCCATTTAATCTGCTGCACCAACCTTAAAAGGGAAGGACTTTCATCGTTGCGTTTATCAGACGAGAAAGCTGAGGCCCAGGGAGTTTGGAACTTTGCCAGGCCCCAGACAGCAGGTGTTGAGACGACTCTGACTGAGTCCAGGCTCCCGGACCTCTTTCTTCCCCATACCAAACTGCATCCGCACGGGAAGGAAGCATCGCGCTGGGCTCAGGGGATGGATGGCAAAGGGGTTTTCCCGTCCCGTCAAGGAAGGGCAGGGGATATGCTGCTCCAGGCAGAGGCTGCGCGGTGAAGCCCCTGCACGCCGCGAGGGGCCGGGGTGCCGGCAGAGGGACCCGCCAGAGGGCTCCTGATCCCCGCCAGGCCCTTCCTCCGCTCTGCCCACAGGCTTCCGCTGCCCTAGATTTGCGGCCTGAGACTCATTTCCAGATCCGGCCAAACGAAGGTCTTGCTTTTGGGGGCAGGTCGTCTGGAGGGAGGACCGGCCCTGGTTGCTACGGCTGCCGCTTCAGAAACCACGTCTCCTTTTTCATCCTGAAATGAAACTCGTTGGTTAAAACGATCCTCACCGACATGATTTACAAGTAAGCTGATGCGCTAACTGTAATCCAGTGAGAAGGAAAGGACTCATTCATAACATGCTGAGAGGTTCCGTGTGTCCTGGCCCAGGGCCAACCACCGGGTTGCATCCCCTGGAAAGTCTGCAAATGTGCCAACCGGGCAAAAGGAATCTGCGTAAGTGTGCTATGGAGTCGAGGGCTGGCTCACATCTTCATGCACCGGCTTGCCCCTTTCAGGAAGGTCGCCAAGCGCCTCGCAAGCGTGCTTCCTGGTCACTGCGACCGCCCCCCCCCAAACTCTCCCGCTGTGACCAATGCGTCCAGTCCTGGGGGGCTATCCAGCGGCGGAAAAGGCGTGTGCGAGGGCGGAGGCGCGTCCACAGCTGGGAGGGACAGAGATGGCGGGTCGTAGGCCAAGGGAGGAGGCTCATGCTCCTGGGCCCAGAAACCTGGCCGGGAGGAGGAAGGTCTTCCCCACCCCCAGCCCCTCTTCTGAACCTCGAGGATTCCGCCCCCGCCCCCTGCACAGAGTGTGCCCTGCAGTCTTGGGTTAATTAAACACGCCATCGTGGGCGCACCTGTTTCTGAAGAAAACGCGTTTTGTGCTTCGGTCCATTAAGGCTCACAAGTACACATCCCATTCATGCGCTGGACACTGAATGTCTATTTTTGTATGTTAAAAGAGTACCTGTTCATTGTTAAATACACATCTGCAATCAATCCTTCCACCCTCATGTCTCTACCTACATTATTAATGGAAGATGAAAAAATATAAATAATAAATAAAAAGAAAAAATCCTTCCACCCTCAGAAGATCACTGTAAACATTTTGGGATCCACCCTTTGAAACTTTTTTCCTAGGCATATAACACACACACACAGATACACACACTAGGATTAAGCTATAGCATGCTCTTGTAACCTGCTTTTTTTCACTTAATAGTTTACGGCCTATTTTCCATCTTAACAAATGTAGATCTGCATAATCTATTTTTATATATGAGCATATTTCTATATTTTTATAGGAATATTATACAATGACCAAAACATGAGTGTGAGATTTATGCAGTCGTTTACTTTTGGTAAAAATATTGGAAACCCATGGGTGTGCCACAGGAATCTTTTACAAAAACTTTGTGGTTTGTGAATCATTTTAAAAAATACCTTCATAGCTCTTTTTGTGCCCTTAATTTTGCTCTCCCTTTGCTGCAACAATGGGTCCAATCATCATCTGTGGCATATGTATCATGCTCTGTAAACCTATAGCTTGCTCTTGCCCTCTAATTCTTTCTCTCCTCAATAAACCTCATTTTCATGCTTGCAAAAAATAAAAAAAAGATAAAAAAATAAAAATACCTTCACAGACCCATGACTCAGCTTATACCAATGATTATAATTATTTTCCACTCATAGTCTGCCATTCACTAGCAGTGGGAGTCTTCTCTCTATGTGGCCTCTTTGCATCCTTTTCCAACATCACCTGAGACAGGTCTGATAGCTCCCTATATTCTAACATCAGCAAGACATTCCAGGCTCTCCTTACTTCCTGGACATCTTGACATGTTGTACTGTCACTCGATTCCTTTTAGAGGAGACTAGCACAGTGGGACCAAATCTGGTCTTAAGAGTGCTGATCTGAATGGTTTGTATATAGCTGAAGCAGCACTGTCTTAGAGTGTAAACTCACAGACTGGCGCAAAGCCAACCTTTGGCAGTGACTGTGCTGCATCTCCTGTGTTTGGCCCCTGCAGATCCTCTCTCCCCCTTCTCCTTCCTGCTCTGTGCCCTGGCGTGCTGGACCGTAAGGCCTGCATCCAGAGACTCCCTTGTGATCTGGCTTCAGGTTGGTTTTGGCCAGTAGGAAGCATTGTTAGAAGGTGGGAGGGAGGTAGGAGAGAACTTAGCTCTCTTCCTGTGGGGTACCTGTGTTCTTCCAACTGAAGATCACCTTTTCTTATTAGACATCCTCTCCATGTGGCCGCCCTCTTCAAGTTCTGGGAACAAAATTTCCTCCCCTTTACACTCAAGCAGAGGTGGGCTCCCAGTTGTACCTACTCCAGGAATATCCATCTATCCCTTGTGGTTTTCCCTAAACCTTGAAACTCTTTTGTCCCTAGTTAAAATTGCTTCAATTACCCAGCTTGAATATGCCCATCACATCCTGCCAGTGATCCTAACTGATACCACAGGATTAAGGGTGATTTTTAAAAAAACCAATTTTTTATACTTTTCTTACTTTCCAAACTTTTTACAATGATGATTTTTTTTCCTTTCCTTTTCTTTTCTTTCTTTCTTTCTTTTGTTTTTTTTGGAGACAGAGTCTCACTCTGTTGCCCAGGCTAGAGTGCCATGGCATCAGCCCAGCTCACAGCAACCTCAAACTCCTGGGTTCAAGCAATCCTCCTGCCTCAGCCTCCCAAGTAGCTGGGACCACAGGCATGCGCCATCATGCCCGGCTAATTTTTTCTGTATGTATTTTTAGTTGTCCATACAATTTCTTTCTAGTAGAGATGGGGTTTCGCTCTTGCTCAGGCTGGTCTCGAACTCCTGAGCTCAAGCGATCCACCTGCCTCGGCCTCCCAGAGTGCTAGGATTACAAGTGTGAGCCACAGCACCCAGCCAGTGATGATTTTTTCGTTTTTGAATTTTTAAAATGTCATCAAGAAATATTATGCAGATCCTTTTGTTGAGACTCATCTGAGCAACTAGTGTTCTAAGGGGCACATTTCTGGAAATATGGCACATCACATCTAGAAGATGCTCCTCAAATTTATAACATATCTCTGAGTGGTGGGATGTGAAGGTAGCTTCTTTCTTTTATTCCTCCTATATAGTATGTATTTTTACAATATGCATATCATTTTTACAAAAAGATAAACTTTAAAAATAATATTCTGGGCTGAGCATGGTGGCTCATGCCTGTAATCCCAGGGCTTTGGGAGGCCGAGGCAGGAGGATCACTTGAGGCCAGGAGTTTGAGACCAGCCTGGGCAACATAGTGAGACCCCTGTCTCTACAAAAAAATTGAAAAATTACCCGGGCTTGGTGGCATGTGTCTGTAATCCCAGCTACTCAGTAGGTTGAGGTGGGAGGATTTCTTGAGCCCAGGAGTTTGAGGTTACAGTGAGCTATGATTGCACTACTGCACTCTAGCATAGGCAACAGAGCAAAACCCTGTTTCAAAAATAAATAAATTGAGAGAGGAAATTTCTGGGGGAAATGTGCACATTTTGATGCTTAAAAGCAGAGGTCAATGAACTTTTTCTATAAATCGCAAGATAATAAATGTTTTAGTGTTGGCAGACCAAGAGGCACAATCACGATATTATGTAGGTACTTACATAACAAGAGAGAAAACACATTTCCACAAAATTTGTATTGACAAAATTCAAAATATAATAAATTGAGTGCAGTATTTTTATATGGGTCTACTAATAAGAATAATGGAATTCTGTTTTTGGAAATAACATGCCACTTAATTGGGGTTCAATGTTAGTGTTTCCTATCATCCAAACAGATTGCAAATGTTCATCTGTTAATGCTGATCCATAATGAAATTTTAAATATTTCTTCTTTGAAAATGTCTTTTTATACAGATAGGTACTGCCAAATACTGACATTAATCCACAAGCATGTGATTTCAATTGAGCTTGGAAGGCATTTATTTATATAATTAGATTTTTCTCTTGATATTTGCCTTCTAGTATGTCATTACATTTCAGATTAATCACTTCTAATTGAAGTTTCGAGGGAAGCTCTTCAATTGCAAAGTTAAATGAATTTTGAAATATGGAACTGTCCTTTCTACTTGCACTGATGTCTGACAAACTGCTAGAACTATAGTTTGAGCTCAGAAAATATCTACTGCAAATTTACGTGAGAATGGAGATCTTGCTTTTGTTTTGACAGCATGGGAAGTGTATTAAGGAGCTTCATATTGTGAATCAAATAAAGTTAGTTGTTGAAATGACTTCATCACAGTGTAAGTTTCACATATAAGCGCCTTTTTGCCTTGTAATATTAGGTAGAATTCATTAACAGTATCAAGCAACCAACTTCATTTCTGTGCAGACCACGAATTAACAAACATCTTCTAACTGACCAGTTACTTTTAAAACAAACCCTTAACCATGGACACATGTTTTTAAACATATGGTTTTTAAATACCATTGTTTTTGCACACTCTGAATGTATTTTTTCATCCCAGCACCATGTCATAAATGAAAAGATAATAGAGAATTTCTTATAATTGGACAAATACACTAATGTTCAGTAATAACTTATAATCTATTTTTCATAATCCAAGTTTTATTTATTTATTTATTTATTTATTTCTTGAGACAGAGTCTCACTCTGTTGCCCAGGCTAGAGTGAGTGCCGTGGCGTCAGCCTAGCTCACAGCAACCTCAAATTCCTGGGCTCAAGCGATCCTCCTGCCTCAGCCTCCCGAGTAGCTGGGACTACAGGCATGTGCCACCATGCCCAGCTAATTTTTTCTATATATATTTTTAGTTGGCCAGATAATTTCTTTCTATTTTTTAGTAGAGACGGAGTCTCGCTCAGGCTGGTCTCGAACTCCTGACCTCGAGCGATCCACCCGCCTCGGCCTCCCAGAGGGCTAGGATTACAGGCGTGAGCCACCTCGCCCAGCTATTTTTCATAATCCAAGTTTATAAAAAGTAACTTTGGAACTTCAGTTATTGTTAGCCAGCAGACAGTCTTTTCCTGTCCACAATTAAAGAAGTCAGTATTTTTTTTATTTTTATTTTATTTATTTTTTTGAGACAGAGTCTCACTCTGTTGCCTGGGCTAGAGTGCGGTGGTGTCACCCTACCTCACAGCAACCTCAAACTCCTGGGCTTAGCCAATCCTCCTGCCCCGGCCTCCCAAGCGCACCCCTGGCTAATTTTTTTCTATTTTTAGTTGCTCAGCTAATTTTGTTTTTCTATTTTTTATTTTTTTTTCTTTATAGTTTTCCTATTGTTCCAGCTCGATGTTTTTCTATTTTTTTAGAGACAGGGTCTCCCTCTTGCTCAGGCTGGTCTTGAACCCCTGAGCTCAAGCAATCCTCCTGCCTCGAAGAAATCAGTATTTTTGGAAGTACTGTCCAACCTGTTTGGGGGCTCCTTCTGCATTGCTACTAGATAAGATCTGAAACTTGGTTTGTCCTTCAGCAGCGAGATTTTAGCTGGTATCAAGTGGTCATCACTTCCTTTTTCTCCTTGGATAGCTGACACAGGACAGGAAGACAGAGGGCTTTCTGATACTCTGAAGATCCATTTCAGGAGATCCATTCTGTTGGTATTTCTTAATGTGTGATAAGGCTTGTCCAGCCTCCACACTTTGTTAGAGTTCTCCTTCATACACACCTACCATTAGCAAAGCGGCCCTGTAGACTGAGGATTCTTACTCCCACGTGGCTAGAGAATAGCAAGCAAGGCCCCAAGCCAGGTCTTTGGGTGCTGTCTAGTCCTTTCATGAGAGTCACTTTGATAGGAGAAAGGGGTTGGGGAAAGACAGCTGAGTCTGGGTGGGGGCTGGGAGTGAGGCACATTTAAGGTGCTGAAAACACACCTCATCTTTGTGCCATTTTGCTCAGGGCCAGCCCTAAGTGAGAATGGTCAATTCCTAGTTTTGCCACCATCATCCTCACACCTAAATTCCCCGTAAGTATATTTTCTACCGAACTGAGCTGAGTGAAGCTGATAGCAGGCAGTGCAGTGCCCCCTTTTGCCACCCTAGGGAGGCCAAGCAGCTGCGAGAGTGTGCCCACCGCCACACCACTCTCCCAGCAAACTCCCGGGAGCCGGGGCTGCGGACACAGGACGTGTTCGCGGGAAGGGTCACCCGGCGGGGCGGCGCTCCCCTAGCACACGGGGCCGCCAGGGTGTGGGCGGGGAGGAGCTTGTACCCGCGGGGCGGGGCAGGGCGCGGCGGGGCGGGGAGGACCCGGACGGCGGGAGCTGCAGTTGTGGGCTGGCGACCTCGGAGCCGCGCACCGCATGGCGGGGGTCGCAGGGGCCCACCGCGCGCGGACGTTCGGACGCTCGGACAAACATGGTCTATACTTCCGAGAGGGGAGCGGGGTCACTCCTGCGTGCGGCCCCAGCGGTGAATCGGGAGATCCCACCCCGCGGGGAAGAAGGCAGGGATGGTCAGGCCGCGCTGTCTCTTTAAGACTGTGTTCCTGCTAACATCGACGGTGAGTAACCTGGCCCTGGTCCCGGGGGAAACCCTGAGGCGGGACGGGTCCTTGGTTTGATATGGATAGGTGGGTGAAAGTACAAATCTCTGGGCGTGGAATTTGGGAAAGTTATGAATGGGGTGGGGGAAACTCTGCTCTGAGCCAAAGCCCCCAGGTACCTTGTACATTTTAGCAGGGCTCCTGGAGAGAGCCGTGAGACTAGGCAAGGCCAAGTTCCAAAGGGAGGAGAGGAGAGCCGCCCACCTGGCTTCAGCGTCCACACCGCAGGTACAGTCCTTCATGAATCTTGGTAAGAGCAGCAGCTTGTGAGTTATTGAGGTGAATGCCAGAAGCTTCAGGCTTCAGTGGTGGGTGGGATGGCAGAGGAACAGACCACTGCCAGGTGGGCCATGGTTCTGCAAGCAGTTTTCTGGGCTGAGAAGTGGAGCTAGCCTGGCCACCCATAGGGCATCCAGCAGCTCCCTTAGGACCTCAAAAGGCACAGAAGGAAGCAGATGGCAGCACTGTGCCTCCCTGGCGCCCACTGGGCAGAGGGGGAGAGGCTGGGTGGTCTGATGACACTAGGTGAACAGAATGAAGATTGTGAAGTCATAGAGGAAGTGGGATGCTACAGCTGGGGCCTGGGGCTGGCTGCCTAGAGAGAGGAACGGTGCTGCCCAGGGAGACTCAGTGCTTTCTGCCTGTGGAAGGGACCCTCTGGGATCAGTGCACTGATGAGTCGGGTGAGGCCACCCTACAAGGGTCCCCTTCCCCATCCTACACAGGAATAAAAACAGCCCCATGTCCACCCTCTGGAAACCTAAATACCACCCACACCATGTGGAAGGAAAACAGTAGAGAAATTGAGTGGTACATCCTGCTGCTCCCCCCCTTCTCCCAAACCACCTCCCAGTTAGACTATTCTTGCTGTGTCCAAGCCCAGCTCTGTGAGCTTTCCGTTCCTCCTGAGTAGTTGACGTCTAGGATTTGGAGTATCAGGGCTCTGGGGAATATGCACTGGAGAGCAGATGAGTCTGGAAGATCACCACTGACTCCCACCCTCCTACTTCTCCAGATGCAGAGGCCTCCATGGCTGTGATAAGCCTGCTGTTCTTGGCAGTAATGTATGTTGTTCACCACCCCTTGATGGTCAGTGACCGGATGGACCTGGACACACTAGCCAGAAGTCGGCAGCTGGAGAAGCGAATGAGCGAGGAGATGCGCCAGTTAGAGAGAGAGTTTGAAGAGAGAAAGCGAGCAGCTGAACAGAGGCAGAAGGCAGAGAACTTCTGGAGAGGAGACACATCTGATGACGAGTTAGTGCTGGGGAAGAAGGACATGGGGTGGCCATTTCAGACCGACAGCCAGGAGGGGCCTCTGGGCTGGATACTGGGAAACCTGTGGCACGCTGGCCTCATTTGCGTTTTTCTCATCTTTGAGCTCCTACGACAGAACTTGCAGCATGAGCCAGCCTTTGATTCCAGCAGTGAGGAGGAGGAGGAAGTCCGTGTTGTGCCCATCACCTCTTACAACTGGCTCACTGACTTCCCCACCTGGGAGGCTCTGGACTCCTTTTACAAACATTATGTCCAAAATGCCATCCGTGACCTGCCCAGCACCTGTGAGTTCGTGGAGAGCTTTGTGGATGATCTCATTGAGGCCTGTCGGGTGCTCAGCCGCCGGGAGGCTCACCCACAGTTGGAGGACTGCTTGGGCATCGGGGCTGCCTTTGAGAAATGGGGAACCCTCCACGAGACTCAGAAATTTGATATCCTGGTGCCCATTGTCCCTCCTCAGGGCACTATGTTTGTCCTGGAGATGAGGGATGTGGCCCTAGGCCGCCGCTGTGGCCATGTGCTGGTGGAATCAGAATGTATGTGCAAGCGCGAGAAACTCCTAGGGGATGTACTATGCCTGGTGCACCACCACAGGGACCAGTTGGTGGTCTCAGGGAAGTGTGGCAGCTCCATCAAGGCAGCTCTCTGCACCGGCCTCCACCTGGATGTGTGCAAGACCATTCAGTGGTTCCGGACAATGGTGGGCAATGCCTGGGCCCTGGTGGCCCACAAATATGACTTTAAACTCAGTCTCCCACCTTCTACCACCTCCTGCAAGCTCAGGCTGGACTATCGCTCAGGCCGCTTTCTTTCAATCCACTTGGTCCTGGGGGTGCAACGGGAAGATACCTTGGTCTACCTCTTGAGTCAGGCTCCTGACCAGGAACAGCTCACCAGTGTAGACTGGCCTGAGTCCTTTGCAGCCTGTGAACACTTGTTCCTGAAGATGGTAGGGCGTTTTGCCCCTGAGAACACCTGTCACCTCAAGTGCTTCCAGATCATTTTAAGTCTCCGGGACCATCAGAGCTTACCCCACGGAGCGTCCCGCCCCATCCTCACCTCTTACCACTTCAAAACAGCCCTCATGCACCTGTTGCTACGGCTGCCCCTAACAGACTGGCAGCACAACATGCTCTCTCAGCGGCTCCAGGACATTCTCTGGTTCTTGGGCCGTGGCCTCCAGCAAAGGACCCTCCATCATTTCTTCATTGGTAACACTGTCCTGCCCCTGACCATCCCAATCCCTAAGGCATTTCGGAATGCTGAGCCTGTCAATCTCTTCCAACACCTGGTGCTAAACCCCATGGCACATTCACAGGCAGTGGAAGAGTTTCATAACCTTCTGACCCAGGTAAAAACTCTGCCCTGTGCCCCACTGGCTGCGGCACCTTAATGTAAAAGCCATTAAAAAAAAAAAAAACGGGAGCAGGTATTTCTGATTCCTCAGGCTGCGAAAGAGTTTATTTTTCAGATATATTAACAATGTATGTGACCTTCACCTTGCTGGTAGGGGCTATGATAGATTAAGACACTTCAAGGAGTGCGTGAAATGGTCATGAGGATGGATGCAGCCTGCAGGGCCTAATCTAGGGTGAGTCTTCTGAGCCTTTCTTCTTTTGACTTTCATCTCGATCCAAAGAAGGTCCAGGGAAATGGATGTTATTGTAGGATCTTGATGCTAAGAAGTTTAAATCCAGAGGGGGCCTGTGAAGTTATGTTTTTCTGTTAACACTGGAAGCAAAAGAGAACTGGAGAATACCTCCATTCCAGCTTATTCCTTTTTGTGAATGACTCTCAACATGTTCCTTATGAATTGGTTTACTCTGAACTGTTAGCTTAATTCCCATCCAAGCTGAGTGACACTCCATTTTATTGCAAATACTGTGATGGGCAACTTCTCATATTTTAGGTTCTAATTTTTCAGGCCATCTCTATTTCGAAAATATAATCAAGATGTTTATTTTCCATTTTCTTAATTTAGTCCCTTTTTTTTTTTTTTTTGTGAGATAGGGTCTCTCTCTGTTGCCCTGGGTAGAGTACAGTGGCATCATCATAGCTAACTATAGGCTCACACTGCTGGGCTCAAGCGATCCTCCTGCCTCATCCTTTCCAGTAGCTGGGACTATAATTTTAGCCCATTTTCATATGACAATATAGCTGTTTTTATGCATCTGGAAAAACTCCAGTATTACCTAAATAATAAGCATTCATTCACAAACAAATTGTAAGTCAATAGTGACCTGTCTCATAATTGAGATAATCTGTTTACTATAATTAATGAAATAGCCAACATATAATGAACTTTTTAGTGCATGGAAACAACATTATTAAAAAAGGACATTGTTTTTGAGGGTTCTGAGATCAACAATTACCAATTACTTTGTTTCTGAGGAGGAGCCACTTGTTTGTCAAATGGAAAGAATGTTTAGCTACTATGTATAGCTGTGCTTTTTCTCAGTCTGGTCATGCCTTTGTATTCTCTTTTCAAAGATGACAAAGGGATTATTTCAACTATGTTTGCGGTTTTGAAAAGAAGGGTCATCACAATCTAGGCCCACTGCCAGGGTTGGACAGGAAGGGATTATGAAGCAGTCCAATTCTAACAAAATCGTGCTTCTTGAGATACGACTGGTGTATTTTTCCCTTCTTTCAAAACCTTGGGCATGCTGAGGAGGAGTGTTAAGAAATGCAGCTATAGTTATGGGTGTGGTTGTTTTGGAAATACCAATGCTGTTCTACCTAGCACTGCCAGGGAGATCTACTGGGGAGGAAAGTCTGTCCTCATTTAACTTGATCTCAAAGGGGATCAGATGGCTGGCCTTTATGGGCTTCAGCTGTAGAATCCACAGCCTACCCGCTTCCACACATACACACAAAGCAAAAATAAATTAAAAGTGCCCCAGAAGCTGATGCCAGGCAGTATTTGAGGCTCTTGCTGCATAATGGCTACTGTGTTCCCCTGTCGCCTTATGGCATCCATCAGGTACTACTTTCAAGGTAAGATGCAATGATGGTTGGCTCTATGCTAGTGGGATTTTGGTGTTTTAAAAACATCCATATACTTCTTGTTTAGAAAATCATTTGCTGGTGTTTTAGTTACAATTCAATAAAGGAGGCTATTTTCTGTATATATTGGAATCTGTGCAATAACACACTCAGCAGATCAACATTCTCACATGCCTGTTCCCAAGAAGTTCATGTTACCCTGGGATAGCTCCATCCAGTACCTCCTGGTATTTCTCAATACACCTTGAACCAGTCTGCCTTGTGGTTTCCCAGTGGCATGGCCAGTGGCCAGGAAAGAATAATTCAAGATGTTAACGAACACCTAGGTTATTAATTTTCATAGTGCCCAAACCAAAATATCAGCCAAATTAAAAGATCTTTGTGACTACAAACAACATGCATAAACTGTAGAAGTCTGCTCCAGTACAAATGTGATATGATTTCTAGTTTCTAGTCTAGCTTCTAGCCTATTGGACTAGTTTCTAGTCTAATGGAAGACAAGAAAGAAAATGTCAAGTTATGAGTGGGTAGAAGATTACAAAGGGAACAGTCAGCAAAGCTTGGGTGGGGCAGAGGGTACA
This sequence comes from Lemur catta, assembly GCF_020740605.2. Classification (NCBI taxonomy): domain Eukaryota; kingdom Metazoa; phylum Chordata; class Mammalia; order Primates; family Lemuridae; genus Lemur; species Lemur catta. Next base: position 71,188,437 of record NC_059131.1, read on the forward strand.
AAAAAGAGCATAGGAAAAAAAAACAAATAGTAATGGAAAGAACAGACCTGTAGTGCTCTGGGAATTACTCTTACAATTAAAGGGGAAACCTCTCCAGATAGGAAACTAAGCTTTATTCTAAAACAAAACCTGGCTAGCCCCCAGGATACAACAGCAGTTATAGTAATGAGAATACATAGTGTTCACTGAGCATTGCCAATGGTCCAGGCACCGTTCTGACTGCATTACATCTGGTAACTCACTTAATCCTCATACTATAACCCCATGAAGCAGGTCCTTTATCCCCTCCATTTTACATATGAGGATACTGAGGCACAGAAAGAATATACAACTTCCCCAAGGTCACATAGCTAGTAAGTGACAGAGCCTAGAGGAAAGTACCTGCGCTAGCAACCTTTCAGTGTGGTCTTTGAAATAAAACAAGATGTAGTTAAGCTTTGAAAAGCAAAAAGCACTATATTAATTTTAAAGGGTGGGATGTTATTGTTTGGAATTCTAGAAGACAGAAATTGTTGGTTCTTAGCCCAGTCTTTAGGAGGTTAGGAATTTCCTATCACATACAAAAACTAAAGGCATTTGTGTAGGGGCCAAATCGAATGCAAAGCTGTTTCATCTAAGTGCCCATTGAGTTCCAGTGACCTGATGGTTTATATCAGGAACTGCATTATGACATAAGCTAGCTGTAGGTTGGAAGGTCATGGCAAATTTACAGCCCATAGGTGGCTTGTTCAGGTAGCCAATGGCTAATACTATTGTTCCTCATGTAAACTAAGGCTGTTTCCCACTTATTTGGGGGAATTAGAATCCCGTGAGGGTGACTCCAGTAACTCCAAGTAGTGCTTTTCTGGCAGCCTGGGAGTTGGGGAGGGGCCCCACTACTTTACATTTGTACAAACCGAGGAATTGAGTTTGCATATCACTGATATCACTGATAAATCATTCACTCTGTAGATCTAATCCCCAAAACAAAGATGACATTCAGGGCAGGAGGTGAAAGACCTGTCCATACTGGGCCACTAGGAAGGCCTGGCCCACAGAGACACTGGGGATGGAGGAAGCTCTAAGCAGTCAGCTTAGGTGGCTCCATTATCCCCACAGCCTCAGGCCTCACCTAGTGGGTCACCTAGCAGCCTTCCTCTGCCAGGGTTCCAAGCTAGTTCTTCAGAGGCTCCCAATTCAGTGCCACTTACCACCCTCCCAACCCTTGCTGTTGTAAGCACAAACAAGGAATCCAGAGGATCACACTTGTTCCCACTCTCCTCCTCAAATGCACTCAGCTGAGAACAAGTGAGGGAGATGACCCTAGCATATACTGAGTCCACCTGCTTGCAGGGAGTTTAACCTATTATTAATTCTTCATAATAGTGAAATGGGTATTGTCATCCCCCCTTAAATGAGATAGATGGGGAAGAAAATGAGGCCCAGAGATGTTAACAAGCCCAACCCAGGATTTAAACTTACCTTCCAACTGTACTCATTCAGTACACATTTAAGTACTTACTTGCTGTGTCCAGGGCCTGCATCAGGCACTGGGAAAAGAATGCTGAGCAAACACAACTTCATCCTCATGGAGCTGACAGTCTATGGAGGAAAGAGACATGAAACAGTCACCCCACTGCATGTAAAACTGCAACCGAAGCCTCCAGTAAGACTTGTGCACATATCAGGGAAGGTCTCCCTGAGGATAGGGGAGCTGAAACCTAACTGGAGCTAAGGGAATAACAATTGGGAAGAGGATCCTAGGTGGAGGATTGCCCATGTGCAGAGGCCCTGGGGTGGGAGCAGGCCTGGTGAGGGGTCTGAAAGAAGGCCCAAGTGGCTGGAAGGTGGGGAGCAAGGAGAGGCAAGGTTCAAGAGGCTGCAGGGGAGTGAGGGGTGGGGGCAGGCGGACTCTGCAGGACCTTATAGGACATTTAGAACTTCACAGTGGAACCTCTGAAGGGTTTTAGACTTCCAGGAGAAATATGGTGGGGGACAAAGTGGGAGTGACAGCTCAGATTTGTACTTGGCAAACACCACTCTGGACCCAATGAGATGGGGGTCAGAGCAGGGCAGCGGGAAGGTAATGTGGATGAAAAGGAGGCAAGATTGAAGAGATTTTTAGGAGGTAAAAAGAGTTGATACTGGATTGTGTGTGGAGAGAGGCGAGGAGGGAGCCATCCAGGATGACTCCTAGTGCTGATTTGGGTTCTTGGGTGGCTAGTGGTATCATCTGCTGAGATGAAGAACACTGTAAACTCCTTTTCTTTCCTCTATCCTACACTGCCTTACACTAAAGATTTGAAGGTGATCACTGGAATAACAAGTTCACACGAACAACAAATAGGTTTGTGACCTAAAAATGAAATCCTAAACACCTCCCCCCGCCAGCTTAATGGACCCCTCTTGACCCAGGGGAGCCCAGAAAAAAAACCTTAAAACTGAGTTGCCAGCCATGACGGGATGGGAGGGGTAAAGCACAATTACATGTGTGTTTTCTCTTCATAAATATTCATGACTCCTATAGCTTGTTAAATATGTATATTTAGCCACCCTGCCTAGTATAAAACCTTGTTCCCTTTTATCTCTCCCTTGAAACGCGTGTTCCTGGGTTGTGGCTGGGACAGTGTTTTCCAGCTTGCCAGAATGGCCACTGCGAGCTGAGAAACTTTCACGAGAAATAAAGCTCTCCTTTTTCCAAAGTATAAACCTAGTGGTTTTTGGTGGTGTTTTTGTTTTTTTAGTTAATAGGTTTAAAAAGTGGTTTCAACAGAGGGCAGTACTTTTTGGTTGCCAAAATAACTGAGGGGCACTGATGGCATTTAGTGGGCAAAGGTGTCAAGGATGCTAAACAGTCCTACTAAGAGGGCAAGAGTCCCTATGTCAAGATTGTTTCACCTGACTGCCAATAAGCACCTTCGAGGACAAACACTACAAAAGAGGTCAGATGTGTGACTTATAAGAAATTATAGGATGTGCTTGGGAATATTTGAGGGAATTGCCCTGGCCTTTCTTCCCATAATTCAATTTTGAGTCAGATGAAGCTGGATGGACAGGCAGCATTTTACACTTCTAACTCTTCCGACCTTTTTTGGGAAGGGGCTGTGGTTTCTAGGAAGCTTTTCACAAATTCACAAAAATCTGAATAAAAACGATGGCCTTCATTTAAAAAAAAAAAATGTACATACATTGTGCACCCGTCTTCCCCGCCTAGAAAGCTTCTCACTCCCGTGTCGGCGCCCTCCCACGTTTTTAGCGTTTTGCTACCCTCATAGCAGAAGATTCTAGGAGAAATGAACGTCGTTTTCTCGGTAATCTGGCTCCCCATTAGAAAGTAAATTCCACGAAAGAAGGGCCCCTTCCCGCTCTGCTCAACGCTGAGTCCCTAGGGTCCAATTCCGCGCCTACGGCTTGGAACGAGGGAGTTTTCACACTACGGGCCAGAAGCCCTCTGCCCAAGACGTCTCACTTCCGCGCTGCCCGCGGGTACCCTGGCCCGAGGCGGACCGAGGTGGTCCGCGCAGGCGCGGCGCTGGACCCGCCCTCCGGTGACGTCACACGGCCGTTACGGCGCTCGGGCGTCTTGGCGCGCGCGGTTTAAAACCAGATCCGGAGACGCTGAAGGCAAGATGGGACCTCCCTGCCCAGGTGAGGCCAGGCCGGCCGGAGGCAAGGCGGGAAGGGTCCAGAGCAAAGCAGTACTTCGAGCGGGCCGGGCCGGCGGGCAGGCCTGAGCGGGAAGAGCAGGTCTGCTCAGCCCGGTTCTCGGCCCGCCATCTGAGGCCAGAGGCAGGCGCGAGGGGAAGGGAGGGGAGCGGAGCGGAGGGCAGGGCCTGCGCGGGGTTGGTAGGCGGGACGGGCAGTGGGGTGCTCGGCCAATCAGGACGCGTCTTCGGGTGCGCTCGCGGTGCTGGCGCCACTGCTCAGTCCCTGGGGGGGCAATGGGGCAGCTTGTACCCAGGGCTCCTACACCATGCTTGGTGTCTCTTCATTAAAAAGGTGGTTTTCCTGGAATAGACGTTAGTTTCAGGGCCATGGAACCGTTGTGGTTACCGATATATGATTAGTATGCATGCTTTTGTTTTTACATTCAAAGGTATTGCGCCTTTGGCCCAGACCCTCTATCAGGTGCAGAGATATAATAAAGAACAAAACAGATAAGATCTCTGTACTCTTGGAGCTTGGAGTTGAGGAAACAGACGATAAACAAACGAAGTAACAGATGAAGTTTAGTGTTATGATAACAGATAATAGCAGAGTGGGGGGTGGCTTCTTTAGGGATTCAGGGAAGATCTTTAAACAGAGACTGGAACATGTTTTCAGGCACAAGAAGCAAGTGCAAAAATGAGGCAAGAAAGAGCCTGGCCTGGGCTAGGACCTGACCAAAACATTGTGATCAAGCGTAGCGAGTGAGATCTGACAGGGCAAGGCCTGGTATTCCTTGGTAAGAGGTTTGGGAATTGAGTTGCATTTGGACATGGTTAAGTGTGATTTACCTGATAGACAAGTGAAGAGGCCAATAATCACTTGGATAAGAGTTTGGCCACTCAGGGAAGTGACCCATGGACTGAGAAATAAATTTGGACATCGTTTATCATATAGATCATAAAACCATGGAAATGAGTGAGAACACCAGGAAAACCTTGTAGAGAGTACACACCTAGGACCAACATTTAGAAGCTGGATAGAAAAGGAAAAGCTGGAAAAACTCAAAAGAGAGTGGTATCATAGAAGCTAAGAGTGTTTCAAGGAGGGATTGTCAACTGTTTCAAATGCTGCTGAATCTCAAGAGAAATGAGGCCTGAAAAGTGACCATAGACACCGTGCTTGGCCTGTGGTCTATATTCTTATTACCATTTGGGGGGATGAAGAAAATGCTTAGAGCATTTACTTAAAATTTTACCAGTTAATAATTGATGGAGCTGTTATTATTTTTTGTTTGTGTTTTTTTTAAGAGACAGTGGTCTCATTGTGTTTTCCAGATGGGAGTACAGTGGCACAGTCATAGCTCACTGCAGCCACGAACTCCTGGGCTCAAGCAATCCTCCAGCTTCAGCCTCTCGAGTAGTGGCACTACAGACACATGCCATCATGCCCAACTAATATTTAAAAATTTTTTGTGGATGGCCAGGCATGATGCCTCACGCCTGTAATCCTAGCACTTTGAGAGGCCAAGGCAGGAGGATCGCTTGAGTTCAGGAGTTTGAGATCAGCCTGAGCAAGAGTGAGACCCTGTCTCTACAAAACATAGAAAAATTAGCCCGGCATGGTGGCAGGCACCTGTAGTCCTAGCTCAGGGGGCTGAGGCAGGAGGATCACTTGAGCCCAGGAGTTGGAGGCTGCAGTGAGCTATGATGACACCACTGCACTCTAGCCCCGGGGGACAAAGAGAAGCCCTGTCTCGGAAGAAAAAGCTAATTTTTTTTTTGTAGAGACAAGGTCTCACCATGTTGCCCAGTCTGGTCTCAAACTCCTGGCCTCAAGCGATATTCCTACCCTGGCCTGCCAAAGTGTGTGAGCCACTGCACCCAGCCAGACCTGAGTTTTGAAGCCAGGCCTTCTGATTCTTAAATCTAGAAACTTTTCCTGAGCTCTCTGAGTTCCTTCATCTCTATCTTCCAGTGATCTTGCTTCTTGCCCTGCCATAGTAGGCCATAGCCACTCATTACCATAGACCTTGTCATTAAGCATCACTGTACCACTGTCATCTCAATTTTAAGTACCTCACTTCTCAATACCACCAATATCTTTCCATCTCGCTCTCTCTTCTTCCCTGACTCTTGACAATCTTTTGACCCAGCAGACCTATATTCTACTACTTTTCACCACCTCTCACCTGAGGCTCTCACGTCCTTGTTCCCCTTTTTTTTTAAGTTTTTAAAAAATGTTCTACATGTTCAGAGAAACTTCTCTAGTAATGAACCATAGAAATGATTCCTGAAAGTATAGTTTTCCCCTCTTAGCTTACATTCTTCTATGATCCACCAGTATAATCACTTTCTCTCCTTTCTTTTACAGTGGAAGTCCTTGAAAACCTTGTTTCCATTTGCTGCCTCCAATTTCTCTTTTCCTATCCTCTCTCAAATCTATTGCGGTTCAGCTTTCTCCCTTGCTACTCTGGGAAAACTGCTCTTGTCATGATCACCAGTCATCTCTAGATTGCTAAATCCAATGTTCAGTTGCCAGTTCTCCGCTAATCTGACCTGTCAGTTGCATTTGACATAGTTTGTCATATCTTCCTCCCCTGAAATACTTTCTTCACCTGGCTTTTAGAATACTATATTCTGGTTTTTTCCCTACTTCACTAGTTGCACATTCTGCATCTCTTTTGCTGGTTCTTCCTTCTTTCCTGCTCTTTAAACTTTTTTTTTTTTTTTTTTTTTTTTTGAGACTGGGTCTTAATCTGCTGCCCAGTCTGGATTGTAGTGATGTCATCAGAGCTCACTGCAGCCTCAAACTCCTGGCCTCAAGCGATCCTCCTGCCTTGGCCTCCCAAAGTGCTGGGATTACAGGTGTGAGCCACTGTGCCTGGCCTGCTCTTTACACTTTTGAAGGTTCTAAGAGTCAGTCTCAGAATCTGCTCTTCTCTCTCTCTACTCATTTATTTAGTGATCTCATCTAGTATTAGGGCTTTGAATATCCTCTATATGCCGATGACTTCCAAATGTGTATATCTAGCCCAACACTTTTCCGTAAATTCCAGGATTAGATATCCAGCTGTCTACCCTAGTTGGATGACTAATAGGCATCTCAAGCCTAGCATGTCCCAAGACTGAGCCCTGACCTCCCTTGCCTCCTTTCCTTGTAAATGTGCTTCTCCTATATCTTCATCTCTCAGATCATAGCAACTCCATTTCATCAATTATTCAGGATAACGTTGCAGTTATTCTTGAGTTTCCTGTTTTTCCTCATGCCTCACATTTGATCCATCAGGAAATCATGTTGGCTCTATCTTGAGACTATCCAGTGGCTGACCACTTAACGTCCTTCACTGCCACCTCTCTGGTCTGAGTCACTGTCATCTCTTGTCCTACCTATTGGCACTTGCCTTCTAACTGGTCTTACTGTTTGTCTAGCTCCCTTTTCAGTCTGTTCTCAGCATAATTGCCAGAGAGATCCTCTTGAAGCTTAAGTTAGGTCCCTATATTCCTCTTCTCATCATTACCCAATCACTTCCCTTCTCACTTAGTATAAAACCAAGTCTTTACAATGGCCCATTAAGTGTGGCTCATGTGCCCCTACCAGTTGTCCTTCCCTTGTTCTGACTAATTGGTGTTCCTGCTCTGCTAGGCCCTGGGGAATGTGACATACCTCAGATTGCTGTGCCACTCCCTCTGGCTTACTTCACTTCAGTCACACGGGCCCCCTCAAACATGCCAGCATGCTCCCACCTTTGTACTTGCTGTTCCCTCTGCTTTGATGTAACTTCCCCCACATCTGCATGGTCTTTATTCTAATGTTGCCTTCCTGGTGAAGCGTTTCTTGACCACTGTATTTAAAAAGACGTCCCACCTCTGTTCCCCAATCCTTCTTATTCCCCTTCCATGCTTTACTTTTCTCCATAGCATTTATCTCCAGCTCAATGTGCCATATGTTTTCTAACTTGTTATTCTGAAAATGTTCAAACATACAGGAAAATTGAAAGACTAACACAATAAACACCCTTATATCCACCACCTAGATCCAACAATTGCTAACATTTTGCCGTCTTTGCTTTATATTTATTTTTGACTGATCTAGTTGGAAGTAAGTTGTACACATCATGTCATTTCACCCTTAAATTGCATCTCCTACAAAGTGACATAATCATAATATGGCATAATACAGTAACACTTAAGACAATACAAATTAATTCCCTGATGTTGTCTGGTATCTAGGCTATATTCCAGTTTCCCTAATTATCCCGAAAATGTTGCTTACAGCTGATTTGATTTTTTTTTTTTTTTTTGACAAAGTAGGGGCCAAAAGCTCATATATTGCTTTAGATTTGTATGACTCTTTGGTTTCTCTTAATCCAGAAGAGTTCCCCCTGCTTTTGTCTTGTCATTAACTTTTTTTAAATTTATTTTTTCTTTTTTTTAGAGATGGGATCTCCCTCTGTCACCCAGGCAGGAGTACAGTGATGCAATAATAGCTCACTGTAGTCTCAAACTCATGAGCTCAAATGATCCTCCTGCCTCAGCCTCCTGATAGCTGGGACTACAGGCGTGTGCCACCATGCCTGGCTAATTTTTTTTTTATTTTTTGTAGAGATGGGGTCTCACTATGTTGCCCAAGCTGGTATCATTAACTTTAAAATTAAGAGACTAAGCTAGTTGTCTTGTAAACTGTCCTGCATTCTAGATTTGTCTGAATTTTTCTTTGTGATATCATTTAACTTGTTCCTTGACTCCTTGTGTTTCTTACAAACTGGTAGTTAAAGATCTGAAGTCTTTACTTAAATTTAGGTTAAACATTTTTGGTCAGAATATCTCCTGGGTGATGTTATGAATTTCATGTTGTATCACATCAGGAGATAAGTTTCAAGTTGTCTTATTTTTTGTGAGGCTACATTTGACTGGGTAATATGGTGACTGGTAGATCTTTCATTGTAAAAGACATTTTTCTGTTTGCAGTTAGCAAGTAATCTGGTGGATGATTCTTTGGAACATTTCATTTATCTTGCATGTTTATGTTGTTTGTTCTATCTCCTTGCCAAGACATAGAGGAGCTGGGTTTAGAACCCATCCTATCTGACTCTGTGGCCAATACCTCCCCCTTGTCTCAGCATCTGTCTCTGCCTTGCCTGGCATTATGGGTTGTATATGTCTTTTGAGCTATTTGTGAGCTTATCAGAGGCAGCAACGTTATCTATCTTTATATCCGTGTGGTGCTTAGATTCACAATAGCTACAGAGTAGATATTTTTCCCAGATTAGCAAGGAAGTGTCAGAAACCTATCACCTCTCTTCTACCTCCAAGAAACTCAAACTCTAGAGGTTCTAGCCATCAAGTATTAGAATTGGAGAAGATCTTAATGGGGAATGTGTGGCAAACCACCACCCCTGTGACAGGACTCAAATTCCCTTTAGATAGAGGAAATGTTGTGTTGAAGTTTCCTTGAGCCAATGTTTTGTTCTACCAGTGCCAGCCCCAATGCATAATTCTTCTTCAGAGACCCGTGGACACCCTCACAGTGCCTCCTCACCTTCGGAACGGGTGTTCTCAATGCCTCTGCCCAAGAAGGCCCCTCTCAATACTCCTGGCACCCCAGTCCTTGAAGACTTTCCTCAGAATGACGACGAAAAGGAGAGATTGCAGCGGAGGCGCTCCAAGGTCTTTGACCTGCAGTTCAGCGCAGACTCGCCTCATTTGTTAGCCTCCCCCTCCAGTAGGTGAGTGTATTTCTGGGCTGGCTCTCCTCGAGGCAGACACCTTGACATGGGTTGCAGGGGTTTAGGCATCTCCACAAAACCTCATGGATTCTGGGTCTGGGTTTTGAAAAGTTACAGTATCATGGATCCTTGTGAGAATTTTTTTTGTTTGTTTTCCATATAGAAGTATTGATGTTTCAGCTACTATCCCTAAGTTTACGAACACACAGATTACAGAACATTACTCCACCTGTATCAAACTATCCACTGAAAATGTGAGTATCTGCTGGTTTCTCATTGAAGATTTTGCATCTTGATCACAGGGGTTATCTATTTATCTTGATTTTGTAGAGAATGCACAATCAATGATAATTATTTTATTCTCCAGTGAATCTTCTTATTGTTGGTGTTTCTCACTATGGTTTTACTTTTTCTTATGGATTTTTATTGCTCCTCCTAACAGTTGCCTGTTACCTGCAGCATATCTAGAGAGGCAGTATGGGTGAATGGTGTGAATTCTGGAGCTAGACAATAGATAGACAGTAGAGTTCTGGAGCTAACAGTATATGCTGGAGCTAGCCAGAGTTAGAGACTACATACTTACAAGTTGTGTGTGAGTCACCCAACCACTCTGCTGCAAGATTCTTCTCTGGAGAATGAGAGTAGTGCCTGCCTCATACAGTTCTGAGGATGCCCAAGGCCCTTCGTATACAATGCTTTGAGCAGGGACTGCACACAGCAAACACTCAGGACTTGTGTGCTGCCAATCTAGGCCTTGACAATGAAGACATGCACGTGGTGGATCTGGCTCTTGCCAAGTGTTTGTGGGAAGTGAGATCAGTGTCGAGATGTGGGTATTCCTATATGAAGTCTTAGCTTCCTCTGTTCAGAGTAGCATTATTTACATGAGCATAGGCTATAAATAACAAACCTTTCTGCAATTTTGTTTTCAGAAAATCACAACCAAGAATGCTTTTGGTTTGCACTTGATTGATTTTATGTCAGAGATTCTTAAACAGAAGGACACAGAACCAACCAACTTTAAAGTAAGAAGGATGTCCACTTTCTCTTGCATCTGAATTGAATGATGATTATTTCTAATACTTAGCATAACATAATTCTGCAAATACATGAGAGATTTCCTTGTTTAGGTATTAACTACTTTACTTTCTTTCCTAAACTGGCAAAATGCAGAAAAAATATATGTTCTGTTTATTTCCTAGCAGTCTTAGGGGAAGTTTTGTCATTGTTTCCTTGGGGCAAGTAAATATTTTCTGAAGCTTTCTGTGTTTGTCTGTTCAGAAGTTCTTTTCTGTGCATCTTCATGAGTATAGCTCTGCTTGTTTGATCAGGTGGCTGCTGGTACTCTGGATGCCAGCACCAAGATCTATGCTGTGCGTGTAGATGCCGTCCATGCTGACGTATACAGAGTCCTTGGAGGGCTAGGCAAAGATGCACCATCTCCGGAAGAAGTAGAGGGCTATGATGCAGGTACGTGGATTAGGATTTGGATTTAAGGGGATTTCTTTTAGGGCATACCAGGTAGTTATTTCAGTGATATATTGGAATGAGGTCACAAGAAATCAATTACCTCATTTTATTGAAGACATGGACATTTTTAGAATTATACATGGTCTTACATGAGAAGATACTCAAACACTAGAGTTATTTTTCTTTGAAAAAGAGAAGGGCCTCATAAATGCTTTTAGATTTTATTTAGGCAAGTTTGAGTGAACATCACCAACCAGGAAACTCATGATTTGGGGGTCTTTGGAAATGAAATTATATTAGAAGCCAAATCTAGTAGTTTGATTTCTGCATAAGCTGCAGATTACGTAATCTAAGGCCTGTTGCTTTGACAGAATTGCACATGTTTAAACTATGACCACTCTTTGAAGAACTTGAATTAATAATTTCAATCACATGCTTCAAAGCAGCCCTTGCAGTACACAATCTTATTTCTCCTTTTAGAGGGAAGTGCTACTGAAACAGGAACAACCAAAAAGCCTCCAAAGCCAAAGAAGAAGCATTTATACAAAACCATTGAGCAGAATATAAACAACCTCAATGTCTCTGAAGCAGATCGAAAGTGTGAGGTGAGGAACTATGTATACAGTGTGGTCTCTGACTAATTCAGAACCTCAGGAGCTGAAACTTGGCAGGGCCTGAGTATGTGCTTATTTGCTCATGTATGCTTGTTTAAGCCTCAGGGGGAGTAAAATATTCAACTGGTGTCTCTGCATTATCACGCCTTAGCTTTATAGTGAAGAATGAAAGTAAGTCTCTCAGTATTGTGCAATGACTGAATAGAATGAGATTGCAAATTACTGAGAAATCAGATTGATAAAAAAGTGTATATCCTAGTAAATGTAACAATGGTGACATTAGCTAATATTTGTTGTACACATACTGGGTGCCATGCTTCCCTAAGCTTGTAACCTGTGTTAACTTACGTAATCCTCACAACATCCTTGTGACATTTTATGGAGAAAAACTGAGGCACAGTAACTTGCCCAAGGTGACACATCTAGGAGTGAGCTAGGATTTGAAGCTAACTTGGCTGGCTCCAGATTCCTGGCTAGGACCTTACTGTGTAGGAAATCCTAAGGAATTTGCTTAAGTGTTGCTGGAGGCGTCGTTTATAATTAGCACAGTTAATTTAAAGCAAACAGGTGTTGCTACAAATTTTTTAATTTTGCTATTAAAAGCATTGTTTCAGTGAACATTCTTATATTATCTTTGTACTCTTCTGGGAGCATATCTATAAGACTGGGAGTATATCTATTACTATAACAGAATTCTGAGACATGGAATTTCAGAAAAGATTGTATCAATTTACTCTCCCATTAGCAATAGAGTAGATTACTTTCTCTTACCTCGACAACATTCATAACTGGTAATTAAGGTCATAAGACTGGAATTGATTACCAAGGGAATGAATGCATGTTGAAAAAGGACTGAGCTCTGGGCTGCCTGGATCTTAGGAGTTCAGAGAACTGAAGAAACATTCATTAGATAAGAGGAAAACTAGAAGAGTGTGGTATCCAAATGAGAAAGTGTTTCAGGGAGCGGGGAATGATCAGCCATGTTAAATGTGGCAACCTAAGGTCACTGGTGAGCTTGGAGAAGCGGTCCTTTGGAGCTGAAATTCAGACCTCCACAGAAAGGGTGTTGCTTGGCTGGTGCTGGTGTCCCTGAGTTTGGAGGAGGGCTTTATGGGCCCAGGACCCAGACCTCTGAGGAGGGCATGCTGGCTGGTGCTGTATCTCTGAGGGACACAGCCAAGAGGCTGGTTCTGTGAGCGTGAGAAAACTACAAATGGGATTCAGCTGCTGCTATAGGTAGGCCCTGCTGCAGCTGGGGTGAAGCACTGCTGGGCAACACTCACATGAACAGGAAGGAACACGTCCCTCCTCCCTCCTGGAGCCCTGCCGTCTCCCTCTAGTGCCTCCGATTGGTAAAGCCTAACAAGGAGCAGCTGGCAAAGCCAAATGTCCCAGATCTAGCATCACAGCAGAGGAGAGAAGGTAGATTTGGAGCTGAGAGGCACACAGGTAAAGTGTCAGGAGATCTAGTTTCAAAAGGCACTGGAGTGGGGAGATACATAATGTGTGGAGAGAGAGAGAGAAAGCAAATGTGCAAAATGTTACCCATTGGGGAGTCTAGGTGGAAGTTATACAGAGATTCATATTGGTCTTACAACATTCTTGTAGGTTTGAAATTGTTCATGATAAATGGGGGAAAACAAATACGAGAAGAGAACTAAAGACACTGAACACAGGTGGTTGTTTTGAAGAGTTTTGCTATAAATTGGAGCAGGGTAATGGAATAGCAAATGGCGGGGAAAGTAAGGTCGAGAGTTTTATTTTTAAATGAGAATTAACAGCATATTTTGTTGATGGCAACAATCTATTAGAAAAGGAATTATTGATGATGCAGCAAAGAAAGGAGAATTGCTAGGTTGGTGTCCTTGAGCAGGTGAGAAGGGAAAGGAATGGAGAACAGGGATGGGGCTTGACTGCCAGGGATGGGGTTTGAGTGCATGCACAGAGGAGCCTTCTGGATATTGTCTTCTGGTGGTGTCTCTCTCTCTTTTTTCCTCTCCAGTCAAATAGGAAGCCAGGTCATTGGCTGACAGTATAGAGAAGGAAAGTGTTGGAGGTGTGAGGAGAGAAAAAACTAGGAAAGAGTCATCTGGGAGGCTGGATGAGTGAAGAACTAGGGAGATGTGGTTTGATTGCTAGACAACTCAGGATCTACTTGAGGTGGTGGCTGATGGATTTAAGGTGAGATCTTGACTTTGGGACTTTTCCCAGTCATGCTTAGCTGCATGGATGCAAGCACAGCATAGGCAGAAAGTTAGATTTAACAAGGGATTGTGTTGAGCTGAGTGAATGGACACAGGTAGAAAGGGGCACTGGAGTTGAGAGCATGTGCAAGAGAGTGATTCCAGACATTGCTTATGGAATTTTAGCTGAAAGAGAGGGGAATGAATGTCGGTTGAAGGTAATATGATCAGATTATAGGGCTGGCCTGGTGGGGTCAAAGACTTCTGAAGTGTTGAGGACAAGAAGGTGTAAGCTGGAAAGATAGGAGGGGTTATCAGAGAGGGGCACTTAGAATTGAACATATGGAGAGGTTGCAGTCATGGTTAATGATTCAACTCAGAGAACGGGCAAGGGAGTAAAGGGCAGAGGTGCTGTGGGGGTCTTAGTAGGACCTCTCAGAATCCTGGGCTTCTTAGGATGAAGGACAAGACCACTGAAGGAGAGGATATCAAGTAAAGGAGAGGCCAGAGTACTGGGTGGGTCAATATACAGATACTGAAATCACTAAGAACTAGACTGGGAGTAAAGTTTGAGAACATTAATGAGCCAGGAGCTAATATTAAGATCTTCCAAGAAGGGCTCAGGTTGTGGCCTGGGATTAGAAGATGACTGCAGCATAGGTGGGCAGAGGGTGGGAAAGGCTGGGATCGGGTTAGGAATTGGGAGGGAGGGTAGTTGAAAGCTGCAGTGAGAGAGTGAGGAGATCACCCAGCTCACGTCAAGGCTGGTTGTCCTAGTCCATTTGCATTGTCATAAAGGAGTACCTGAGGCTGGGTACTTTATAAAGAAAAGAGGTTTATTTGGCTCATGGTTTTGCAAGCTGTACAAGAAGCATGGTGTTAGCATTAGCATCTGCTTCTGGTAAGGGCTTCAGGAAGCTTCCAGTCATGGCTGAAGGCAAAGGTGAGCTGATGTGTAGAGATCACATGATGAGAAGTGAGAAGAGGGAGTGAGAAAGGGGAGGAGGGTGCAAAGCTCTGTTTAACAGCCAGCTCTGGGGGAACTAACAAAGCAAGAACTCGCTTGGCTAGAAGGCACAGCAGAAAGCCATTCAGAAGGGATCCGCCCCTCATGATACAAACACCTCCCCTCAGGCCACACCTCTAACATTAGGGATCATATTTCAACATGGAGAGGACAGATATCCAAACTATATCACCAGAGGCTTGAGAGCTTTGGAAAGAAAGCAGCCCCCACAGAGGCCTGCAGGGGAAGCATGTCCTCAGGAGACCACTGTGTCTCAATTAGTGCCTCTCAGCCTGTTTTTCACTGTCATTCTTGCTTTTGCTTTTGGTTCTATAGTGAAATGTTCAAATTAGGGATTATTAAGTACAAGATGGTTGGAAATTCTATTTTCCACCCATCTTCTTTCTTGCCAGGTAGACCCAGTTCTGGAACTAAGGAAAACAGAATACTTCCCAGACCTGTACTAGCCTTTCTCATAGTTATAAAAAAAAAACAAGAGAGCAGACAAGCAGTGCTGCTTCCTCTAAGCCTGCAACTGTTGGGCTGTGGTTTATTTGTGCCAAGTGAAATCAATAATGTCATAAAGAAATGCCAAGTACCCCAGTCTCGGAAAGCTTTTCTTGCTCTATAATCTGCTGTAAACTTGTAATAGTCTATATGCCCATGCTACCCTGAACGTGCCTGACCTTGTCTGCTCTCGTAATAATCAAGAGTATGGAAGATAAAAAAGAGGGAGAGATTGTCACAAACTTAGATTTTGAAACTCCAACTGTTTATTAAACTGTTTTCTCGGAGCTCAGAAAGCAAATGTTATGTGGGTTTGTCTAGACCAGTTGAGAGCACTTGTTTATACATGAGCTGATCTTTTTTGGACACAGCTCTCTACTATGTACAAAATGCTTGCTGTCATGGAGGATTCAAATATTATTATGCTCCAGTTCTTTACACCACTAGAGCACAAATAGATACAATGTGGCTGGGCACAGTGGGTCACGCCTGTAATCCTAGCACTCTGGGAGGCAGGTGGATCGTTTGAGCTCAGGCGTTCAAGACCAGCCTGAGCAAGAGTGAGACCCCAGTCTCTACTAAAAATAGAAAGAAATTAGCTGGACAACTAAAATACATATATAGAAAAAATTAGCTGGACATGGAGGTGCATGCCTGTAGTCCCACCTACTCGGGAGGCTGAGGCAGAAGGATCGCTTGAGCCCAGGAGTTTGAGGTTGCTGTGAGCTAGGCTGACACCATGGCACTCTAGCCCAGGCAACAGAGCAAGACTCGGTCTCAAAAAAAAAAAAAAAAAAAGAATGTAAGGAAGGTCAAGGCATATACTACAGGAGACCAGAATTGATAGGGCTCAGACTTTGTAGAAGAGGCAAGATTTGAACTGGGCCTTTAAGGAAGGCTAGATATTTGTCAGGTGGGCATTGTCAGGGAGGTGATTCTAAGAGGCAGTAGAAAAGGCCATGGCCCAGGAAAGTTTTGGTTCTTAAGGGAGCAGGATAATGTACAAGTTTGACTAGAGCTGAGGATTTACTTGTAAGTAATCACCTAAAGCGACCCTGGACTTTTACCATACAGTGTGTTACCTACCACGGCCCCCTTTTACTGTGACTTACTGTGGACCCTTGTTTCAGAAGGTTTTATCTTCCCAAACTGTGCAGTCATCAGTGATTCATTTTCCCATGGATACTCAGGGATGTAAATCAGATCTAATTTACATGAAAGAACTGCTGTTCTCATACTGGCATGATATAATTCTAGACACAAGTAAGGCAAGTTATGTTAGTGTTTTCAGCTTTAGTGTGGGTCAATGTACAATTTTCATGTTGACTCTGAAATGCTGAGTATAGTTCCATTAACTACCTACACAAGACTTCTAGGGGTGTGAGGCTCTAGGTGGGAAACCATTGCTCTGGTTAGCATTTGAGGAAGGGAATAGGAGCAACAACACTGGCATTTTTAGAATAGGAATTGGGAGAGACCAGAGATAAGGATTGTATTGGTGGCAGTGGGGATGGAGAGACACACTGGGAGGAAAACCCACCAGGCTGTGTGGCTGCCTGTGTGAGGGAGCTAGGAGAACACAGAGGTGACAGATGTGCTACTCTGGTACTAAGGATGATGAGAGAACCCATCAGTTCTGGTGAAGTTAGTTTCAGAGCTAAGGGGGCCAGGAAAGAGTCAGAGAACCACATCTGTGTTGTCATATTCAAGCCCCTCCCTCTCCATATAGTAGCCACGTTGTGAGGCATCAGGAAGACCTGTGAACCCAATACCCAACTGTATCTCCTATCTCAGGATCATCTTTGGCTTCTACCCCCTTGCCACATATGCATGTGCCTTGCCCTGTCCCTGTTCTGCTTTTGGGCTTGGTGTCATGTGGCTATGCCACTCCTGCTCCTGACCCAGCCTTAGGGACCTTCTTACATCCTCTGTCAGGTTTTACCCAGCCATCTAGCCCTATTGACTGTGCCTGTCATTTGCCTGAATGTCTTGAGTGTGTTCTTCCAAATCCTAGGAAATATTTCTATTCAGAGGAACAGTAGAACCTTGTGACTAGCTTCATCACACAGACTTTTTAAGCCAACAGAATTCGTTGTGATAGCATTTTCTGACACTGGCATTTTAGAGGTAGCCATTTAAAAACAGTGACTCATGAAAGGAGACTAGCAGAAGGATTCATGGCCAGGTGTATTGTAAATAGATTGACACAGTGTGTGCTTGTCACCACATACTGTCTTCTGGAACAGTATGCATTTATGCATCTGACCACATACAGCCTTTCTTTTGAACTGGGATTTTACCTGATCAATTAGAAAGCCCCTCCCTGCTTTTGCTCATGTGCAGGGACATTTCAATCTAGTACATACATCAGTGAAGGAGCAGGGTCCAACGCATGAGAGTTTGTATTTCCTTTGGCTACATACCATAATTCTTTGGTTCCCTCTCTTCTTTTTTATTCAGATTGATCCCATGTTTCAGAAGACTGCAGCTTCATTTGATGAGTGTAGCACAGCAGGGGTATTTCTCTCTACCCTCCACTGCCATGACTATACAAGTGAACTGCTTTTTCCTTCTGATGTCAAGACTCTCCCCGCTGGAGAACCTCTTGAGGTGCCAGATTTAGGTTGGGTAGAAATGACAGATTTAAAAGGTAAGTACAGCCTGGGCATGGTGGCTCATGCCTGTAATCCTAGCCCTTTGGGAGTCCAAGGCGGGAGGATTGCTTGAGCCCAGGAGTTCGAGACCATCCTGGGCAATAGTGAGACTTGGTCTCTACAAAAAATAAAAAAATTAGTTGAGTGCAGTGGCATGTACCTGCAGTCCCAGCTACTTGGGGGGCTGAGGCAGGAGGATCACTTAAGTTTGAGTTTGCAGTGAGCTGTGATTATTCCACTGCACTGTAGCCCTGGCAACAGAGCAAGACCCTGTCTCCAAAAAATATATAAATAAATAAAAAGTAAGTACAAATAATGCCTTTCACCAGAGCATTTCAGTCATTGGAGAAGTTTATAGAACCAGGGTGTATAATAAGCCCATCATGCTCTTGTGTTGCTTAAATCAGTGGTCCCCAAACTTTTTGGCACCAGGGACCAGTTTCATGGAAGATAATTTTTCCACAGACTGGCGATGGGGTCAGGGGTGTCATGGTAGTGGGGAGATGTGATCAGAGCTCAGGCAGTGATGCGTGGCCATTTCCTAACAGGCCACAGACTAGTAATGGGCCACGGCCTGGGGGTTGGGGACTGCAGGCTTAAATTACTTAGAAGGTTCCTCTGGAATGCCAAATTGGGTATCCTTTCAGGAGTGCCTAGCAACCCACTAACTTTTGTCATCTCCACAGCATGAAGTCTAAAACAGCAAACCATTGCCTCTTAGTCTATATGTGCCACATACTTTAGGTACTCAGTGTTTGCAGCCAGCTGTCACTGTCAGGGCTCATCCTGGAGTGTCAGAGTTTGAACTTGGGAAGGGGGATAAAGAGACCTTTAGCTATTCTTTGTTACCAATCCAGGGGTCCTGAGAAGAAGAGGGCATTATGAATTGTTTTGAGAATCCTCTGTGACAGTCTCAGAACTGACTTGTCCTATTACCAGTCCCCTGTACTGGCTTGGCAAAGATTCTAACATCCCTCCCATTCTCCCCATCCATCCCCTGCCTGGGGGATCTTCTCAGGATGTTGTGACAAGGTGAGGGCAGGTGTGAAGGCCAGGTCAATGTAGTGTAATAGCTACACTTGTGTGTAATGATTTTTACATGCTGAATGAAATTGATCTTTCCCCTCCAGGGCTATACAAGTATGACCATACCAATTCTTGTCCTTTCTATTCTTGCCTAAATTTTGCTTAGTGTAACTGTTTTATGCTAATGTTCTATTTTCCAAGTTTATGCCCTCTGCTGGGGCTCTAGTCCTCTGTGGTACATAATCTTTAGTTAGTTTAGTTTGGGACTAAAAATAAGTACCATTTCATGATTGCTTATGTACTTAGTGTATTTTTTTTTTCACATCAGATGGGTAATGTGCCAACATCGGAGCAAGGTTTGAGGGAAGTGCAACTCAAAACAGTGTGTGAAAACCCAGTCGTCACGCTTATGAACTACAAAAGGATCTACTTAGCGTACTTTTAAGAAGGGTTTTTGATTTCCCAACTATAGCACAGGGCACAGAGTTCATTTCACAATCAAATGTCTGTGCTTCAGGTTTCTCCCTCTAGTATTTTACTAATTTGTGGAATGACAGTGCGTTAGCCTAACCCCAATGTGGCTGTTGCCTGTGTACCTCCTCGCTCCCTGGGGAGTCCAACACATAGAGGTTGGCTGCCAGCCAGCCAGCCACTGTTGATACTCGAGCCTCTGCCGGAGAACAGTGAGGTGACTGTGTGCCTCTCCTCTCTATTGTGCCCTTTGGTGTCATTTTGCAGGGAATGAGGAACGTATTTGACCCACCTCTAATCTCCGTGTTCTTGCTGTCCTTTCCAGTGCCCTTGCAGCAGTGTGCGGAAGATCGCCAGATCTGCCCTTCCCTGGCCGGATTCCAGTTTACTAAATGGGATAGTGAGACACATAATGAGGTGTGGTCAACTTTTGGACTTATAAGGGCTCTGGGCACTTCTCCAGCAGCTTGTGGTTTCAATTAGATGGCCCAGGATTAGTTCTGCCCAATGGGAACCAAAACTGTGGCATCATTTTTTATTTAGTCAAGAGTACAGAAAATATTTCCTTTGGCACTTCTGTAGGGACATAAAACCTAGGGGGTGGTCATGACCCCCAGCAGGACTATTATATAGCTAAATGAGTTCTGGGATCAGCTTCGTGTTCTCTCTTCTGCTTCCCTAGGGTGAGATGGCCCTGCCATTAATGGGTGAACCTTTTTTGTCAGATTTACTCTCGAATGTGGTTATCCTAGTGGCCTTTGGTTTCTGAGGCTGCTCTCAAGCTTGAGGAATTTCCTGCTCTTTGGAGTTGAATCCCTTGGCACAGAGTTTCCTGAGAATTGTCATGTGTAGAGCTTTCCTCTGTGTATTTTTAGCATGGCCCCCTTTAGCCTACTTATTACAACTTCCAAAATAAATGGTCTCCATGGAAAACTGTTTTCTCTAAACATGCAGTTAATGGATGAAGATTCCTGTTTCACGTTTTACAAAGTGTACTTGACAACAATACAGCTTCATCCTGTGCTGCACAATATAAACTTCCTCAGCACTATAATGAGACTCTGGGTCCAGCAGTTGGGGGATGGGGAAGGGTGGTGCAGGGCAAGGAGAAGGCTGGAAACTGGAGTTTAAGGTTAAGAAGGCTGTCCCTCCAATGGCGAACTGGTGTGGTTATAGGAAGCAGAACTTGAAAACCCTTGTTTTGTTCCTCTAGTCTGTGTCGGCCCTGGTAGACAAGTTTAAGAAGAATGACCAGGTATTTGACATCAATGCCGAGGTTGAGGAGAGTGACTGTGGGGACTTCCCCAATGGGCCCCTGGAGGACGACTTTGATGCCAACGATGAACCTGACCACCCTGCAGCTGGGGATCACGAGGAGTTCAGGAGCTGGAAGGAGCCCTCCCAGGTTCAAAGCTGCCAGTAAGGCTCTCAGGGTCACAGAAAACGTTTCCATAGAAGTTTTCTATCCATTCTTAACAGATTTTTCTGCTGGGGGTAATCTAATTTCATTTCTGATTGGCTAGGCCCGTGTGACCTGTTCTACACATCAGCTGAGCCCTTCTGACTCACAGAGGAATCACACCTGGCATTGAATCTTGGCTCAGTCACTTTGGTTATAAAACTGACATGGTAGGAGTTTGTAAGGATTAGAACACTAAAGTGCTAGAACAAAATACCTGGGATCTAGCAGGCAATTTAGTCTGGCTGTTGTTACCACATGCATTTTCGTGCTCCTTTCCTACACACTGTGTATAGTCTAGCTTTTGGTGATATCACTGCATATCGGTTGCAGACAGAAACAGGCTTATGTGTTGCTCACAGAAAAAAGTGGCCTGAAGGGTAAGCAAAGACGGGTATTAGGCAGTGTTAGGTTACCAGATAGGCAGACTGGGCACAAGCAAGGCAAGGAAAACTAAATCAACCAATAAAATTGAGCATATTTGGAGGAGGGCTAGGACTCGAGTTGGTCTTTAGTAATTTAAATGTTTGATTACTCTAGTAAGCATCATTTAAAAAAAATCAGAACTTGGTTGGCCTTTATTATTTGTAGTTTATAGATTAATATTGTTTTAATTCTGGATATGATTTAGAAGCAGAATCCCACAAACCTTTACTGTGTAGGACCTCTAAAGGCCTTGAATGGGCCTGGGAGTGGGAGATTCCATGGGATTAGAGTAAACAGTACCTCTGTTAACTGTTAGGTCTATAACAGAGCTTTGCAAGCCTGGGATTGGAGACAGCCGAGCTGGTTTAGTTTGAGTAAAACCTTAGAAGTTATAGAGTATAATTTCCCACTATGACAAAAATCCCTTCAAAAACATTGCTTTGAATGTCTCCAGGATAAGAGATTTCTTTTTTGAGCACAGTTCACCCGTGTGGGAAATGATTAGGCTAATAATGTCTCTCAGAATCCAAGTAGAAATTTGGGGGGCTGAACATTTGGCACCTCAAGGTGAAATTACCCATCCAGGCCCATTAGCCCCCTCCTCTCCTGATTTGTACATAGCTGTGGTTTTGTCCTGTTCCCATTCTGTCTTCTAAGAAGTGAGAAATGGCAGGCAGGTGAGTAGGATAAACTCTTCTAATGTCATTTTCAAATGTCAGAGTAGAGTTGTTACTTTTCTTAAAACAGGTGACATCTGAGGGACTCACAGTAACAAAGGGCTTCAGTTGGCCTGGCGCGGTGGCTCACGCCTGTAATCCTAGCACTCTGGGAGGCCCAGGTGGGCGGATCGTTTGAGCTCAGGACTTCGAGACCAGACTGAGCAAGAGCGAGACCCCGTCTCTACTAAAAATAGAAAGAAATTATCTGGCCAACTAAAATATATATAGAAAAAATTAGCGGGGCATGGTGGCACATGCCTGTAGTCCCAGCTACCTGGGAGGCTGAGGCAGTAGGATCACTTAAGCCCAGGAGTTTGAGGTTGCTGTGAGCTAGGCGGATGCCATGGCACTCACTCTAGCCCGACAACAAAGCGAGACTCTGTCTCAAAAAAAAAACCAAAGAGCTTCAGTGACTTCCATTTTGTTTTGGAAGATGTTTTCTGCTGGTTATTTTGAACAAATGTCTCCATTTCTCTCCCCAGTTCCAAGCAACACAAAATCTTAGACTCTGTCCTACTGAGTGCACTAGGGGTAATAGGCCGTGGTTCTAGTCTCAGGTTTTGTTCCTCCTGTCTCAGCCTCCTGAGTAGCTTGGACTACAGGCATGTGCCACAACAGCCTGTTAATTCTTCTGTTTTTAAGTAGAGATGAGGTCTCACTCTTGCTCAGGCTGGTCTTGAACTCCTGACTTCAAGCAAGCCTCCCGCCTCTGCTGCCCGAGTGCTAGGATTATAGGCCTGAGCCTCTGTGCCTGGTCATCATAGCCTTTTGGGGTCTTTGTTTTCTCATCCATAAAATGAAGGGTTGGGACTAGATGATAATAGGAATATCTGATGTTTATTGAGCTCCTTATTATTCTGACTTTGTGCCAGACATGAAAAGAAATGCCTTACATGTGTTATTCACATAATTTGTATAACATATAAAATGTAATTATTTAATCCTTGCAACAACTCTGTAATTAGGTCCTGTTATCCACATTTTTCAGATGATGAAACAGGCTCAGAGGGGTTAAGTAACGGGGTGGAGCTGGTTGTCACCCAGTTCCTTTGACCAGTCCTGGCTGTATATTGTGACCTTTGGATGGCAGGCTTCAGTCCAGACCACCTAACTGAGAATCTCAGTGGGTAGAAGTGGGTAGGCATTGATCACCATCCTCAGGTGATTGCATTGTGTGTCCAGGATTGAAAACCACTGTACTCTACTGAAAGGTCTTCAAGGGCCTCTAGCTCAATGTGGGGTGAGGGCAATGCTGAATAATAAATACCAGTGTTATATAGGATGCCCCATGTTATTGGTTCCTGAATGGCAACACTTTGGACAACTGTGCATAGTGTAAAAGTGGAGCTCTTTATGCACATATACTAATAAGGACTCATCTGCCAAAGTGCTTGATGTCTAAGAGCAGCTCAGGTAACTCCCCTCTCCCTGCAGCGGTGGGGCCAAGTGTTCTCTAGCTGACCCATCTGCAGTACAGGTGTGCTTTTATAGTGTGCTCACTGTGTTTAAAGACCTAGTCAGGGCCCAGAGTACAGCCTCCTTTGTTCATGTGAGGATGAAGCATTCTGCTGCATGCTGGTTGGTGTGCTAGGAGCCGGCTGGGAGGAGACCTCTAACTTGCCGGTATTAGGGCAACAGGACTGAACCAGGACTAAGTGGAAGGAGAAGCCTTGTGATATTAAGGGCAGGGGGTGGGGGGAGGACAGAAGAAATAAAGAGTTCCACTGGAGAGGATAGGAAAAGTTTGATGGAGGGGGCAGGCCTTGAAAAATGGATAAACTGTGGGTTAGTTTAGTCACTGAGTGGTGAAGTTGGGACTGGTTGGGTGCCTGCCACACAGCATTATGTGTTGAAACAATTATTGAATGACTGGTGTTCAAGAAGGCCACAGAGCTTCTGTCCAGCCCTGGTCCACAGACTCTTGGGAATGGGAGCCAAGCTCTTCATACCTTTGCCTATAAATTCCCAGCCCAACTGCCAAAATTTTAACAAAAGAATAACCATGAGAATTGAGTGGGGATGCATTGAAACCATCTTCTTTCTCCCTCTGGAGTTCACAGTGCAGTACATTTGTTACTTAATAACATAGGCTAGGTGTCAGGTTCTATTATAGCACTAGGGCTTACAGACGAGAAATGTGATTTTTTTTTTAATGTATTTTAGTTTTTTAAGTTAAGTTTTAATAGCAATAAATGTATAAATAGCATTTCCTACTTCTGTTTTTTAAAGATTCTGTAGATAAAGCCAAAGTCCTCTTTTCAAAGCTTTTTTAGCTTATTCTATAGGGCTTGATGTAAGCGGATTTATAGATATGGCTCAATACAAATATAAAGCCACTCTTCAGTTTCCTTGTTACCTTTACCTTTAGAGGGCAGTACAGCAGCACTAACATGCTTTCTCTCATATCGGAGCCCTTTAGGAGAGAGCTACCTCATGGATTTTAGTACCTCGTAGAAAAGGTGAAAAGCCAAAGCAAACCCACCACGCTGGACTGGCCACTTAGATACTTTACAAACAGCAAAGAATAAAGCTGATGACTTAACAGATTATATGGGGGCCTCCAAAGTGGTTGAGGGACTAAAAATGTAAATTAGAAAAACATCTTGTTTTACCTTTAGTAGGAATTACAGTGGTGTCTCTTGGAGCCCTTATTTATGGAAATATGGTGAGGAAAGAATGAGGGACTGTCATCTTGTGTAGCAAGAAGCCTTGTGTATGGAAAGACCCTGAGGCTGGGATTCAGGGAATTATGTGTAATTCCTAGCTCTGGCATTTTGCTAGCTGTGTAATCTTATGTAAAAACTTAATTTCTCTGTACCTCTGTCTTCCTATCAAATGGGTAGACTAGCATTTTTTGAAGCACTTTGAAACTTCCAAAGTACTTATGTAAATATGATCATATTATAAAGCTAAGAGAAGGAAAAGCACTTGAGAAGTAAAAACGAAGGGATTGTTAATAATGAAGTATTTATATTGGACCTCCTCTTAGAAATGCTGCTCATTTGTGGAAAAGTGGGTAGGTAGAGTCTTTAATGACATCATATGACATTTACATGTAAATACTATATACATTATATAGTGCATGTACAAACATGATTTCATGTGTGTTACAGGGAAGAAACGATTTCTCTTGGAGATGGAGATATTAGGACCATGTGCCCTCTTCTCTCCATGAAACCTGGAGAATATTCCTATTTCAGTCCCCGGACCATGTCGATGTGGGCTGGCCCGGATCACTGGCGCTTCAGGCCTCGACGCAAACGTACGTACTTCTAGATGGAACTTTGAGGAAAGAATAATGTAGATGACCAGCCAGTTAGCAGTTGAGCAAGGAAGGGAAATGCCGGCTGTGGCTCTGTTGCACCTCCTGATAAGCTAAAGAAGCATACACATGAGCCAGCCTCCTGGTTGGACAATCGCTTGGCCTGACCTGGAATGAAGGGTCAGTTAAAATCTAGGCCTCTGAATGGGAAGAGTAAGTATCTGGAGTGAGGAGAAATGGGCTCACAACCTCACATTGCTCGCTAGTATCCGCATGACTTTACACAGCGGCGCTAGGTGGGAATGACGACTGAGCTTTAGGGGGCACAAAGCAGTTATTGCAGAAGCCAGCACTCTGCAGAGTGCAGAAGGGCTGTGCCAGCATTACGTGTTTTGCATTCTCTCTTTGAAAGGAAGGAATTAGCATGTTTTTTATGTGTTTTGTTAGCCAAAATATAAATTATAAGTTTAGGACAAAAATGAGGTGTATGATTTAGCATTCCTACCACTGTTGTGATGCTCAGACACAAATTCCATCTTGTTGATAGGGATGTCAATAGATAAGTAAATAATTTAGGCAACAGAGGTAAAACAGTGTTGACATCTATGTTCATTTCTGCAGAAGATGCTCCCTCCCAATCGGAGAACAGAAAAAGGAGTACAAAGAAAGATTTTGAAATTGACTTTGAAGATGATATTGACTTTGATGTATATTTTCGAAAAACAAAGGTTTGTGTTGGATTTATTCGTATTTGTGCTTTCTTAAATTAGTTACTTAAATTACTCTTTGCACTTCTCTTTCTCTTTCACCTGTGATTTTTTTTTTTTTTTTTAAGAGACAGTGTCTAGCTCTGTCACCCAGGCTGGAGTGCCATGGTGTCATCATAGCTCACTGCAACTTCAGTACTCCTAGACTCAAATGATCCTCCTACCTCAGCCTCTCAAGAAGCTGGGACAACAGGTGTAGCATACCTGGCTAATTTTTCTATATTTTGTACAGTTGGGTTCTCACTGTGTTGCTCAGGTTGGTCTCAAACTCCTGTGCTCAAGCAATCCTCCCACCTCAGCCTCCCAAAATGCTAGGATTACATGTGTGAGCCACCACACTGGCCTCATTTTAAAAAATGCATTATAAATTTAACTCTTAGAGTAAATGGATGGTTTCATTTTTCCTCTTTCCCTAAAGGCACTTTCAAAAAATAGTCCCAAACTCAGCTGCAGAAAGAATCAAATTTAGAATAAGGAGAATAATATCTATAATAACAAAATCAATTTTTTAGACAGAACTGTGGAACTTTGATGGTAGACTAATTGTCCAGACCCAAACTCCTTTAAAAAACAAACAAAAAAACATGTTTTGACCATTGTTATTAAAGATACCAAAAACACACATATTTTTTTATTTTTTAATTAATAGGCTGCTATTATTCTGGCCAAGTCCACCTTGGAGAACCAGAATTGGAAGGCCACCACTCTTCCTACAGATTTCCACTATGATGTCGATACTCTTGTCCAGCTTCATCTCAAACCAGGCACAAGGGTAAGGCTGTTTCTTGGTTCCTTTGAGCTGCGTTGTTGCCAAGCCTGCTGACAGCATGCAAGGAATCAAGGGGCTGGTAGTGTGACTGTTTGGTATTGCATGCCACAGGAAAGGAGAGTGTGTGAGGAGGGGTATGTGTTAGCTAAGGGGAATTGTCAGGAGATCAAATTAAGCTACAGGGAAAAGCTTATAGGATAGATGCACACGAAAGGCGCGGAAATATCTTACCTGACTAGAATGCTAGACACTGAAGACCCCATGCTGAAACGCAATAAGGGTGAGTGTAAAGTCTTTTGATAAAGTTTACAAAAATTTTAGTTATTTCTTGATTCTCTCACTTTCTCATTGAAGTTGTGGATTTACTCCCCAGGAGATGCTTTACATGGTCCACATTGCCTTGTTCATGATGCAAGTATAGAAGTGAGCCCACGATGACACATGGGTTCACATCCTCAGAGAGTCCCTAGTGCTGCACAACCTTCCTAGGGTCCTTCTAAGACTGTTAAATAGAGTGCTTAGTGTAGACGACCTAGTGTTGTGCCCTGATTACCATCTACTTCATTTGCCTGGGGCTCTTCTTGTGGTGCTGCTAGCAAGTGTATGCCCCTGTTACCAGGGCAACCAGACACTACTGGTTCATACTAAGTTCCATTTCATGTAGATCCTCTGCTCACTTGCATTCCTGGTTATCCTACTCTTGGTGTCAAGTATATGAACAGTTCATAGTTTCCCCTTCTTTATTTTGCCTATTTTTCCACAAAAGCTTAATGATATGTATGTATTTCCCTGAATTCACTGATATCTCACATTCTCTTTTTTTTTTTTTTTTTTTTGAGACAGAGTCTCGCTCTGTTGCCCGGGCTAGAGTGAGTACCGTGGCGTCAGCCTAGCTCACAGCAACCTCAAACTCCTGGGCTTAAGCTGATCCTACTGCCTCAGCCTCCCAAGTAGCTGGGACTACAGGCATGCGCCACCATGCCCGGCTAATTTTTTCTATATATATTTTTAGTTGGCCAGATAATTTCTTTGTATTTTTAGTAGAGACGGGGTCTCGCTCTTGCTCAGGCTGGTCTCGAACTCCTGACCTCGAGCGATCCACCCACCTCGGCCTCCCAGAGTGCTAGGATTACAGGCGTGAGCCACCGCGCCCGGCTTCACATTCTATTTTTATAAACCAATCCGGATATATTTTTCTTTCTGGTCAATATTGTCCACTTAATGGAAATACCCTTACAAACACGGGAGATGCAAAGTTGCAACACTTGTGGAAACTATGGCTGTGGTCAGTATTGATTAGATCCCAGCAGCAATAGTCATAGCACAGATAGGGCCCTGAGGTAGAAGAGTAGGGGAAGGCCGAGTGAAGGCAAGTGGTAGAACATTTCCACCAAGCCTCACTCAGCCCCAGGATGAAGCCACTTGATAGGAACTTGTGCAGGAACTGCTGTCTCAGGTCACAAGCCACACTCCTTTCCCTCCAGCCCTTAGGAACCTTTCAGTAATGTGGCATAATTTGCATATGTGAGGTGGTACTTTCTGTAAGGTGGTGATTTGCATATTCAGATATGAAGATGGTAGAAGAAAGTCATTTAGCTCATTGCATTCCAGAGCCTGGTTTTTTGTTTTTTTTTTCCTTTAAAATTGTTTCTTATAGGGGAAAGAACTTGTGCTTCTTGTCTATAGGAATAAATTTTCCTGTGTGTAGTAGGGCAGCCAGGCAGCAGGAGCTGGAGATCCCTTATTCTTCCAGCGGAGCTGCATGGGGAAAATGACTAGAGACATATCTTGTTTTATTGTGCTTCACTGTACTGTGCTTCACAGATACCGTGTTTTTTTTGCAAATTGAAGGTTTGTGGCAACCCTGCATCAAACAAGTCTATTGGTGTGCCATTTTTCCAACAGCATGTACCTACTTCATGTCTGTGGCACATTTTGGTAATTCTTGCAATATTTCAAACATTTTCATTTATATTATATCTGTTATGGTGATCAATGATATTTGATGTTATCATTATAATTGATTTGGGGCACCACAAACTGTGCCTATATAAGAATGTGAACTTAATATTTTATGTTCTGACTATTCCACCAACTGGCCTTTCCCCTGTTTCTCTCTTCTTGGGGCTCCCTATTCCCTGAGAGACAATATAGAAATTAGGCCAATTAATAATCCTACATTGGCCTCTAAGTGGATCTGGGCAAAGTCAGTTGAAAACCTGTGGAAAGGATTCACCATTCTAGAGGCCAATAAGAACACTGATGATTCATGGGAGGAAGTCAAAATACCAACATTAACAGGAGTTTGGAAGAAGTTGATTCCAGTCCTCCTGGGTGACTTTGAGGGGTTTAAGACTTCAGTGGAGGAAGTGACTGCAGATGTAGTGGAAACAGCAAGAGAACTAGAATGAGAAGTAGAGCCTGAAGATGGGACTGAATTGCTATAATCTCATGATAAAACTTGAACAGATAAGGAGTTGCTTATGAATGTACAAAGAAAGTGGTTTCTTGAGATGGAATCTACTGGTGAAGATACTGTGAACATTGTTGAAATGACAACAAAGGATTTATAATATTACTTAAACTTAATTGATTAAGCAGCAGTTTGAGAGGATTAACTTCAATTTTGAAAGTAGTTCAAAACAAACTATCAAATACCATCATAGGCTACCAAGAAATCTTTTGTGAAAAGAAAAATCAATCAGTGCAGCAAACTTCATTGTCATCTTGTTTTAAGAAATTGTCACAGCCACCCCAACCTTCAGCACCCCATCAGTCAACATCCTGACAAGACCCTCCATTAGCAAAAAGATTATGACTCGCTGAAGGCTCAGATGATTGTTAGTATTTTTAGCAACAAAGTATTTTTAATTAAAGTATGTACATTGTTTTTTAGACATAGTGCTATTGTATATTTAATAGACAACAACATAGTTGTAAGCATAACTTTTTTAAGCACTAGGAAATCAAAAAATTCCTGTGACTCGCTTTATTGCAATATTTGCTTTATTCTGGTGGTCTGGAACCAAATTCTCAATATCCCTGAGGTATGCCTGTATTAAGCACTGGACATTTGGCTAGGGACTATTGAAAATGTGCCCAGAGGACAATATTCTAAATGGAGAGGGATTTAGAAGTTGTGTCACATTAGGAACAGTAGAAAAAATGGGGCATTTCTTACTAAATATTTGTTGTTAAATATTATTTTTGAATTTGTATTACAAACACATGGTGAGTTTATTTCGGTTTTTGAAATGCAGAATTATATTAAAACATTTAGTGTACTCTTGTACACACCTCCAACCACATTTCCGCCACTTCAGAGACACAGATGTCAGGTAAATCACTGATCTAAGGACCTGCAAGTATTTGAAAGGCTGTGTTCAACAGGCACCCAAAAGAGGAGGCAGGGTTGTTCTGTGAGGCTCTGGAAGCAGGACAATGACCTATGAATGTAATTAGAGGGAAAGAACTAAACATTTCTCCTTTTGCTTTGTAGGGAACAGTGGCTGCCTTCCAGGAATGGGACAAACTGAGTGTTAATTAAGGTCATGGGCTTTCTGTCAGAATTGTTTAAGTGCAGCAAGTTGATTTCCTTTTAGAGAGCTGTAGGTTTCCAACTTTTGGTTTTAGTGAAGGAAGTTTCTTTCAGATAAAACTGTGTAGAAGACCTAATTGCAAATCAGACAGAAATGGAGCTCCTCTGGTTTATTTGGGATGGGTGGAGGCTCTGAGCCCTGCTACATCAGGCTTGCTGTGTGCAGTTGAAAAGTTCGTTGGACTTAGGTGGCTTGTCAGGGGCCTTCTTACTCCAAAATCATGTGATTCTAGCAGAATATTGGCATAGGAACTAAGATTTCTTTCCCAAACCTAGTTTAGTAGCTGTTTTTGTTTTTGTTTCTGTTTCTGTTTACCAGAATCTCATTTTGTTACCTGGGCTAGAGTGCAATGTTGTCATCATAGCTCACTGCAACCTCAAACTGCTGGGCTCAAGTGATCCTCCTATCTCAGTCTCCCTACTAGCTGGAACTACAGGTGTGCACCACCATGCCTGGCTAATTTATTGTATTTTTTGGTAGAGATGGGGTCTCACTCTTGCTCAGGCTGGTTTCAAACTCCTGACCTTAAGTGATCCTCCCGCCTCGGTCTCCCAGAGTGCTAGACTCACAGGTGTGAGCCACCTTGCGCGGCCAGTAGCTGCTTTTCTAACAATTGCTTTCTGCATTTATTCTTTCCTTTATTCTAGTTACTTAAGATGGCTCAGGGCCAGAAGACAGAGACTGAGCATTATGAAGAAATTGAAGACTATAATTACAACAACCCTAATGACACCTCCAACTTTTGCCCTGGATTACAGGTAAAGGGGGGAGAAAAACTCAGTCCTCTCTTCTAAGCTGTGGAATCTTTCTTTCCTGCTTCCCATCTCCCCCTTCCATATCGCAAGAGACTATAGAAAATTCCAAATCCACTGAAGATTTTCTGGGTGCAGGGTCTGACTTCAGTGCAGAGAACTGAGCAGAGCTGAGGAAACAGCCTCAACCTTGGCCTGCCTTACCTCAAACCCTACACACAGGAAGCAAATAGCCACACTCTAATGAATGAGTTTGACATACAGATGGGTCTTTAGCCTGTGCTACAAAGCACTAATCTTGATGCTTTGAGGATTTCAAAGGAACGTAAACACTTTCTGTGCTTAGGAGCTAACGTTTTGGCTGAGTAGACAAAACATAGACATGAGGTGAAAAAATAAGTGTTTGGGATATATCTTAGGAGACCAGGCTTCTAGCTCTAATTTTAGTCCTCTCATTTGTGAACTTGTACGAGTCACTCCCCATCTTTATGTTCCATATCCCTTCTGTGAATCTATTTATGAGACAGCTAATATAGGTAACAGAAATGGGAAAAATATTAGATCTCATCTGTGTTCCTGTACATGGGGAGGGTGAAAAGAACTGGAAGAATAATTTATTCACCTTATTTTCTTACTTGGAGGAGAATTAGGTGGTTATATTTTAGTGAAGATCCAGACTGAACTCTTGACCAGTGTTTCTCAAACTTTTACCTTTTTAATAAGAATCACCCAGGGAGCCTATTAAATGACCAATTCCTGACCACCACGTTGCCCCCACCCCAGAGATTCTGATCCACTCTGGGCACGGTCCCAAGAATGACTTTTCACTGGCTCCCAAGTGGTCCCTCTGCTACTGACTAGATGACACCCAAAATCTCCTGTGATGTTTCTGGTATTTGGAGAATCCTTTCAGTAAAATGAAATCCTAAATTGATTAGAAGAGGACACCTGGCAGTTATGATTACTAAATTTCTTTTAACTCCTGCTCAAAGGGTCTATTTTATTATTATTTATTATTCTAAGCTCCTCTGACAGCTTCTATCAAAATTGAAGAGCTATTTCTTTCCCCAGGCTGCTGACAGTGATTATGAAGAGTCAGATAACTTATTTGTGGGACCAGCTGGGACCTTCGACATCACATCTTATCCTTGTCATCCATCTAAGACAACACAAGAGAACAATGACAATCCTGAAGTCCAAGGATTAGATATCACAACATATGGGGAGTCAAATCTTGTAGCTAAGCCTCAGAAGGTAAGAATAAAACAGCTGAGAATTATATTGTTTGCCTGAAATCTATTTAATTTGCCTCCTCTATGAGAGTCACATCAGTAATAGGTTTATATGCTAATTCAATGAGGCTAGCTAGCTACATGGCTCTGAATTATCTTGGCCAGATTTAGTTTGTATTAAATTATGATGCATTAACCATTTATCTATTCCATACCAGGTGGCAGACTTGGTGCTTTCATTAATATTTGATTCACTTATCTCTTTTACACTGGAATTCAAGGTTAGCCTTAATGTGACTTGTATTAATACTTGATCAAAAAGAAATGAGATCTGACATGAGGTACTCTATTTTAGTGTGTCCCAAGAGAGCTCTGTAATTCTGTGGTTGAAACTGAATTCCTTCTTTATTGGAACTCCAGACTTTTGTTTTTATAGTGAATTGATGGTAAATGCTCTTTTTCTTTTGCTTAGTTTTAATTTGTCATATATGTATTTCAGGTGAATAAAATTGAAATTCAGTATGCCAAGACTGCCAAAAAGATGGACATGAAGAAGTTGAAGAAGAGCATGTGGAGTTTGCTGACAGAGTTCTCCAGAAAGGAAACAGATACAGAGGTAAATGTACCTTCCTGGTTCTCTAGGTGCCCAGAATGTGGGAGTGGAGTGGCTGATTTCTACAGCTGGAAGATGCTTCCATTTGGTCAATGGCTCCAACACAGAAAAATTTATTCAAAAATATAAGGATGAAATCATGCCTCTAAGACATAAATGAACCAAGTACACAAACAGGAAGGTCACATGAAAGGTGATACAAATGGCAAACTAGTGCATAGGATGTGATTCAGTCTTGCTGGTAATCAAAAAATACAAATGAAGGCATCTTTATGCTGCTTTAAAACAGCAGCAGTTTCAGCAATTAAGTAGTGTTTTCCAGCACTGAGTTGAGGAAAATGTGGAGTACTTATTCACTGCTGGTAGCAATTTAAGTTAATGCATGTCCCTATGACCCTTTTGGAAAGTAAATTACAACTACATCTTAGGTGACATGAAATGTTTACACCCTTTGATCTAATAATTCTGATTTGAGAATGTATTCTCTGTAGGAAAGTAGTGGGAAAATAATTATTATGCTATAAGATTCTCTTTCTCCTTCAGAACAAGGTGAGACCTTGATTAACTAGGTCCAATTCAGTGAAGTCTCAGCTAGAATCCTTCCCTCTTTTTTCTGACTCCTTCCGGTCAAGGAATGTTCTGAGCTTTGCAAACTCAACCCATTCTCTTCCACTTCTGCTGGCTAAGAAGTGAAAACTCATGATTTGATTGAGGACCCTAAGCTGTGTAGTCTTGAATATTAGAGAAAGCTTGAGTCATATTCATGAGGTTTTATCAACTAAAACAGAATGGGATGCAAGTGGAAAAGTTTAAGTGGGAAGCTTGAGTTTATTTTTAAATATGGATTTTGTGCTGCCGTTAGCTGTGTAGTCTAGTTGAAACTATAAATCATCATGGCTTTTTGTTACTGTTTGTTTGGTTTTTTTCCCAGAAAGATCTACAAGCCTCTTTGCAATGTCCCCTTTACCAGTATTATACTGGCTATTGACATGCCTGTTTACCGTAACTCAATAAATGTCAGTGTCATGATCTCAGGCTGAGGCACTGGTTCCCTTCATAGATCCTTTTCCTTAAAAAATAACTAAGAAATTATTTTCATTTCATTTAGATATAAAACTTTTCTTTTTTGGTGATACAACTTTGTAAGTTTCTGTCACACTTTCATAAGTAAACTAGCCCCAAATATCTGACCTGTAAATGTGATTCTGTTAGGCAAACCACAGTGGAGCTGGAAAAGAAGGGGCCCCAGTGGAGGTGGCTGGCGAGAAGATGCTCAGTGGGCTCACAAAGGACCTGCAGAAGAGGTGCATGCTGGGAGACATGGGGTGGGAGAGGTTGGGGTGTTCATCATCTCTCCTGTGTGTCCCAGCTGAGCTCGGCTGGGTCTGTTAGTGTGATGGACCCCTCCATGCACAACCTGTTTAATATAACAATTGTTGCAGCTTTTCTGTTTCTTCACTGCATTGATAAGTTAAAGTAGAACAGATTTAAAAAAGCATTTTTCTGTGCTTGATGGCTGGAGTGCAACATGAGATTTTTTTTTTCTGAATAAGAAACTAGAAAAACCTGCTTATATTCATCTGAAGTATTTCTTTGTTTCTCATTCATGTGAGAATGGGAAACGTATGTATTATTCATACTTGATGAATAAGCCTTTGTTCTTAGATTTGCAGTGACCTAGCTAAACACTTGCCCCTTTGTTTCCAGCCTGCCCCCTGTTATGGCTCAGAACCTCTCCATACCTCTGGCTTTTGCCTGTCTCCTGCATTTAGCCAATGAAAAGGTAGGTAATTATGGTAAGCATTGGAGTATTTGAGGGTTCCCTATTTGTGTCAACTCATTTGAACATTTTATTAGATCCTTCATGGGCTGCTGTAGGATATCTTAAATACAGTAATTTAGGCAGTACCTTCAACCTAAAGGATTAACCGGGCACCTAGAAGTAACTTAGAAAAAGGCCATCAGGTTTGATTAGCAATGAAAATAGTGAAGAGGACCCAAACAGGAAAATTTTAGATGATAGAATTATTATCAGTTAGTTCCCCAACCTGAGAACATAAAGTGCTTTTAC
Organism: Lemur catta; assembly: GCF_020740605.2. NCBI lineage: Eukaryota > Metazoa > Chordata > Mammalia > Primates > Lemuridae > Lemur > Lemur catta. Next base: position 71,223,389 of record NC_059131.1, read on the forward strand.
TTCATTGGGTGTTAAAGACTTTAAAGGCCAACGCTTGCCAAAGTCAAGACACATGGGGGAGACGGCAGAAAAAAGAGGAGAGAGATGAGGATGAAAGGAAGAGAGAGTAGTAATATATGGGGGCAATGGCCAGGAAAGTAGAGCTGCCAAGGGCAGTGAAGAAAGTCTTAGGAATAGAGCTGTCTGTCCAAGGAAGGAGAGTCCCACAGTGCCAGCTGGGTCGGTGTGGCAGGCTCCTCCTTGTGCCACGCCAGCCCACAGCTGTGTTGCTATGGGACAGCTACTGAAAGAGCAGAGGGAGACCCATCTTCTCAGGAGGTTGGTAGTGCTACCCGGGGTCACCGCAATGAGGGCAGCCAGCAGCAAGTCCATGTATTTGGACACTGCCGGACACTTAGTGTCCTTTAGCATCCCCAGCCACCTGGTCCACAATGAAGACCTTGGTACCTGCAGTGGAAGGAAGGCTGCGGGCTGGGGCACTGTGGCTGCTCTGTGCACCACTGCTGTAGACTCTAAGCCTGCTCTCGGACAGGCACCCTGCCCGGAAGCAGGGGTGGCACTGGAGTGCGGTACCTGTCTGAACGCTGAAGTGCCATGTGAGAGTCTAATTAGATAGGATTTCAGTGGAATGGTAGCCAAAGCAGGATGCTGGTAGAAGTGCTCAGGATTTCGTACATGCCAGCATGTGACCTCTGGCCTCATAATGAAGTCAGAAGCAGTGAGAATTGGCTGGCTCCATTTCTCAGGTCTGCCTCTGCTTAGGAGAGAGGCTCCCCTATAGGATTAGGATGACCTGTGCAGCACAGCTACCAGCCAGTCCAAATGACCCACCACTGGGAGTCAGGGACCAGTTTTTCTCTTGCCCATGGCTTAGCTCATGACCTCACTGAAGAAGAAAAAGATACTGTCCAGTTGGCAGAAGCTAGTTTTTATTTGAGTGGGAAGCAGGTATAGAAGAGCCACTGAGCCAGGACCAAGCACAGTGTGTCTCCAACTGCTGTGCTGACCAAAGGGCCTGTAACCACCAGTTTGGGTATTCAAAAGTAAGGCCTGAACAAAAGAGCCCAGTTTAGCTCCCGAGAGGGAATGATTGTGCTTCAGAACCACTGCGGATGGTTGTCAACCCAAGAATGCTCGACCTACATGGCTTGTGATTGGAAGGAAGGCAGGCAGCAGCTGATTCTGGAGAGACGACCTGTCTTCTTCAGAAGCCCGTGAAGGCGATGGTGGGACGCATGCAGCACCTGTCTGTGGTTATGGAGATGGTAGTTCCCATACCTGACACATCCTAAGGTGCCTGATGTCAGACGCAAACTACATGATGAAAGAATGACTAAGGAAAAAATAAAATAAAAATATATATTGCCCTGTGGATCCACAGGTAGCTCTGCTGAGGATTCTCCATCTGAGGTAGATGGCACTCAGGCCATCCGTCTCTGTGACTTCAGGAGTGTTGCTGCTAAGCTGTTGGGGGGAGGCCTGGAATCTCATTCTCACACCATTTTTGTGGATATAGGTGCTGCTCTCCTAGCACACCAGGCTCCTAAAGCGTAGGGTGCTTGCAAAGCTCAGAAACCCCGCCCTGGGCTGTGCCTCCACAGAAACCTGCCTTTTGCCCGTGAGAGAGCAGCTTTGTGTCCCTCACTTGGTTCCCAGTTAGTCTGGCTGAGTCAACACTGCTAAGAAACATTGGTGATTCTGTGGCATCACTGAGGTTTGTGCTACTCTGACTCTATCTAGCTCTGCTTTCCTGCCCCCAGTGACAGGCTTGTTCGCTTTGCTGTGATCAAGGCTCTTTTTAAGGGCCCCAGAGGGCTCAGCATTTGAAGAATGGGGGATGGCCATAGCCCATGACTTATTGGGCTGAGCACTGAGGCCATTACTGGGGCTTGGCTTTGAGCTATTTGAGAAGATTGGACTGGTAACATTGGCCATGATATTTATTGTGATAATCTACAAGGATCTATGGTAACTCAGAGCTTAGAACCACCAAGAGAAATATTCTCAGCGCTTCATATAAGAACTTGATGTTTTCTCAGCCTTCCTTCTCTCAGTCTTGTACTCCCATGTAGACTCTTCCTCTACCACTCTGGTAACACTCTCAGAGTTAGAATCCAGTAATAGACATGGGCCCTCTGCCCCATGGGCTCTGCATGCTAGCAGCATGTGACTGATTAGCCAAACCTAAGCAACTTCGGGAACCTGAGCTGCAGAAAATGTGCAAGGTGTGATTTGAGCTCTCCACCTTTAGCAGCACAGGAAGGTGCTCCAGGGAGAGGGCAAGTGGATGTTGTGCAGCGACCCATCCCATCTGCTTCCGGTACAGAGTGAGGGGCGGGGGTGGTGGTGAGGTTAGTCAGGAAAGGCTTCTGAGGGCTGCTTAGTCCTGAGGGAAACCATCTAGGACTGAGGAAGAGAACTCCTGAGTTGGGGAAGAGCTGGGAGGTGGGGAAGAGGCCAGCACAGAGACTGGGGAGAGAGGGCAGCTGCAGGGACATAATGAGGGATGGGGCCCTGGGGCAGTGGGGGATGGGAGGGGTGCCTGGAGGAGGGCACATGGATGGGGTTAATACAGTATCCCCCCTTATCCCTGGTTTCAGTTACCTATAGTAAACTGTGGCCTGAAAATATTAAGTGGAAAATTCTAGAAATTAACAATTCATGTTTTAAATTGCTTGCCATTCTGAGTAACATGGGGAAATCTCCCTATCCCGTCCAGGACATGAATCATTCCTTTGTCCAGCATGCCCACACTGTCAGATCTCCCTGCCCATTAGTTACTTAGTAGCTTCTTGGTTATCAGATCAACTGTCACAGCATCTCAATGCTTGTGTTCAAGTCATCCTTATTGACTTCATTGTTCCATTTTATTAGTTGTTAATTTCTTACTGTGCCTAATTTATAAACTTTATCATAGGTGTGTATGTATAGGAAAAAATATAGTATGCATGGAGTTCAGTACTATCCATGGATTCAGACACCCACTGGGAGTCTTGGAATAGCCCCCAAGGATAAGGGGGGGACTATGATACCTATGTGTTGTGGTTCCTGATGGCCTCCCCATCCACTTCCCTTAGCCACTTAGGGGCAGATAGCTCAGCTGTTAGGCCCTTCACAGGTAGAGTTTTGCAGGAACCAGAGCCAGAGAAGGCTTGCTTTTTGCTTTTTCTCCTGCTATCGGCAAGGATTGGGAACCAGCTTTATCATGCAGATTACACATGCTATGATATAATTTTCTTTATAATCAGGACAAACCTCATTCTTTGTAGTCACTGCCTTATTACCTCAACTAGAATTTTTTTTTTTTTTTTTTTTTTTTTTTGAGACTGAGTCTCACTCTGTTGCCCGGGCTAGAGTGCTGTGGCGTCAGCCTAGCTCACAGCAACCTCAAATTCCTGGGCTCAAGCAATCCTACTGCCTCAGCCTCCCGAGTAGCTGGGACTACAGGCATGCACCACCATGCCCGGCTAATTTTTTCTATATATATTTTTAGCTGTTCATATAATTTCTTTCTATTTTTAGTAGAGACAGGGTCTCACTCTTGCTCAGGCTGGTCTCAAACTCCTAAGCTCAAACAATCCACCCGCCTCGGCCTCCCAGAATGCTAGGATTACAGACATGAGCCACCTCGCCCGGCCTAGAATTTGTTTTAGGATTCATTCTCATTATACCAAAGTCCATGTGTTTTGGTCTTCCCTCAGAATCTAAAGCTGGAAGGAACAGAGGACCTTTCTGATGTTCTTGTGAGGCAAGGAGATTGAGTTCACTGCAGAGAAGTCAGCAGCAGCAGGCCCATCACTTGCAGTGGCCAGGACATCCCTGCTCCGGGTGAAGGAAGATGCGGTGGGCTTGTGGCAAGGCCGTGGCCGGCTACCAAAGTGCCAGTTTGTCTGTTTCTCTTCCCGGTCTCCATTACTGTCTGGGTACCGCACTCTGAAGTCTATCCTTGACTGATTAGTTTCTGCCCTATGGTGACCACCTAGGAGGGAAGCGGGTGGAGGGCAGAGTGGGTAAAGGTTCTGTTCTGGATTATGAAAACCTATATCCATTCTCTATATTGATGTATAGTTTTAGTCTCCTAAATTGATGTTTGTTTTTCAAACTTTACTCTTGTATAAAATAATTTTTCAGTAGGCACTTAATGCTGTCCTTAAAGAGCAACCTAACCCATGTACATAAAATACATCACTTGTACACTTGTAAATGTATATATGATGCTTAAAAATAAAATCATTCTCAATAATATGCCTGGCAAAACATTTCAGTGTCCACTAGATAAGTATTAGATCTGATCTTTATCCTGAAGGGGGATGTGTCCTGTTAGCAATCCAGGACACCCACGTGACAGTGTAAGGCAGGAAATGCTTAAGGGCCAAGATGATTTGCCTCGGAGGAGGGTGGAGGAGAGAGAAATCACTGGTTGGACATTCAGGTCTCAAGATTGGGTCCATGTTTAAATACCTATCAATTCTGCTGGAGGGCAATGGGGGCAGTAATTACTAACACTTGTTAAGTGTTTACTGCGTCCCTTTTGTGGGTTACTTCATTCAGCCTTCTCAGCATCCCTATGAGGAATGTACTATTATTACTCCCAGGTTACAGAGGAGGAAACAGGTACGCAAAGGTGAAGTAATTTGCATAAGGACAGGCAAGCTGGGGCTTGGCCTTGAACCAGGTAATCTGCCTCTAGAGTCTTTGCTCTTAGTCACTGCTGTATATGCTGCTCTAACCATCCAGGCTCCACAGTGGACGGAGAGCAATGCCCAGTGAGGTTTGTCCAGCTCCACAGAATTCAGCACACTCATGAATGTAAAATTTCTTCCCTTAACCTCAAGGAAATAGGGGAATTATAATAACTTAGCTTGCATTTTGGAACAATATTATAGGTGTTGATCCAAGTAATTCTGTTACTGGCTGGTCCTAGATCTCTGCCAGAGTACCTGTCACCATTCACTGGCTAAATAGAAATGTTGGATGATAGAGCGGGGAAGGATAGAACTGGCAATTACTGCTGATAATAACTTGCTCCTAAGCTAAAAATCACACAAAAAATCCCCTTCCCCCAGGAATGTGCTTTTCAAATTGTATCCAAAATATTGCCCACTGTGCTCTATTGAGAGGGTAAGAGACTTGAGAACATGCTTTGGTTAAAAAAAAACAGTGGTGCCACAGGGCGAGAATCCATACCCTGTCTTGCTGGCGCTGAAGCCCCCAGAATTCTTTCCCAGGCCAGATAAGTGCTGGACCTCTTGGTCTCCTTTTATTCCTGGGAGTAGAACTGGCCAAGCCCACTCCCTCAATCAGTCAGTAACACTTTATAGTGGGATCTTAGCTTGGTCTGAGTGGCCAGTAAAACCGGGGGGCGGGGGGGGGTGGTACCAGCATAAATTTCCTCTCCCCTCTGCCCTGCTTCTCCCCGTAGTTACATGGTTGCTGTGGGCTATGTGTACTATTGTCTGAATGTTTGTGTCCTTCTAAAATTCATATGTTGAAATCTAATCCCCATGTGATAGCATTAAGAGGTGAAGCCTTTAGGAGGTGATTAGGTCATGAGGGTGTAGCCCATGTGAATGGGATTAGTGCCCTTATAAAAAAGCCTAGGGGAGCTTATTTGCCTCCTTTGCCCTTCCATGGTATGTGCATTCAATGAGAAGCTGCCATCTATGAGGGATGAGCCCTCACCAGACACCAAATCTGCTGGTGGCCTGGTCTTGGACTTCCCAGCCTCTAGAGCTGTGAGCAATAAATTTGTTGTTTATGAATTACCCAGTCTAAGGTATTTTGTTATAGCAGTTTAAACTAAGACAATGGGTGTGCAAGACAAGTTTATTTTATATAAAATACATTGGGAGATAGGTAGTCCAGGGATAGTATGACAGTTCCATGAAATCATGAGACCAAGGATCCTTCCAGCTCTCTTGTCTGCCATTCTAGTATGTAACACTTACCTTGTGTTTCAGTGTGGCTGCTGGAATTAAGCATAGTCTAAGCAGCAGGATGAGGGTTTTGGGGGAGAAGTGAACTGTTCCTCTCTGTTGAATTGGCTTCCTGGTGGGTCAATATGAAGTATTCTTACATCCAATTAGCCAGAATAATCACATGGCCACATCTGGCTATAACATAGTCCTAGTCAGATGGTGCTGTGCTTTGAATGTGTCCCCCAAATTTCCTGTGTTGGAAACTTAATCCCCAATGTGGCAGTATTGAGAGGTGGGGCCTTTAACAATGATTGAATCATGAAGACTTTGCCCTCCTGACTGGGTTAGTCCATTCATGGATTCATGGATTAATGGGTTATCTTGGGAGTGGAACTGGTGGATTTGTAAGACGAAGAGACCTGAACAAGTATTTTAGCACTCTCAGCCCTCTCCCCATGTGCTGCCTCACGACACTGCAGAGTCCTCCAGCAAGAAGGCCCTCACTAGATGGGGCTCCTCAACCTGGGATTACTCAGCCTTCATAACTGTAAGGAATTAATTCCATTTCTTTATAAATTGCCCAGTTTGGGGTATTCTGTTATAAGCAGCAGAAAATAGATAAATACAGGTACAATGAGGTGATGCCAGGAGGCATGATCTGACTGGATCCTGCCATGGGGTGATGCCAGGGTTCGATCTGATTGGATCCTGGATCCTGCCATGGGGTGTCCACTTATTTTTCTTTTCTTTCTCTTCTTTTTTTTCTTTTTTGACATAGGGTCTCACTTTGTTGCCCAGGCTAGAATACAGTGGCTTCATCATAGCTCACTGCAACTTCAAACTCCTGGGCTCAAGTGATCCTCCTGCCTCAGCCACCCAAGTAGCTGGGACTACAGGTACATGCCACCATGCCTGGCTAAAAGTTTTCTACTTTTTGTAGAGACAGGGTCTTGCTATGTTGCTTAAGCTGGTCTCAAACTCCTGGCCTCATGCGATCCTCCTGCCTCAGCCTCCCAAAGTGCTGGGATTACAGGTGTGAGCCACTGAGTCCGGCTGATTTATGATTTTTTTTTTTTTTTAGATAGAGTCTGCTCTGTCAATGAGGCTAGAGTGCCGTGGTGTCAGCCTAGCTCACAGCAACCTCAAACTCCTGGGCTCAAACAATCCTGCCTCAGCGTACTGAGTAGTAGCTGGGACTACAGGCACACACCACCATGCCTGGCTAATTTTTTTCTGTTTTTAGTAGAGATGGGATCTTGCTCAGGCTGGTCTCGAACTGCTGACCTCAAGCAATCCTCTCGCCTTGGCCTCCCAGAGTGCCAGGATTACAGTCATGAGCCACCACACCCAGCCTGATTTATGATTTTTTTTTTTTTTTTTTGAGACAGAGTCTCGCTCTGTTGCCCAGGCTAGAGTGAGTGCCGTGGCGTCAGCCTAGCTCACAGCAACCTCAAACTCCTGGGCTCAAGCGATCCTCCTGCCTCAGCCTCCCGAGTAGCTGGGACTACAGACATGCGTCACCATGCCCGGCTAATTTTTTCTATATATATTTTTAGCTGTCCATATAATTTCTTTCTATTTCTAGTAGAGACGGGGTCTTGCTCTTGCTCAGGCTGGTCTCGAACTCCTGAGCTCAAACGATCTGTTTGCCCCGGCCTCCCAGAGTGCTAGGATTACAGGCGTGAGCCACCACACCCGGCCAAATTTAAAAAAAAATCAAAGGTAAATCCTCTTCTTTAACAACCGCATTATTCAGTCCCCGTGGGGACCGTCAAAAATTGCCAGTGCCGACTATATTGCAAGTCATCATGGCGGGGTATTGGGAAAAGTTTTCAATTAGCAATAATCGTGCCTCGGATAAACCTCATTGGCTACGATACTGCCACTGCGCAAAGCTGATTTATGATTCTTGATGGTACCAAATTGAGCTGCTGAAGTAGCCATCGCTGGAGTTGCCCTGCCTCAGGACCACCTATGATGTGGGATGATAAAGCTTCCTTGTTTAGACTGTTCGAATCTGGTTTCCTATTGCCCATGGCTGCGAACATCCTAACAGATACAGGAGGAGACCATCCCCAGCTACTAAATTCAAATCAGAAAATCCCTTAATTTTCTTTTCAATAATCGACGTATATTGGTCAGAAAGGGATTGCTAAAAATAAATAAATAAATTTTCAAATAAATAAATAATCATGTATATTTGCAATTTTGTGCATTACTGTGTTCCCTTAGCCCCACCTTGCTCTTGCAGGGGTATGTGTTGAGCCTCTCCAGCCAATTACTGAAAATCTCAGCTGAGAAGAGTCTGGGAGCCTCTCACCTCAGTTCTCACCGAACATGGATGCTTCCTCTGAGAGGAGCACAGAGGGCATAGGTTTAGATTTTGCCTTCCCCTCAATGAGGCAAGTCAATATGTAGTTCCAAACTATAAGTCAACAGCAGGAACAAGGCAGACACACCGGAAATGCTGAGCCCCTGGCAAGCCACTTCCCGTCGCATTGGCCCTCAGCTCCTCATGAATGGGCCTCTTCCAGCTGGCGTGGTTTCATCCATCCCACTGAAAACAGGGGCCCCAGAGTGCTGGCCAGGCAAGAGCAAGCCTTTCGCACCCCAGCCTCATTCAGACTCCTCAGCCTCCCCCATTGTGGCCTAGGGACACTAACGTCAGCCCTGTGACATCAGTAGCCACATGCTGGCTGAAAGGACCCATGCCTCCCAGTCTCTCTCAAGCTGTAATCAACGGTCATTTGAAAGGACACATGAGGCTAGGGTGAGAGTCTCTTCTCTGATTACTTACCCAGCACCTACTAAGCAGGCTCTGCCCTCAGGGATCCTGCCCACACACCTCCCAGGTGTGCTGTCCACTCAGCTAACCCAGACAAGCCCTCATGCCCGGCACCGAGAGTCCTCTGGGGCTCCCAGCCAGGCTGGCACTGGCCTCAGCCTCAGCCTGCTGGAATCCAGCCCACTCCTGCTCTCCGGGACGACCTAGCCTGCTCTGAGCCCAGCTTTCCTGGGGTTCCAATCTGCTGCTCCACCCTGGAGTGCTTTTGGCTGTCTGACTTGCTTCTGATTGTTAATGCGCAATACTTACAAGGACTGTCCTTGTTATGGATTGAATGTGTGAGGAAGTCATTAAGGTTACAGAGGTCATAAGGGTGGGGCCCTGATCCGACAGGATTGGTTCCTTACAGGAAGAGACACCAGGGAGCTCTCTTGCTCTCATTCTCTCCATGAGTATGTGCTGAGAAAAGGCCATCTACAAGCCAGGAAAGGAGTCCTCACAGAACCCACTGGCCGGCACCCTGACCTCAGACCTGCAGCCTCCAGAACTGCTCTGTAATCCCCAAACCACTGGGGTCCCCTTGATCTCCTCTGAGGGTTTTAGTCTAGGAGGCAGTGATGGGCCCCTCCCTAAGGACCCACTGAAAGAGCTGCCTTGCTGAAATGACAGGAAAATACCTAATCCTGAAATTTCCTAATAACATCCAAAGATCAAGCATCAACTCCCTACTCTCTGCCGTTTCTGTCCCTAGCTAGCAGGCACCCTGCAGGGATTTTTTTCACAAACATCTGAAAAGACTGGACAGACAGAAAGGAAATGTCAATCTTTCTCTGTACATTCACCGGAAAGTGCTTTTAGAATTTGTTTCTATAGCCTCAAGGTGTTCCTGAGAAGCGCCTAAATGGACAGCAGGGGGCTAAACTCCTGCCCAAAACCACATCTCAGGGACAAAATCACATCCCCTGTGATAAGCCTGACCACATCTCAGAGATAACCAAGTCTCCAGGAACAGAGAAAACAACAAAGAGAGTCGGACTGTCTCGTCTGTCTCGCAGCTGCCTGCTAATTACTCTACAATTACTATTTTTCTCTTTGTCCCCATAAAAGCAGCAAGCCACTTGGCCTCTCTGGGTGCACCCCCTTCTCTTTCTTTGGGATGGCACGCCATCTCCCTGGTCTTTCTCTCTCTCTCTCTCTCCTAAGAAGATAAAATAAACTTTTTAATTTTATATCTTAATTTCTGCGTGAGAAATCTTTCTCCACCTGTGCCATTAGCACCTCCTAGGCTTTCTACCCTAACACCCATCCCAAACTCTAACCTTCCTATGCTCCCCTCCTTCTCATCCAGCTCAGAGAATGTGTGTCTCCTTCATGGCCAAGGGGGCTTCTGTAGCTCACAGGGCAAAAATAAGCTGCTTTTATTTCTCCCTGCATTTCTGCTTTAACAGTGCCACTCAGAGGACGAGAGCCAAAGGCCTGGTTAGGGTAAAGAAAACAAGAGAGGGACTCTGGCTAGACTAGAGTGCATGGTGGGCCCAAGCCCAACAAATCATTCCTTAAAATATGATGCCCACTGGCTCCATGCACCCAGCAGTCACTCGGATCTGGAAGACAGAGAAGAGGGAGGTTTAGAGAAGCAAGTAGGTAGGGGATGGGGCAGTGTCTGGAGCTTGGGGACAGTAAGGACTTCCACCATTGAGATTGTTCTCTTACTGACCCTTCACCCTGGATTGGCCACAGCAGCCCAATCTTGACACTGACACATGTGTTATGCGGCAGACTAAAGTATGCCACCCCAAATATACTTCTCTGACATACTGAGAGATGGCTATTCATAGAAACAGCAGACACAAGAATAGCTCTGAAAAGCTGTCCTTTTGTAAAATAAATTTACATCTGTAAAGGGAATCCACATTAACAAATAGCAATGCAAGGAGGGACTTTCTCTGAGGCCCCCTTACCTGCCTAAACACAGATCTAGGAAAGATCATATCACAGGAAGAGACTAGGGGTTGATGTCTGCCCCAGACAGAGACTGCCACAGGCCTCACCTATTCTGAGGGCAGCTCTGAGACTACCTGCGGCTCTATCGGCACAAGACAACATTTTATTCATTGTGCCTTCCTCTTCTCACCCTCCCACAGCTTGTGGCTACCTCCCCCAGGAAGTCCCAAGCCCCTGTTCCAATGCTATGAAAGTTCAATCATCTGGCCCTTCTTTGAGTCTTATATTCTGTGACTCTCCCATGCATATGCATGTAATAAATTTGTATGCCTTTTCTCCTGCTAATCTTTCTACCATTAGTTTATTTCATAGACTTAAATATCAAACCTTCAGAGGGTAGAAGGAAAGTTCTCTCTGATAGTTACAATTCTAGAGGCTCAGAAAATGTCATCACCACAAATAAAAAGGGGAAAGAATTCTTTTATGAGAAACCCTTTGTAAAGAGAAATTATAATCAAGCTAGTACCTAAGTCCAGGGGACTATATTAATCTTCTTGGGCTGCCATAAGGAAATACCACAGACTAGGCAGCTTGAACAACAGAAATTTATTTTCTCCAGACCTATCTTCTCAAGTAGGTCTTGAATTTGGGGTTTCTGTGTTCATCTCTGCATTGTTCAGTTTTATCAAGAATCCTGCTACATTGGTCTAGCTAGGACGCCCCACCCTCAATATCACCCACCCTGCCGGGTTTCTCATTCTCCACCCTCCTCCAGGTGATGTCTGATCACCCTGGCCTGTCTTCAGCAAACATCCCATCAGTAGGGTTTAGCCAGAACCCCCCTTACCCCTGCTTTCTCCTCTTAGTAGTTTTCTATCAGCTGACCCCCACCCTGTTTCTTGGCTACAAATTCCCACTTTTCCTTGTTGTGTTTGGAATTGAGCCCATTCTCTCTCCCCTACTGCAGAGGCCCATTGCAGTAGTCTCTACACCTATCTCCTGAATAAAGGAAATAGGTCCTCAGTGAAGTCTGCCTTGCCACCTGTAATAAGCAGCAGTGAATAATTTTTCCCTAACAGTTATGGTGCTGTGACTCACATATGATCAGCCATCACTGGACACTGGGACATTAGGACCTTAGGGGCATGCCTTGAAATCTACCAGGGCTTTGGTCTTCACTCTTAACTGATTGATTTGGGACCCACTGGTGGGTCAGACTCCTGAACCATTGCTCCAGACAAATGCCTATTGAAGCTAGTAAGGACAGATTTTGATTCTTAAGATTTTGAGTATTCTAGAAGCTGGGTTAAAGTCCCAAGCTTCTTTGTTTGAAAGCTACCTGCAGGGCTGGAAGTCCTTCTTCCCAGCTCTTTGTTTGGAGTAGGGATGATTCATTCTCTGACTAGTAGGCCTGGCTCTGGGCTGGAAAATTCTTCCTAGCTCTTTGTTTCAAGTGTGGATCCACTCCCCACATCCTGGCCTGGAAGATTCTTTCCCAGCTGATCATGAAGACTCTTTGTTCTATTTGATCCTGTTCATCCCATGGGAACTTCTCAGTTGACTGAAACTCCCTTCTTGAACCCCTGCCGGCTATATGGTCTTCCACCTCTGTCCACCTTCTCTCTCGTTGGCATGATTTGGCTGAGGGTAATTTGGAACTTCAATGGCTTATTTGGGAAACTTAAAGTCTCCCCAAACTGGCTTCTCTAAGACCCTTCCCTTCCCATTTTTTCCACTGCCTCTTCCTCCTCTTACCACCTTTGATCTTCCCTTTAGCTTCCTTGAATCCTTTCATAGACCTTTTCCAATTCCTCTTCCTCCAGCCCTCTGTCCATCCCTGCCAGACCCTTCCCTTCCCACCCCAGCCCCTCAGCACCCTGCAGACACTTTAGTACCCCTGTCCCAACTTGGAGCTCTCAAGAGATTCACGTCTCCCAAAAGCAAATTTCTGAGGCTGGAAAGAAAAAAAGTAATTGGAAATCAATGGACTATTTTATCCACTCATATGGGAGACATCCAGACAGCCCCTAGTGTCTCTTCAGTCACATGCCCAAAATGTGGTCCACAGGCTCTGTGAGATTACATATCAGGGCCAAAAGAAATACTTTTTTTTTGAAACAGAGTCTCGCTCTGTCACCTGGGCTAGTGTGCCATGGTGTCAGCCTAGCTCACAGCAACCTCAAACTCCTGGGCTCAAGCGATCCTACTGCCTCAGCCTCTCGAGTACCTGGGATTACAGGTGAACATCACCATGCCCAGGTAATTTTTCTATTTTTAGCTGAGATGGGTCTCGCTCTTGCTCAGGCTGGTGTGAACTCTTGACCTCAAATGATCCTCCCGCCTCAGCCTCCCAGAGTGCTAGGATTACAAGTGTGAGCCACCATGCCTGGCCCAAAAGAAATCTTAAAAGTGCTAACAGAAAAAAAAACCCCAAACTCTGTAAAATAATTTAACGAGGTTTATTTTGACCCAAATATGTGTTACTGTGGCCTGGGGAGCTATACCAAGAAGCCTTGAGTAAATGGTCCCGAGGCAGTTGGGTTACAGTTTGGTTTTATACATTGTAGAGAGACAGGAATTATAGGTAAATATCATAAATCAATATATGGAAGGGAAACATTGGTTTGGCTCAAAAAGGTGTGACATCTCAAAGTGGGGCATAACCGGTTATAGGTGGGTTCAGATTCTTTGATTTGTAATTGGTTAAAGAAATAAATCTTTGTCTAAAGGCTTGGAATGTTTTAAGTTAAGATAAGGAAGTCTGTTAATCAAAGAGAAGCCACAATATACTCAATTGATCTGTTAAGCCAATAGATGGCCTGCAGGTGCTTTAACCTTTGCCCTGCCTGGCCTTAAGTCCTGTTAATAAATTAGTATCTTATTGTCACAAAGAGTCTGTGAGTTTTATGATCTCTCTTTTAACATTAATGCCGGTCAACTGTTGTGTCTAAACTCCAAAAGGGAGGTGGTATAATGAGGTGTGTCTGATCTTCCTTCCCTTCATGCCCAGGAACTCAGTTTTAAGGTTTTTCTGGGATCCCCTTGGCCAAGAGGACCATTCAGTCAACAGGGGGACTTAGGATTTTATTTTTAAGTTACAAGTGAGAGGACTTAAAAGCAACTTTGTCATACATAGATTGTCCTAACTTTACTGTGGTAATTGGGGAGACCTGTGTTGGCTTTATCCAGAGGAGAAACAAATTTCTCATTGCAAACTGGAGCAATGTGCCCAAACTGGAAACAACTCAAATGTCTATCAACAGGCAAACAACTAAACAAATTGCGGTGTATCTCTCCACTGGAATAATACTAGGCAATAAAAAGGAATGAATGGTTGCAAAGCACAACAACATGGATACATTCAAAATGATTATACTGAGTGAAAGAAGCCAGATGAACAATTCTGGAAAATGTAAGCGAATCTACAATGACAAAGAGCAGATCAGTAATTGTCTGGGAATGGGAGGTGGAAGGCAAGGAGGGACGGGAGGAAACTTTGGGAGTAATTGCTATATTCATGATTTAATTGTGGTGATAGTTTTACAGGTGCTCAAAGATATCAAAATTTCTCAAATTATACAATTTAAATAAGTGGAGTTAATTGTATGTCAATTATACCTCAAAGCTGTTTTTAACAACTAGTCATTGGGCATTCCTCACCTGAGGGAAAGCTGCAGTCTGGGCAGGAATGAGCCTGCCCAGCGCCACTCCCAGCCAGAGCAGGAGGTGGAGAAGAATCCGGCCTTTCTTGGCCCAGCCCAGAACGCCATTCCCTACGTTGCAGTGCCGCCCTCTGGCCAGGGCAAGACCTGTCGGCGTCCAGCAGGCAGTGCAGCCTGGCAGGATGGCCGAGGGGCTCTGAAACCTCTTCTCAAGGATGCTTGGAGGCTGCTGCCCTAACCAGGGTCCCCACACCAGCAGCAAACTCAAGATGCCACCAGGGCAAGGTGGGTGATGCGTCTGAGTGAGGATGGCAGGATGTCGGGTAGGTTAGCTGGGCAGGGTGGGGAGTGTGGGGGTTGGGGCAGCTACTGCTCAGCTCCGCACACCTGTTGCCAGAATTAGGGCCCGATGTTGCCAAGTCTTTGTTTTTTCAGAAAGAGCTGGAAATCCAGGTATACACGGGAAATCTTCCAATTTTTTAGTGGCAAACTTATTCACTGCCTGGGCTAGTACAGACCTATTAAAACATGTCCATGGGCCAGAATCAGCCTGGGGTTGCCAGTTTGCACCCTCTGTGCAGATGCCTTGAATTGTCTTCCCAGGAGCCAGCCAGTGGGTGGGAGGCCACGCTCATTCTCCTTGCACAGCACGTAGGAGAGCCCAGAGCCAAGAGAGCAATATACCCTGTGTCTGTCAGAGAGGGGGAGGCCAGTTTATACATGAGACTGTGCCACTCACTGATGCATTAGCTGTTGTTCTCTGCATTTGAATTTAAGGACTCCAGCTTAGAATGGGAACAAATTTCCTTCCCTGGTGCCTGTCGCTGGGGAGGATGGAGGGAAGGAATAGTGAAAGATGATGGAGGGAAAGTTCTGAACACCCAACAGGTCCCAAGGCCATAGAGCATGTCCCCCAAAAGAGAAGCGGCTCTTGACTTTTCCCTCTGCCTTCCAGCCAGGCAAGGAACTCGGAGTATCCCTGTCCACCACAAGTGGACCTGCAGTAGGAACAGAATGCCTTGGAAGTCAGGACACCCCTTGGACAAGACACCAGCAGAGGGCCCTTAATCACCAGGATGGAGGCAACTGGATGCCCACCCTATCTCCGAGGTGGGAAGGAGAGCCCAGGAGAGTTGGTTAATCCACTGAGGCAGCATGGAGGACAGCTCTGGTGTCCTCTCACCTGACCCCCAGAACCCTGAGCTGCGTAGCCATCACTTAGCGGGCCAAGGCCAGAGGCCACCTCTGCCATGGGCTGCCTGGCCTCTGACTTCCTAGAGCAGACGAGGTGTCTGTCTGCCCTGTGCTCTGGCCCTTTTGACAGCCATGAGGATGCATTCAAAGGGGTCCTCTGACGTCTGGAGGCTGCGGAGGCAGGAGAGTCTTTCTATAGGGGGACCCATGTCCCCACCCAGCCCAGGGGTCAATGCCCATCAACCATTCAGGGGAGGAGGGTCATAAGCAGAGCCTCCTGCCTTCTGCTTCCTGTCCCAGGCCAGGTCAGACTCGGATGTCCTTTCCCTGTTCCTCTGCCACTTGTCCCCAAGGGCAAAATAGCAGGAGATATGAAGTCAGATGACTCAACAGGTCCCCACCCTACCCACCTGCCCTGTTCCCACAGTAGCGGACACATGGTGCTGTGAACTGAAATAAAATCTTAAGGCTCACCCCTCACTGGCTGACTGAAGGGACCCCCTCCTGGCCAAGGGGATATCCTAAAACTAAATTCCCTGTCACCAGGAGGGAGGTCAGACATGCCTCATCATGCCCCCCATCCCTTCTTGGAGACATCGTTTGTAACCCATTAACAGGCCTAAGGGTATGCAAGACAAACCTACAGGTCCTCAATTTATACAACAAATATATGTCAAGTGACTTGTCTCTGATTAACAGACCTCCTTATCTTAAAACATTCCAAGGCTTTAGACAAAGTTTCATGTCTTTAACTAATTACAAGTCAAAAAATCTTTAAACCCACCTGTAACCTGTAAGCCTCCCCCCATTCAAGATGGCCCATCTTTTCCGGCCAAACCAATGTCTGCCTTCCATGTATTGATTTATGACTTCACCTGTAACCCCTGTCTCCCTGCAATGTATAAAACCAAACTGTAACCCAAGCACAGCAAGTCCACCTGCTCAAGTCTTCGTGGGTGTAGCCCTGGGTCATGGTCCTCAAATTTGGCTCAGAATAAACCTCCTTAAATTATTTTATAGATTTTATCTTCTTTTCCGTTGACAGAGCTCCTTTAGAGGGGACTGCTGCTGCCCCGTGGTGAGATGGCACACCGGGTGCTCTCGCTGCCAAAGGCCTTGCCCGCCCCCAGCACGGTCATCTCGGGGTTACAGGAGTTACCTGGTGGAAAGTGCCCCAGAAGACACCAAGCAGAGGACCTGCAACTCGCAGACGGCTCTCACCCTCCCCATGGGACTGGAGAGTCAGAGCCCAGCATTTGCAGGGGCTGTGGACCTGTTGGGCCAGACCAGCATCTCTGAGCCCCGGACCCTCTCGCTAGTGCTGGCGGCAGCCTCTGGCAGGGTGTGGGGGCCAACTGAGGGGCTGCATGTGGGGATGGCAGGCCGAGGGAGCAATGCCTGAAGGAACACAGGTGTGTCCCCAGAAGAAGCCCAGGAGGCCCACCCTGGGGATAAGATGCAGACAGGGGAGCCTTGAGCCAGGAGAGGGGGAACCGTCTTCCTCAGGAGCGGGCGCCCGGGTCTGCCCCAGAGAGGAGGAGAAAAAGCCAAGAGGCGAGCCCCTCAGAGGGCAGACTGGGGTGTCAACAGGAGTCCAAACACTACAAAATAGGGTCTGTGCCAGAGTGGGTGCGAGGCCCTGAGGATGAGGAACAAGCCCAGGAGGTTGCAGGGCAGAGGACAGGAGGGGGCTTTGCAGAAGCAACTCCTCAGGCTCTGGAAGCAGGGGCAGCTGGACGGGGGAGGCTGTGCTGGGGAGTGAGGCAGGATCCTGGCCAGGAGGGGACACTCAGGAAGAGCCAGCCCCGGGAGCCCTGAGGCCAGCAGCAGGCAGGCACTGGAGGCTGAGGCCTAGCAATGAGGGACAGAGACACAGAGAGGCAGGAAGTAGCCGGGAGTCCTGAGACAGGGTCTCAAAGTGTGTATGAGAGAGACAGGAAGAGAGACAGAGACCGAGACTGATAAAACAGGCAAACACAGAGAAACAGAATGAGAGAGAGCTGAGTGGGGAGAATCAGGACTGTTTGTCAACAGCACTATGGGACCACAGGCCCAGAGGCTGGGGTCTTGTCCAGGACACACAGCCAGTAACAGCACAGGCCTGAACCTCTTTCTGTCTGACTTCAGGAAAGCCCACACTGAGCCTGGGCCTTTGAGCTTCAGACTCCTAGACCTCCTCCCAGTCAGAAAGCCATGTGCTCTACTTTGTGAGAAGGAAATCTCATTTGCCTTCTGTCAACTGAAGAATCACAAGGTTCATAAATTTGGAAAGGAGAGCTTTATTTCTCACAAAGGGTTGTAGCCTGTGGGCTGGCCATCTTGCAGGTGGGGAAGCATAGCCTTGGGCGGAAGCTGAGACCAAGCACTTTCAGGGAGGGGTAAAGGGAAGGAGAATTTGTGCGGAGTGGGCTGGCCAGATAAACATATTCAACAGGTTATGGGAGGAGCTATGGATATGAATAAAAATCAGGCTTTGATTACTATTTATACCTTATGGCTCTACATTATTTTAATATAGATGGTTTCACAACGGTGGTTAGCAAAGAGAGGGTATAACAAGGTGTATCTGCCCTCCTGTCCAACCATGGCTGGGAACTCAGATTTAAGGTTTCTCTGGGATCCCCTTGGCCAAGAAGGGGTCCACTCAGTCGACTAGGGGACTGAGGGTTTTATTTTTATTTCTCACTTCAAACTCTTCTCACACTTTAAATGGTGTGCAGCAGTAGCAACTCAGCTGTTCAAAAAAACCTAATTTTTAAAAACTTTCTGTAATTGAACTGAATCCCTGGCTTACGTTCTCATTCTGTTATGTAGCAGAAATAATCTTGGTCAATTCAGGACAAGCCCAGGGAGCTTGCGCTGGCTCAGTCAGGCCCCCATAGGAGCAGATACAAATAAAAATAGAAGGCTTAATTTTCCCAGTTGAAAATCAGGGAACAGATCTCTCTCCCCTTCTCCCTTTCGTTTCAAAATGCCTTTATCCGGGTCACTTTCAAAGGTATGTAAATCTTTATATTGACGAAATAAGCCTCTGGCCAATCTCACCACTCAGGAAGATTCCCTTAAGGACCCAGAGCTTATCCTTTTGAAGCGCAAACCTGGAGGGAGACAAAGCCCCTGTGAGAGGGGCTCACTTGTGGCAGGTAGAAGTAGGCTGTACCTGTATCTCTGTTCCTTTCTATGGAATGCGTCTTGTTTCTCTGGCTACTTTTACGATGTTCTCTTTTATCACTAGTTTTAAGCAATCTGCTTGTGATGTACCTTGGTGTAGTTTTCTTCATGTTTCTTGTGCTTGATATTTATTTTGTTTCTTGGACCCGTGGGTTTATAGTTTTCATCAAATTTGGAAATTTTATCACTATTGTTTCTTGAAATATTTTTTTCTGTCCTGCACTCTCAGAACTCCAGTTACATGTATATTAGGCCACGTGACATTGTTTCACACCTCACTGCTGCTCTGCTCACTTTTTTTTCAGTCTTTTTTCTCTCCGTGTTTCATTTTGGATAGTTTCTGTTGCTGTGTCTCCAAGTTCATTAATCTTTTCACTTACAGTAGCTGTCTACACTGCTTTTAATCCTACACAGTATATTTTTCATATCAGACATTGTCATTTTCACCTCTAGATATACAATTTGGATCCTTTTTGTGTTTTCTATCGTTATTTTTTATTTTCTTTCCTCCTTTAAAAAAATTTTTTTTTGAAACAGGGTTTTACTCTCTTCCCCAGGCTGGTCTTGAACTCCTGGGCTCGAGGGATCCTCCCACCTCAGCCTCCCGAGTAGCTGGGATTC
This sequence comes from Lemur catta, assembly GCF_020740605.2. Taxonomy (NCBI): domain Eukaryota; kingdom Metazoa; phylum Chordata; class Mammalia; order Primates; family Lemuridae; genus Lemur; species Lemur catta. The sequence continues at coordinate 71,242,684 of NC_059131.1, forward strand.
CAGGTGTGTGCCATTGTGCTCAGCTTGTTTTTCATACTTCTACTTAACACGATCAGTCTTCCCTCTGATGCAAGACATGTCCCAGTGAAGGGAGGAAAATCCCCTGAACTTGCCAAGTTGATTTGTTGCTTTGTGCAGGAAAGAATTCAAGTGTGAGCCAAATAGCAACAAAAAGTTTATTGAGACAGAGACAGACACTGGATTTGACCCCACAGATAGAGCAGGGGTCCTCTCCTGAGCAGGAGGAGGACTTCTGATGGGGCAATGGTAACATTTTTATGTGTTCAAAACCCCACTGGGAAACAGTTGTATGTGACCAGTATTGCCTTGTGGTCAGGCCATAAAAGTTAATTATAAACTGTTGTCACAGAAAGGTAAGCACAGGCCGGGCAAGGTGGCTCACGCCTGTAATCCTAGCACTCTGGGAGGCCAAGGCAGGAGGATCACTTGAGGTCAGGAGTTCGAGACCAGCCTGAACAAGAGCAAGACCCCATCTCTACTAAAAATAGAAAGAAATGATTTGGACAGCTAAAAAATATATATAGAAAAAAAATTAGCTGGGCATGGTGGCGCATGCTTGTAGTCCCAGCTACTCGGGAGGCTGAGGCAGGAGGATCGCTTGAGCCCAGGAGTTTGAGGTTGCTGTGAGCTAGGCTGACGCCATGGCACTCTAGCCCAGGCAACAGACCGAGACTCTGTCTCAAAAAAAAAGAAGAAAAAAAAAAAAAGAAAGGTAAGCACAGACAGTTTGTAAGCCATCCAGTTTAGTAATTGATCTGTCTTTGGGGAATCGTGGGCTGGTGACTTGCTGGTGACTTCCGTGTTCAGGGTGGTTAGGGTCTGGTGTTGGTCAAGATGGCTGCACTCAGGCTCTCTCGACCTTCCTTTTCTGCCTTATCCCTACATACCTCTACCTTTTTGAACATATAGAATACAGTTATAATAACAGTTTTGAATGTTGTCTGCTAGGTCTTCCATCTGTGTCATTCCTAGATCAGTTGTGATTGATTAATTTTTCTCCTTGCAAGGAGTCATATTTTTACTGCTTCTTTGCATGCCTGGTAAATCTGGATTGGATGATAGACATTTGGAATTTTATGTTGCTTGAGGTTAGATATGTTTATATTCCTTTATTCTGTGTTCTGGGATGCACACAAGTAACATGGAAACAGTTGATGCTTTTGGGTTTTTTCTTTTTTTTTATTGAGACAGAGTCTCACTCTGTTGCCCAGGCTAGAGTGAGTACCGTGGCGTCAGCCTAGCTCACAGCAGCCTCAAACTCCCGGGCTCAAGCGATCCTACTGCCTCAGCCTCTCGGGTAACTGGGACTACAGGCATGTGCCACCATGCACGGCTAATTTTTTTCTATATATATTTTTAGCTGTCCCGATCATTTCTTTCTATTTTTAGTAGAGACAAGGTCTCACTCTGGCTCAGGCTGGTCTCGAACTCCTGACCTCGAGCAATCCTCCCGCCTCAGCCTCCCAGAGTGCTAGGATTACCGGAGTGAGCCACCGAGCTGGGTTTTTTTCTTTTAAACTTTGTTATGTGGGGCCAGAGCAGCTTTCAGTCTAGATCTAATTTTGCCCTCTACTGAGTCAAAACCCCTTTTGAGTAATTTACCCAATGTCCCATGAATGATGAGGTTTTCTACCCCCGCTGGTGGCAACTGGAGCTTTTTCTGGCTCTGTGTTATCTCCAGGATTGTGTCCCCTAATCCTTTCTGGCAGTTTTTTCCCAGACCTTGGGGAAGGGAGGAAATTATGCTTGTAATTACAACTAAACATATAATTTTCTTACATGCACTCAGTGATCAGTACTCAGATCTCCAGAGCTCTCTCTCAGTGTAGCTTTCTTCCTTCCTGCTCTGCCCCGTGAATTCTCACCTGCCCAAACTCCCAGATCAGTCTTCTCAATTCTAGGAAATTTTTGGATTCTCTCTGGGTCCCTCCTTCCTGCACACTGGTCTGGAAGCTCCAGACCAATCACAGGACTCACAACCTTTTTCATTGCTCAGGGATTACTGTCTTTTGTTGTCTGCCATCTAACATCTTGAAAACCATTGTTTTATATATTTTGTCTGCTTTTGTAGTTATTTCAGGAGGGAGGGTAATCTAGACTTTGTTACCCCATCTTAGAAGCATAAGTCTTCACTGGTCGATTTTAACCAAGCCAACTAGATTTGCTAGGAAATGATTCTGAGTGCAAATGAATAGTCCTGCCAGTCATGGAGCCCCTCTGTGCTAGAAATCAGTGCCTCCAAGAGAGCTTCCTTCTGCTCTATCTCCAACCACCTGCCTCCTTGAAGTTCAATTTCAAGGTCTCAGTGTTGTCAATGTTCCAGATTCGGGAATGAACCTATAGAGTAGCTAACGATAGGTACCACTAGTTTGGCTTAATTCTATGCCTGTTCTTATAATTTTCACATATATTAACCCAGGAACCTTTCCCACATCCCCAGGATGTAGGTACTGCTATTATCTTTATTTCTAGTTGAGAACACTGAGCCTCAGAGAAGTTAAGTATCATGATGGAATACATGGCTAGCAATGCCAGATCTGCTACTTCCTAGCTGTATATGACCTTGGACACGTTCCTCACTGACCTCAATGCCCTCTGCTGCAACTGGAGGATAACAATAATGGTATGCATGTCATACAGCTGTGAGGACAAGGCTAATTCACTGTAATTCAAAGTAGGTGCTCAGTGAAAGCTAGCTATACGCATTTACTGCATGTGGCTGCAGGATTAAGCCCATTAGGTGGACTGGTGGACTGTTGGACCAGGAGACTGTTGTACTGTCTGTCTCAGGGAGTCCCACTGAGGCTTGCACCCTGGGCAGGTCACCCTTCACCTGGGTACCTTGCACCGTGACATAAGAACCTCCTTCTGTTTGCACCTTTCTACTCTCTCGTTGCCTTCATGCTCCTGAGGGCTCAGCTCCCCCACTGCCAGCCCTGAACCCACCCCACACTGCTCCATATCTTCTCAATCCATGGCTCCTGGGCCTGACAGCCTTGGCCTCACCTCTGGAATAGCTTCTGTCCAGGGTTTCTACCTCCCTGCACCTGTTCTCTGCCTAGCCCCCTACCTGGCAGAGCTGCGGTCTCAGGGATCTTTGCTGCCTAGCCCCTTGAATGCAGTGGTGGCCTTAATAACAGTTTTATTGCACAAGTCAGTGGGTGCATATGCAATGAGAAGTCAAATCCCCCTACCGTCCCTGCCTGCTCGACCCTTATGCACTCGGAGAATCCCACCTCCCAAGGCCCTAAACCTCTGGCTGGACACTTCCTCTGCAGCCAGAACACTTGACTCAGCATAGCCACAGGTGGGAGTGAGGGGGGATCATGTGCTTCCCTGAAGACAGTGTCGGGCACACAGTAGGCACCCAGTAAGTGTATGCTGCAGTGATGGGAATGAAATCTGGATCATAGAAAGCACATGCTTCCTCAAGCCCCGGAGAGGAGCATTCATTGCTAGACTCCGGTTCTGGGCTGCTGTATGCCAGGAGGGGGTTGCTGGGGAGGAGTGCCAGGTTCACAGAGGACCTTGGGGTGAGGGCAGAGCGGTGAGGGGAAGAAAGGAAGGGGTTGAAAGGAAGAAAAATGCCATGGCCCAGCTGCCACTTACCCAGGGCCTGCAATTTTTCCTCCTCAAACTCCTCTAGCATCTCTGTGGCATGGCCTGTCAATTTCCCACTAACAATCACTCTTGAACCCAATCTGTTAATGGGTTAGGAGCACACACGCCTGGAGCCCGCAGGCCTGGGAGGCCACTCAGCCCTCATGGCAGCTGTAGCACTACCTCAGACCATGAATCTGAGCTTCAGAGGTCCCACCTCTGCCAACTACTCTGCAGGGTCAAGGAGACATGTCTCCCTGGGCTGGACACACCCTCATCCTGGAAGCTCAGCTCAGACAGCCCTGCCCCCTCTTCCAGGCCCTTGTAGACCTCTACTCAGCATCTGTCCTCCCACGGTGACTGTGCTATTAGTGGACATGTCCCTGTGTTCAGGGCTGCTGTTTACTGGGTGGCTGCTGTGTGGACACGTGGGTGGGGTGGTCACATCTGTGCCTGTGGGGCCCCTTGCAGTGTAGGACAGGGCTGGGTGGGCCATGACCAGGGCGGGAGCCAGCTTGCCCCATGCCACCAGGTCCCAGCAAGGAAACCCAAGAATTCCAAGATGTGACCTGACCTTCCAGCGTGCATGGCAGCATATTTGTCAAGGTAGGAGAAGACATATTTTGACAATTTGCTAGCTAGATATAAAACTTTTCAATGCCTAGACCTAGGATGTGTGGGCCTGGGCCCCACAAATGTCAGGAGCAGGGCTGAGTAGCAGTGTGACCAGCCAAGTAACTAGTAACTAGTGCAGACAAGTCACTACCCCTTCCTGTGCCTCAGTGTTCTCTTCTGTTAAGTGGAGCGGGGGTTGAGAGGATTGAGTTCATCTTTATAAAGTGCTTCACACAGTGCCTTGCACAGAGTAGGGGCTTGCTGAATGTTCATTTTATTGCCACAGTGGATGCTGAGGCCATCCCCAACACCCGACTCCTAGGGACTTCACTCAGTGGATATGGGACACTGGGCCCTAAGTCCACCTCACTGCCAGCCCAGTGCCCCAGAAAAGTCCAGCATGTGGGAGAGGTGAGAAGCGGCGGCCACAGGAGGTGGGTTGGAGCCCCTCTGGGACAGCAAAGACAAGACAGCAGATTTAACAGGAATGTTTACTTCCATCTTTGCCCTTCGTGGCAGGATGGTTGGGGAGTCTGCCTTTCTCAAGATGACAGTTTCAGTGATGTGCTAGTCCTAGCACACTGCTCAGGGCACACTCACCTCCACCACAGAGGGCTCGGAGCACATGACAATGGCAGGCACTTGTCCCCTGGGCCAGGACAGTCCTCCTTGGGCTTGCAGCAAACACAGCACTTTACAGCATTTAAAGGAGATGCCAATAAAAGGTGTTTTGTACCAGCAAATTATAGTTAATTCTCATTATTCTCGATAGTTCCGTTCTATAAAGTCACCTCAAGCACTGAGTAATAACGAATACTGAACCGTTGTTGCTGGGGAAATACAGGGGAAAGTTCCTGTGAACCTCTGGTCACGGTATTTTTGTCAAAGCATCAACCCATAACCTTGTCTTATGTGTGATTCTGTTAACAGACACATTACTTAATATATATCGTTGATTTATTAACATGGAACACAATGGCCAACAGCACTATGACTTGTGCCTGAATGAAACCCATGTAACTCACGTCTCATCACAGATTTCTTGCACGTAGGAACACCAGACAGCGCCTCAGCACTATGCTTGGGGGTCACTGTAAATGGCAAAATCACCAATGAAAAGGACAAAAATGTGAAAAATGTGGCACTGACTAGGCCGAGAAAAGCCACCTGTCTGCAGGATGAGAACTACAACACAAGGGCAGAGTGTCTGTCGCCTTGTTCGAGCTCAGCTGGGAGCACCCAGTCAACGCAGATTTTTCGCTGTTCCACACATGTCCGCAAATGACCACAAAAGTGCCTGCCGTGAGTATTGATCTTGGATTTACAAATACATTTTATCTAGTAGGCGACTTTGCAAATATGGCATCCATGAATAATGAGAATTGACTATGTATTCTGTTCCTCAAATCTCTCCAGCCACAGACACGCTCCCTTGAAGGAATCTTCCCAGGGTTTTCAGAGAGGAGGCTGAGTCCTGGTGGCAGGACGGCGACAGTGCCCTCCAGGTGCAGGACCCCTCATACCACAGCAGAGGACGTGAGTGGCCTCTGGGGGAGACAGAGGCAGAGCTGGACCATTCCGGAGGTGGAGCAGACAGGATCGGTGACATCGTACCCAAGGGACATCGGAACAGCAGAGTAAGGAGGAAGCCCAGGCTTACTGAGCACAGACAAGGCATAAAGCCACGGAAATTAGAACAGTGTGGTGTCGGCAGAGGAATGGACAGACCAGGGGGATGGAGCAGAGAGCAGAAATAGACCCAGTCCCTGGAGGAACTTGACAGATAATAAAACATTTTGTGGCCAGTCTGCTCAGTCAGCCCAGAGCCTACGAGGCGAGCCCAAGGGACAGGAGTTCACTCTGTCCTGGAGGCAAGGCCGGGGGTCTGCAGGCGGGCTCTCTCCTGAGGGTGAAGGGGAGACTTTATTGGTGGAAAATTCCTCAAGATTCTTCCCCTGTCTTGCCTCAGTTAATTTGCTCACTGAGCAACCTTTTGGCCCTAACTCCCCCTCCCAGGTTCTCTTGTACCAGGAGGCTCTAAGGTGGGGGACAGGCATAGAAAGACATTCTCTCTCCCTGAAAATTGACATCCTGGCGGCTGGTTTCCAGACCTCAGGCCTTGTTTGTTTTACAAGAATGGAATTATACTAAGCACACATCTTTGCAAATACCTCATGGAAAGCCTACAAGTAGAACAGTAGAGCTCCCATCCCTCCACCGCACTGCTGCACACTGCTCTGCCCTGAGGAGGCGTCTCACGGCATTCAGCTCTTCGTCCACTGAAAACATTCCTTCTGTTCCAGCCTCTACTGGTGTGTTTATTTCTAGAATTGCAGCATTGAAGAGTATATGTATTTTTTTATTTTAGTACAGATTGCCAAACTGCTGTTTACAAAAACGTGAAGCAGTGCCCTGTAATGGGACAAAAGCCTCTCCGGTGACAGCTGTCCCCGCTGCCCCCCAGAATATAGAGTGATACAGTGTGGTGACTAAATTGCATTTACCCAATCACCAATACATTTGAGCACTTTTTCATATGTTTAGTGGTCATTTGGATTGCTTTTCTGTGAATTTTCTATTCATATTATTTGTTCATTTAAAAAAATTGGGTTTTCTTTTCTTGCAAATTTTTAAAAGTTCTTTGTATAGGACAGACTCTATTCTAGAGAATAATGCTTTGTCCTCTGGATTGAAGTTAGCATTTTCCTAATCTGTTTCTTTATTAATTTTGCTTATGTATTTTTTGCCATAAAAGCTTTAAATTATTATGTAATCAAACATATCTGTCTTTTTTTTTGTAGCTTCCGAATTTCCTACTTTGGCTAGGAACCAATCTCCTAGGTTTTCTTCAGTTTTGTTTTGGCTGTTTTAACATTTATAACTTCATCCAGAGTTCAGTTTGGGATTGTGGGGCATGACAGGGTCCAGTTTATTTCCTTTTGATGGACAGCAAGTTGGCCAGGGCCATTAAGGGGACACACTCGCCTTTCCCTCTGACTTGGAACACTTCCTTTTTAATATATTAACTTTGCATATGCTGGCATCTATTTCTGAATTATCTTATCTGTTTCAGCAGTCTCGATATCTCTTCCCACGCAGGCATTATGTTGGTTGGTTGCAAAATGTTCTTATAGGAAAATTATTCCAGAAGGCAGTTTCCACCTGGCTTCTCTATTTCATGCTTATCTTACAGATCTTGATCATTTTTTCACCCACGTGAATATATTCCTATGCAAGAACGTGATATGCCTCCCATCTGCTCAGATTTTCTTTGACGTCTTAGGACTTGTTTTATAGTTTTCTTCCTAGGGTACTTCCTTGCAAACAGATGTCCCTTGTGTACCACCTCTTTCCTTAAATCAATTCAACAAATGTTTGTTGAACACAAATAGGCAGATGGAACCCAAAGCTGCAGTGTCTGTGGTACCGGGACCCGCTCATCTCTGCAAAACCAGGAGTCTGCAGGCGGGAGGGGAAGGGGCAGGAGAAAACCTGGGACGGTGGATGGGACGGAACGGGGAACAGAGGACCCTGGGCCGACGGGCTTTCGCAAGGGACTGCCGGCCCGCGTGCCGCCGGCAGGGGGCGATGCCGAGAAGGGCCGTGCCTGCTTCCCAGTCTGGGGCTGCCCCTTGTCACCGTGCTCGAGGACACGGAGAGGGAGGCCCTGGGCACCTGCAGGCCGGGGCGGGAGCCGGTGTGCGGTCTGACGGTGCGTGGCTTGGGCGAAGCGCGCGGGGCACAGCGCGCAGGCGGCGAGGACCGAGTCCCGGAGTCCGGACCCGCCCGGCGAGGAGGCGCCGGCGAAAGTGCTTCTCTCCGGCCCCTGCGTGCCAGGGTCCGCCGCCGGGAGTCCGCGGAAACGGGGCGCCCGGGACGCCGCCACAAAAGGCCCCGCCGCGTCTTCCCTCCGGGCCGCTGAAGGCAGACCCCAGGGAGTGCGTGGACAGGCACAGCCGCGCGCACGACGCGATTCAAAAGGAGCAAAACGGGTGCACAGTGAAAAAGTGAGGCTTCTCCCCCCACGCCTCCGTCCCAGCCTCCATCACCGCAGCAGTAACAACCTTTGTGACCTTAGTCTTATAGATGAAAGCTACGTCTAGAGTTGTAATGCTCATTTCTCTCACATTGCCACAGGCATTTGTAATTCCCATGCGATCCAGCAAGGCCGCTCCTGAGCACAGGTACCGTCCACAAGAACGGAAAGCAGGGGCTTGAGCAGGGATTTGTACCCTCGCGGTCACAGCAGCAGCATTCGCAGTAGCCCAAAGCTGGAAGTAACCGGAGTGTCTGCCTAGGGATGGATGGGCAAACAAAATGTGGTATAGTCGTACCCCCTTACAGGTGGGTAGGAGATACGTTCCAAGACCCCCAGTGGCTGCCTGAAACCACGGATAGTACCGAACCCTGTGTGTATTATGTTTTTTCCTGTGCATGCATACCTGTGATAAAGTTTAATTTACCAATTAGGCACAATAACAGATTAACAACAACAACTAATCATAAAATAGAACAATTAAGTAAAATAAGGGTTACTTCAACACAAGCAACTGCGACAATCTGATAACGGAGCCAGGTACTAAGTGACTAACTGGAGGCCGTGCGGATATGCTGACAAAGGGATAATTCACCACAGGACTGTGCGAAATTTCATCACGCTCCTCAGAGTGGCACGAAATTTAAAACTTATGAATTGTTTATTTCTGGAAATTTCCATTTAATATTTTTGGACTGTGGGTAACTGAAATTATGGAAAGCAAAACCAAGGATAAGGGGGGATTTTGTATATCCATACAATGGAATATTATTCAGCCTTAACAAAGAAATGAAATCCTGATATATACTACAAACATGGATGAACCTTGAAGACATTATGTTAGATGAAATAAGCCAGATACAAAAGGACAAATACTATATGATTCCACTTATATGAAATATCTAGAATAGACAAATCCACTGAGACAGAAAGAATTGTTGCTAGGTGATGAGAGTAGGGAATTACTGCTTAATGGGTACACAGTTTCAGTGTGGGATGATGAAAAAGTTCTAAAAATGGATAGTGGTGATGGTTGTGCAATAGTATGTAAGTATTTAATGCCACTGAACTGTACACTTAGCAATGTTTAAAATGGTAAATTTTATGTTATATATATATTTACTACAATAAAAATCATTTAAATAAAAATATTAACAACAAAAAGAGCCATTTGTATTGCCTTTTCCATGTTGTAGTGTCATGAAAGAGATTTTTGCATTGTGGGTCAAATCACTTATTTTTAAAATTTGCATAAACTCCTGCAAGGAAGAAATAATTAACCTACTCCTGGAGAGTCTACATAGTCTATGTTGGCTGGGTTAATTATAACCAAAGTCAGTGATGTCATTGTCAGTGGGTTAAATATTATGTACTATAATAATCACAGTTTAACTCTAAAATACAAATGCAATTTCCTGTAACCTATTAACCATTGCCTTTCCTATGATAAACCTACATTGTAAACACATTGAAATTACTGTCTTGGGTTAAGTGAGTCAAAAGACAAAATTACAACAAATTTAGTTATAGATCTAATTGACTTTTATTCACGATTCATGAGTTGGGTTGCCTTCATTCTACAACACAGAATGAGGGCTCCCCCTGGGCTATAGCAGAACACTGGATTTTGTAGGGTGAGAACAAGGAAACAGCAATAGAAAAAAGCTGATTGGTAAACATGAGGTTACTTCAGGTTACTTTTTTGTAAGTGTTAAAGCAGAGGGGACTTCCATATTACACTGAGTCAGGTAGACTGGAATCTCCTGTTTTCAGGAAAAACGGGTCTTTTGGGAATTTGCTTCTGTAAAGTTTCAGTTTGATTATGTGGCATATAGCATGAGTGACTCCACTTTGGTTTGGTGTGGTCTGTTGGGGCTTAGTACAGGGCCTCAGTCCGAAACAATAGTGTTGGCCGGGCGCGGTGGCTCACGCCTGTAATCCTAGCACTCTGGGAGGCTGAGGCGAGTGGATCGCTCAAGGTCAGGAGTTCGAGACCAGCCTGAGCAAGAGCGAGACCCCGTCTCTACTAAAAAAATAGAAAGAAATTATCTGGCCAACTAAAATATATATAGCAAAAATTAGCCGGGCATGGTGGCGCATGCCTGTAGTCCCAGCTACTCGGGAGGCTGAGGCAGTAGGATCGCTTAAGCCCAGGAGTTTGAGGTTGTTGTGAGCTAGGCTAACGCCATGGCACTCACTCTAGCCCGGGCAAAAAAGTGAGACGCTGTCTCAAAAACAAAACAAAACAAAACAATAGTGTCCCACAATTTTTGTTTAACAAGGGTTATATCTGATAAGAGATTAATAAGAAATCTTTTTTCATTAATTGACTTAATCGTTTTCCATGCAAGATCCTTCTCCTGTTTTATTAATATATTTATTCACATGTACCCCCAACGTCCCTTTCTATTCCTCCCATAGGCTACCACTCCAGTGTATTCAATGTGTATCTTGTTGCATATTTTCTAGCCGATATGTTTTATGTGCATGCATTTTTAATTTATGAAAATAATATTGCATTATATATTTAACTCTGCTTCTTATCTTTTTCCTTCAACAGTATGTTTTTAAAATCCTTTCATGTTGTTCTGTGTATATCTATCCTGGGGGCTGTCCACACCACCCCCAGCAATGCCTGAGGGTTCCTATATCCCCACAACCTCAACCATAATTGTATTATCCAGCTTTTTAATTTTTGGCAATTTGTAGATGTGTGATAATTTCCTCATGGCTGTATTAATTTGCCCTTTTCTGATTACTAATGAGTTTGACCAGCCCTTCTTATGTTTAGTAGTCTCTGGGGTTTACTGTTTGGATAATTGGATATGTCCTGTGCCTATTTTTCTGTTGTGGTTTCTATCTTCTTCCTGATGATTTGTAGGAACTCCTGGTATATCCCAGACATGCACTGTCCAATAGGGCAATCACTAGCCAAATATGGCTATTTAAATTTAAATTAATAAAAATTAAAAGTTCAGTTCCCAGTTCCCAGTAGCCACATTTCAAGTGCTATAAGCAAAATTATCAGTTTTTTCCTTTATAATTTCTGCTTTTGAAGTTTTGTCTGTCTTTCTATACCCCTAAGTCCCAAAAGATGTTCTCTTACATTTTCTTCTATTAGTTTTATATATTTAGATCATTATTCTATCTGGAGTACAAATTTTTAATATAGTGTTAGATAGAGATTCGGTTTTATTTTTATTTATTTAGCCTCTTCCCAGAAGAACAGGATTCAGTTTTATTTTTTTCCCTACTGAGTCCATTTCTCAACACCAAATACTAGACGGTCAATACAAAATGCTCATGAATATACGGGTCTGTCTCCTTTCTCTCTGTTCTATTCCATGGTCTATTTGACGGTTCTTGTTCTAGCACTAAACTGTTCTTAATTGTGTATCCGGTGGAGTGTTTTAGCTACCTGTAGATCTTTAGTCTCCCAGATAAACTTCAAAGTTAGTGGATTAGTTTCCTAGGGCTGCCGAAATAAAGTACCACAAATGTGATAGCTTAAACCAACAAACATTTATACTCTCAGAGTTCCAGAGACCAGAATTCTGAAATCAGGTGTCAGCAAGGCCGTGCTCCCTCCAAAGGCTCTAAGAAAGAATCCTTCCTTGCCTCTGTCTAGCTTCTGGTGGCTGCCAGCATTCCCCGGTGTTCCTTAGCCCGCAGCTGTGTTGCTCCCACTTCTGCCTCAGTCTCCGTGGGGCCTTCTTATAAGGATGACACCAGCCTTTGGATCTGGGGCCTACACTAACCCAGTATGAACTCATCTTAACTAATTACATCTGCAAGGACCCTATTTTATTTTATTTATTTATTTTTTTTTTGAGACAGGGTGTCTGTCACCCTGGCTGGAGTGCAGTGGCGTCATCATAGCTTATTGCAACCTCAAACTGCTGGCCTCAAGTGATCCTCCCAACTCAGCCTCCCAAAGTGCTAGGATTACAAGTGTGAACCACTGCCCCAGGCCAAGACCATATTTTTTAAGGTCACATTCTGAGGTTCTTGGAGGACATAAATTTCAGGGGGACATTGTTTAAGTAGTTTATCAGGTTTTAAAAAAAATTCAACTGGAATTTCTATTGGAATTGTATTGAATTTACAGATTAATTTGTGAGAATTGATATTTTATAAGCTTAAACCATCCCATTCAAGAGTATGTATATCTCTTCATTTATTCAGATCATCCTCATTACAGACAATCTCTGGATTACAATGGTTTGACTTACAATTTGCAACTTTACCATGGTGATATGCATTCAGCAGAAACCACACTTCGAATTTTGATCTTTTCCCACTAGCGATATTATACACTCTCAATGCTGGGCAGTGGTGATGAGCCACAGCTCCCAGTGAGGCGAGTATCATGAGGGTAAACAATCTATATTCTATGATGGACTGTGTTGCCAGATGATTTTGCCCAACTGTAAGCTAATGTAAGTGCTCTGAGCACATCTAAGGTAGGCTAGGCTAAGCTATGATGTTTGGTAGCTTAGGTGTATTAAATGTATTTTCAACTTACAATATTTTCAGTCAACAATGGGAAGTAATTTCATTGTAAGTTGATGAACATCCGTGTATGTCCTTTATTAAAGATTTTTATTTTTTATTTTATTTTATTTTATTTTATTTTATTTTATTTTGAGACAGAGTCTCGCTCTGTTGCCCTGGGTAGAGTGCAGTGGCGTCAGCCTAGCTCACAGCAACCTCAAACTCCTGGGCTTAAACAATCCTACTGCCTCAGCCTCCCGAGTAGCTGGGACTACAGGCATGCACCACCATGCCGGGCTAATTTTTTGTATATATATATTTTAGTTGGCCAGATAATTTCTTTCTATTTTTAGTAGAGACCGGGTCTTGCTCTTGCTCAGGCTGGTCTCCAACTCCTGACCTCGAATGATCCTCCCGCCTTGACCTCCCAGAGTGCTAGGATTACAGGCATGAGCCACCGCACCTGGCCTTTTCTAGCTTTTTGAATCGAACATTTAGCTCATTTATTTTTAACCTTTCTTGTTTCCTAATGAATGGTCTTTAAAGTTACAATTTCCTTCTGTGTGCAGCTTTAGCTGTGTCCTGCCAATTTTGAGAAGTATTGTTTTTATTATTATTCAGTTCTAGTACTTCTGACTTTTATAATTTCCTCTCTAACCTACAGGTTACTTAGAAATATATTGTTATTTGAGACGTGTTAAAGTCTCTAATCATAGATATTGATTTTATTTCCTTCCTGTGGTTCTGTCACTTGTTGCTTGATATATCTTAAGAGTATATTTCTTATGTGTATTTAGGTTTATGATAGATTTGTCTTCCTATTCTATTGCTTTTTTTCCTATCAGTATATAACTTCCTTCTTTGCCTTGAATTCTGTTTTATTATATACTAAGATGGCTATCTAAGCTTCCTACTTAACTGGTGTATATTTTTCCACCATCTTACTTTCGAGTTTTCCATGTCTTTTTGTTTTAACTGTATTGTTTGTGTTGTGATTTGTCATTTCTTTTTATGGATGAGTGATATTCCATTGTCTATACATACCACATTTTGTTGACCCATTCAGCTGTTGATGAACATTTGGGTTGTTTCCACATTTTGGCTATTGTGGATAGTGCTGCTATGAGCATTCATGTACAAGTATTTGTTTGAGTACCTGTTTCCAATTCTTTTGGGTGTAAATCTAGAAGTAGAATTGCTGGGTCATATGGTAATTTTTAATTTTTTGACCATCATACTGTTTTCCGTAGGGCTGCACTGTTTTACATTCCCACCAGCGGTGCACAAGGGTTCCAATTTCTCCACATCCTCACCAACATTTGTCATTTCATTTTTGCCTTGTTTTGTTTTATTTATGGCCAACCTAGTGTACATAAAATGGCATCTCATTGTTGTTTTGATTTCCTTTTTCCCTAATGATGTTGAGCATCTTTTCATGTGCTTCTTGGCCATTTGTATATTTTCCTTGGAGAAATGTCTATTCAAGTCCTTTGCCCATTTAAAACCTGGATTGTTTATATTTTTGTTTTTTGAGTTGTAGGACTTCTTAACATATTCTTGATGCTAGACCCTTATCAGGTATATGATTTGTGAATATTTTCTCCCATTTTGTGGGTTTTTTCTTCGCTCTATTGATAGTGTTCTTCAATACACAAAAATGTTTAATTTTGATGAAGAACTATTTTTCTAAATTTTGCTGTTCTTGTTGTTGGTTGTGCTTTTGGTGTCATAGCTAAGAACCATTCCGTAATCCAAGGTCATGAAGATTTACCCCTATACTTTCTTCTAAGAGTTTTATAGTTTTAGCTCTTACAGTGAGGTCTTTGATCCACTTTGAGTTAGCTTTTGTATATGTTTTTGCATATGTAGGAATCCCACTTCATTCTTTCATATATGGCTATCCAGTTGTCCCCGCACCATTTGTTGAACAAATTATTCTTTCCTCCATTGAACTGTTTTGGCACCCTTGTCAAAAATCAATTGACCATAAATGTAAGAGTTTGTTTCTGGACTTTCAATTTTATTCCATCAATTTATATGACTAGCCTTGCCTCAGTACACACAGCCTTGATTACTGTACCTTTGTAATAACTTTTATTTTATTTATTTATTTATTTATTTATTTATTTATTTATTTATTTATTTTTGAGACAGTGTCTCACTCTATTGCCTGGGCTAGAGTGCCGTGGCGTCAGCCTAGTTCATAACAACCTCAAACTCCTGGGCTCAAGCAATCCTTCTGCCTCAGCCTCCAGAGTAGCTGGGACTACAGGCATGCGCCACCATGCCCGGCTAATTTTTTTTGTATATATGTATTTTTAGTTGTCCAGCTAATTTCTTTCTATTTTTAGTAGAGACGGGGTCTCGCTCTTGCTCAGGCTGGTCTCAAACTCCTGACCTCGAGAGATCCTCCCGCCTTGGCCTCCCAAAGTGCTAGGATTACAGGTGTGAGCCACTATACCCGGCCTGTATTAACTTTTAAAATCAGAAAATGTGAGTTCTCTAACTTTGTTCTTCCTTCTCAAGATTGTTTCGGCTATTCTGGGTCCCTTGAATTTCTACATAAATTTTAGAATCAGTTTTTCAGTTTCTGCAAAATAGCCAGTGAGAAATTTATTGAATACAAATTTGTTGAATCTATAGATCAGTTTGGAGAGCATTGCCATCGTAGCAAATTAAGTTTTCCAATCCAGGGACACAGATGTCTCTCCACTTATTTAGGTCTTCTTTAATTTCTTTCAGTTATGTTTTGTAGATTTCAGTGTACAAATCTTGCACTGTTTTTGTTAAGTTTATTCCAGAGTTTTTTGTTCTTTTTGATGCTGCTGTAAATGGAATTGTTTTCTTAATACCATTTTCAGATAGCTCATTGCTAGTATATATAAACACAACTGATTTTCATTGCAATTAATTTTTTGTATTGATCTTGTTTCCTGTGACTTTGCTGAATTTGCATATTTGTAGCTTCCTTAGAACTTTATACATAATCATGTTGTCTTAGGAAAAAAGACAGTGTCAATATTTCTTTCCAATATCTATGCCACTCTTTTACTTTTTGTCCTTTTTTCTTTTTTTCTCTTTTTTTTGGGGGGGGAGCCTTCTTCCATGGGTTAGATTAGGATACTGCCCCCACCCCCATCCCCAGCACAATGTTGAATAGCAATTATCTTTTGGTCGTTGACCATTTACTATGATGTTAGCTACAGATTTTTTTCAGAGATACTCTTTATCAGACTGAAGTTTCTTTCTATTCCTAATTTTCTGAGAGATTTTTAAAAATCATGAATGCATGTTGAAATTTGTCAAGCATTTTTCTGCATTTATTGAAATGGCCACTATTGCTTATAAAAGTATTTGCTCTAGGTAACTGAACGTCCTTGTCGTTTGGTAGGAAGATGGATGCGGTGACACAGGTTTGGCTAACAAAACTCTGCATGAGAAAGAGGGAGGAACATGGAGGTTAGGGGAAGGGAAAACCATAGTGTTGAAGCCTGGAGCCAGCAAGGTCAACGGAGATGTCAGGGGAAGGAGAAGGAACAGATCCCCTAGATGGCGACACAGCCAAGCAGAGGGGACGGGGCAGAGCTGTGAGGCAGGGGCGAAGCATGTGCAGAGCGTTCCTCAACAGGCTCTGGCATCTTTACTCAAATCTGCATCTCTCACCTATGCTTTCGGTGCAGATTTTCTTTCGGAAGAATCTCAAAAAGTGACAAATCCTGCTTCAAAGTGCAGAGTGAGAACAGATGTTACCTGAGGGGAATGGGACAGAAATTGCACATGGTACGGATGTGCATTTTGTCGTTTAGGATAAAGTATCTCCCCTGCTTCCCCACTGAGCTTCCACCTAGTCTTTGTTCATATTTTGTTTTTGGTTTTTAAAATTAAGAAACTAACTTATTTCTTTAAAAAATATTTTTTATCTTTTCTTTACTTTTACTATTTCTCTCTCTCTTTTTTTTTTCCCATGTAGACTATATCTTTGTTCATATTTTATCAGAACTTGGTCAAGGTTGGATCTGGAAATTCCTAGAGATGAGGACATAAAGCAAACGATGTTTTTATTCTAAAATAGCAATCCTAAATTTCTGCTATTCCAGAGTGAACAAGCAGACCCAGGGAACCTTATGGAAATGGCCCCTGACTGGCTGTTTCCCAGAAGACTGCCTTCTCCGTGGTCCTTGCACTCAGTATGGTGGATTAGATCAAGAAGGACCATGTAGTGTCCCAGGGAAAGCCCCAAAGCCAAGTAACCTGGTTTCCAGTCACTGGGCAGGAATCAAAACTTCATTTGGAGGCTGGGTGTGGTGGCTCACATCTGTGTCGCAGCACTTTGGGAGGCCAAGGTGGGAGGATCACTTGAGGCCAGGAGTTCCAGACCAGCCTGGGAAACATAGTGAGACCTTGTCTCTACAAAAAATAAGGAAAATTAGCTGGGCATGGTAGCATGCACCTGTAGTCCCAGCTACTCAGGAGGCTGAGGCAGGAGGATCACTTGAGCCCAGGAGTTTGAGGCTACAGTGAGCTCAGATCACACCACTGCACTCCAGCCTGAGGGACAGAGTGACACCCTGTCTCTAAGACAACACCACCAACAACTTCATTTGGAGCCAGATGGATCTGCGTTCTGCTGTGGCTCCTCCCACTCCTCCTCCAGTGACCTCAGTTCTCCTTCAGAAAAGTGGGTGGTTGTGAAGATGAAACAAGAGTTCAGATGGAAAAGACCTGGTGCCCACTAGGTGCTGTGCTGCCATTCCTTCCCTCCTGTGGGCTCAACCTCAGGGCTGGGCACAGGTTGTCCCTGGCCCACCTGGCAGCCTTACATCCTGGCTCTGGGCACCACCTGCTTTCCTCACCCAGAAAGCACACTAATGAGCTCTCTCCACTGTGAGGATCTGGTGCTCTGACATCGATTCAGCTGCAGAATTCATGGTCAGGTCATTCCCCCTCCCACACATTCCATCCGTTCCCATTACCCTTCATCAGCTCTTGTTGGCATGAAGGACCTTAGAGCTGGAGAAAACCACAAGAGAGAGAGGTACAGACACCACAGCAATGGCAATTAAATATCCAAGGGGGTGGTGGTCCCCAGACAGGAAAACAGAATCAATCAGTAAGTAGAACTACCATTTGATCCAGCTATCCCATTACTGGGCGTCTACCCAAAGGAACAAAAGACATTCTATAAAAAAGAAATCTGCACTGAAATGTTTATAGCAGCACAATACACAATTGCAAAGATACAGAAACAACCCAAGTGCCCATCAATACATGAGTGGATTAATAAAATGTGGTATATGTGTACCATGGAGTTCTACTCAGCCACAGAAACCAATGGTGATCTAGCACCTCTTGTATTATCCTGGATAGAGCTGGAGCCCATTCCACTAAGTGAAGTAGCACAAGAATGGAAAAACAAGCACAAGCACCACACATACTCACCATCAAATTGATATTAAGTGATCACACATAGTAGTAACATTCATCGGGTGTCGGGCAGATGGGAGGGGGAGGAGGGGATGGGTATGTACACACCTAATGGGTGTGGTGCGCACCGTTTAGGGGATGGACACGCTTGAAGCTCTGACTCAGGTGGGGCAAAGGCAATATATGTAACCTAAACATTTGTACCCCTATAATATGCTGAATAAATAAATAAATAAATAAAAATAATAAAAATAATGGTGATAAAAGATGCTAATTGTGTGGCAGGCACAATACTCAATGTTTTATACTCATTTACTCCCCACAGTATCCACTGAAAGAAGCTTTATTGTCATCCTTATCTTACAGATGAGGAAACTGAGGCAAGGTGAGGTGATTTTCCTTGGTTTTCCCATCTGCAAAATAGGGGTGATGAGGAGCGTTGGTGTGAGCACCAAATGCATAACTACACGTAAAGTGCTTAGAATAGCTATTGAGCTGGAGCAGGGCTCTACCTGAAGTACCCTTCTGCAATATGCTTTTGCTAATTAACATGATATTTTTGAGCTTTGTCTATATGACACTCATAGCTCTGGCTTGTTCATTGTGTGACCTCACCGAGACTCATCCAGTCTCCTGTTGATGGGCACTGTAGGAGTTGGTTCTTCCCAGAGGCAGATGCCAAGACACAGTTAGACACACAAGACATTTATTGGGGGAAACACCCATGAAGGATAAAAGGGCGCCAGCTGGAGAAGGTGGAGAGAGCCTTCAGGTGCCTGGGAAAGGACAGGGGAAGGAGGGAGTATTGGACGGAAGGGTCTGGGACAGTTCTAAGAATGCTTTGCCCAGGCTCAGGAGGAATCCTCCAGCCCATGTCACCATGCTCAGAGTCCTGCATCCCACAGGAAAGGGCTTGCCCTGGTATCCCCACTATGTTCCCAGTTCTCCCACCTGGGACCCCCATGTCAAAGGCTGGGAGCCACCTGTGGGAAGCATGGCCTCAGCAAGACTGAGGGGGTGGGGTGAGGGGCATGCTGGGGCTGCCTGTCAGCTACTCCCCAGAGCAGACGTCTGAGCCAGGCCTCTCTATGGCAGCCACAGGCATTCGGGTTGATTCTCATGGGTCTCTACTGGCTTTACTGTGAGTAGTGGTGACCAGGGGCCCACTCTGCAGAGATGGCCATACCCACTGCATATGGACAGAATCAGATTTCTGGAGGTGAAAAAGCCAGCCTCCACCCTCTCAGGGGGCAGCCCCCAGTCCAGCCCCCTAAGGGGACACACACTGTCCTGACATCTCCCTGTGGCTGGGAGAACATCCATTTGCTACACAAATATGAGACCCTTGACCACAAGGGCCCCCTTCCTGACAAATGTTAAGGAAAGGATTCTACCTTAGGGTAACCCAAGGGCCTGCCTTCCCCTTGTAGCCAAGGATCACATCCTCTTCAGTCTCTATTTGGGGAAAGACAAGGCAGTCTATTTTCTCCAAGATAATACTTGGTGCTGTGGTTTGAGTGCTTCCTCCAAAACTCATGTTGAAATTTAACTGACATTGTGATGGTGTTAATTGTTGGGATCTTTAAGAGGTGATTAGGTCAGGAAGGCTCTGCCCTCACGAATACTGTTACCACAGGAGTGGGTTAGTTATCTCAGGAGTGGGCTCCGGACAAAAGGATGAGTTTGGCTCCTACTTTCTTTCTGTCTTATGCATGCGTTTGCCTTCTGCCATAGAATGGTGCAGCGAGAAGACCTGAGCCAGATGCCAGCGCCATGCTCTTGGACTGCCCAGCCTCCAGAACTGTGAGCCAAATAAACTTTTTTTCTTTATAAATTACCCAGTCTGCGATATTCTGTTACAGCAGGAGAAAGCATATTGACACACTTGGGTTCCTCCTTTTAGAGAGCTTGTGGCTCTTGGGAGTAGTCAAGTCCCTGTCAAACCTGGGATTCATACACTCTGGGGGGACAGGTGAGGAACCAAAGTGCATTTGATCCTCTCTGCAGTCAGGACAATCCAAGAGGATCAGAGGGAGTCAGGGCTCCTGAAGAGAAAGCCAGAGAGGTCGTCGGGGCCAGGGAAGGAGATTAGGAAGGGCTCCCCTCTCACAGACAGTCTTGGTCATGGTCAGAAGGTCCGTCTTTCCATCTCAATCACTGTTTTGTGTCAAAGTTGCCCCTTTTTTGTTGGGAACTTTGTGGGGCATGGGGACCATGCAGGTGATCTGCATCCATGTCCAGCCATAAACAGATTAGCCTGAGGCAGAAGGGTTTCTTGGCTGGGATCCAGCAATTCCAGATCTAGTCCCAACTATACCATGGACTGCTGTGTGGCTTTGGCCAAGTCAGACAGTCTCTGAGCCTCAGTTGTCTTGGGTGTAAAATGAGCATATTCCCACCTGCTATGGCCCCCCCTACTTCACGTAGATATGAGATGAACAGGCTGGCTTTACCAAAAAGCCACAGAGGCACCACCTCCAGGCTCATGAGGGGACCCCACTGTCCCTTCCTTCAAAGGAAGGGATTGGGGAGCAGGACACTGGCAGCAGACACTGATCTGGCATGCAGGTCCATGGAGGACAGGGCCGTGCTTGGCTCTCTTTCTCCTGCCACCAGGCTCTGGAATCATCTCCCCCAACCCCCAGCCTCTGCCTGTGGACTTTTTCCAAGTGGAATTTCCTAAACAGCTTCTCAGCTGGCGGGAGGCCTCTGCATGCAGGCAGGGGATTGGAGGGGCTGGAGGGGTGTCAATTAGGAGATGATGCTGACGGAGGCCCCACTGAGGAGAGCATGCTGAGCCCTGTGTGTAATGGGAGGGCAGGTGACACAGTGACCTGGTCCCTGGGCAGGGGGGGTGGGAGGGGGGCTTGTTACTCTGAGGTCTCACACCCCAGTTGGTCTAACAGAAAGCTTGATCCGAAAGTCACAGGGACAAGGGAATTTCCCCTCGTCTCCAGGAAAGTCCCTTAGCAGGTCCCTGGAGCCAGCCCAGCCGGCTCACTGCTTATGGCGAACACTGACAATCACCGGTTGCAGTTTTATTTTCCTTTTACTGTGTTTATATTAATAGCATCCTCGTGATAATGATTCATTACGGTCTCTCTCCGACTGCTTTAATCTAGTGACCTCTCACCACGAACCTGAATCTCAGAATTCCAGGAAAGTGAAACTTAGCAGCAGCCTACCTCTCTCCCAGTGAGCCCTGCAAGCACAGTGTGTGGGCCACTGCGGGACAGGTCCCCTGACAGTGACCCCTGACTTATTAGCCCACCGGCAGCCAGATGGGACCGCCCGCACCTGCTGCCATCCGCCCTGTGGGCAGAGCGCTAGAGGGTAGGGGAGCAAGGTGGAGGCTCTCGCTCCTTCTGCTTGGGCCAATCTGACCTCTCAGGGCGCCCCAGCACACACTGGGCTTTCCCATCTCTGTGCATGCTGTGCCGATCCTTGCAATACCCTCGGCCCCTCCTCGCTGCCTTCCAGACAGCCATTAGCCCTGCAAGACCAGTTCAGAGGGCACCTCCTCTTCAAGCTGTTCCCACTCCCAGGGCTAACAGTGCCTCGCTTTTTCTCTTTTTCTTTCTGTTTTTGTTTTTCTCACTAGCACTTCTGTGTTCTTCTATTACAGAGTGGTTTTGTTTTGTTCTGTCGGGTAACTCTTATTGAGATATAACTCACACTATCATCATATTCACCATTTTAAAATGTGCAATTCAATGGTGTTTAGTACTATATTCACAAAGTTGTGCAATCATCAGCATAATCAATTTTGGAATATTTTGCTCACCCCTAAAAGAAACTCCATGTCCCTTAGTTGTCACTCCCCATTTCTGCCTCTTCCCAGCTCCTGGAACTCATGAATCTACTTAATGTTTCTGGATTTGCCCATTTTGGACATTTCATATGAATGGAATCATCTAATATATGGTCTTTTGTGATTAGTTTCCTTGTCTTAGCATAACGTTTTCAACGTTCATCATGTGGCATGAATCAGTACTTCATTCCTTTTTAATGGCCAAATAAGATTCTACTGCAGGATGACTGGGCACAGTGGCACCTGTAGTCCCCACTGCTTGGGAGGCTGAGCCCAGGAGGATCCAGGGTATAGTGTGCTGTGATGGTGCCTGTGAGTAGCCACACTGTACTCCAGCCTGGGCAACACAGCCAGACCCCATCACTAAAACGAACAAGCAGACAACTTCCATTGCAGGGACAAACTGCATTTTGTTTATTCATTCATCAGCTGATGCGCATTTGGATTGTTTCCACTTTGGGCTATTATGAAAAATTCTTCCATCAGCATTTGTGCACAAGTTTTGTATGGACATACGTTTTCAGATCTCTTGGGTATATATGCAGGAGTGGAATTGCTGGGTCATATGGTCCCTCTGTGTTTAAGTTTTTGAGGGACCACTAGACTTTTTCCAAAAGGAACTATTTTTAGTTTTTTAACTAATATATAAACTCATTCTCATTGTTAAAAAAAAAAAAAGTCCTGGCCGGCTGCGGTGGCTCATGCCTGTAATCCTAGCACTTTGGGAGGCCAAGAGGGAAGGATCGCTTGAGGTCAGGAGTTCAAGACAAGCCTGAGCAAGAGCAAGATCCAGTGTCTATAAAAGAAATAGAAAAAACTGGCTGGGCATGGTTGGTGCACGCTTGTAGGCAGGAGAATCGCTTTAGCCCAGGAGTTTGAGGTTGTAGTGAGCGATCCTGGACAACAGAGTGATACTCTGTCTCCAATAAAAGAAAAAAAAAGTCCCAACATTCCAGTGAAATGTACATGTCCTCTCAATCACCACCCCCATCCCAGTCCTTTCCCAGGGTAACCCCTCTTATCCTTCCAGAACCTTTGCTATGCATTCACCAACACACACACACACACACAATTTTATGTATTTTCATATTCATGACATTTACTATATACCACATTCAATATGTCAGAAATATAGTGATAACTTGTTCTTCATTACCACAGCATAATGTCCCACGACACGGATAAACCACAGTTGATATAACCACTTACCCACTAGTGACTATATAGAGTTTGTTCCCAAGTGTTTCTGCCAGGACATTCTTGCAAGCAGTGAGTGGCTTTCTAGAGTAGATACTGCCAGGCAATAGGGTATGAAAAGTTTAGATCTTAGTAGATAATGCTTCCAATTTTTTTGTTCAATCAATTTATTTCTTCTTTTCCCCCAAGGAAGGCCTTTGTTGTGAATAAAAAAAAAAAAACTGAAGAAGAAAACGGAAACCAGAACTCAGGAGAAACACAATAATGCAAAAGAAAATACTCAAAAACATATATCTCTAATATGATATTGCATCCAAAAGGACCAGATGTTATTTCATTTTTTCACATGTGTCTTTTCTTTTTTTATTTATTGTATTTTATTTACAGATTGATGTATATGTATACATTGTGGAATGATTAAATCAAGCTAATTAACATACCCATCACCTCACATACTTACTTTTTTGTAGTGAGAACATTTAAAATCTACTCTCTTAGCAATTTTCAAGTATGCAGCACATTTTTTTTTTTTTTTTTTGAGACAGAGTCTCACTTTGTTGCCCGGGCTAGAGTGAGTGCTGTGGCGTCAGCCTAGCTCACAGCAACCTCAAACTCCTGGGCTCAAGCGATCCTACTGGCTCAGCCTCCCAGGTAGCTGGGATTACAGGCATGCGCCACCATGCCCGGCTAATTTTTTCTATATATATTTTTAGTTGTCCAGATAATTTATTTCTATTTTTAGTAGAGACGGGGTCTCTCTCAGGCTGATCTCAAACTCCTGACCTCAAGCGATCCACCCGCCTCGGCCTCCCAGAGGGCTAGGATTATAGGCGTGAGCCACCGCGCCTGGCCCTCAAGTATGCAGCACATTTTTATTAACTGTAGTCACCATGCTGTGCAATAGATCTCCAGAACTAAAATATTTTTTTCCCAATCCGTAGGCTTCTGTTTCCCTTTGTTGATTGTCTCCTTTGTTGTGCAGAAGCTTTTAGTTTGATGTGGTCTCACTTGTTTATTTTTGTTTTTGTGGACTGAGTTTTTTGTGTGATATCCAAAACACCATTGCCAAGGCCAATTCCAGGAGCTTTTCTCCTATGTTCTCTTCTAGGATTTTTATAGTTTCTAGTCATACTAGGTCTTTTATTCATTTTGAGTTGATTTTTCTGTATGGTATAAGATTAGGGTCTAATTTCACTCTTTTGCATGTGGAATTCCAGTTTTTCCTGCACCATTTATTGAAGAGAATATCCTTTCCCTATCATGTCTTCTCAGTGCCCTTATCAAAAATTAGTTGTTTGGATTTTTTCCTGGACTATTCTGTTTCACTGGTCTGTTTGTCTGTTTTTATGCCAGTACCATACTGTTTTGACTAGTATAGCTTCGTAATATAATTTTGTCAGGAAATGTGGTGCCTCCAATTTTGTTTTTCTTTCTCAGGGTCTTTTCTTTTTGGCTATTCAGGGTCTTTTATGTTTCCATACAAACTTTAGGACTTTTTTTCTATATCTGTGAAGAATGCCTTGGGATTTTGATAGGGAATGCATTGAATCTGTAGATTGCTTTGGGTAGTATGGACAATATCAATTCTTCCCATCTATGAGCATTGGATACCTTTCCATTTATTTGTGTCTTTTTTGATTCTTTTATCAGCGTTTTATAGTTATCAGTGTGCAAATCTCTCTCTCTCTCTTTTTTTTTTTTTTTTGAGACAGAGTCTCAGTCTGTTGCCTGGGCTAGAGTCTCATGGCGTCAGCCCAGCTCACAGCAACCTCAGACTCCTGGGCTCAAGTGATCCTCTTGCCTCAGCCTCCCAAGTAGGTGGGACCATGGGTGCGCACCACCACGCCCAGCTAATTTTTTCTATTTTTAGTAGGGACGGGGTCTTGCTCTTTCTCAGCCTGGTCTCAAACTCCTAAGCTCAAGCAATCCTCCCACCTTGGCCTCCCAGAATGCTAGGATTATAGGCGTCAGCCACCAAGCCTGGCTGCAGTGTGCAAATCTTTCACCTCCTTGGTTAAATTTATTCCTAGGTGGAATTGTTTTCTTGTTTCCCTTTGCAGTTAGGTGGTTATTTGTGTATAAAAACGTTAGAGATTTTTGTATGTTGATTTTGTATCCTGCAACTTTACTGAACTCATTTATTAGTTCTAACAATTTTTTTTTGTGGAATTTGTGGGGGTTTTCTTACATATAGGATTGTGTCATCTGCAAATAGAGATAATTTTACTCCTTTCTTTCTGATTTGGATGCCTTTTATTTCTTTCTCTTATCTGATTACTCTTGCCCGTACTTCCAGTACTGTGTTGAGTAGAGGTGCACGAGCGGGCATCCTTGCCTTGTACTGGATCTTAGTGGAAAATTTTGTACCCTTTCACCAACATTTCACCATCCAATCAATTTCTATTCCACTGGTATCTTATTACTGTCTTAATTTGCATTTCTCAGACCCTAGTGTAATCTATTCACATGTTTATTGACCAACTGGATTGATTTCCCTATATGTGATCTTGGCCACTATCATTGGGAGCTATTTGTGTTTTTCCTGCTGATGCCAGGAGTGAGTGCTTTATGCATTTTGACATCACTCCGTTCTCTGTTATATATGTTAAAAGTCTCTACTTCCCATCTATTATCTTGCTTTTTAGATTTATTTATAGTATCTTTTGTCATACAGAAGCTTTTTAAGAATTTGTATGTAATCAAATTTATGGCTTTTAAGAAAATATACACATCTTTATTTTTTAGCTTTATTGAGCTATGATTGACAGATTAAAAGATTGTATATATTTAAAGTATACAACGTGATGTTTTGATATATGTATATATTGTGAAATAATTACCATATTCAAGCTAATTAACCTATCCATCACCTCACATAGTTTCAGTTTTTCAGATGTGGTGAGAACACTTAAAATCTACTCTCCTAGCAAATTTCAAGTATACAATACATTATTATTAACTATAGTCATCATGCTGTGCATTGGGTCTTTAGAACTTAGTCATCTTGCAGGTGAAAGTTTGTACCCTTTGACTAACATCTTCCTATTTCCCCCACCCCCAGCCCCTGGCAACTATTCTTTTACTCTCTGTTTCTATGAGTGCAACTTTTTTTAGATCCCACATATAAGCAAGATCATATAGTATTTGTCTTTCTGTGTCTGGCTTATCTCACTTACTGTCCTCCAGGTTTGTCTATTTTGTTGTAAATGGCAGGATTTCCTTTCTTTTTAGGGCTAAAAAGTATTTATGTGTACATATATATATATATATATATATATATGTATTAATATCACACTTTTGGTCATTTGTTCTATGACGTGGAAGTAACCACGACTATAAGGATCAGAAGACTGGAAGGGCCGTAGGATGCAGTACCAGACCCTGTGTTCTGGGAATTGAACAGAGAATGGAAACTGAAAGTGGAAGTCAAGAAAAGGCAATGGAAGAAGAAAGCACCGAAAAGAAAAAGGAAGTAGAACAAAAGAAACAGTCTAGTCTCGAGTTAAAACAGGTGCTGCGGATGTTGCTAAGCAAGTAGACTTCTGGTTTGAGGGTGCAAATCTTCACAAGGATAGATTTCTTCGAGAGCAGATAGAAAAATCTAGAGGTGGATATGCTGACGTATCACTTATGCCTTTTGACAAAATGAAAAAATTGACTACTGATGGGAAGTTCATAGCCAGAGCTTTGCAAAGGTCAGCTGTTGCACAGCTGGATTTAGAAGGAGGAAAAAAGCCTCTGGGTGAAAGACCAAAGGGTGAGAATGAGAGGAGAGTGCATGTGGAGTTACTTCCCAAAAATGTTAATCACAGCTGGATTGCAAGCGTATCTGGGACATGTGGCAATGTTGTTTATATCAGCATACCACATTATAAGTCTACTGGAGATCCAGAGGGATTTGTCTTTGTGGAATTTGAAATAAAAGAACAAGCAGCAAAAGCTGCTGAGTTTCTTAAAAACTCACCAGAAGAAGCACCAAGAAAACCTCGCATCTTTCCCAAGAACGTAAAAAAATAAGTCCATTTCATCCTTAAGAGTGGCTGAAGACAAGAAAAAGAAAATAACAAAAGGAATAGTGAAGAAGGAAGACAATGTCCATGTAAAAGAGTTAAATATGGACACAAGCAATGTGAGTGTAAAATGAAAAGATCAAGAACCACATCTGAGGGCTCTGAAATAGAAACTACTGAACCCCAAAAGCAAGCCTCAGAGAAAAAGAAAATAATTAGAGAGTTGAAATATATTAGCTTACCTGAAGTCAGAACAGGGAAGAGGAAGAGAAGTAGCTCTGAAGCTACTCCCAGATCAAAAGTAAAGGAAATGGCTCAGAAAGACACCATTAAAAAAGAAACTTCAGGAGTTTCCAAAGAAAACAGAGATTTAGAAGTCTCTGCTGAAGACGAAAAGGATACTGGAGATGTAAAAGATGGTTCTCTCTTAAAAACAAAAAGGAAACGTAAAAAAAACATGAAGAGATAAAATGGGAGAAGAGGTTATAGCATTAACAGTACAACCAAAGAGTGAATGGATGGATTTGAAAAAAGAGTATTTAGCCCTACAGGAAGCTAGCATGGCGTCTTTGAGAAAGCAATATATATATTGCACTTTCTTTATCCATTCATCTGTCAGTGAACACTTAAGTTGTTTCCATATCTTGACAATTGTAAATAATGCAACGATGAACTTGGTAATGTAGATATCTCTTCGAGATCCTGTTTTTTTCCTTTGGATGTATACCCAGAAGTGAGACTGCTGGATCATATGATAGTTATATTTTTAACTTTTTGAGGAACTTCCATATTATTTTTCATAATGACTGTACCAACCTGTAGTCCCACAAACAATGTATGAGAGTTCCTTTTTCTCCACATCCTCACAAACACTTGTTATCTTTTGACATTTTTTCTTTTTCTTTTTCATTACTCACCATGATACTAATAAGGATTATCTTTTGACTTTTTTTTTTTGAGACAGAGTCTCGCTCTGTTGCCTGGGCTAGAGTGCCGTGGTGTTAGCCTAGCTCACAGCAACCTCAAACTCCCGGGCTCAAGCAATCCTCCTGCCTCAGCCTCCCAAGTAGCTGGGACTACAGGCATGTGCCACAATGCCCGGCTAATTTTTTCTATATATTTTTAGTTGTCCATATAATTTCTTCCTATTGTTTCAGTAAAGACGGGGTCTCACTCTTGCTCAGGCTGGTCTCTAACTCCTGAGCTGAAACAATCCGCTCACCTTGGCCTCCCAGAGTGCTAGGATTACAGGCGTGAGCCACCACGACTGGCCTTGCCTATGCTTTTGATGTCACATCCAAAAAACCATTGCTTAGACCATTGTCAAGGAGCTTTCTTCCTTTGTTTTCTTCTAGGATTTTTATGGTTTCAGGTCTTACAGTTAAGTCTAATCCATTTGGAGTTGCTTTTTGTGTATTGTGTAAGATAAAGGTCTAATTTCATTCTTTTGCATGTGGATATCCAGTTTTCCCCACACCATTTATTGAAGAGACTATTCTTTCCCTATTGTGTATTATTGGTGCCTTGTTGAAGATTAATTGGATGTATATGTATGGGTTTATTTCTGGGCTCTCTATTCTGTTTCATTGGTCTATTTGTCTGATTTTATGCCAGTACCATACTGCTTTGAATATAATTTAAAATCAGAAAATGTAACGCCTCCAGATTTGTTCTTATTGCTCAAGATTGTTTGACTATTTGAGGTCTTTTGTGGTTCCATATGAATTTTAGGATTATTTTTTCTATTTCTATGAAAAATGCCATTGAAATTTTGATAGGGACTGCATTGAATATGTAGATTGCTTTGAGTTATATGAACATCTTGACAATATTAATTTTTCTGACCCAAAAACACTGAATATCTTTCCATTTGCTTGTATCTTTTTCAGTTTCTTTTTATCAATGTTTTGTAGTTTTCAGTGTACAGATCTTTCACTTCCTTGGTTAAATTTATTCCTAAGTATTTTATTCTTTTTGACACTATTATAAATGAGATTATTTCTTTAATTTCTTTTGCAGATAGTTCATTGTTAGTGTATAGAAACACAACTGATTTTTGTATGCTGATTTTTTTTATCCTGCAATCTTACTAAATCTGTTTGTTAGTTCTAACAGGTTTTTGGTGGAGTCTTTAAGGTTTTCTATATATAAGATCAAGTCATCTGCAAACAGAGACAACTTTACTTCCTCCTTTTTGATTAGGATGACTTCTATTTCTTTTTCTTGCCTAATTTCTCCAGCTAGGAATTCCAGTATGATGTTGAATAGAAGTGGTGAGAGTGGACATCCTTGTTTTGTTTTTGATCTTAGAGGAAAAGCTTTCAGTTTTCACCTTTGAGCATGACGTTAGGCAAAGCCTTGTTTATATGACTGTCTTAGTCTATTTTGTGTTTCCAAAATGGAATACCTGTGGCTGGGTAATTTTTGTAAAGAAAAAAGGCTTAATTGACTTACAATCCTGTTAGCATCTGGTGAGGGCCTCAGGCTGCTGCCACTCATGGCAGGAGGCCAAGTGGAGGAGGTGTGCGTAGAGATCACAGGCAGAAGAGGAAGCAAGAGAGTGAGGGAGGAGGTGCCAGGCTGTTTTTGATAACCGGCTCTTGTGAGAAGTAATAGAGTAAGAACTCACTTACCCCCGCTCCCCAGGGAGGGCATTAGTCTATTCATAATTGATCTGTCCCCATGACCCAAACACCTCCCATTAAGCCTGACCTCCAGCATTGGGGATCAAATTTCAACATGAGATTTGGTGGGGACAAACGAACCATATCCAAACTATAGCAAGGGCCTTTATTATGTTGAAGTACATTCCTTCCATGTCTAATTTGTTGAGAGTTTTTATCATGAAAAGGTGTTGCATTTAGTCAAATGCTTTTTCTGCTTCATTGAGATGATCATATAATTTTTAATCCTTCATTCTGTTAATGTGGTTTATAACATTTATTGATTTGCATATGTTGAATCATCCTTGCATCCCAGGGATAAATCCCACTTGATTATGATGAATAATCCTTTTACTGTGCTATTGAATTTGGTTGGCTAGTATTTTGTTGAAGATTTTTGCATGTATGTTCATCAGGAATATTGGTCTTTAATTTTGTTTTCTTGTAGTGTCCTTGTCTGGCTTTGGTATCAGAGTGACACTGGTCTTGAAAAATGAGTTTGGAAGTGTTTCCACTTCTTCAATTTTGGAGAATAATTTGAGAAGGATTGGTATTAATTCTCTAAATGTTTGGTAGAATTCACCAGTGAAACTATCTGGTCTTAGGCTTTTCTTTTTGGGGGAGATTTTTGATTACTGATTCAATCTCCTTACTCATTATTAGTCTGTTCAGATTTTGTATTTCTTTGTGATTCCATCTTGGTAGGTTGTAATATGTCTAGGAATTTTTATATTTCTTCTCAGTTATCCTATCTGTTGGTGTTTAATGGTTCACAGTAATCTCTCAAGATCCTTTGTATTTCGTTGCTATTAGTTGAAATGTCTCCTCCATTTCTGATTATATTAATTTGAATCTTGTTTTCTCATGCTAGCCAAAAGTTTGTCAATTTTATCTTTTCAAAAAACAATTCTTATTTTTGTTGATCTTTTCTATTGTTTTTTCTAGTCTCTATTTCATGTATTCCTTCTCTGATCTTTTTATTTTCTTCCTTATGCTAATTTTGGGCTTATTGTTCTTTTTCTAGTTCCTTGACGTTTAAAGTTAGGTTGTTTATTTGACATTTTTCTTTTTTCTTTGTGTGGGTGTTTATCACCATTAGCTTCCCTCTTAGGAATGATTTTTAGTGCATTTCTTTCTTTCTTTTTTTTTTTTTTTGGAGACAGACTCTTGCTCTGTTGCCTGGGCTAGAGTGCAGTGGCATCATCATAGCTCACTGCAACCTCAAACTCCTGGGTTCAAGTGATTCTCCTGCTTCAGCCTCCCAGAGAGTTAGGATTACAGGCATAAGCCACTGCACCCAGCCTGTTTTCTAATTTTTAATAGAAATATGAGACTGTTCTTCCAGTGTATATTGCCAAATATCTTGAACACATGAAATGTAGTATATAATGCACAAGTACACAAACATAATCATAAAATATCATACTACCAATTAAAAAAATAAATTATATAAAGAGATACATATAAGACATTTGCTGAGCAAATTAAAAAAAATTATTGAGTTGAGATTTACATTTTAGTTATTAAATGGAAAAGTCATGTGCTATAATTCTGCAAAAACTCTAAGGAAACACTTTTGCAGTAACAAATAAACCCCACCATTTCCATGACTTAGTGCACTAGAAGTCCATTTCTCATACACAATACAGTCCAGTGCAGGGGTTCCTGGTTAGCATCACTTTCTATCTCGTGTCTTATGTTTCTACCATTCCTTAGAACCTCAGCATCCTCTGAATTCAGAAAGTATTAGTAGATGGGAAAAGAAACGGTGAAGCCTTATCCCAGAAATATCCCATATTCCTTTGGTGGGAGTTTAGAAATGTAGTCCCGGGCTGGGCAGCTGCTTCCCAGCAACAACTCTGTACTTGGACTCACACTGAGTCTTGCTGCGCACCCATGCATTATGAGTCTGCCAGACTCCTGTGTTCAGGGGCAATCGTGGGTGCCCCTGCAAACACAGAGGCTGGGAGTGGTAGGCACACGCTCACGTCTACACTCTCACTGTTCTGCTGGACTTCACTGTATTTTTATTCCCTCTGTTGTTTTCTTCCTTTCTGATGTTCTAAGATTTCTTCTTTTATCATTTATTTTCTGTTTGAAAAACCTCTTTTAGCCATTCCTTTAGGTCTGCTGGTGACAAACTTTGTAAGTTTTCCTTGATCTGGAAGATCTTGATATCTTCTTCATTCCTGAAGGATAATTTCTCTGGGTATAGAATTATGGATTGCCAATTTTTTCAGCACTTGAAAAATGCCATGACTCTTCCTTCTGGCCTCTGTGGTTTCTGATGCAAACTCTGCAGTCATCAAATTGTTTTTTCCCTGAAGGTAAGGTGTCATTTTTCTCTGGCTGCTTTCAAGAAGTTTTGGCCAGGCGCGGTGGCTCACACCTGTAATCCTAGCACTCTGGAAGGCTGAAGGGAAAGTATTGCTTGAGCTCAGGAGTTCAAGACCAGCCTGAGCAAGAGTAAGACCCCATATGTACTAAAAATAGAAAAAATCAGCCAGTCAACTAAAAATAGAAACAAAAAATTAGCTGGGTGTGGTGGCTAATACTTGGGAGGCTAAAGCAGGAGGATCACTTGAGCCCAGGAGTTTGAGGTTGCTGTGAGCTAGGCTGATGCCAAGGCACTCACTCTAGCTGGGGCAACAAAGCGAGACTCTGTCTCACAAAAAAAAAAAAAAAGAATTTTCTTTGTCTTTAGTTTTCAAAAGTTTCATTATGACATGTCTTAGCATGGATTTCTGGGGGGTTAGGTATCTTGTTTGGGGTTGGCTCAGTTTCTTGAATCTATAGATTTATATATTTTGCCAAATTTCCAGAATTTTTAGCCATTTCCTCAAATGCTTTTTCACCACACCTCTCTGTCCTCCTTCTGGAAATTCCAATGACACGAATATTATCTCTTTAGTTATAGGCCCACAGGTCGATAGCCCCACTGAGGCTCTGCTCAGTTTTTTTTTTTCAGTCTATGTTTTGTTGTTGTTGTTGTTCATACTGGGCAGTTTCTATTGTTCTATCTTCAAGTTCATTGAGTTTTTTTGTTTCAATTGTTGTAATTTTCAGTTCTAAAACTTCCATTTCATCCTTTTTTATGTCTTCTATTTCTTTGCTGAGTCTCCATTTTTTTGTTTGTTTCAAGTGGGTTTATGATTGCTCATTGAAGCATTTTTATGATAGCTGCTTTAAAATCCTCATGAGATCATTTTAACAACTGTGTCATCTCAGTATTGGTATTTGTTGATTGTTTTTTTCTCATTGAAGCTGACATTGTCTTGGTTCTTGGTATGACAAGTGATTTTTGGTTGTATCCTGGACATTTTGGGCATTATAAGAGTGGGTGTTATCTAAGTCTTGTTTTAGCAGGCCTCCTCTGACACTATTCCAAAGTGGGAGTGGATAGCACTGCCTTACTACTGCCAAATGAGGTGGAAATCCAAGTTTCCCACTTGTCTCTGTTGACACCTAAGGCAGGGGTTGGAGACTGGAGCACTTGCTACTGCTGGGGTCTTTTAATATTCTTATAGCTTTTTTTAAGGATTTACTTTTATTTAAATTATAATCAAATAATTTAAAGAGCCAAACAATTCTGCAAGACTTGTTACAAAAGCAGCAATTCCTGCCCTCATTCCCCGTCCTCCATTCTCTCTTCTACCTCTTTTGTTCACATTTACCTCTGTATGTGTAAATGACATGATTATATTGTTACTGTGTGAGTTTTCAGTTTTAGGAATTAGATACAGACTTCCCACTCTGGATGGTGTGGATTTAATTCCCTCACCACACATGCAAACACTCTTCCCATCCCTCCAGCCTCCACCAGTTACATTCACAGGCATGATCATCACACACTGCAGGCTTGAACTCCCTGGGTTCAAGCAATCCTCCCACCTCGCCAGCATGCCCAACTATGAAGCTATGTTATTGAGAGCATAAACATTTGAAGCTATATTATTATTTTCTCAGCAGATTGTTCCACCTATCAATATGAATTCCCTCTTTATCCCCTGTAATGCTTTTTTCCTTAAATTCTGTTCCATCTGATTTTTTTTTTTTTTTTTTTTGAGACAGAGTCTCACTCTGTCACCCAGGCTAGAGTGCCGTGGCGTCAGCCTAGCTCACAGCAACCTCAAACTCTGGGCTCAAGCAATCCTTCTGCCTCAGCCTCCCAGAGTGCTAGGATTACAGGTGTGAGCCACCTCACCCAGCCTCCATCTGATGTTAATCCAGCTATACTTGAGCACTAGGCCAGACTAAGGAGTCTAATCCAGCTTTTATGATGAGGAAGAATAATAACTTGGATCTAGTTTAAGGTAACTTTTACTTTGGTTTTCTCTCAAAACAATAAATAACTAGATCAAAGAATTTGCATAAGATGCAGATGCAGGAGGTGGAGGTGGCTCTTGGTTGTCCTCTTATTTCTCATGGGGATATGCCCAAAGTTTGATGGTCTTGCCTGCATGCATGGAGTAAGGTATCTGAGGTATAGAACTGTGATCTCACTTTAACACCAGAAACAACCAATGCTACTATTCACAGCAAAAATTCAACCCATAAAGGAGTATAGCCCACTGGGATGATGCCTGGATTCTTTCTGAGTCAGCATAGGGCAATCTCCTATCTGCCCCTATGCTGCAAGACCCAGGCATTTTCCATTTATGTTCTCTTGCAGGATCTTTGGGGACTGCCACAATCTGTTTGCCTACTGTCAGCATTTGCTTGATCTTTTTCTTTATTTTTAGTCTTTTTGGATTTTGTTTTATGTGCATTTCTTATAAATAAGATTATACTGGATTGTACTTGTTGGTTTTATTTATTTACTTATTTTTTGTTTTACTCAAACTGAAAATCCCTGTCAATCAATAGGTGAATTTAACTCATTTATATTTATTATGAGGACTGCTGTGTTTGGACTTATTCCCGTATACATTATAATTATCCTTTTGTTCTCTTTCATGACTTTTGTTAGATTGCTGGAATTGAAGTTCTGTTATTTTTCATGTGGTTTAGAATACATATATTCTGTTTTTAGTGTTCTACATTTTGGTTTTATGTTCTTTAACATACAAATTAAACATACATTTTTTTCATTTATACTGTTAAAAAAATGTCTTCCTAATGAAAAAAGAACAATAACATGCTTTGTATTCCCTTCACTCCACCCATGTTGATATAATCTGTGGTTTTCATTTCAGATTATTATTGAATTTTTTGCAATTAATATTTATTTAGATTCAACTTTTTTGCTTTTATTGCTCACCATCATACTCATTTTTCTTGTTTTTTTCTTTTTTATTTGATGATTTCTCTAATAATTCTTTCATAAAGTATCTGTTAATGGTAACCTTTGAGTCTTTTTATATCTGAAAATTTCTTAATTTTGTTCTCACATTTGAATGAGTGGCTATGTACAGAATTTTAGATTTCAAAATAATTTCCTCATCACAATGGAGACTTAAGAGCTGTACATATTACTGTATGTAAATATAATTCAGTTAAAGAAAATCCCTCTGAACTTTGAAAATATTTTTCTATTGTCTCTTAGCACCCAGTATTGCTGAGGATGAGCCTGCTGATAAAGTGATTCTAATTCTTTTGTGTGTGATCTGTTTTGGGTTTTTTTTTTTTTTCTTCCTCTTCTTCTTAGGTTTTCTCTTTATCCCTGGTGCTCTGAAATTTCAACAGTATGTGTCAAAATGAGGTCCTTTTTTCCCACTTATTCTACTTGACAATTGATAGGCTTTTTCAATCTGAAGAGCTATGTCTTTCTTCAATTCTGGGAAATTTTTCTTTAATTTTTTCCTTGAGTATTCTCTTTTCTCCATTTAATCTATTTTCTTCTTTTGGAATTCCTATTGGATGAATATTTGAACTTCTACATCTGTTCTCCTTATCCTTTTTTTATATATTTCATCTCTTGGTAATTTTGTAGTACATCCTAGTTGATCCCAGATCACTAACATATTTTTCAGCTTCATCCTTTCTGCTACTCATTCCATCTAATAAGCTTTTAATTTCAATGATAAAGTTTTTAATTCCCAAGGTATCTAGATTTTTCAATGCAATATCCTTTTGCATCTAATTATAGTTATCCTAAAACCCAGATGTATATGTAGCCCTATTTTTTCAGATATGAACTCCTTTTGCTGAGTTGTCAGTCTTTTCCCCCATGATATTTGCATTTTGCAAATATTTGGTTTTTCTTGGTTGTGAGTTTCCCTTTGGACCTGAGATTCCTTGTTAACTTGAATGACGTGCTTGCAAGGAGGGGCAGGACATGCAACCGTGACTGTGTAAAGTGGAATGGGGAAGGGATGGGATATGCTGCTTGACAGGATGAGCTAATAGTTAGCCTTCTGGATATAGACTGTTCCTGCTTCCTTAGGGAGCTGTCTGTCTCTGGAGCTTTGCCTTCACCTCTCACTGCTCCTGCCCATGGGCAGACACTTCTGTGGCTCACTGTCTGGCCTGAGGAAAACTCTCCTGGTTGTCCATTCTGTGATGCCCCAACCAGTCACAGTCAGTCAACCATGGACCCCTCCTGCCCCCAGTTCATAAGTTCTGGTCCAAAGCATCCCTAAAGCTGCTCCCACCTTTTGTAGCAGTCTTCTCTGGTAAGTTGGCCCATGGTTTCCATATTCAATATGATCCCATCTGCTTTTCATCTTTTATCATAGTTTTTGGTTCACTAGGTGTTCCCTGTATTTTCTAGGGGACAGATAAATCGGTTCAGATCATTCCAAGCAATATAAATTGAGCCTTGGAATAAAAGGAAACATGTACATGTGTATAGTCTGCCGTCTTGAACTGGAAGCTGGCAAACTCTTTGTATAGCCTATTTTAACACTTACCGCATTGAACTATAGTTATTTATTCCCCAGTGTTGCTCCCAAAGACACAGATACACCTGTGCTCATACTAGGATGCCTTTTAACTCCTGGTGCTTCACTGTTCTTGGAACTAATTTGATGAATGAATGAAGAAATGATTGTATCAGTGAGATTATAATGAGGATTCTAATTCTTTCCACATCATTTACAAGATCATTCCTCCTACCTGCCCCTCAGTTTTCCTATCTATAAAATTGGACAAAAGTTAGAGATCATTCATGTCATTTCAATCTGAAGGAATCCTAATAGTATTTCTTGTAGTGCAGGTATTCTAGCAATAAATTCTCTGTTTTTATTTATCTGGAAATGTCTTAATTTCTTCTTCACTTTTGAAGGACAATCTTGCTGGTATAGAATTTTTGATGGGAAGTCTTTTTCCTTCAATATATCACTGGAGAGTGTGTCTGGGGAGGACAGAATGACATGTCTGTCCCCAAATGCCCCATCATACTGACCAGTCCACAGTTCTACTCACTCCCACTGACTGCCACAAAGGGGACATAGTCTACTCTGGTTACTAGTATTGCCAAAAAAGGTGGGGAGGGGGACATAGTCATTTGTAAATCATTCATGAAAGACAAACTTTATTTTGATAATCTCAGAAATTGGCAAGGAAATAACCATAATGACAACAGTGTGTTTTCATGTGTTAAATCATCTTCAGCTGCATGATCTCATTGGGACCTCACAGCCACCCTGAAAGGTAGGCAGGGCAGGTAACTGCAGATCCACTTTACGGGGGACTTGTCGGAGGTGACCCGGCTTCCACACGGGACTGGTTCCTCCTAGATACCGCTCAGCTTCTGCTCCAGGTTCTTTAATGCCCCAGCTGTGCAGGGCTCTCACCAGACACGGGCAGATACCTTAACTTCCCCAGCTATAAAACAAGGGATCAAGAGCGACCCTCCCTCTGAACAAAGCACTGCATCAGAAGGACAGTTCTGGCGTGGGCAGGAAAAGGAGCTTCTCCTTGCTCCTCTCGCCAAGCCCCTGCTGGGAAAGGGTGGGGGAAGCAGCCACCACCCGCTTGTGCTCCTCTCTCTGCTGCTGACTGTTCTCCAGACAGAGGGGGCGCTGCACCTCCTCCCTCTGTGCCAGGCTTGGATCTAGGCCCAATCTGCCGCCCACACCACGAAGCCTTCTCCTCTTCTGAGCCTACACCAGTCCCCAGAGCAGGAGAGACTCATGCCGGGGCTACCGCCTCAATGTGCCAGCGACACATGGGGCACTTGGCTGTGTCCCTGAAGACCCGCCAGGCACAGGAGCTGCAGAAATGCGTGTGGCCACAGGGAACAAGGCAGGTGTTGGCAACATGGTGGAAGCAGACGGCACACTCCTCTCCCGATGTGGCTAGAAAGGGGGACAACATAGGTCAGGGCATGTGGGGGCAAGGGGTGGGCAGCCTACTCATGCTACAACCACAGGACAGAGAACTATGCAGTAATGGTTTGAAGAATATTACCTATGAGAAAATGCTTACAATGTGATCAAGTGAAAAAACATTGGGAAGAAAAGCATAATGTACATACATACATATCAAATTCCAATTTAGAGAAAACGAAAACAAACTTCAAACAATTCCCCGTATACACATATGTATATATCTACAACTCAAAGTATGGGGAGTAAATCCACCCAAGAGGTAATGGGTGACTTTTTTTAACTTTCTTCTTTGTCCTCTAATGTTTATTTTGACTTTGCAAAGTCTTTACAATGAGTGTGGATTGCTTTTATAAAGCAAGAACAAAATAACGTTAACTGCTCATAAATGTGCTCTTGTAACTTAGAGTTGGCCAATGTTCTAGAAGGCAGAGCTGTTAAATTGCTTTTAGGTTTCCAAGAGGGAGAGCCAAATCGTTGGGTCCGAAGCCCCTGGGAGACTTGACTGAGCAACAGGGCTCAGGCCTGTTTGCACCCCACTCCCGGGGGCCCGAGTCCTGACCCCGGGCTACTGACCTTCAGGCTCAAGCGCAGGCTTGTCGCTGAGGACCGACGGCACAGTTGTGGGGAACCGGCTGCCTGTGGGATCTAAGGCAGAGAGGAAAACTCAGAGCCCAAGAGAGCAAACCCAGGTGCCCATCCCACCCAGGCCCTGCAGCAAAGGCCTCCCTCCTTTCTTTTCTGGGTTACAGTGCTGGGGCTCCCAGCTGATTTTAAGACCCTGTCCTGGACCACTCCTTCCCCGGCTTCACCTAGCCCAGCCAACTCCTGGCCACGTTGATCCTTCCTCCTAAACCGCCCCTCCTCCAGGCCCGTCCTCTTTGCTCTCTGCTGCCCTGCCTGAGTGCGGACTCTCAGCGTGACCTTAGTTTCCAAACTCGGATATGTGTCCCAGAAGGCGGGGAGAACACAGGTGCTGGGGCCTACACCAGACCTGTCAAATCAGGTGCTCCAAGGCATGAGGCTCCAGAAGCTGTGGCAAACGATTTTAAAATCCAGTTCAGTGGGGGCAGGGATGGACTGCGAGTACTTTTTTTCCTTTTTGAGGCGGAGTCTCCCTCTGCCGCCCAGGCTGGAGTGCAGTGGTGCCGTCATAGCTCACTGCAGCCTCAAACTTCTGACCTCAAGTGATCCTCTCACCTCAGCCTCCTGAGTAGCTGGGGCTATTACTGCCTTTCTGCGCTCCCCTGAAATCCACTCTCCTCTGGAGCGGCAGAGGGGTGGCTCTGGTTTCTTTCCCCCTGCTGGTAGAATCCTTGCACCTCTAGCCCTCGCACTTAATGTCCCCTTTGCTTCCCGCCTTTGTCTCCAGTGAACTCCTACTTAGACTGCAACGGCCCGAATGTTTCTTCCTTTGTGAAACGTAATCAGTCCTGTAACAGATGTTTGGAGTGCTGGTCATATCTTACTCTTTAGGGACAAGGCTGCCCTCCCTATGACTAGGGTCTTGGGCGTGGGGCACCACCCGAGCCTCCATCTCCACCCGCTCCTCGGGGCTGTGCCTGGGTCCCCGCGGTTGTCTCACCCAGAAGCTCGATGGCCTTGGTGGTCCCGTACACGTCCATCACCGCCCAGAGCGGGGCGCCCATGAGCACGCCCTTGCGCAGCAGGAGCCGGCGGCCGGCGTTGACCTTGGCGAAGAGCCAGCCGCAGCGGTTCACCCAGAAGCGGACCACATCCCCCTCGAGCGCGCAGCCCTCGGGCAGCACGGCCGCCCACGTCGGGCTCTGCTCCTCCAGGTCCGGGCACACGAAGGGCGGCAGGCTGGGCGCGGACACGCGCGCGGGGTCCAGGCGCGTGAAGCCCACGCGGAGGCCGCCGCACCAGCCGCCCTCCTGTCGCAGCACGCGCAGGGCCACGCGCTCGCCCGGCAGCACCGGCCGCTGGCTGAACACGATGCCGTCGTGGAACGTGGCGCACCTGTGCGCGGTGCAGCCGCGGGTGTCCAGATGCACCTGCGCGCCCTTGGCCTCCGAGTGGAAGCGAAGCGCCTCTCCCGGGGAATTGCCGTCTGCGGGATGAGGAGGCAGGAGTGCAGAGTGTCAGTGTGGGCTGGGCCTGGACCCACCAGCACCCCAGAGTCCCCAGCCCCTGGGGTCACCTTGACACACCTGCAAACTCCAGAGCCACTTTGACACCCTCCCCCAGCAGCACTACGGGGCCACCTTGACCTACAGCCAGAGGACCATTTCCACGTCCCCAACCTCCCTGGGATCCCGCAACTCCACCACCACCACCCTCCCCAGAACCCCAGAGACCTGCTTAGAGCCAGGTGAGGAGCCCACTTTGCCTGTCCCAAGTCTGAGTTCACAACATTAACCTCCCCAAGCCTCAGGTCCCCTCCCTCCATCATGCTGTGACTACTAAAGGAACTGATGCCTGTTGGTGAGCCACCCATGATCAATCAATCCCGTTGTTGTTACATAGAAAGAGCAGGCTTGATGTGGAAACAACCCAAGTGCCCATGAATACATGAGCGGATTAATAAAATGTGGTACCATGGAATACTACTCAGCCATAAAAAATGGTGATCTAGTATCTTTTGTAACAACTTGGGGGGAACTGGAGACCATTCTTCTAAGTGAAGTATCACAAGAATGGAAAAACAAACAAAACCACATGTACTCAATGCTAAATGGAACTAATGGATCAACACTCATGTGCACATATGGAAGCAAAACTCAACGGAAATCAAGCAGGTGGGGGCGGGGGAATGGGTAAATTCACTCACCTAATGGCTACAATGCACACTATCTGGGTGTAGGGCACCATTATAACTTTGACTCAAAAACTGTACAAAATCAAATTATGTAACCAAAACATGTGTGCCCCCGTAATATCCTGAAATTAAAAAAAAAAAAAAAGCCAGAGCAGGTTTGGTTAGGCACGTGTGTGTGTATTATCCACATCTATTCTCTGTACACCCAGGGATGACGGGAGGGAATGGGCCACGTGCCAGCTGTGCTCCAGGTTTCCCCCTCTGCTTGTCTGACTTTCTCACTTTCCACACGGAACCTGCATTATTTGTGAAGGCCGTGGCCCCTGGTGATGGTGACATCCTTGTCCTGGGAGAGAAAGGGGGCCGGCTGCTTCCCATGGGGTAGGGGTACAGGCTGGAGAGGGGGTCCCAGGTCAGCCCCTCAAAATCATGGGCTGGCTCTGAAACCAGTGGACTTCCTGCATGACTGCACTCTGCAGCCAGGAGGGCAAAGCTCCTTGCTGGGCAGTCCTTCCTCTCAGTTCCCGCCTGGAGGAAGCCGGTGGAGTTTCCTGCCCCAGGACTGTGCTGCCCTTAGCCAGCCCTGAGGCCTAATCTCCTGCCAGCCCCTGCCATTCTCCGCCTGGCCCTGATCTTTCTGGCTTGGGGGAGGGGAGCTGGCTTACCCCTTGCTGTTAAAAACAAAAAGAGGTCAATTCAATCAAACTTGACCTAGAGGAACAAGGCCCCTCCCCACCCAGAGCAGGTCACCTTCCCCTGGAACCTCTGACCACATACATGCCTGCAAACTTCCAGCAGGGACCAGGGAGGGGAGGCTTAATCTGTTAGGCACCAGGGACACCCTTGAGGTCACAGTGAATCTGTCCCTGACCTCCACAGACCAAAGATAAGCCTACCTAAAATGCCCTTACTGGAGGCGTTAGGGACGAGCGCTCTCCCTGACTTTGGGACTTCCGAAGGGCCCTCCCAGAGCCCTGCCTATCTCACCCACTCTCTGACCGCACCGGCACCTTCCTGGAATGCCCACACCTCTCCCTCCTGTCCCGACAGGTCTGCCCGGACTCCCTGTCCCTCGAGGCTGTCCCTAAGCAAGAAGTTCCTGAGTCAGCACAAAGGGAGACCTGAAGCAGACTGGGGGGCCCTGACATCAAACCTGTCCTTGTGACCATTGTTGAGGCCACTTTGTGGAGGGCAGGGGCACAGTGATCAGCCATGTCTGACATGCGGATTCTAGTCCTGCCCTGCTGCTGACCCAGACAGGTCACTGTCTCCCAGGGCCCAGTCTCATTCACATACGAAAGTGATGTGCCGCCCACTCAAGGCCTGGAGTCTCGGGGCACCTGCCCGGGGATCCTGTTCACTGCCCACCTGGCAAGACAGGGGGCTGGGGGGGGGGGGCACCAGGTGTAACCAGCCAAAACCATGGAGGGTAGAGGCCACCCCCCTGGCTGGGTCACTTTCCATCCCTGAGCTGGGACCTGGAGAGAAGCCCTGGAGTGGGCTTGCAAAGGCACCCGAGCAATGGTCCTGGTCGAGGGGCAGCGTGGGAGATGGTGACCAGCATCTGAGCCCTGTCCACATGCCGCCACACCCAATCCTGCTGCCACCCCGAGAGGCAGACTGTGGGCAACCAGCCGGCCCTGGCCCCACAGCAACCAGGGGCAGAACTAGGGTCAAACAGGAGTCGCTCCAGCTCCACCCAGTGCAGCCCCTACACGGAAAGAAAGAACTTCTGCCCCGGCAGTGACACAGAGCCCCTCCACTTCCTGTACCCCTGGTCCAGGGACCAAGCTCAGGGGTCAGGGGAACTGGAGACCTGTCATGCTCGGCACCTTGGGCCTGGACAGTGACTAGCAGAGATGAGCCCGTCCTGGCTGTGGCTGGAGTTTCCACCCTACCCCCTGGGCAGGTGCCAGGGACAGAGGCTGACCCCCTGCAGGGGCGCGAGGGGAGGTGAGCTCACTGCCCCTGCACTTCCTGCGGGGGGGAGGGGAGTGAGGACCTGGCTGGCTGGGAGGCAGCCCAGGGAGGAGGAGGAACTCCCGGGGAATGGCCTTGGTGGCTACATGAGTCCCTCAGCGGGGCAGGGAGGGCCTGGGGAGCCCAAGAGAAGCAAGCCTTGCCCTGGATGGGAACTTGACAGTCTGCAAAGCTCACTCATAAGGAGCCTTCCCAGCAGCGTGGGAGCTATGCTGTCATGTCACCACAGTTAGAGGAGGGGGCCAAAGGGACATAGTTGTCTGCACAGGTCA
Source organism: Lemur catta (assembly GCF_020740605.2). NCBI lineage: Eukaryota > Metazoa > Chordata > Mammalia > Primates > Lemuridae > Lemur > Lemur catta. The sequence continues at coordinate 71,285,856 of NC_059131.1, forward strand.
CTTTGCGGCCAGGACACTTCAGTACCCTCCTCTCTGCTGCACACCCAGGCTCTGCTCCCTACTCAGGCAGCCCCTCAGGACCTGCCTGAGTGTGGCCCTTGCAAGGCGCCTCTGGCTGGGGAACAAAGGGCCACTGGGGCTCAGTCTCCCCCCACGCACTCTCCCGCGTGGCGGTTCAAAGCACGGCCGAGACTGCATGGGGCTGCAACCCTCCCTCGCCCTGCCAGCCCCGCAAAGGCCTGCAGGCTGCATCCACCTACTTTGCCCAGGACTCTGCTGCCTGAGTTTGGAGCCAGGTCTCAGTGGCATGAAAGGTGTGACCAGCCACCTCTACTCTGCCTGCCTTCTCCCACATGGACTGCAGGGGTCCTCCCACCCTTTGACTGGGGCCACCCAGGCCACCCACTCCCAGGGTGGGTTGTGTGGGAGGTGGCCACAGGCCAAATGTGGCTCTCCAAGCAGGCCTGTCCCCAGTGGCTGGGCTGGCACAGGGTTCAGAGCCCCAAGTGCCTGAGCAACATCACCTTTTTATCGGCCCCATTTTCAGGCAGGATCCTGAGACTCAGAGAAGTGGAGTGACGGAGTGACAGAGTGACGTGTCCATAGAGGACGCTGTCCAATTACGCTGCCTGCCCCCACCTTCCCCTGCTGCTGTGGGGTGGGACCAAGTGCGGGGCTGGACAGGGATCCACCCTGGCTGCCAGGAAGTCCAGGGAACACAAGTCAGAGTCTTAGGCGTCTCCACCCCTGGACAGGTAGAGTCAAATTACAGACTCTCCAGGCTCTCAGAATTCGAGTGATACGGGGTCAGCACCCAGCTGCCGCCTCTGTGGGTCTTCATCCTCTTCATCACCACCCCTCCAGCTGCAGCCTGTCAGGGTGCCAGGCGCTGATAAGCACGTGCAGCCTCCTTCACTTTTCCCGCCACCCTCCTGGGGAAGCACTCAGAGCCTAGAAAGGCTGTGCAAGTCCACGTTCCTGCAGGCAGAAGTGGGGACCCCAGACCCAGCTCCCAGTCCCCACACTCCCACGCTGCCTCCGTTATGGCACGTCATTGCCCTGCCTGGAATCCAAACAGTGGCTGCAGCAGCGGCGGTGCTGGGTGCAGCCCGCGGCTCGTGCATGAGCCTTGGGTGCCCACCAGGAGGACAAGGGCCCTGAGCCCCAGCTCCTTTACCTGGGAGGGCAGATCCAGAGATGTGCAGCCCCAGTCTCTGGTGATAAAAGACCAGGTCCTCCATCCCCACCCACACACAGCCCTTCCACTAAGGGATGCCAGTGGCCTTGGGTGAGGCTCGCAGAGAACCTTCGTGCTTATTACCCTTTGGATTTGTGTGTTCTACCAGCCCTGTAAGCCTGTCCCCAGCCTGCAGATGAGGAAACTGAGGCCCAAGGACAAAGCGACTTGCCCAAGATCCCACAGCTGGACTTGGCAGAACTGGAATCCTACCAGGCCCCGTAGACTTTACACTGACCACATCTCTACCTCCTGGAACTTCTACCCCAGCAATGACAGAGCCCCCTCCACTTCCTGCACCCCTGGTCCAGGGACCAAGCTCAGGGCTTGTAGGAGGTCTACTTACTGGCCTCGGAGCAGAGCTGGGCACCCATCAGCCTGCGGTCCTTGGGCACAGGTTCCCAGGTCTAGCAGGAACTGTCTAGAGAAGGCCACTGGACAGGTTTCCAAAGACTCGGCAGGTCCTCTTTTTATGGGCCACAGGGATCACGTTACAGGGTTGATGATTAATTAGATGTTGCTGTCATGCATTACCATATACAGGGAATTTCCTGGTGATTTCCTGCTGAGTTCTCCTGGCTTGCAGCTGGCTGGCCTGAGAGAAGGAAACAGAGAGTGGGGACCTGGCCCTGGTAGGTCTTCCAGCAGCCTTCTCTCTTACTTCCAGCCAGTCTCAACCTAGCTGTGCATTATAATTGCCCAAGGTGCGTTAATAAGTACCTATGCCCAGCCCTGCCCCCAAAGGCTCTAGTCCACAGGGCTGGGGTGAGGCCCCGGCATCAGGAGTTTTAAGAAGCATCTTGCATCATTCTAAGGTGGAGATTCGCTGGTACAGACCGCCGGCACACACAAGGTGCTCGATCAGTATTGCTGAAGCGGATTGAATTGAATCAGCTCCATCCTAGGACCTGTGAAGTTACACCTACCCTGGGTCTCTAGCAGACACAAGAGGGTTAAGCAGACAGAAGAGGAGAGTGGTTGATCATTCCCCCAGCCTTGCTGAAGCTAGAATTCCACTTTCTGGAAGCCACCACAAAATGCAAATAGCCCCACAGAAGGTCACAGTGAAGGCCTGGCTCCCAGTGTGTTAGCTCTGGCAAAGAAGTCAGAGATGTTCTGCCCCTGTGACTTCTGTTAGGGAAACTGAGGCTCATGGAGGGAAGAGGCTTGCTCTAACCTAGTGCTTCTCACCTTGCCACGTTCACACGAATCTCCTGGAGACCCGTTAAAATGCAAAGTGATCAGAAAGTTGGGGGCCCTGCCTGGGATTCTGCTTTTCTAACCAGGTGGTTCTGTGGCCCTTACTTTAGGAGGCAAGGCCCTGGGTTGATTTGGAAGCTTGTGAGTACCCTGGCCCTCAACCTCCAGGCTAGGCCCTTCCCAAGACCCCAGATCAAGGCCACGATCAGTGACTATTCTGGACTTAGCAAGGGATGGGTGGCCCCATGCATGCCCATGGGGAGCAGGAAATGAGGGTGCATTGCCTGGTCTGGGGAGGTTGGCTAGGATAGCAGAGCAGGGGGAGTTTGGAGACCCAGGTTGTCCCCCTGTGTTACCTTGGGCAGCTCCCTTGCCCCCCTTGGCCCTGGTGTTCCTGTGTGTAAAACAGGAAGCCAGGATGAGCTGGTCTGTGGGTCCCTTCCAGCCCTGACATGCTGTGACTTTGGTCTTAGTGAGGGTGTGAGGGTGACAACAGCTTTGCCCAGGTTGACTTCCAAAGACATTGCGGCAACCCTGGCCCTCCTCTCCCACACCACACCCCTGCCAAGCTCCCTCAGTTTCTCCACTAGAAGCAAAGGCCCAGTCTTCCAAAGGCCAAAGTCAAACAAGTGAGGAGTCAATGCCAGTCACAACGGGCCCAAGGTTGATGGTTCCTGCTGGCCCAGCCCTGTGGTTTATGGTTCTGGCTGGGCAGCCTGAGGGATTCAGGCTCAGGGCACCCCCGTCCCCCCCCAAGGCCCTCTGGCAGCCCCACCAGTCTCTGGGCAGTGCTGGGGCCCAGAGATCCCTCCTTTTCCCTCCTCCCCCTCCCCAGCTCCACCTGCAGTGCTGGCTGCCCTGGGTGGTTACCCTTGGCTGGAGCCAAGAGCACCTTGTTGATAAACCACATTCCCACAAAAGAGATATGTATGGCATCTTATCGGGGAAATCAGGGCTGGAGCCTCAGCCTGCCTGGAAAATTACTGGCCAAGTTGTGGATGTCAGGCTGCCCAAGCCAGCTGGCGGGGGTGGGGTGGTCCCATCTGCAGGACTTTGGGTGGTGGGGAGGGGACATTCTGAGAGACTGAAGCTCGCCTTAGGCCTGGTGTGTAGGGGACAGGAATGCCCAGGCAGGTCCCCCACCACATACTCCCGTGTTTATTTATCTAACAAACTAACAGAGTTCAGCACACACTACCCGAAAGTATGGCCCCTTGGCATCTGAGAAAACAGCAGATTAGGAAAGCCACTCTCACCTTCCCTTTGCCCTTCTCCCCTGAGAGTACTGAGTAGTACATAAGCCCCTCATTACCACCCTTATCTCTGAAGACACAGGGACAGAGAGAAGAATCGGAACAAAGCGGCCTGGCTGAGCCGCCCAGTTTACTACCAGTAGCCCCTCCCCCCGCTGGTGTGGGAGAGGAGGGCCAGGGTTGCCGCAATGTCTTTGGAAGTCAACCTGGGCAAAGCTGTTGTCACCCTCACACCCTCACTAAGACCAAAGTCACAGCATGTCAGGGCTGGAAGGGACCCACAGACCAGCTCATCCTGGCTTCCTGTTTTACACACAGGAACACCAGGGCCAAGGGGGGCAAGGGAGCTGCCCAAGGTAACACAGGGGGACAACCTGGGTCTCCAAACTCTCCCCCATTTGCCCAGTCATGCTTCTGTACAACTGTCCACTCTTCGCCAAACCAAAGCCTAAAACACACAGCTTTCCCTGTTTCTTGCATCTTCATTTCTGTGTCTCGTAAAACTTACATTAAATAATTGGTTTGCTCTTCTCTTGCTGATCTGTCTTTTGTTATACAGGGAAGCCATGAACCTCGTGATGGGTGAGAAAAGACAGCACTTTTTCTCCCCTAAAAACCACTACTGTTCCAAGTTCAGTATTTACTTGATAATCCTCATGGCGACTCTCCATGGCGACTCATTCCCATTTTACAGATGGAGAAACTGAGGCACAAAAAGGTTAAGCAATTTGTTCACGCCCACAAGGCAGGAAGTGACAGAACCAGGCTTTGTGGCGCGGTGGCCCGCCTGCCCCTCGGAAGCGTCTGCTGACAGTGAGTGTCTCCCCGCCGGAGCGGCTGACAGACAGCGGCAGCGTCACAGACAGCGGCTAACTAGCTGGTTCCCTGAGCGTGAGGCGGAGTCTGTCCCACGATAGAGACTGCACCCTGCCTTCCCCTCTAGTGCCATCAGCAACGCAAGGCTGTGGCCGGCGAGCTGTGGCTGCCCAGGCTTGTCCCAAGAAGGGAGGGACCGGCCCTCAGCGGGGAGGGCGGCCTCCCGACTGCGCGGTGATTGGGCGGCCCCTGTTGGCGGCAGTCGGTACTGCAGGAGGCGCGGAGGCCGAGGAGTGCCCGCCGGGGAGGGGAGGTGGGGGCTGAGGCTTCGGAGCCCTCTGCACCGCCTCCCCCCACCCCGCACCCCCCGACACACTCCCTCCTTCCCCAGGCTGAGCTGTCGCCTCATTGGGACCCTTCAGTGGCAGTCAGCCTTGTTTGCCAAGGGCCCCATTATTATTACTAAGTGCCTTCACATGCATCATAAAAGATGCCTCCAGCGCTCTGAGAAGGAGCCGGACAGAGGAGGAAGCCTGGGCTCGCCCCAGGGTTCATGCCAGCCTGCTGCCGAGCAGGAGGGGGAACCCAGCCCAAACTGCGACACTGTCATGCAGTCCAGCCCTGCGTGGCCCCTGCCAGCAAGGCCCTGGGACCCCTGCCGTCGTGCACTTGGCCTGCACCCATCGGTTTCCCCCCAGGCTGGAATTTCAGAGGGCACGGGGCTGCCACGCCTGGAAACCGGCGCTGGAACAATCAGGGCGTGGGCGCAGCGGGCGGTCGGCAAGGACTCGCCCGCGCCAAGCAGTGCAGTGTGGCAGCCACTTTACAGTTGCCTGTCCGCCTGCCACATGACCCAGCCTTTCCACTCCCAGGTGCAGAACTAGGTGTGAATGTCCGCAAAGTCTGGCACACAAATGTTCAGAGCAGCGTTCTGCGTCGTAACAGCCCCAGACAACAACACGAAGTTCGGGCCAGCCGGACCCGTGGTGCTCCAAGCCGGAATAATGCTCCCTTGGGGCGCTGGCGACCGCGGAGCCCCCGGGGGCTGGGAAAGTCCTGCGCCTTGATCGGGCGGTGAGGACACAGGTGCGTATACGTCAGGAAAGAGCCTTCCGTCAGCCCTTCGGGTGGCATGTAAATTGCACCTTAACTGTATATTGGATAAATCCCCTCGCCGCCCGACAGACGGGTTCTGCCCGCGCTGTGGATTCGGCGAGCGGCCGCCTCCCTCGGACACCCGCCCGGGAGCCGCAAGGCTTGGCCAGCACCGCCGCCTGGTGGACAGAAGCGGAACTGACCGCCGGCCCAATACCCTGGAAGCAAACGGTCCCGCCACCACGGCTCCAGCCGCCGCTGCACCTGCGTCGCCGCTGCACTGCTCTCAGCCAGGTTGGCCTGGCCCTGAGCACCCAGTAACGCTGGAAGGCCACCAAACCCTCTGGGTCAATAGCTGGAGCCCACCTTGGGCCTTAGGGGCTAGAGGACAGGAGAGGGCCAATGTGTGCCAGCACGGCACTGGTCCCTAGTTAGGTCTGTGCTGTCACTTCTGCCCTGCCTGCCCTGCTCTGGTCTTCCTGGATCCTGATTCTGCTGTGCACCTCCACAGCCCTAGTACCTTCTGGCTCCTGCCCGGCCAGCACCTGAGTTCCTAGCGGGGTGTCGGGGGGAGCTAGCAGGGAGCATGCCAGAGAGGGGAACCTGGGGAGGGGGCACAGCTTCCAAGCCTGGTGTGGCTGCTCAAGGGGTGGGAAGGGGCAACGGGGAGGCGGCCCCCTTCTTCTTTTGGTTTCTTGTTTTCCTTCTCCCTGTTCCCCTGTCATCCCACACACAGCTGTCAGGGTGTCTGTGCTGGGAAGACCATGGTGCCTGCCCGTGTGTGTGTGTGTGTGTGTGTGTGTGTGTGTGTGTTCAACAGGAATTAATTTGGTCCCTACTGCATACCAAGCACTGTCCCAGTTCTGGGTAAGAGAGACTGAAGAAAACACAATTCTCACCCCTCAGCCACGTCATGTATGCCCTGGTATTCAGGTTAGTGCTACAAGAGGGCCTAGGAAACTGAGGCCTAGGAAACTGGAGGTGTTGGGGTTGTTCTGTGGAGCAACAGATATTAAAATTGAGCCCCGAAAGGTAAATAGGATTTCAACAGCCAAGAAAGGAAAGAAGGCATCCAGGCAGAAGAAACAGCATATGCAAAGGCATAGAAATGTCGTCGTGCACAGCCAGTTAGGATTAGGGGTGCTCACATATAAGAGAACATCCAGGCCGGGTACGGTGGCTCACACCTGTAATCCCTAGCACTCTGGGAGGCCAAGGTGGGCAGATCATTTGAGCTCAGGAGTTCGAGACCAGCCTGAGCAAGAGTGAGACCCCGTCTCTACTAAAAATAGAAAGAAATTATATGGACAGATAAACATATATATAGAAAAAATTAGCCGGGCATGGTGGCGCATGCCTGTAGTCCCAGCTACTCGGGAGACTGAGGCAGGAGGATTGCTTGAGCCCAGGAGTTTGAGGTTGCTGTGAGCTAGGCTGACGCCATGGCACTCTAGCCCAGGCAATAGAGTGAGACTCTGTCTCAAAAAAAAAAAAAAAAAAAAAGAACATCCAAAAGAACAGTGGCTTAGACTGTTCATAAATGAACAGAGGTGTTCATTTATTTTTCACATAAAATAAGTTGAAGGTAGACCATTCACGGTAGCCATGACAGCTCTATGGCCATAGTGAACCCAGGCTCTCTCTACTCTTCTGCTCCACCATTTTAGCATTGGCCTCCATTCTCCAGCTCACTTTGTAGACCAAGAGGGATGCTGGAGCTCCAGCCAGCACATCAGAGTTCCAGGCATCAGGAAGGAGACAGACCCAACGGGCATTCCTCTGAGCTAAGACAACTCCCTAGTAAGCTGCTTTACTGGTGGGCTTATATAACCCTTTCATTTATATCTCTTTGGCCAGAACTTTGTCACATGGCCATAGCTAGCTGCAAGGGAAGCTAGAAAATGTAGTCTTTATTGGAAGGAGCAGCTAAAAATTAGGGTTCTATTATTAAGGAAGAAGGAGAAACTGAATGTGGTCCTTCCATGTGGGGAGGAGGCAGCAGGGCAACAAAGGCCGTGCTAAGGAAAGTTGGACTCTATTCTGTAGAAAACAGGGAATTGCTGAAGGATTCTGGGCAAGAGCCAAGGGTCAAGGGACCTGGAGCCCTCTGCTTTGGGGGAAGAGCCATCGGGCAGAAAGCGGAAGCATGCATGGAAAGGAGAAGTGTTAGGAGGTGATGAGGGCACGAGGTAGGGAAGGGAATCATAGGAGAGCTGAGGCTAAGCCCGGTGACAGTGGAAGGTGGTGCCAGGTCCCGGCGGGGGGACACAGACCTGCTGAAGGTAGGCATACGGCAAGTGCTGGGTATTTGTGTCTGAGGTGGCTATAAGCCATCAAGTCAGATGGCTCAAAGGCAGCTAAGAATCCACGTGGAAGCTTAGACACGAAGACAGGGGTGGGGACATAGATCCAGGAGTGACCAGTCACCCAGGGATGAGTGACAGCACCCAGGCAGGGCGTCCAGTTGTTCAACATTAGAAATCCGAGGACTCTCCAGAGCTGCTAGGGAAGGAGGACAATGGAGTGATTAAGTGCACAAGTTTTGGGGCCAGACAGAGGTGGGTTTGAATCTGGACTTCACCAATTAATAGCCACAGCCCTTGGGCGGGCTGGCACTTTCTAAACCATAGCTTTCTCACCTGCAAAATGGGAATAGAGAAGCCTACCTTGAGGGCCGGAAGGAGGATCGAATGAGTAATGAGTGTTGAGCCCATTTCCACACCGGGAACTGCACTCAGCAGGAAATGCCAGCTCTCACCATTGAAGGGGCGGCCCTCCCCTTACCCAGGGGGACATCGGTGTTCCTTACAGTCCTCCTGCTGGAGCCTTCATGGCTCCCTCTGGAGTGACTCACAGCATTGTGCCTCTCTGGGCCCTGAGGACCTTGGAGCCAGCAAGGCCAGGGCAGGCCCTGGCTCCACCGAACCTCCTGGCAGGGGCATCTGCACCCCAAGCCAGGCAGATCGGAGGGGAGTTACACCTCCTGCCAGGCGGAGGAAGGGCCCACAGCGGGACATGGCGTGCCAGCTTCCTTAAAGGGCAAAGCACGGAAGGTCACACATCATCCAAACTTCAGCTCGCCTCCCATTGGCCAAAACTTAGTCGGGTAGCCACACTTAGCTGCAGGGAACAGACATGTAGCCTTTATTCTGGGCAGTGATGTGCCCCGCTAGACATTGGCATGTTCCAATATTACAAGAGAGGAGGAGAGGATGGATACTGTGGGGTGCAGGGAAAGAGAGAGGGCATGGCAGCCCAGCGGCATAGGGGGCAGGCAGGCTTTGAGCCCCAGAGAGCGCAGGCATGTGGGGGCTCCCGCGGGCACAGTGTGTGCCACCTGGCACCGAGCCCGCGTGGACTCTGTTGCGAGGGCATTGCAGGAAGGTGGGTACAGGAGCTGTTGTTGCTGAGAACTAGCTCCGCCAGCCAGGAGGAAAAATTGCCAGCGTTTCCAGCAGATTTTTTCGAGATCCCTGGAGGTCCTTCTGGCCCCTCACCAAGTCCAAAATAGCAGAGAGTAAGGAATATCTTCCTTCCGCTCCTTTGAGTTCTTGCCCATTGTCAGGGTTCATTGTGGCCATTGTCTCTACTGCCTGGGCCTCGGGAAAGGAGTGACCATTTCCCGGGCCCCTACCTTGGCAGAGCTTCCACCATGGCAGAGCTAGGACACCCAATGTCCCCAGCAAAGTTTGGGCTGCAGCCCATCCTGTCTCCCTAGGAGCCTCTCCCGTCTGCCGCTGAGCGGTACGGATGCTCCTTCACAATGGAGTGTCTGCCCACGCTGGGCTGCCCCTGTTGACTGCTGCTGCCGTCTGCTCCTCCTTGTGTGTGAGGATACGTGACGGAGGGAAGGAAGACAGGGTCCTCAAATTCTATCTTAGTGAGTCTCAGTTGTCCTTGGGATGGATGTCACCGTGGATCTTCAGCAGCTAAATGCGAGCACGTGCTGCGGGCACCACACGTGTGTGCACAAATAAACCGCGCTGTGCCTTTCATCCTTCCCGTTTGTGAGTGGACACGGGCCTACTTCTCAGCGTGTGCCTCCACTGGGGACTTCAGTAACCCAACGGTTCTTTCAGACAGACAGTCTGCCTGCAGTCAGCCAACACCATTTTCAAGGGCCCTGTAACATTTCTGCCAGCAGGACGTCTCACTGTTCACTCTGTGTAAGCCACAGCCTTCCTCCACCCCACAGACCTTGCTCTCACCCTCTCTCAGAGCCGGCTCCAATCTCCTCTCCCACAAATCCCCATTTGTTCCTCACGCAGAGCAGTTCAGCGCCCCCTCTGAACCAATACTAACCCCAGGCCTAACTTTGCAGGACCCCAGAACTCCCTGAGGTGCTCTACCAAACATCCAGACCACTGCTTTCGGATTCTGGCAGCACCATGGACTAAACTTACACCGGTGCCACTTCCACAGCAAACACCAAGAGATTCAGACCAAAACATAACTGAAAAGACGCTAGAACCAAGGAAAAAGTTCCAGCATTCAACAGTGCAATAGGGAAACTATAGTTAACAATAATTTATTATATTTCAAAATAGCTAGAAGCTTTCAAATGTTCCCAACATAAAGCAATGATAAATGTTTCAGGTGAATCATGTCCCAATTACCCTGATTTGATCATTATATGTTATATGCTTGTATCAAAATATAACATGTACTCCATGAATATGTACAATTATTATGCATCAATAAAAATTTTTTTTAAAAGACATTAGAACCACAGTGGGACTTGAAAAATGGGTGGAGGAATACCAAGATGTCAGCGCACAGAGACAACCTAGAGCCAGAGTTGGGCTTTGGCCTAGGTGGCCCAGTGGGGAACTGAACTTGGATATGAGCTCAAATGACAGGAGCTGTCACTTGGGTGTCAATACCCACCCAGGATCAAGAGGTGTGGCCTTAAGGAGAAATGGAACTGAGACCCCTGTAGAAAGCTAGAATCCCAGAAGGCTGCCCCTCAGGAAAGAATCTACCCACCAAAGGAAGTAACAATCTTTTTTTTTTTTTTTTTGAGACAGGGTCTTGCTCTGTTGCCCAGGCTGGAGTGCTGTGGTATCATCATAGCTCACAGCAACCTCAAACTCCTAGGCTCAGGCAATCCTCCTGCCTCAACCTCCCAAGTAGCTGGGACTACAGGCGTGTGCCACCATACCTGGCTAATTTTTCTATTTTTTGAAGAGACAAGGTCTCGCTTTGTTGCCCAGGCTGGTCTGGAACTCCTGGCCTCAAGTGATCCTCTTACCTTGGCCTCCCAAAGTGCTAGGATTACAGGCATGAGCCACTGTGTCTGGCCTAGAAAATTTGATCAATCTAACAGACACTACCAAAAGAAGGAAAGAACCAAAGCAAACACATGGTATATATAACATAAATAAAATGGCAGAATTAAATCCAAATATATCAATATTAATAAATGGACTAAATTTTCCATTTAAATAACAGAGATTCTCAGATTATATTTTAAAAACTCTAGCCATATGCATTTTTTTTTTCTTTTTTGAGGCAGGGTCTCCCTCTATTGCCTAGGCTAGAGTGCAGTGGTGTCATCATAGCTCACTGCAACCTCCAATTCCTGGGCTGAAACAATCCTCCTGCCTCAGCCTCCCCAGTAGCTGGGACTATAGGTATGTGCCACCATGCCCAGGTAATTTTTCTATTTTTTGAAGAGACAGGGTCTCGCTCTTGCACAGGCTGGTCTCGAACTCGTGGCCTCAAGCAATCTGCCTGCCTCGGCCTCCCAGAGTGAAAGGATTACAGGCATGAGCCACCATTCCCAGCTCTAGCCATATGCTATTTATAAGAGATACACCTAAAACATAGTACAGAAATACTGAAAGTATTTTACTAAGCAGATACTAAACAAAATAAAGATGGTATGGCAATATTAATATTAGACTTCAAAATAGACTACAAGGCAAAAGTCATTACTAGGGAAAAAGGTGTCATTGTATAATGATAAAAGGAATAATTCACCAATAGGCTAATACAATCTTGCACCTATGATTGTACCTAATAACTTCAAAAAATATAAAGTAAATATTTACAGAATAACCAGGAAAAATTGACAAAGTGACAATCACAGTAAGAGATTTCAAACAAAGGGCTATTGACTCTAGGCCTCCATGTTAGAATCACAGACACTTTTTTTTTTTTTTTTTGAGATGGGGCCTTGCTGTTGCCCAGGCTAGATTTTTTTTTTTTTTAATCTAAAAAATTTTTGTCCAGCTAATTTCTTCTCTTTTTAGTAGAGACGGGGTCTTGCTCTTGCTCAGGCTGGTCTTGAACTCCTGAGCTCAAACAATCCGCCCGCCTCGGCCTCCCAGAGTGCTAGGATTACAGGCGTGAGCCACCAGGCCCGGCCCCAGGCTAGTTTTGAACCCCTGGGCTAAGGGGATCGATCCTCCTGCCCCAGTCTCTGAGTAGCCGGGATTACAGGTGCACCACCACACCCAGCTCACAGACGCTTTAAGATTACAATTTTCCTTCAGTAGGATCTAATTCTAAACATAATTTCTTCACTTGCCAGTCTGTGTAAACTGGAGGAGGCAGTACAGAAGTTCATCTTCACACTGGCTGAATAATTGCACACCTGTTAGGCAGCATAAATGTGCAGAGCCAGATGTTTTTTGCCAAAATCGTCATTTCTTTCTGCCACAAATGCATGAGACTCAAAGGGTGGCAGCTGTCCTAAATGGGTTTCCTTTAAACCTACAGGAGCACCTACTTTACATTAAGTGTAGCTGTGCTCCTTCATACATGGGTTGCAATAATCTGAGGCTTTTTTTCAATTAAATCATATTTTCCAAATACTTACAGATGCTTGGATGTGTACTGTATGTTCACATATTATAACTTAGCAAAGGAGAGTACTTTGAAAAAAAACTTCAAAGGTACCTCATTCAACCTGGGATTTACAGATAAGGAAACAGATCCAGAGAGAGTAATGAGCTTCCCAGAGCCCTAAAGCTAGTGTGTGACTGAGAGGCAACAGCACCAACCCTCTGATTCCACCTCAGTCTCACCCCACCTTCCAAGCAGGAAGAAAAAAGGAAGTGACAAAGAGGAAGGGGCGGGGCCTATATCAGGAAAGTCAAACTCCCAGAAATCCCCAGCTGACTTCTACTTACATCTCATTGGCCAGTACTGCCAAGCCTACCCCTAGCTGCAAGGGATGCTGGGAAATGAAATTTTTTTGCCAACTGCCCTCCCATCAAAATCAGCGTTCTGCCACCTCCTTCATTAACAACAAATTAAACTACATTTGTTAATTGGCTACCATTTTAAGGCACCTGGCTCAAGTCATCACCTCTAGATACATCTAGATAAGGGATATTTTGCCCCCTCACACTGTCCTTACTGCATCGTATCATAGTTATTCGCAACTTTCTCCAGTAACTACATTATAAGCTTTTTGAAGTCAGGGACTATTGTAGCAAGGATGAAAACAAGCTGGTGTAAGAAAGTGCTTGTGAAATTTTCTGTGCCATACATATACAACGTGGTGTTTTATTACTAAGAACCCTTTTTGCACAATCTCCCTCCACCCCAATTGCTTTGGTTTGAATCTATCCCCCCCAAAATTCATGTGTTGGAAACTTAATCCTTGTTGTGACAGTAGCAAGACGTGAGACCTTTAAAAGGTGATTAGGCCATGAGGGATCTGCCCTCATGAATGGATTAGTCCCGTTATCATGGGAGTAGGGTAGGTATCGTGGGTGTGAGCTCCTGATAAAAATGATGAGTTTGCCCTGACTTCCTCTCTCTGTCCCATGCACTCACTTTCACCTTCTGCCTTCTGCCATGGGATGACCCTCACCAGATGCTAGCGCCATGCTCTTGGACTTCCCAGCCTCCAGAAGAGTGAGGCAAATACATTTCTATTATTATATTAACAGAAATATTAATATTAACAGTCTGTGGTATTCTGTTACAGCAGCAGAAAATGGACTAAGATGCCAGTGGAATTGTCTTTGCACACAGTATGTGTCCATGCATTATATTCTATTGTTCCATATACTATGTGTGCATCCCCTCCCCCTCCCCCACCCCTCCAGCTTCTGCTGGGTATGCAAGAGCTCAGGCACCACGTTGAGACTCTGGGTGTCTGGGGATGCCATCTCCAGGTGGAAAAAGGTAAGTCTAAGGGGATTGGGACCACATAACAAGCACTTCCTGAGCCTACTGTAGGCCCTACACCAGCCTGGCAGGCCTCTGTATGAAGGCTGGGGTCCTGGGGTGGGCTGTGGGGAGACAGGGAGAAAATGGAGAGGCAGAGATAGACTGATCTGGAGAAGGATTGAGGAAGGACTGAATACAGATGAGGACTAGAGAAAGGCTTTGTCCCCATCCCAGAAACTCAAGTCTTCAGTGCTCAGCCCTGGATCTGTAAGGCTTTGCCCACCCCTGCCTGCACTGTGTGCCCTTCTCAACAGCCCTGAGAAGAGGGTTGTTGTAAGAAGGCAGGTTGTAAGCCTGGTGATTGCACTAGGCTGATTTTTCACATACTAATCTCATTGCATCTTCACATTAACACCAAGAGATAAGTATTCTCATTTTACAGATAAGGAGAGTGAGGCCCAGAGAGCTAAGTGGTTGCCCAAGGCCACCCAGGAAGGAGCAGAGCTGGGAGTTGATCTGACTCTGAACCCTGCACCCTTTCACTGAAGATGGGGACTGTGTCTCCAACTTAGGGCACTAGCAGACACCCAGGCCTCATCCCTGAGAAGGCAGTGCTCCATCAGTGAGGGTCAGGCCAGAAGGCAGTGGCCCTGCAGAGTGGGGTGCCTGGTTACCACTCTCCCCATCTATGGCTGCATCCTCCCCTCCACAGCCAGCAGAGGAGCCCCTCAACTCCTCAATCTGGATTAGTCTGGGGCCTGGTCAGAAAAAGTTTCCTGGAATGAACATGGCCAAGACCAAGAACCGGACCCCTCCCCATCCCCCTACAGTTGCTGAGGATCCAGAGTCTGCCCAGCTTTCTCCCTGGCTCAGGGTGCCCTTCCAGCCTTCTCAGTGGCTGGGGCACCCCTTCCCTGTCTCTTTCCTGGCTTGCCCTCTGGCAAGGTGTTGTCCTGGGCTGTGCGCACGGGGCATGGGGCAGGATGGGATGGAACTCCAGGAAGGCTGAGCCCACACCCTGCTCTTCATCCACTGAGGCTTCCCCAGAGCAGGCGCAACACACTCAGAGAGAACGGATGAGCTCCAGACCAAAGGTCCTCGGTTCACTGCATGCAGCCCTAGTGACTGCACCTGCTTTTATCAGCAAATCATAAGAAAACTATCTCCTTGGCAGGACTTAATTGGGACATAAACTGCAGATTGACGCTAGTTCTGCCCAATCTTGACATGTACAGAATGAGCAATGGCATCCAAACCATAATCCTAAATCCCTGCAAAGATTCTCAGTCAACTCTTCGTTCCTTTGACTAGCTAATAACAGTCATAACAACGGCAACAATGGCCCCAATTCTAAAGCACACACTATAAGCTGTGCACTGCTTCTAATTCTAGATCCTTTCATAACCTAGAGAGGTATTGCTATGCACATTTTACAGATAAGGAAACTGAGGTTATTGAGGTTAGGTAACTTGACCAAGGTCACATATTTAGAAAGTGGTGGAACTTTTCAAAATACTAAGTTGGGGAAATGCTCATCATTTGTAGAAAAATTTTCAAGAACGCATAAGAACACAGATTTCCAGTTAACCCTCAGTTACCCAGAAAAGTGAATTCCCCAGAACACCCTGCACATCACATAAGCCTGTGTGCATGCGTGCACTTGCGTATTCTGATTAGCAGAGCTCTCAATAAACAGGCTAGACCACAGGGGAGAAAAGTACAGAAACCAGCAACCATATTCTCCGAATTCATCTCATGCTTGGAGATCCCCAGGTAAGAGGTTAGCAAAACATACCTCTATCAAAGCCACTGGCCAGGGATGGGGTATGAAGCATCTACCACCACTAGGGGCACAAGCATCCATTTGGGTCCCCTTCACAATCCCTTACTCTGAGCCAGGGTTGACAGGCCACCTCCCTCTACTACTGACTGCAGTGCTGAAGGAAAAGTGGCCCCTGAAGGAAAAGTAGAATACCTACCGGCATGCACAAAACAGTACTCGGCCACCACCCTGCAGTGTGGCCTCGAGCAGGCCACTGTCCCTGTCTGGACTTTGGTTTTCCCATCTGTAAAATCAGGGGAGAGCAAACTGTAAGGGGCCCAGAGTGAAAGCTCATGGATTCAGTGGATGATCCCAGGACTACTGGCCCTGAGGCAGCTCCTCCCTCCAGAGAGATCTTGTACCTCAGGGATCCCAGCAGAAGCATTCAAGGGAAGCAGGAAGTGATCCCCTGAGAACTCAGGAGACTTCCCTCCTCCCTCCACAAGACTTCCTCTGGCAGGGCAGACAGCCTGGCATCCTCAGCCACTCTTCATTTTCCTACTTCCCTCTAATGGGATTAGAGTTAATCTGAAAGACTGACTGCTAAGCAAGAAGGAGGGGTGCTCTCCCACACGGAGGTGCACCCAGACAGTTCATGGGACACGTTTATGTGCACAAGCCAGAGTGCACGAGTACCCTGCCACACCACTGGCATGGCGCTCTAAGGGGGAGCTGAGGGACCCTTAGGCACTAACCCTTCTGGGCCAGGTCTAGGGCCGCCCTTGCCATCCCTCAGTGACAGACCCATGTCTGAGAGCCAGGCCAGAGAGGCTTCCCAGAATGTACCCAGTATGGCAGGACCACCTCCGCTTCCTGTCCCGCCTCCAACTTCTCACTTGGGATCTTAAAATGGACATATTCTCAGCTTTCTCTGGGAATCCAGGGGCTCCCTTCACCCCTTGAGATTAACAGTCAACCCCTGCCTCCTCTAAGCCACTTACTATAATATTGACATACTTCAGTATCAGTATTAGTGGCTGCTCCAAGCCCCAGAGCGGCTCCCATCACAGGGCTACCTTGACACCATCCCCTCCCCAGACTCCCCAGCAAGACAACAACTAAGCAGGGAAGTTGCCAGGTCTTCTGATAGGTCAGGGGCCATGCTGACCCAGCCCTGCAGGTCTTGCCCCATAGCATTGCCCTGTGGCCTGGGGTGCGGAGCAGGGGGATTTGCAGGCATCCATGTCCCCCTCACATGCTCAGCTGACCCTGCATGCCCCTGACCTTGGCCATGTTTGGTGCTTGTCCTTGTGTGTGGTGGGCACCAACCAGGCCCTGTACGCAGCACTATGTCACAGCTGTCTCACTGTCTGTAAGACTTTTCCCTGTGACAGCAGCTGTGTGCCTGGCCCTGCCTGGGAGTTCATGATGGTCCCGCTTACGGGGCGAATTTTGTGCTGAGACAGCATGCTGGGCTGAGGCGGGAGGAGCATAGCAGGCCAGGCCAGGTGTTCTGGGCGGCCCAGGGAACCGAGCTATCAGCATGTCCTTCCCACACCTGTTCTGAGGTCAGGACGAACTTGAATCCAGCAGGGTCCCTGAGCCAGAGACTTTCTGTGCCTGCAAAGCCTGGGCCACCCCTCCAGACTGAGGGGCAACCTGTAGCTGAACTGGGATCTAGAGGGACCTGAATCCACACAGGTGACCTCAGACTGGTGAGGGGAGCCCCCTGGATGCCCCTTGGCCCACTCCACCCTGGCAGTTCAGCCTGAAAAAAATGATTAACTACTTCATGTAGATCACCGTTTCTCTCTGGGTGAATGTCAGTTCAGTAAAACCCCGTTAACATGGACCTTGCTGTGAGCACTAGGAAGCTGGCCGGGGCAGCCTGCCAAGCCAAGGGGCCTGGAACGGAAATTGTGGGTGGGGGGTCGGTGTCCAGGTGTTAAACCTACTCAAATTAGTTTCAAGTTGTTCCCTATGATGGCAAACCAGGCACTTCCCAGAGCAGGTAGAGATCCCCAGGGGCGTCAGTATTAGACTTCCAGAAAAGCTTCGCACCCAGGGAGGTGTGCAGGAACTTAGGCGCTGCTGGACAGGGGCCAGACAGGGGCCACAGGGGCCTGATGAGTGGCGCAAGAAGGGTGGGGTACAGCAGGGCCTGCTGGGACGGGTAGAGGGAGGCCTCCTTCACCTGGGGCAGCGGCCCCCAACCTTCCGGGCCTGGGCAGGGGCAGGGACGACTCGCAGCCAGCGGAGCCCGTGTGGCCGCGGGAGCACCCTGCCCTCAGCCGGCCCTGCCTGCGCCGCCGCAGCCCGTGCCGGCCCTTTCGGGGAAGGGGTGGTGTGGGGCTCAGGACTTTCGGCGGGGCCTGAGGGGCCAGCGATGCTGCGGCCATGGAGCTCCGTGCCTGGCAGTAATTTGGGCCCCAGAGAAATAGTGGCTGCCTTGGCTAACCGAATTATTCTTTCGGTTTGAGCCAGCTCCCCTCTTTGACTCAGATCCGGCTGGGCCAGGAAAGCGCTTTCCGAAATCGCCGCCTGGTCCTCCCGGGGGGCCGCGGCCGGGGCTCTGCTCGGGTGGGTGCGCTAACAGCCCCCCTCTCCCGCCTGCCCCCTTCTCCCCTCCCCGCCTCGCCACAACGCGCCAGTCCGGGCTGTCAGGACCCGGATCCACATGAGCCCCACCCCGCCCACCCCCCACCCCCAACTCGCAGCGCTGGCCCACCCCTGTCCCTACCCCATCCCCTACTCCCCCTTCCCCTCCCCAACCCGCTCGCACTGAGGAGCCGAGATGCGGTGCGGGGCGGGCGACTTTTCCGCACGGCGCCCGCAGAGGTCGTTGAGGACGGGTTGGGGGCTTGGTCCACCCAGCACGTGTTTAAGTCACCAAAATAGAAAAAGAAAAATGGTTGGAAAGAATTTGATATTTCCCAGCGAGCATCGAAATCGCCGTTACGGGAAAAGGGAAAGTCTTGCGGGACTTCCTCACGCTAATTTAACCGTCCGAAGTTGTTTTTATCTCCAATTATGTAGGGGGGGGGGTGGGCTTCAGGATCTTTTTAAGGGTTTCGTGCCCCCCAACAATCCCTGGGGCCCTCTGTGCCTCTCCAGGACACCCTGATATCTTGGAGGCCCCAGTTCAAATCCCTGGGGTCCCAGGGCTGCCCAGCTGTTATTTTGCAGAATGTGTCTCACAGAATGTCACTAGCAGTTCTGCTTATTGCTCCTGCCACTGACTCACAAGGGGAGGTGGGGATTTTTGAGCTGTTTCAACACTTACCCAGAATATTAGAAGTTTCATGCACCCCTTGTTTATTTAAAAAAAAATTAAAAAGCCCCAAAGCCAACAAAACATGACACATGCATACAGAAGGAGGGAAGGTGCAGTGGGGCAGGGGCCATCCAGGACCAAAGAGGTGATCTGTGTTAGAGCTGGATCTGGAACTCAGGTTTCCTGGCCCCTCCCCGCTCCCCCAGCCCTGGCCCACCCCATGCCTTCTGTTTTGCCCAGGGCTGTGGAAAAGAGCTAATATTTAAGGAACACTCCTCCCATTGGGCACAGTTCTAAGCACTTAATAAGAAATAGCTCCTCTGATGCCAGTAACTGCACTAGGAGGGCTGAGAGCTGTTTTTATGCCATCCCCATCTTATAGATGAGGAGACTGAGCATGGGACTCTGAGCTCCCTAGGATACTGAGGTCCAGCTGCCCTGAGTGGAGTCCAACCCCAGGTCCTGCTCACGGCTCCCACCTAGGATCCCGCAGCAGCAGGGATGCCCAGGAGAGGGGCTCTGGTTGGGTGTGATGACTTGCGCCTATAATCCCAGCACTTTGGGAGGCTGAGCTGGGAGGATTGCTTGAGGCCAGGAGTTTGAGACCAGCCTGGGCAACATAGTGAGACCCTGTCTACAAAAAAATAAAAGAAAGAAAGAAAGGGGCTCTGACCTGAGCTGCCAGCCTGGGGCCAGAGGGATGGCGTGACCACCAGGCCTGCATAGTCACCCAGCCGTGGGACTCCAGGGAGAAGGGAATGTGTGTGAGCTGGGAGCCCAAATGTCGCAGCATGTCCGCCTTTAACAATTAGGAAGTGCTGCCCATGGGGAATGGCTGGAGGGGGCATGGGGAGAGAAGGGGACAGTAGAGGGGGTGTGAAGGGGGTATCCTGCCTCTTCTTCCTCCTTCCTCTCTTTACGTGCCCTTCATTCTCCATCTGTGGATCTTCAGTGAGCATCTACTATGCGCCTGCCCTCTGTGGCCTCTTACTTCCTCTTGTTCCTTCCCAATTCCTTTATTTGCCAAATCTAAGATCTTTTGAGGCTACTGTGGGACCTTGGACAGGTCCCTTCCCACTCAGAACCCAGGCTTCCTCTTCTGGAAGAGCAGTGTCTGGGCGCTGCAGCCCCGCCAGCAGCATGGTGTGGCAGATAGTAAGGGCCACTCCTCACCGGGGAATAGAAGCTCAGTAGCTGCAGGCCAGTCACACAGGGCATGGGACCAACCACAGCAGCACCAGTGTGGCAAATGCCACAGCAGAGGCACGTGCCGGGAGCTCTGGGGCACGTGGATATCTGCTTCTGGTGGAGCCTTGAAGGATGAGCAGAAGTTCACTAGGTGGATGCGGCAGGAACCACCAAGCTGGGGAAGAGCACTCCAGGCACAGAGGGTATAGCATGTGCACACTCAGTGTCAGGAACAGAGCATGGCACATGGGGAGGACAGCTCTCCTCGTGTGGCTGTATTGCCAGATTTGTCAGGGAGGGTGGATGCTAAGCTACCACCATGCCCAGAGCTGTCCTTGCCCCAGGCCCAATGCCCAGAGAAGCCCCTCCATGCATCCCTCTGCCTTAGCTGTGGATGGTACCACTCAGGCAGGCCTGGAAGAGCCTGCTGAGGCCAAGGCAGTTTTGACAGAGCAAAGGTCCCCTTGGGCAGCTCCGTGGCTGAAGACACCATGGCACAAATGGGCAGCTGGGGAGAAGGTGGCAGGAAGGACAACCATCTGTCCCCTTCAGGGTGTCCAAGGTAGGCCAGGGTGGTGCCCCAGATGTGGGGAAGAAAGCCTCATGGGCTTGCAGGCTCTCTGGTGAGTCACAGTGTGCACATATGTGTGAGCTATGGGCGCCACTGCACGCCAGACACACACAGATGCACAGGTATATGTACACAGGTTGCACACTTGCTCCTGGGCGTGCAGCAGCAGGAAGGCTGCACAGTGGATATGAGGAGATTGCCAGCTCTCGGTTGGCAGAGTGGGAAGGAAGGTGGGCTGGAGGTGTAAACAGGACCATTTAGACCTGGGTTCACCTTGGGTTCTCCCTGCC
Organism: Lemur catta; assembly: GCF_020740605.2. Classification (NCBI taxonomy): domain Eukaryota; kingdom Metazoa; phylum Chordata; class Mammalia; order Primates; family Lemuridae; genus Lemur; species Lemur catta. The sequence continues at coordinate 71,306,669 of NC_059131.1, forward strand.
AGGTGCTGAGGAAAACAAACATTGTTGAGATGTCAGGAAGGAGGGCAGGCCCCACTGGAGGCAGCTGCTGGGTGGATAATACCAAGAGGATGAAAGCAGAGGCCTGGCCTTCAGGTCTGGGATACAGTATAGGGAGCCGTGGGAAGAGTATGACCCTTCTAAGGGATCCTGAGTTCTTAGAGCTGACGGACCACAGACCACTGCGAGCATGAAAGCTTTAGTTTTCATATTTGCAAAGTCCCATGAGTTCACTTGGAGAGCAGAAATTAAAGCAGTCCCTCCCCCCAAGGCCCAGGCTTCCAGTATTGAAGGGGTTAGTGGGGCCCACCCAAGGTGGGGATGAGTCACTTACCACCCCACCCCTGCATTCTGGCATCCTGGCCAGTCCCTAGAATCCACTGGAAACTGTGGCACCTGGAAGCTACTACCCAAAAACCTGGAAAACCTGATCAGGAGGAAAGACTCAGGGCCCAGCCCCAGGTCACCAAGGCCAGGGCCTGAGGGTAACTCAGCCTGTGCCTTCCCTTGGGTGGACACAGGACAGGGCCATGCAGAGGGACCAGTAGTGTGGCCAGGGCTTGGTCTCCTGGTGTAGGAAAGAGGCCTTTGTGTTAAGAGATGGTTGGGTCTTTTGGGAGGGGGGTTAAGTATTTACTTCTTCCCTTGTTTCTTCCGCAGACTCGCAGACTCGGAAGCACACAGAATCTACCCCGTCGAAGTCCTGATACTGCTGTGAAGGGAGCTGTTTTCACATAGGACGACCACCACAACAGAATGACCCTCTGTTGCAGGCTTATGGTGGCCATTGCTAACCCCATTTCACACAGGGAAAAACTGAGGATTAGAGATGGTGAGTAACTTGTTCAAGGTCACCTCCCTGCACATGAGGGTACCCAGATTGGAAAGCAGTCGGCCTGGCTCCAGAGCCTGGGAGGCTCTGCCTAGTGGACTGGCTGAGAACCTCCTGGGAAGCTGTTAGCCTCTCCAAGCCTGTCGCTGCAAGAGTTAACATGTGTAAGGAGCTTAGAGTTGGGCTTGGCCTGCCTCGAGTGTTCAGTGGCCGCCACCATAAACTCGAGTTATTCTATACTGCCTTGGGACTGGCTGCGAAGCCCGTGGGAAGTCTCTGGGCCTCGGTTAGGGCTAGAGGGAGAGACAGTATCTGTGTCCGGCTCACAGCTGGGACTCAATGCATGCTGTTGGCCCCGGAGGGGGGCTCAGAGGGAGGGGCAGCGTCTTGAGCGGCTTGCACTGCCCAGTTCATCACAGTTCTGCCCTCAGGATGCCACAAGCAGCGCTGGCGGTCACTCCCCTCCCAAAAGTCTAGCGGTTCCCCCAGCCCCGTGTTCTCCTAATACAGCGTAACTAAAGAGAAAAGACGGAAATGGAAAGTAAGGCATCCCCCACCGTGACTTTCCTGGAAGTCTAGAGAGAGGCTGGCACCTGCCCGGAGGTTGAGGACCCCCCTTTCCCTTCTTCGTGTCCCCAGGCTGGTCCCCAGCTCTTCATTCCGATGACCGTTGACCTGAAGCTGACAATGTTTCAACTCTTGGATCTGGGAAGGAGGAGGGACCCTGAAACCCCCGAAGGAAAGAAAACTTCAGGCGCTCCCTTGAGGGACAACGATTCTCCCGAGAGGAGGCAGTCCCAAACTTCCCGTGGGCCCTTAACAACCAGGTAAACTGAGGCCTGGCGGGCGGCTCCCGGCCCCGAGCCCAGGGCCCGCGGGCAGGGCAGCGCCGCGCAGCCGAGCGCCAGCCGCGCCCCCCTCCTGGCCGCGCTCCAGCCCGGCCCCTGGAGCCGCCTCTCCCCCTCTGATGTAAGCTGATATTTTAATTCTCTTACAAGGAATGGTGTTTAGAGAAATGACTTAACCGGATTACTCATCGTCTATAATGACTTGGCCGGACTCCGAGGCTATTCCTAGACGTGACGCTTGAGGCTTTGATTCTTTCTCTCTTTCCTTTTGCTCCTTTTTTTTTTTTTTTCTTAATACCAAGAAATGACAGCCCTGCTTACGCGGCGGCCCAGCCCCCACACGCCCCCGTCGCACGGCATCCCGGGAGTTGTAGTTCTCCCCTGGCCGCTGCGCGCCCCTCTCGCTTAGCGCCCCCGCCCGCGCGGGTTCCGCCTCATCTCCGCCCAGTGCGGGAGTGGGGTGGGGTCCGGCGGGGCCGGGATCGGTTACCCTTTACGGGCCTCAGTTTACTCATCTGTCAAATGGGAGGGACAGTCCTACAACACAGGGTTGAAGGGACAGCTGAGATCTTATTTTAAGTGTTATAAAACGCCACACAGGCCCCACGTTTTAAAAATTCCTTGTTCAGTGCGTTTTGCACTGACCTCCAGTGTAGACTTACACCAAGCTTTAGTTATCCTGATCCTTGGCACCCGGACAGCCCTTCCTTGCTCCTTACTGTTTGTGGGTAAGCCTATGAACTTGTCTAGAACTCTCTGGTCCTCAGCTGTAAAAGGGGGTAAATATAGTGCCCCCTGCAAGGGCTGGGTGCTAGTAAATGAAATAATCCGTGTGCGATGCTTGGCTCAGTGTCTGACAGGGAACACTGGTCAGAGGTGTTTTCACTCCTCCCAGCACCAGGTCTTGGCTCAGTACCTGAACGAGTGAGTGACTGATTCTCAGAAGCCTATGAGGTTGGCAGGGGCTGCATCTTCTGCTCCATAAGGTTAGGGACTTAGTTCTGGTCATGGCTATGTCCCAGTGTCTAGCTCAGTGCTGACACATAGTCAGACCACATAACACATGTTGGAAGAATAGATGAATGAATAAAAGAAGAGTTATCCCCACTTTCCAGATGAGGCACCTGAGGCTCTGAGAGATTAAGTGACTTGTCCAAGGCCACACAGCTGGACTGAGTCTGAGTGGGGATGAAAACCCAAATTTCCTCTCCTTGGCCTCTGCCCACTTGCTCCTAGGGGAATTTGACTTTTACCTTTCAGGCTCAGTAAGTTAAGAATCTTGGGTTTCCACGATGCTGGGATCTGGTGGAGAGGGCTGGGGTAGGGAGGTGCACCCAGCCCAGGCCTCGCCCAACAATGGAAGTTGTTCTGGATTCAGCTAGATGTTGGAGAGAACCTATGGCCAGGTACAGATGTGGCTCTCAGTGTGGACAAAGCTCAGGAAGCTAGTTTTCATGTGCCCTGGGGATAGTGACCAAAGCTCTTTCAGGCACGTGTTGACCCTTGGGGATCTGGGACTCTGATCACTATCCCTTCACCCCCAACAGTTCCCCAAAGGCCAAAAGCTATTCTTGTCTTTTTCTAAAAGAGGCATTTGAAACCATGAGCCAATTTTTTCCATTCCTGAGCTTGGGTATCATCTATTTTGGGCATTTGTTGTTTTCCATGAGTTGCAAATGCCACTGTGAAGCCGGCCTTTCCTGGACAGCTAGCTGGGGGGAGCAAGGCGGGGCCAGCGTTAAAAATACTTCCCGCTTCATTTCTTCTTTGAAAACAAAGCCCTGGGGGCCTTTGGCAACTGTTGAGCCTGGGAACTGAGCTTCCCAGGGCAGAAAACTGGCTGGGCAGAAAACTGGCTGTGCAGTTATGTTTCCTGAGTGTACTGGATGGGCTTGCAGGTCCCAGAAGAAACAATGGCACTGACTTTGCTATGTGACTCTGAGCAATTTGCTTAACCTTTCTGAGCCTCGTGGCCTCCTCTCTAAAATGAGGCCAAATAGACAGATGATCTTGAATGATCCCTATAGCTCTGAGAGCTCCAGGATGGGAAACACCCCCAGGGCCACATTTTCTTTCTAAAATGGGCCAACAAGAGGTGTGAGGACATGGAGGTGGGAGTTAGAAGGCAGCTTTTAGCTCAAGTCTTTGGGAATACTTTGTAAGCCCCTGAGTCCTGAAAGTATTCTAAGAGGGACTAGTATCTAGAATGTTCTCATCAGGATTCATGTCATCGCAAAGAGATTAAGTGCCATCAAGAGGGGATTAATTACACTGTAGTAGTTCCACAGGAAGGCACACTGCCCAGCAGTTACAATAGAGAAGCCAGTATGTGTTCTAACAAGGAAAAATCTCCAAGATCTATTGTTGACCAAAAAAGCAAGTTTTGGAATGGAACAATCAGAATTGTATTATTTATTTAAACACACACAGAAAACAAAGCTGCATATTTTTCTACACCCTGGATATATATATTTATGAAAATCTACAGGAACAGTTCTGGAAGACTTTACACAATCTGCAAATAGTCCTTACCTCTGGGACAGAGAGGGAACTAGATTTGGGTAGTAGCATCAGAAGACTGATTTATTTATAACATTTTTATAGGAAGACTGTGTTTACTTATTAGTGAGGGTTTGTTTTTCTGATTGAGATACACAGAGACACCAAGACATTGAGGGGCTGGGTGACCCCTCTCAGGCACCCTGGGCTGGGATCCTGTGGTCGGAGGGTGCGGGAGCAGAGTGGCTGTGGCGGGCGAGAAGGTGTGTGAGGCAGAGGCTTGAGCAATGGAAGTGTTTGTGCTTTTAGGGAAGCAATGGAGATGTCTTTCTTGCACAGGATTTATTGGCCATTGTAAATTACTTTCTATTGCAAATAGTTGCCTCAGGAGGCAATTAAATTTAGATCATATCGTTCCCAGGTTGGCACAGGCAGGTGCTGACTTGCTGAGGCTTCGCACAACAGCTGCTGTCTGTCTGTAAGAGTGTGCCCACTGCCTGGATGGCAGGATAACCCTATCCTGTGGTGGGATGAGCTGCTGCTTTGTTAGTGAGTTTCTCATCAGTGGGGTATCCAATCCAGGAAGGAGGGGTTGGCCTAGATTTTCACTCTGAAGGCAGGATCCAGGTCTCCATCCCCAAACTTGGGCATAGTGCCTGGTCCAATCAGTGTGTACAGAATGGACAAAGGTGTGAGCTTCCTGATGGCATTCCATCGTAGTGTCTCCCGCCACAGCCTTGGCTCTCCTGGAGGGGACAGTGACTTGTAAACTACGAAGTGGGATGTGCTGTTATGATCACTGTTATAATGATTGTTTGGGGCAGTTACCAAATATTGATGATGATGATGTGTGTATTACCAACACTACAGGTGCTGGCTCTTACAAACCAACCCATTATGAGGTAGACAAGGGATTCATCCTGCAGAGCCCAGGGTTTGTTTTGGGCTGAGCTTGTAAGAGATCTTCCATGTCAAGATCAAAGGGTAAGGGCCAGGGTTTCAGGTTCATCAAACTGCAGCCCTGGTCCATCTGTTTAGTGTGAGGAGGAACACCAGTGTGGTGGGTGGGCAGTGATGGGTACAGACTGGGGGACAGGGGGTCTGGGTATGAGGGTTCCTCCACTGGAGCTCCAATTCCTGGGTTTAGTTCTGGCTCCACCACCTACCAGCTCTCAGACCTCAGTTTTACCCCATAAAATGAGGACAATGATGATGTGAAATGTACAGAGCGGTTATGAGTATTAAAATTAATCAACAAGGCTGGGTGCGGTGGCTCACGCCTGTAAATCCTAGTAATTTGGGAGGCCGAGGTGGGAGAATCACTTGAGCCCAGGAGTTCAAGATCAGGCTGAGAAACATAGCGAGACCCCATCTCTACAAAAAATAGAAAAATTAGCTGGGTAGGGTGGTGCATGCCTGTAGTCCCAGCTACACGGAAGGCTGAGGCAGGAGGGTTGAGTCCAGGTGTCTGAGATTGGAGTGAGCTATGACAATGCCGTTGCACTCCAGCCCAGGTGACAGAGCAAGGCCTTGTGTCAAAAAAACAAGAAAATTAAGCAACAAGACTTTCTGTGTACCTTCTATGTGCTAGGAACAAGGTTTAAGTCCTAGCTAGACACTTGCTGAGGCTAAAACCCCAAGCCTTGGTTTCCCCGTCAATGGCCTGCACATGGAGGTCCAAGTTACTACTGTGGCTGGCTGGGCACCTCCTCCTGCCTCCACTCACCTGAAGCCTCACCCCCACCTCCCTCAGCTGGGGGTCATGCCCCCTGTTTGAACTGCTCAGCTTGTGGCTGCTTCTCTCTGCCTGCAAGAACCTACAGGCTTAGGATACCAGGCCTTTTTGGGACCCCACAGAGTCTACGCCAAGGACTTGCTAGTTTGGTTCTTGTTTAGCTAACACTCTCTCCTTCTGTATTGGGCTGGGTGGGAGTTGGGAAATGCCCAGGGCCACTTTCAAGTCAAAGTCAGAAGCACTTTGCTCACCCCATCCAGCCCTCAGTGCCCTGCTGAGAGCAAGGATTTTTTCCAGGCTCTAGTTTTGCCTCTAGGGAAACTGAGGCACAAGGCAGCAATGGGTGTCCTGCCTCAGCCCCTCTAGGTGAGGAACCTATTCCAGGTGTCCGGGTCTATAAGCCAAGGAAGGGGGGGCGCACTACAACTCCCAGTGATCCCCGGGCTCAGGGGGCGGCTCCAGCCCCGGCGAAAGAACGGAGCCCACCAATGGGAGCCCAGAGCGGAGCGGGGCGGGGCGGAGCTGCGGGGAGGCGGCCGGCGAGCGCCGCCGAGAGCCAGTAGCGCCGAGAGCGCTGGGTCCGGAGAGTCGCGTGGGCCGAGGGTCTCGGGGTGGGCGCCGCGGGACCTCGCCGGGCCATGGGTAAGCGCTCTGCGGCCCGGCCCGGAACGGGGCTCGGCGGCCCCGGTGGGAGGGCTCAGGTGTCGGCGCCGGGTCTCCTCCAGCCCTCGTGGCCGTCGGTGCGGCTTTGGGGGCCGGAGGGGGCCCTGGGGTGGTCTCCGGGGCGGGGGCGCGGGGGAGCGAGCCCGGTCCAAGGCGCCAGTGCCCCGCGCCCGGGGCGGGAGGGGTGAGGCTGGGTGTCTGCGCGCGCTCTTCGAAAAAAGGAAAGATAAAAAGTTTTGGCGGCCAGGGGCTTCCCGGGCATTTATCTCGAAACTCTTTTCACCGTCTCTTGCCTGAAATTTACCAAGCCCTGTACGATTCTGTCATCCCACTTCCTGTTGCGGTTTCAATCTCGAGCTGGTCTCAGCTAATTTGTTGTGACAGCTGTCAGCAGCAGCTTCTCTGCCTCCCGGCCCCCGCCCCCGCCCCCCGTGACATCCCGGTGGGTTCTCAGAAGCCGCCGGCGCCGTCGAGAAGAGGCGCCGGGCCGGTGGGCGCGCGGGCGCTTTCCACTGCGGCCGCCGTTTCCTGAAAGGGACCGCGCGGGTTTTGAAGAACTTGCTCAATGCGCTTTGAAGAATCGACTGTTCCTCTTTCAGCCGAGGGGTGTGCCGATCGTTCGGCGGTTACCAGCTTCTCGCCCGTACTTTTCTTTTCCCTTTTCTCGTTTCTTCTCTGGTCTCTCCCTTCTTGTCTCCTGTCCACCCTCCCCAGCTCCCGGCAGGAAAGAGGTAGCTTCCCTCTTTGCCCTCCTCTTTTTTCTTTTGTCTGTCCTCTTCTTTCCCCCAGGGTTTCCAGGAGGGACAGGGTGGCGGCCGGGGAGTGGAGGGGGAAGATAGCGCAGAGGCGCAGGCTGCGAGTGTGCGAGGAGGAGGGGGGGTTCGGCTTCGCGCTCAGCCTGAGCGCCGGGCGCAACCCGGGCGCCGCGTGTCGGTCCCTCCGCAGTGTTCAGGGGTCGCCGCCAGGCTGCGGTCGCGCCACGCTCCACGCCCCGCAGGTGCAGTGGGGCTTGCCGGGCGCAGGACCCCCGAAGGCTCGGATGGTCCCGCGGCACTGCACTGGCCGGGCCCAGCGTCCCTTTGTTCGGGGAGTCTCGGGCTGGCGGGAAGGGGTCCTGCCAGGGCTTAGGGAAGGGTAACAGGTGCCTCTTGCCCGCCCCCCCCCCCCCAAGCCTCACTGTTGGGAACCGACGCAGCGTCGGGGTCTGTGCCGGCAGACGACGCTAAGATAGAGGAGGGGTGGGTGGCGGCTCCCAGCCACCAGAACAGAGTTCCAGAGTCCATTCTGGGCCCCGGGACCCACCTGGGGCCTAAAACTTGGCATGGCGGAGATAGAATGAACCTCGGAGAATCTGTCTCTGATGTTGGGTGACATCTTGGACAAGTCTTTTAATATCTCTGGGCCTTGTTTCTCCAGAGGTGGAATGGGAATATAGGAAACAATCACAGAGGGAATTACTGTTATCAAATATTACCCAGAGTTGGTAGGGAGCGACGTGCAGGGGGAGGGGAGGTTTCAACCCCATCCCGGCATAGGATATTTTAGGGCATCCCAGAGCTGGGTAAAGAGGGACAGGGAGCCCCAGGGGGGCTTGGGAGTTGGTAGTCTCACATTTGGTGCTCCCCGAACCCCCCTCCCTTTCTGTGCCCTTTCAAGGCCCTTATCTTGGCCAGAGTTGCTCCAAGATCTACCCCACTCTCCCTCCCGCAGCTGACGTGCTGAGGCTGGGCTGTCGTGTGAGCTGCACTCTGCACCCCGGTGGGGAGAGGGTCCCATGTCCAGCTCCTCTGTCCTCATTGCTGGCTCCAGCGCAGCCCTTGGCAGGTCCCTCCTCCTCAAACAACCCACTGGAGCAAGCTCCACGCAGACTTCACCAGGCAGCCAGCTCTGGGCCACGGAGTGGACTGGCTGCTTCAAAGACTGTCTTTGTTTCTGCTCCAGCTCAAGCTCGGAGAAACTTAAGCCAACAACCTCAGGCGAGGGGGTGGGGCAGTGTCTGCTGGTTGTTATTGAGGCTGCTGTTACCATTATTGTGGTAATTGACGCAGTGTTCCCAGTCAGTAACTTTTCATGAAAGGAAGTGTCACTTCCTTCCCATCACAGGGAGGGTGACTGGGGAGGGCCAGAGAAGGGGGAGGGTGTGAACCCCAGCAGGCCCAGTAAACGCTAGGGCTGTGTGGCCTTAGAATAGTCACAGCCCCTCTCTGAGCATTAGGGGCATATAGGATCAAGTGTGCTCATCCTGCTTCCACGGGGCTGATGTTTCCAGAGCACCTGCTGGTGGGGGAGTGAGGTACCCTGGGGGAGTGAACAGGACAGGCAGGCTTCAGATCTTGCCAAGCTCAGCTGTGGTTTGTTGGGGAAGCCTCATTTCTGGCTTTCTTCTGCTTAGAACATTGCGCCTGTGGAGTGTAGCACGCTAGATGGGGAAACTGTGGTGCAGAAGCGGCGACTGACTTGGTAAAAGATGCATCTTTGTGGTGCCAGCGCCCCCTGCCCCATCTCTGCTCTTGCCCCACTCTCATCTGATGTCAGCCCACTGTCTGGCAGGGCAGAGGGGCAGGTTCACAGGGGCCCCTGGACTTCCCGCCACCCAAGGCTGGGTGAGACATCTGCAGTTTGTCTTCAGTGACTCTTCCTCCGCTGGGCTCCCCAGACGCAGCACCTTCCCCTTCCACCTTTGCACTACTCCCCCTACCCCTTCCCCAGGTAGGCTGCTCCCTGGCTAGGAGCTGGCCCCTACTCTCTCCAGGTCACAGGTCGCAGCTTCTTAAAGGAATCTCGATAGGTGTCAACAGTTTTGATACCTCCTTATAGTTATAATTTAGGAGTTATAATCTCCTTCCTCAAGATTATGGAGATAACACCCCTTATTCAAAGGTGATGGGGCCTCGAGGCCAGGGAAGTTGATTTACTGGTGAGGGCTGTAGAAGCCCTGCCTCCCACTGCCCCTGCCCCACCCCCACCCCCTGCCCGAGCTGCGCACCTTTCTGAAGGTGTGGCGTTTTGACGGGCCCCTCCCATCTCAGGGCATGGCTGCTTTAGTAGTCAATGGAGACCAGCTCATGTTAGCAGAGTAACAGGGGTGATGTGCTGGGAGCCTGCAGAGTCACTGAGGGAAAGCAAGCAAGTTTGCACCCTTTGAGCACAGATAAGGAACTTGGGGTGTTCCTGTTCCCACTTAAAAAAAAAAAAACCTCTAAGCTGGGTGCAGTGGTATGTGCCTGTGATCCCATCTATTTGGGAGGCTGAGGTGGGAGGAGGGATTGAGCCCAGGAGTTTGAGTCAAGCCTGGGTAACATAGCAAGACCTCGTCTCAAAAAAAAAAAAAAAAAAAAAAAGAATAAAACTCTAGATCTCAGGGTTCAGGGTTTTAGAGCAGTGAGACTGCTGTGGTTCTGAATCTTATCTCTGCTACTGGTAAGCTGTGTGACCTCAGGTGAGTTACTGAACTTCTCTGAGCCTCAGGTATTACATCTATTAAAAGGGGGAAATAAAACCCTCTGGGTGGCTGGGAAGATTTAATAAGGCAGTGTACAAGATGCCTGGTCCTAGGCTGGCCACAGCACTGCTTGGAGTTGGCGAAGTGAATCATGTAGAGAGGGAAGTAGGGAATGACTTGAGAATGTGTAGACCTGCCGGAGCATCTTCTGTTGGAATGAGGAACTGAAACTAACCTCTTTATTGCTGTAGTTTTAGGATCTGGGAGCTGAACTTGACTAGACACAAGCATGGAGTTGAACAGAAATCAGGCTCATACACAGGAAGGGCCTTCGGCAAGCCTCTAGCCTAGCACCCTGCCACACCCACTCGTGCCCAGTGAGACACTGGTCACTGAGGCCCCAGGCTCATCTTCTGGTAGAGCCACCTAGCCTCCCTTGGTCCTCTTCCCAGCAATGAAATGAGGAAATCAGAGGGGGCTCGTGAAGTCTTACTATTATCAGGGCTTTTCTAACACTATTATCTAACTACACAAAACTCGAGAAACAAACTAGAAATAACGTCAACAGGAAAGGCACAGAGCTTTAAGAAGGAACTTCTGAGGACTGCGTAGGGGAACCTGAGTCATTGGAGACACGTCCTGAAAGAAAGATGCAATATCATAAAGGTGTTATTCCTCCTCAAAGTGGTTTCTAAACTTAAATGCAATCAAAACCCTAGTGGTTGTATTTTTTTTTAAGAGAATGTGACAAAAATATCCTAAAGTTCAGAGGGAATATTTTAAAAAGAAGGGTACTATTGGGTGGCTTGCCCTCTGGATAGTAACTTGTTTTACAAAGCTACAAAAATTAAAACAGAGGCCGGGCGCGGTGGCTCACGCCTGTAATCCTAACACTCTGGGAGGCCGAGGCTGGCGGATTGTTTGAGCTCAGGAGTTCGAGACCAGCCTGAGCAAGAGCGAGACCCTGTCTCTACTAAAAATAGAAAGAAATTATATGAACAGTTAAAAATATATATATAGAAAAAATTAGCCATGGTGGCGCATGCCTGTAGTCCCAGCTACTCGGGAGGCTGAGGCAGGAGGATCGCTTGAGCCCAGGAATTTGAGGTTGCTGTGAGCTAGGCTGACGCCACAGCACTTTAGCCTGGGCAACAGAGTGAGACTCTGTCTCAAAAAAAAAAAAAATTAAAACAGTGTGCACAGGTCCCAGCATTCCACAGTGGATGAAACAGAATAGAAAGTCCAGAAATAGTCCCAGATGTGTTCCTTGTAAGCACTGAGATTGTGGGGAAAGTAACATTTCAAGTCATTGGGGGATGGAGTCGCTCAGTCAATACAGGGACCACCTAACCAATGGGGGAAAAAGGTGGTTAAGATCCCTATCTCATACCTTATACCAGAATAGATTCCAGATGTGTAAAAAGTAAACAGTGGAACAGTCATCACCATTATCATCATTATTGTTTCCTGAATGGAAAAAGTCATGTCTGAATGACATTCTTGTGGAGAGCAGTTTTCTTTCTTTCATTGGATATACCTCCCTGGTTACAAATGGGACATCCACAGTGTTGTGCAGGGAGGGACGGACCTACACGCGCAAGCTCAGAGTGAGGAACTCAGTGCTGCCGCTGCAGCAGTCACACAGAGGCCAGCGGGGTTCTCCTGCCTCTGAGTGGGGGGAGCCGGGAGACTGGGCCTCCCGCTTCATAAGCCCCTTCCCTGTGCTGCAGCACTGGGAGGGGGCCCAGCCCTGCTGTGCATTGGGAGGTGCGAGAGCTGGGAGACAGGACAACGTGCCCAACGTCTATGGCAGTGGGTTTCAAACCTACTTTTCATTGTAGAACCCTTTTTGCAAATGAAGATTTAATAGAACCCTGATCTATTGGGATAATGGTCATGGAAAGGGAGGGATTAGGGCAGCCAGCAACAGGACAAAGGCCCCAGAGAAAGAGGGAGAGGACCCTCCCTCTCACCCAGCTAAGGCTGCAGAAGCAGGAGCCCAAAGGCTTGCAGCCCAGAAGGCCCCGCCAGGCAGAGAGGTAGCCCTGGCTGGGTGAGAATGGAGGCCAAGTTCATTTGGGGACTCAGCTGGACACAGAGATAAAGAGTGTTTCCCTTTGTGGCTTAAGGTGACAGCTCTAATCCCTTTGCCATCTGGGGTTAAACGGGCTTGGATTGTTGACCTCCTTTCCTGGTAACCCAAGTACCCAACTCCAGGAGATTTTCCCAAGTGTGGCCCAGGCAGAGCTTGCAAACTCTGGAACCAAGCAGAAGGGACTAGGGATCCTCTGGCCCCATGGTTCTCGGCCTGGCTGGCCGCTGGGATCCCCTGGGGAGCTTTAAACTCTGATGATGTCCCATGCAGGACCTTAAATCAGACTCTGGGTGGGGCCCAGGCATCAGTGTCTTTAAAATGCTTGTCCAGGTGATGCTAATGGGTCCTGCTGAGCAAGTTTGCAGGAGGGCTCCAGCGAGAAGCCCTGGTCACACTCAGACAAATGCAGTCCTTTGATGCTGAGGCCCTGAGCAGCAGGAGTTGAGGGAGGGGGAGGGTGTGCAGGCAGAGTGCAGCCGGCAGGAGGGAAGGAGACGAGCTGGCTTCTTTGGATTCTTCATCAAGGCTTTGCAAATGTGGATAATAAGCACTGCAGCCGCTGGTCAGGCAGACTGTTTTGAATCCTGGTCACCCAGGGAGGCCAGCAACTTTCTGGCTTCAGTTTCCCCGTCTTTAAAACAGGATCCCTCGTGGGACTAAATGAGAGAACATACAGGGATATCTGGCTTTATTGTGCTTTGGTTTTTTTGCAAATTGAAGGTTTGCGGCAACACTGTGTTGAGCGAGTCTGCGCCATTTTCCCAACAGCATGTGCTCACTTCCTGTCTGTGTCATATTTTGGTAATTCTTGAAATATTTCACATTTTTCCATTATTATTATATCTGTTATGGTGATCTGTGATCAGTGACCTTTGATCATACTATTGTAATTGGTTTCGGGCGCCATGAACCACACCCAAATAAGACAGCAAACTTGATTGATCGACATCGTGTGTGTTCTGAGGGCCCCACTGGCTGGCCGTTCCCCCCTGTCCCAGGCCTCCCTATTCCCTGTCACACAATAATATTGAAATTAGGCCAATTGGCCGGGCGCGGTGGCTCACGCCTGTAATCCTAGCTCTGGGAGGCCGAGGCGGGTGGATCGCTCGAGGTCAGGAGTTCGAGACCAGCCTGAGCAAGAGTGAGACCCCGTCTCTACTAAAAATAGAAAGAAATTATCTGGCCAACTAAAAATATATATACAAAAAATTAGCCGGGCATGGTGGCTCATGCCTGTAGTCCCAGCTACTCGGGAGGCTGAGGCAGTAGGATCGCTTAAGCCCAGGAGTCTGAGGTTGCTGTGAGCCAGGCTGATGCCATGGCACTCACTCTAGCCCGGGCAACAGAGCGAGACTCTGTCTCAAAAAAAAAAAAAAAAAAAGAAATTAGGCCAATTAATAACTACAATGGCCTCTAAATGTTCAAATGAAAGGTAGAGTCGCACATCTCTCACACTAAACCAAAAGCTAAAAGTGACAAAGCTTAGTGGAAGGAATGTTGAAAGCTGAGAAGGGCTGAAAGCTGGGCCTCTTGGCCAGTTTGCCAAGTTCTGAATGCAAAGGAAAGCGCTTCAAGGAAATAAGAAAGTGCTACTTTAGTGAACACCTGAGTGAAAAGAAAGTGAGATGTCTTACTGCTGACATGGGGAAAGTTGTAGTGGTATGGATAGATCAAACCAGCCACAACATTGCCTTAAGCCAAAGCCTAATCCAGAGCAAGGGGCTAACTCTCTTCGTTCTGTGAAGGCTGAGAGAGGTGAGGAAGCTGCAGAAGAAAAGTTGGAAGCTAGCAGATGTTGGTTATGAGATTTAAGGAAGGAAAGAACTTTACACCTCATACTGTAACCCAAAAGTATGCGGTGAAGGCCGGGGGCAGTGACTTGTACCTGTAATGCTGGCACTCTCAGAAGCTGAGGCAGGAGGATCACTTGAGCTCAGAAGTTTGAGACCAGCCTGAGCAAGAGCGAGACCCCATCTCTACTAAAAATAGAAAAATTAGCTGGCCATGGTGGCCTGTGCCTGTAGTCCCAGCTACTCAGGAGGCTGAGACAGGAGGATCACTTGAGCACAGGAGTTTGAGGTTACAGTGAACTACAATGACTACCCAATGCACTTTACCCAGGTGACAGAGTAAGACTGTCTCAAAAAACAAACAAAAAAACCAAGGTGAAGCAACAAGTGCTGATATAGAAGCTACAGCAAGTTATCCAGGAGATTTAGCAAAGATCAGTGATGAATGTGGCTACACTAAACAACAGATTGTCAATATAGACAAAGCAGCTTTATATTGGAAGAAGATGCCATCTAGGACTTTAATGGCTAAAGTGAAGTCAATGCTTGGCTTCAAATATAGGCTGATTTTAAGGGCCAGTGCAGCTGGTGACTTTAAGTTGAACCCGGTGTTCATTTACCATTCCGAAAATCCTAAATCCCTTAAGAATTATGCTAGTTCTATTCTACCTATGCTCTATAAATGGAAAAACAAAGCCTGGATGACAGCACATCTGTTTATACCATGGTTTACTGAACATTTTAAGCCCACTATTGAGACCTACTGATCAGAAAAAGATTCATTTCAAAATATTACTTCTCGTTGACAATGCACCTGGTCACTCAAGAGCTCTGACGGAGATGTACAAGGAGATTAATGTTGTTTTCATGCCTCCTAACACAGCATCCATTCTGCAGCCCATGGATCAAGGAGTAATTTCTACTTTCAAGCCTTATTATTTAAGAAATACATTTTGTAAGGCTATAGTTGCCATAGATAGTGATTCCTCTGATGGATCTGGGCAAAGTCAGCTGAAAACCTGAAAAGGATTCATCATTCTAAATGCCATTAAGAACATTCATGATTAATAGGAGGAGGTCAAAATATCAATATTAACAGGAGTTTGAGGGAAACTGATTCTAATCCTCATGTGTGACTTTGAGGTGAACCAGACTTCAGTGGAGGAAGGCACTGCAAATGAGGCGGAAACAGCAAGAGAACTAGAATTAGAAGTGGAGCCTGAATTGCTGCAATCTCATGATAAAACTTGAAAGGATGAGGAGTCCCTTCTTACGCATGAGCAAAGAGTGGTTTCTTGAGATGGAATCTACTCCTGGTGAAGATGCTGTGAACATTGTTGAAATGACAACAAGGATTTAGAATATTACCTAAACTTAGTTGACAAAGCAGTGGCAGGGTTTGAGAGGATTGGCTCCAATTTTGGAAGAAGTTTACTGTGGGTGAAACGCTATCAGACAGCATCCTATGTTTCAGAGAAATTTTTCGTGAAAGGAAGAGTCAATCAATGCAGCAAACTTCGTTTTCGTCTTATTTTTTAAGCAATTGCCACAGCCACCCCAACCTTCAGCAATCCCTACCCTGATGAGTCAGGCAGCCATCAACATCGACATGAGACCCTCCATCAGCAATAAGATTACAACTTGAGGGCTCAGATGATCGTTAGCATTTTTTAGCAATAAAGTATTTTTAAATTAAGGTATTACGCTGTTTTTGGAGACATGCTGTTGTACACTTAATAGACCATAGTACAGTGTAAACATAGCTTTTATATGCACTGGGAAGCCAAAAAATTGTGTGACTAGCTTTATTGTGATACTCGCATTATCATGGTTGTCTGGAACTGAACCCACAGTATCTCCAAGGTGTGCCTGTATGTGAAAGAGCCAGGGACACAGAGCCGAGGACCCACACAACACGAGAGAGTAGTTGCAGGCTTAGCAGCACTCGCCTGAACAACTATCAAAGGGGAGACCATTCAGTGGCCAAAGATCTAACACCACGTGCCTCTGGGTCATGTTGGTGTGGGTTTGTTCCCAAGGACATTGTCTTTCTGTCCGGGATAAAGGGGAAATCTCACAGATTCCCAGCAATAAGAACTTCCTGAGCTGGAGTGAACCAGGAGTATGGCGCAGTCCATATTAGATTAACAAGAAGAAAACAGAACAGAAAGGAAGGTTGTCAAAAGAGGTGGGTTCCTGGTGTGGGATCCGCTGCCAACCTGCCACGTGGCCTGAGGCAGTTTCCAATGGTTGTGTTTTTTGCAATGGCAGAGGTGTTGAATTTTTGCAAACATCAGCACACAGGGGCTCTTAGTAAAATAGAGCCCATGGTTCCTCCTGCCTCCATGTAGGTCTGTCGTGAGCCTCACTCATTCTAGCTTACTGGCGCCTACTGTGTGGGTGCTGGGAGGCCTCACTGAGCTATCAGAGGGCCAGATGGGCAACAGGCAGTTCAATCAGATGGCTGTGAATAGCTGAGGGTGACAAGAATGGCAGAGGCCACCCAGAGGAAGGGACTTACCAGCAGAGACCTGAAGGGTGACCAGGACCCTTGCAGGTGAGTGGAGCCTATGGCCTAATTAGGGGCAGTCAGAATTAGGCAGTTGCTCAGGGAAAAGTCAGATGTGTCACAAACAGGCATGTACTGTCTTCTTGATCATTCCTGGAGGAAATCCTGTCCAAGCATGGCAATGGTGCTTTGGGGGCCCACAGACGGGAGCCTCAGCAGCTGCCCGGGTGAGGCTGAGCTGCTGTGAAACTCCGCGCCTGAACGTGGGGCAGGCTCTGGAGACAGGGTTGCCCCAAGCACCACGGCCCAAGCCTGCCCCCTTTGCCTGGCCCCAAGGCGGTTTAGGGTGTCCTTTAAAGACATGGGGAGATGGCTGGAGTAGAGGAGAGAAAAGAAGCAGGTGTGGAGCAGGCGGGGCTGGGTTGGGGTGAGGGGAGAGGAGGGTCAGCAGGGGCAGTCATGGGAGCCCGTGTGTGTGTGTGTGTGTGTGTGTGTGTGTGTGTGTGTGTGTGTGTGTGTGTGTGTGTGTGTGTGTAGGGACAGCCTGCGTGCAGACAGGGACGTACCCCTTTCCCCTGGCCAATTCCAGTTGAGGGTGGGAGACCTCTCCCTGGTCACCTGTTCCTCCCTACCTGTATCTCATGTGCTCTTTCTCCCTCCCCTCCCCTTCTCTCCTCTTCCCTCTCTCCTTGCAGCACCCCCTGTCAAAGGGAAAAGGAAACAGTCAGAGGAGGGTGACCCCCTAGACCCACCCACGTCCCCTAAACCCGATGGTGAGCAGAGCAGGAGCCAGAGCCCCATCCAGCTGGAGGTGAGTTGCTGACTCCCGCGGGGGCTCTTCCCTGCCACCCTCACCTGTGCTCAGACTCCGGGTAAACCTGGAGACCCACCCCCCAAGCTCTCAGGAGGGAAACGGTCCCTATACCCCACCTGCCAGGCAGGTTGGGGGGACTCACCCTTCACCCACAGTTTTTGTAGCAGAGCCCTTTTTTCAGATGAAGATGACCTGGCACCTTGATCCATAAAACAGACAAAAGCACGATTCTATGATGTAAAACTACACGTACATCCATCCCTCCACATTTGTAATGTGGACGCACAGAGTCGCTCGGTGAGCTCAGCAAGGCTATTTTGATGAGCGCAGAACTGGAAACGGGGGCTGCGGGTGGCATCTTTGGAGCACAGTCAGCCTCAGCTTCCATTTGCTTTGGTGGCGCAGACTGGAGAAAATACCCTGATTCATGTAGAAAAGTGGTTGCAAATGGTAATAGTCTTTGACCACTTGCCTGGGACTCAGTGGAAAGGACTAGAAGGGCAGACTCCGAGAGCAGCCCTGAGAGCCCGCCTTCTGAGGTCTGCACACTGCAGCCCCCGGGTCTCTGGCATGTTACAACTTCATAGGTAACACATGGGTTTGTGTGTCATTTATTATCAGAGGGTTTTAGTACCTTAAAAATGCTGAAATATTGTAGAAGACATTTACAATTAAAAAAAGGTAAAAACACTGAAATAAACTTGAGTCAAATATTTTTGGAACACATGGCTCTCTGCACTGTTCTAGGCCCAGATGGTCTATGTCCTTCTGGGAGCTGGGCATTCTCCAAGCAGGAGCCTACCTTGGGCCAGGACATGGGCCTTGGGCCCTCAGCCCAGCTCAACCATACGCCACCACCCCGAGCCACCTGCCTGATGAAGCTTCAGCAGGAATTGCCCCTCTGGGACTGGCAACCAAAAGTCCTGTGTACCTGACAGCAACATGCCAGTAGACACCCAGAGCTTGTACTCCGTAAATTCAGTACGGCAGGCTGGTGGATCAGACAGGCAGCCACCAGGGCAGAGGCTCAGTGGACGCAGGCCTGGCAGAGCAGCCCCACAGTGCTAGACAGCTTCATTCTTTCAGCTTTCATCCCAGGGGCCCTGGGGACACAGACTCTGCCCTGCAGAAGTTCACAGTCTGGCAGAGGAGCTAAGACACAGATGTAACAAAATTAAGAGCAAGGTGAAGAAGTGATCCTGGCCTGGAGAAGGCTGGGGACCGTTCCTGTGGCCGTCTCTGGCGCCACCTGCTCTGGGCTGCCAGGCCTCTGGGGAGGTCCTGGACTCCAGCCCCCGTCGTTGGGCCGGGGCACCAAGAGCTGACACCTGTGCCCTGTCGGACCCAGGAAGTCACTCCAGCCCAGAGCAGTGGGCTGGGTGCTCTTGGGGAGCCTGGGGTTGGGGCAGGCACCTTTTCCCTCTCCACAGCTGGTGGTTTCCGCTTGTCCCCAGCCACCCACCAACTGGGGCCCATCCCAATGCCTCCCATTCTTTTCCCAGGACTCCCCCGAGGCAGGCGGGGAGCGGGAGGAGGAGCAGGAGCGGGAGGAGGAGCAGGCCTTCCTGGTCAGCCTCTACAAGTTCATGAAGGAGCGACACACGCCCATCGAGAGGGTGCCCCATCTCGGCTTCAAGCAGAGTGCGTCCCTGGGGTGCAGGCAGGGAGGGGGGCCTGGTAGGGGACCCCACCCAGGCAGGGCATTGGGCAGGCACCTCCACTCTGGGCGACCCTGGATGCTGCCAGCCTACCAGGGTTGCGAATAGGATGCCCCCTCCATGCTCGGGGATGGGTGGAGCTGGATTCCATCCTCACTGGCCGCTGGGCCACCGGTGCACCAGGCCTGGCCTGCCCATCCGTTGCAGTGGCCCTGCGTGGGTGTATGCTGTCTGCTCCTGCCCGCCAGAGCCAC
Organism: Lemur catta; assembly: GCF_020740605.2. Lineage (NCBI taxonomy): Eukaryota > Metazoa > Chordata > Mammalia > Primates > Lemuridae > Lemur > Lemur catta. The sequence continues at coordinate 71,325,826 of NC_059131.1, forward strand.
AGACTGACAGCAGGCCTGCCCCTCTCTCCTCCAGTTAACCTGTGGAAGATCTACAAGGCAGTGGAGAAGCTGGGGGCCTATGAGCTGGTAAGGAAGGCACCTCCCTGCAGCACCCCAGGGCGAGCCCACCGAGCTGTCCTTGCCTCCAGACAGAAGGGAGAGGCAGATCCCCTTCTTGCCCCTGCCTGCAGCGGGGAGGAGGAGGGGCCTGCCTCCCCGGTCCTGTGCTGCTCAAAGGAGGTTTTCCTCCCTTCCCATCTGTTCTGCCCGCCCGGTGCTCGGAAAGCTGCTTGGGCTGGCAGTCGGGTAGTCCCGGGGAGAGCAGAACTGGCTGGTCGCCCGGCAGCCCCCTCCAACCTCCAGGCCGCTGCCGCTGCCGGAGAGGCAGCTGCAAAACGCAGTTCTTGTCTGGTCCCTGCGAGGCGAACCCAGAGCTATGAGGACCCCGCCGCCAGGGGGCGCCCGCCCGCCGCGCCCTCACATGGTGCCCTTGCAGGTGACCGGCCGCCGCCTCTGGAAGAACGTGTACGACGAGCTGGGGGGCAGCCCCGGCAGCACCAGTGCGGCCACCTGCACGCGCCGCCACTATGAGAGGTATAGCCAGGTGGCCACCGCAAGCCCCGGGGACAGGACACCTGGGCCTTGCCTTTCTGGCCTTGGCCCAGTGAGGGGATGCAGAGGAGGAGCAGGATGTGTCCGCCCCAGCCCCAGCCCCGGGCAGCGGGGCAGTGCTGTATGCGGTCAGGGAGGGAGGGGGACCCAGAGGGGCGTAGAGGAGGCCTGCGGTCGGGGTGGGCCTGGCCCCCTGGCGACCTGCCTGCCCTGCTCCTCCCCAGGCTGGTCCTCCCATATGTGCGGCACCTGAAAGGGGAGGATGACAAGCCGCTGCCCCCCGCCAAGCCCAGGAAACAATACAAGATGGCCAAGGAGCAGCGGGCAGATGACGGGGCCACTGAGAAGCCAAAGAAGACCAAGGAGGAGCGGCGGGTGGACCAGGTGAGTGCCTGCCCTCGCTGTGGCTGCAGGGCTCCCTGCTTAGACACCCCGAACCTGCTCCGAGGGCAGGACCTGCAGGGGTTCCAGGTTCTCTGCAAACGGTTATGCAAGTGGGGTGTGGGCTGGAGCCCACTAGGCCCCATGTCCTGATGCCAGACAGTGTCCACTCAGGACAGGGCACCTTTTGAAGGTTTTGCACAGGAGCACTACAAGGGATAGCAGGGGCCCTGGGCACTCCCAAGACCCTACTGTCTCCAGTGCCCAGGTCAGGATGCATGGCTCACACCCAGGCCTGAGGCGTGGCCTTTTCTCATTCTAGATGATGCCAGGAAAGACCAAAACAGATGTCATGGACCCAGCACCACTGCCCAGCCAGGAGCCCCCCAGGGACAGCACAGAACGGCTGGGCCCGACTTCTGGGCCCTCTCTGCCCTTCGCGGGTGCCAACAGCTGCCCTGAGGCCTATAAGCGGCTCCTGTCCAGCTTCTACTGTAAAGGGACACATGGCATCATGTCACCACTGGCCAAAAAGAAGCTCCTGGCCCAGGTGAGCAAGGCAGAGGCCTTGCAGTGCCAGGAAGAAGGCTGTCGCCATGGGGCGGGTGGCCCCGACAGGGAGCCCCAGGCGTCCCCAGCTGTTCGTCCCCCAGAGAGTCCCCAGAGCCCAGGAAGGCTGGCTGAGAATTCCAGGCACCGGCTGACCCCTCAGGAGGGGTTGCAGGCCCCTGGCAGCAGCCTCAGGGAGGAGGCTCAGGCGGGCCCCTGCCCCTCGGCCCCCATCTTCACAGGCTGTTTCCACGCCTACCCCACCGAGGTGCTGAAGCCTGTCAGCCAGCACCCCCGGGACTTCTTCTCCAGCTTTAAAGATGGGGTGCTCTTGGGGCCTCCCAGCAAAGAGGAGGGACTGTCCGTCAAAGAGCCCCAGCTGGTGTGGGGCGGGGATGCCAACCGCCCCTCTGCATTCCACAAAGGCGGCTCCAGGAAGGGCAGCCTCTACCCCAAGCCCAAAGCCTGCTGGGTGTCCCCCATGGCCAAAGCCCCAGCCAAGAGCCCCGTGCCCCCGCCCGCCTTCCCCAGCAGCCCAGGCCTCTGCAGCAAGCGCAGCCTGGAGGAAGAGGGCTTTGCCCACAGTGGCAAAAAACTGCGGGCAGTGTCTCCCTTTCTTAAGGAGGTGGATGCCAAGGAGTGTGGGGCCAAACCCACAGGGCCCGGCCTGGCTGTCTCCTGCCTGCTGGGCCCAGCCCCCCCTGAGGCCTACAGGGGCACCATGCTGCGCTGCCCGCTGAACTTCGACAGCACCCCGGACCCCTTAAAGGGCCAGGCCACGCTCCCCTTCAGCCCCCTGGTCATCCCAGCCTTCCCAGCCCACTTCCTGGCCACTACAGGCCCCTCACCCATGGCCACTGGGCTGATGCACCTGCCCCCTGCATCCTTCGACAGTGCCCTCCGCCACAGACTTTGCCCGGCTGCATCTGCCTGGCACACACCACCGGTCACAACCTATGCTGCGCCCCACTTCTTCCATCTCAACACCAAGCTGTAGGGCAGAGCGCGCACCACCGTGCTGCACTGTGCAGGGTCTGCCATGGCCTGGGATGAGCAGGTGCTGCCAGGGGCTCTGGGCGACAGCCCACTGACTGGGACACCTGGGCCGTGCCCCAGCCAGGCAGCCTGGCATAGACAAAGAGGAAGGCAGTGGGAACACTGGGTTTGTCTCAAGGAAGCAGCCCGAGCTGCTTGGGAAAGAATGGTGCAGGGTGGCAGTGCCCAGCCAGAGCCCCGAGAGCAGAGGCCAGGAGCTGGATGGGCCACTCAGGGCATCCAGGGAGCCCATGGAAAATCCAATAAAAAGACACCAATGTGAATCTACCCCACTGGAGGTGTGCATGGCGTGGACCTTTGCAAGGGCAGGCGAGATGGAGGCAGGCTCGTGGGTGGGGCTGCCCGTGGGGGAGCGAAGGAGGTGGACCTGGAGCCACCGCCCCACTGAAGAGCGGGTCCAAAGCAAACCTTGGCCTCCTGCTCACATGTCAGCAGCTCTGACACTCGTCCTGTGCCTTCAACCTGCGTTCCTAGTTGAGCCTCCAGGCACCGCCTGTTGCCTTCCTCCTTGTGCACGTGAGGGTCCAAGGCTCAGGGAGGGTAGGTGACTTCCCCAGGTTCCGTCAGCAGGTGAGGAGCTGGGCAGTGTGACTCCAGTGTCCTGAGCTAAGCCGCAGGACCCCAGGTGTCGAGATGAGCCCTGTGGCTGTTATTTGCGCTCCAGCGGGGTGAAGGAGCGACCAGGAAGTTTGATTTGGTCTACCCTGGTGGTGGACGCAGACTCATAGGTGGGAATAGCTGGGGGTTCCCGGGGGAAAGGGGAGTGAAGGGGCCCATCTCAGCCCGAGCATCTGCATTGGAACCAACTCCAGCAGGTCTGATGGTGGCTGCTCCAGGAAACAGAAGTTCTGCAAGTCACAGAAACCTTGCAGCCTAATGCCTCCTTCCTGCAGGCTCCAGATGGGAGCAGCAGCCTTCCAGACTCTCCTTCCCCTCCCTCCACAGGCAGCCTGTTCTCAGAGCAGCTTCACACTTGTCCCTGGGAAAGCAGGACCACTATTGGCCAAGCGGATATCGGATACCGGATATCGGATACCGGGGCTGCAGGCAGCCTTTGACCGAGCCACTGCAACCCGCCCTGCCCTCTGGGGCTGTGGCTGCAGGAATGCTCTTGACCTTAGGCCACAGGAGGGGCAATCTAGTGTGACCTCCTTAGTTCATGGATGGGGAGGCCAATGCCACGAGTGGGAAGGGTCTTGCTTGCCCAGGGCCACCCTTCCCGATGACAGAACCCAGGTCAGGGAACATGCAACATGCCTGGCACCAGGGAGTGGGTGCCCAGGGCAGGAAGGTCACCCTGTCCAGCCTCTGCCTCCCCAGGAGCTGCCTGTGGAGGGTGAGTTCAGGCACAGGTGCCCTCCAAGTGAGACCACTGATGGGGTGGCCAGACAGTAGTGGTCCCGCTGTTAAGAGCACCCTCAGCTCTGCAGGACGTCTCCAATTTCCTTCCTCCCTTCTGAGAGACGCCAAGATGCCGGCCTGGGAATCTGTGTGACCAGCCCCGAGCTCCCGTCTCCCACACAGAGCCATGTGCAGCCCATCTCTGAGCCTCTGGAGGCACCGTCGTTGGCAAAGAATGGGGAGGGGGCTGAGTTCTGCCCACTCTCCAGGCAAACGCCCTGGGTGCTGGACCATAGGTCAACGAATCACATCGCCTGGATAGAGGGGAAGTGAGAGATACCTGTTGTGTGCAGGGACCTACCTGAGATAGGGCAGAGCCGCTGGATCCTCTTCATCTGCAAAGCAACATTGGCCTGGCCCTGGCACAAGGATGGGCAGGTGCCTGGCTCTAGGACTTGGGCGCAGATGGCTCAGGGCTGTGGTTGTGGCGCCCTCTGGAGGCTGGTCTGGAGAATGCACCTTCCCTGTGGGTGTCTGCGTCCCCGGCAGGTGGACTCTGGGCAGGATGCCGCAGAAGATGCTAGAGCTGAATGCAGGTCATGCTTCCTGGGAAACCTCGCCCTGCAGCTCGGTGTGCCAGCTTTACATGATTCTCTCTTTCCCTCTCACGATTCCCGGGGAAGGCCCTGTCCCCATTTACAGCACAGAACGGAGGAGTCCAGCCAGTGCTTCTGTTTCCTCAGTGAGCAGAGTGAGGATGGCGACAGGGGTTGGAGGTCTGGGTGAGGGGAGAAGGAGAACAAGTGAGCTCACACAGTGGAGCAAGGCCACAGCAGGGCGGTGCCCTGGGGGCCCTGGAAAGCAAGAGGCTGCACTCCAGGTCAGTAGCCCTGGTGTGAGCCCAGGAGAGTCTGATGCAGCAGAGAGGCAGAGCCATGGCAACAGAGGGCCATGGAACTGAAGCTGGGGGGTGGAGGAGCCAAGGACGGACAGTGGGACCAAGAGGCTGCTGGGAGATCAGAGATCTGGCTGAGGTCATCTCAGGTATTGGGCACGTTCACAGGACTGAGTGGAGGAAAGGAGGCCAGGACGTGGGGAGCCAGGGGATCGCCACACATGAGGACAGCAGTCATGCTGGGCAAGCAGGGGGGCCAGGGCCAGGGTGGCAGGGAGCAGGGGCGTGGGATGGAGGGACACGGGGTGCACAGCAAGGACATGATGCAGGGGCAGCAACAGGCTCTGGCAGCAAGGGGGCCCCACCCGCCTCCCTCAGGGCAGTGGAGAAGTGGCCACACTGAAGGGGGCTGCAGGGGCACAGTCTGGGGTGGGCACAGCCAAGGGCTGGCAGGGGAAGTGCCAGAGGGGCAGCCAGGAGCCCAGACAGGTGAGAGATGCCTGTGGCTCAGCAAAGACATAGACTCAAGACCAGAGGCTGCCAACAGTGGCATGAGATGTTTAAATGTCTTTTAATATAGTTGCTGGCATTTAAAAATTAGATTTCACATTTAAAAATTTGAATATCAGGCTTCTCTTTAAAAACCAGAATTTCTGGTCACATGGGACCACTTCCTGGAGCTGAGCAGTGGCTGCTGCCCCTTGAACGGGGTGACCTGCCTGTTCACTGCGGTCTCCCCAGCCCTCCTCCCCAAGCCCGAGGGACCCAGCCATCCTCCGCCTGCCACTGCTCAGACTCTAGGCTTCGACTTCCAGGTTCCGAGGCTCCTTCCCATCTTGGGGCTTCTTGGCTCCATGCCTGGGATCCCCACCACCTGCAGGGTCTTGCCACTCGGCCCTTGAGGGGGCAGCAGGTAGAGAGGAACGATCAAGAAGCTGGAAGCCAGAACACAGGCCCTGAGGCCTGGCTCCCCCACGGGGTCAGTGTATCAGAGACGGTCCTCCGGCCTTTCACTCGTAAGCAGCAGAAACAAACCCGACCCAGGCAGGGGAGAGCCTGAGCGACTCAGAACTGCGAGGACAGCTGAACACCCAGACCACGGGGCTCGGGGGACAGAAGTACCTCTCTGGGGCACTGCCATTGGTGAGCTGGAGCCGGCTCCTCCAGGCCCAGAGAGCGGACTGCAGGCAGCTCTTCCCAACTCCACATTCAATGATGCCTGCCAGGAGCTTGAAGCCAAGGCAGGAATATCTACACCCTCTCAGAAATCAGCAACAGCTATAAACCAGGGCTCCTCCCATCCCAAGCCAGTGGTTAATCACCTGCCGCATGCACCGCCACCTGCCTTCTGCCCGTGAGTCCAGCTTAAGGATGCACTTTGAGGAGAGAAGCTGATCCAAGGCCTGTGCTCACCTGTGTTCCCAAGGCCTGTTACCTAGAGGAAGTATGTCTGCCAGGTGAGCAAAACAGCAGCTGCCATGCTGGGGACACCACGTGCATACTTTTCTCTGGGCTTCTGTTTCCTCATCTGTGATATGGAAGTTGAGTCACTTCTACCTCAAGAGTCGCAGGCATGTAGTGAAAGTGCTCTGTAAACTGAAGTTCTGATACACATGGGTTATCACCTCCTTCCCGCCTGGAGTTCTGCTCAGCCGGCCTGACCGCCCCTGCCCTGCCTTTGCCTTATTGCTGTTAAAATCTCTGCCCTCCTGTCTGGCTCTGACTCAGAGTCACCCTGACTTTTGGATCCTGTCTGTGTCTGGGTTCCAAGTCAGTTCCCCCGAGGTAGCAACTCTGACCAAATGATAGTGGTTGTCAGCAGCTTTGAGTTGACTCAGTGTCAAAGTGATGCACTTGATTAGTAATGTCTGCCAAGGCCAGGGGAGGGGAAGGGAAGCAGAGGTTCACCTGCCACACAGTTTTCGTCTCCGTCTTTATGCGTGATGATCTAACCATGCCTGATGATGGTCTGTCTACCGTGGGGCTGACCTCACTGCCACATCTCAGCCGCAGCTCCTGTGCAGAGCTGCCTGGCTGCCCTCCAGCACGAGCAAGGGGTGTGGAGGAACAGGGCTTGGGCTGGGGAGTCAAATCCTAGAAGCCTGGTTTGGACGTCACTTGCCTGAGAGCTATAGCATTGGTGCCTGGGGAGTAATCAGGGAGGCAGCCTCTTGGGAGAAATCACGTAGGCCGTCCAAAAAAGAAAAGAAAAGAAGAGAAAAAGGTCTTTCCACACTGGCTGGAAAAGAGGCATAGTCTAGGGTCCACACCAACTGAGGGGAGTGGAAGTGGAACAAGTCTGGTGTCGTTTCGAGGGTGATTGCTGTGTTTTCGAAATGTGACCCAAATTGCCGGTGGCATGAAGAGGCAGTTCTGTGCACCAGTGATCTTGGCCAATTCAACACTTGACTTTGGAGGAGGGACAGAACCCGCCCTTGATTTGTCCTTCAGAAACAAGGGCCACGGCCCCTCCCTTCCCCACCTCCACACATACACACACACACACACACACACACACACACACACACACACACACGCACGCACGCACGCACGCACCATTGGGACCAGGCAGTGAAAGTTAACGAGGTTTTATTAAAGTTTCTGGGAATCAGAAAGGATGCACAACAAAGACATAACCCACAAGACATGTAACCCTTCTTGAAGCTGCCTCTCCACCCCACCAACCCAGCAGATGCAGTTCCTTGGCATGGCCCAGACCCCCAGCCACCACCTGCAGCTCTGGGCGGCCCCATACCTTGGAATTTGAGCCCAGCTCAACTCATTGCCTCAGAGAAAGGGGAAGGTTTGTTTTCCTTCACCATCTTCTGGAGCTTTTCTCTAAATCCTCATTTCCAGTCCCAGAATTAACATCCTCGCTGTTGGTTGACAGTGCCAGGCCCATTGTTAAACTTTCAAGAATCACCTCTGCTCAGAAGCAGTCATCCAATCAAAATGGCTGGTTTAGGTTAACCTGTATCCCCCACAAAAAGAGATATGTTGAATTCCTAACCCCCAGAATGTGACCTTATTTGGAAATAGGGTTGTTGCAGATGTAATTAGTTAAGATGTGATCACATTAATGTACGGTGGGCCCCTAATCCATGTGACTGGCGTCCTTGTAAGAAGACGACCACATGAAGACACACACACAGGGAGGATGCCACGTGAGGAAGGAGGGGAGTGACGCAGCTACAGGCCAAGGAATGCCGAGTGCCAGCGCACCTCCAGAAGCCAGGAAGGGGCAAGGAGGGATTCCCCTACAGGAGCACGGCCCTGTCGCTACCCTCATGTGACCTTCTAGCCTCCAGAACCGTGAAAGAATAACCATCTGTCATTTTAAACCACCCAGTTTGAAGTCCTGTTGTGGCAGCCCTAGGAAACAAGCATATGGTATTCAAGGGACAACGTATATGTTAAATATCTGCATGAAGAACGTCAATCCCAGTAAACACCGTTTTCCAGGAGACAGTGAAGACACAGGCAGGCTCGGTGCCGTGCAGACCCCAGGAATTATTTTTTCTCACAACCCTTTTATGAGAAAGTTCTACCCATCCCTGGATCCCCCAGGATAACACTAAGGGAAATTGAGTGGGTTGCCCAAGATGACTGCTGGTGACGAAGCCAGGATCTGAATCCTGTCCAGAACCCGACACTTAACCAGGATGTCAGGAGGCAGGGATTACGGGTTGATGATAATGGGACAGAAGCAACCAGGGAAGGAGTCTGGATGATACGGCCACAGCTGAATCCTCTTGCTTTCCTCCGGTTTAAATTTGTTGGCAGGATTTGCCCCCCTCAGTTGTTCTTCAGTTTCCCTTAATCTAGTCCTCTAGGGCAACTCTACAGGGGATCCGAGGAGTAAACTGCTGGTGCATGCAAAAGTGTGCGTGCCGTGTGTGTGTGTGTGTGTGTGTGTGTGTGTGTGTGTGTGTGTATGTGTGCTTGTGTATGTAGGTCTGTGTGTATGCATGTGGATGTGTATACAGGTGTGCATGTGCAGGTAGGCATGCGTGTGTATGCATGTGAGCTTGTGTATGTAGGTCTTTGTGTATGCATGTGCATGTGTGTGTAGGCATGCAGGTGTGCTTGTGCATGTAGGTGTGCATGTGTATGCATGTGTCTGTGCACACACACATGCACATGCGTAGCTACGATATCAAATAAAAGATTGCCCATTTGCCCCATTTCCCTTCTTGCCACATTCCCATATTTCCCAAACCAGGACTTGGGGCATATGGTTTGACAGGAATTTTCTAATTTGGGAATTGAGACATGTGAAAAGAAACGAGGAAACTATTTTTCTTGATTAAAAAATATATAGTGAGATGTGATTTAAAAAAAACAAAACTGGTGCTATACACGGCTGACGCGAATATAATTTATCACGGGCCTCTCACATATATCAAGACATAAAAATATTCATACCGTCTTATCAGTGGTCCCTGAGAATTTATTGTAGAAAATGGGTGGAGATGTTCAGCAATAGAGGAAAGGGCACTTAGATGCCGACCATGCCTCTGGCAAGAAGACTGCATCTGTGGTGGTAAAATCAGGAAGACTGTGTAGCAAACCGGAAATATAGATTATATATACAAAATAAATATCATGTTATTACTATTATTTCTTAAATGGCTATTTAGTAGTATTCTTTGAATGCAAGCAACAGGAATCATATGGGTAATTTAAGCCAGTAAAAAAAAAAGGAATATATGGAAAGTACACAATGATTCACAGATTTGAAGGACTAGAGGAAGACCAAGGCTTGGAAGACAGGCCAGATCTGTGCGTGAGATCCAGGGGCAGAGACTGGGGACAAGTCTCCTTGTCTGTATGTGGCGGGGGGTGGGTGGGGGGTGGCGGTTAGAATGAATTGGCTCCCCCGTCTCTGCCCTGTGTCACTGGGCTCACAGAGCGTCACTACACCCTTGGTCAGAAGCATCCCCCAGGCAGTGTGGCAGACCAGACCTTGTCAACGAACATCCATTCCTCGCTTTATCCTTGCTAACAGAATCCTGGCTTGGCTCAGAGAGTCATCCTAGGTAAGAGGACATGACTGGTGGTGGCCAGTTATAACAATTCTGTTCCCCAACTCCCCAGCCTCCTTGGCAGCCAGGAGCCACATGACCTAGTTCTAGCCATTGACATCTATTATGGATTGAATTGTGTCCCCCCAAATTCATATGTTGAAGCCCTAACCTCCAATATGACCATATTTGGGGATAGGGCCTTTAACAAAGTAATTAAGATTAAATGAAGTCTCAACAATCCTTCATGTTTCAGGGAATAGGAGAAAAATAAAACAAAAAATACACAAAAACAAAAGAAAAAATAAAAAAGAAAAAGAAAAAAAAATTTTTTTTTTTTTTTTAGAGACAAGGTCTTCCTCTGTCACCAAGGCTGCAATGCAGTGGTGTCATCATAGCTCACTGCTACCTCAAACTCTCGAGATCAAGTGATCCTCCTGTTTCAGCCTGCCAGGTAGCTGGGACTACAGGTGCATGCCCCTGCAACTAGCTAATTTTTTTATTTTTTGTAGAGATGGGGTCTCAAACTCCTGGGCTCAAGCAATGCTCCCACCTCAGCCTTCCAAAGTGCTGGGATTATAAGCGTGAGCCGCTGCATCGGGCCACAATTTTTTAAAAAAGAAAAAAAAAAAGATTAAACAAGGTCATAAATAAGGTTAAATGGGGTTTAATCCAAAGCACTGGCATCCATATAAGAAGAGGAAGAGACACCAGAGCGCACGCGTGCGCGCTCTCTCTCTCTCTCTCTCTCTCTCTGTGAGCACAGAGGAAAGGCCATGTGAGGATGCAGCAAGAGGCTGTCTGCAAGCCAGGAAGAGAGGCTTCACCAGAAACCAATGCTGCCCGCACCCTGATCTTGCACTTCCGGCTTCCAAAACTGTGAGAAAATAAGTGTCTGTTGTTGCAGCCACCCAGTCTACAGTATTCTGTTATGGCAGAATATTGCGAGGTGACTAATTCAAGATCTAAGGGGAAATCTACTAGGAAGGACTTCTGGGAAGCTTTTGCTTTTCTCCTTTACCTCATGAAGAATCATTCCCAGACAGGCATAGGAGTGAATCCTACTAATAATGAAGGAACTTCCTACATTCATCCGGGTGGATTTCAAAACTGCCACGGACCAGTGGCTCTTATGTGCCTCATAGGTTCTTTTTGGACAGGAATGTCTACCGAGGGTTATCCTATACCTGTCCCACCTGAACATGTAGGGGGCAGAAAACATTTCCTCTTGGTTCCAAGTCTTTGCATACAGAGAAACTGTACTTGAGGAATTATACTCAAGAAGCTTCCATCCACATCTGTGGTGACATTCTGGATCTTCAGCTGATGGTGTAAACGGTTGAGGCTATGGGAAGGTCTTTAAACAGGGTGAGTATATTCTGTATATGGGAGTGTGGTGGGCAGAATAATGGCCTCCCAAAGATGTCCACATTCTAATCCCCAGAACCCATGAATATATTAGGGGACATGGCAAAGGGGAATTCAGATTTCAGATGAAATTAAGGTTTAATCAGCTGATTTTAAAATAGGGAGATTCTTTGCAGGTTGTACACAGTTTTGTTTATGTATTTCCTTAAAATTGTAGAATCCAGGACCCAAACCATAGTAGGCAATACAATTTTAGAATGTAATATATACAGGCATATTTAGCCTCTTTCAGAAGTCAATGGATTGAATGTCTTTTTATATTAAATTTTATATTCATTAAGGTGCCTCATTTTTTACCTTGTCCGTTAACATTTATTCATATGCCTTTGCAATAATTACATTGTGAAAAGCTAACAAATGTTGTAACAATAATCCATTGTTTGAGGTGCTTGCAGTTATCTTAAAAATTAAAGTGTTTTGGGTTTTTTTTTCCAGAAAAAAATAAAACCAAATAGGGAAATTATTCTGCATTATCTGGGTGGGCCCAATGTCCTTAAAATTGGAAGAGGCAGGCAGAAGAAAAGGCAGCATGAGAAGGACTTGGCCCAACATTGCTGACTTTGAAGACAGAGGAAGGGGCCACAAGCCAAGGAATGCAGGTAGCCTCTAGAAGCTGGGAGATAAGAAAACAGATTCTCCCCTAAAGGCTCCAGAAGGAACACAGCTCTGCTGGCACCTTGATTCTACCCCATGAGACCCACTTTGGACTTCTAACCTCCAGAACTGTAATATAATAAATTTGTGTTGTTTTAAGCCACCAGGTTTGTGGTAATTATTATAGCAACAATAGAACATTAATCCAGAGGGGAATGTAACTAATTTGTGGCCAGAGGGCAGAGTGTGGTAGTTTAAAATATGTCCACAAATTCTTGTACTCATTTCAAAAAGTGGAGCCTAATTCCCTTCCCCTTGAGTGTGGGCTGGAATTAGTGACTCATCTAACTAATAAAATAATGAAATAAGGCAGAAGTGATGGTGAGACTTCTGATACTAGGTCACAAAAGGAGCCATGTTGTGGAGCAGTCATTGGGAGAGTCTAGGACAGTTTCCCATCTCAACACTGGCTCAGGAGGGGGTGTACTGACTTAGGGACAGGCGTGTCAAACAGAGACCACACCAACAGCTTCTAAAAACCAACAATTTGGAAATGATTTGAGTGATCTGATGAGCAGTTTGTTTTACAACTTATATCACTTGGTAAGCAGTTTTATAATATGCAATCGTCCTACGGTATATGCAGGGGATTGGCTCCAGGACCACCCCCATACCCAGATCTGAGCATACGCAAGTCCTCCAGCTGACCCTGCAGAACTTACATATAGGAAAAGTCAGCCCTCCATATATGCAGGTTTTTGCAACCCTCAAAAACTGTATTTTCAATCTGCATTTTTGTGGATGTGGAACCCATGGGTACAGAGAGCTGACTATATTGAAAAAAACTCCATGCACAAGTGGACCTACGTAGTTCAAACTTATGTTGTTCAAGGGTCAGCTGTATTTATTTTATTTACAGAATAAAAAAGAATATATTTTTGTTTTTATATTATTTAGATTATTGTAGCAGTTATTAAATATTCAGCCATCACTCCTGTGTAAGTATTTCCTTTCCAAACTGCCTGCTGCATCCCCTTCCTTTCCTTTTAAGTGCTGTGGTCTCTGTGCACAGGATGCCAGGGGCAGACCGACACAAGCTGCCGTGAGACACAGAGAAAGAAAAGCTGGCTGCTTCTCAGTGCTTGTCAGTAGACAGCACAGGGGCTTCCTTTGCCATATTTGGGGAGAAGGGGCCCAAGAGCAGCCTTCCAAGCAAACTAAGCACTTGTTTTTGAGCAAGTGGTCTGCGGAATGGTGTCCTGGTCCCTTCTGAAGCAGGGTCCAGGCTCAGTGCCACAGTGCCCACCATGGAAACATGGCCCCAGGCCAGTCACCCTAGGACATGCCTCCTGCCTGTGGTTCCCTGGAGGGTGAGGCTGAGCTGTGGCCACTGGCCACAGCACTCCCAGCCCTGAAGCCCTGACCGGTAACAGGCTCTGTGCCTGATTTTGTGTGAATCTGCATCAACCTTCACACACGGTGCCATACATTTATGAAATTCACTTTTATTTTCTCTATCCAAGTGTCACCCACCTTCCTGTATCACTCCCAGTCAGTCTCCTCTCAACCACTATGTGATTTCTATAACCAGAGATTAGCTTTGTCTGAATTTGGATTGGGTGTAAGTGGAGTCACACTACATAGTCTTTTGTACCCAGCTTCTTCCATTCAGCATGATGCTCTTGAGACAGATCCAGGTCATTCACTGCACATCAGTGGTTCTCTTCCATTACTGAATAGCTTTCCGTTGTGTAAAAATGCCAGTGTGTATGTACATCCATCTTCCTGTTAAGGTACACTGGGTCTATTTTTAGTTTTTGACTATTATAAATAAAGCTGCTATGAATGTACTTGTATAAGTCAATATTTTGGTGGACATATGTTATCACTTCTCTCCTATAAATACATAGGAGAGGAATTACTGGAAGCCAAACAGTTCTCCGAAACTGGTTTAGCATATTACACTACCACCAACAATGTATGAGAATTCCAGATGCTCCTTGCTAACACTTGGTGTTGTCACTGCCATTCTCTTGGATATAAAGTGGTATTTTATTGGTTTTAAATTTCATTTTATTGATGACTAATGATGTTGAAAACTCTCATGTGGACTGGATTTTGCCAATATTTATTGCATTTTTTAAAATTAGTGAAGTAATTCTTTATGCTGGACGTGTCTTTGGTCAAATATGTATTACAAACATTTTATCTGAGTCTGTGGTGTCTATTCATTTTTTTGCTTTTATTATTTTTAAATTGACACAAAATTGTACATATTTATGGGGTACAGTGTGATATTTCAATACATGTATACAATGCACAATGATCAAATCAGGGTAATTAGCATACCCATCACCTCAAATATTTATCATTTATGTTGGAAACATTCAAAATCCACTCTTCTAGGAATTTGAAAATCTACAATAAATTCATGAGAATTATGGTCACCCTATAGTGCTACAGAACTGCAGAGCTCTGCCTCCACTCCCCTTCCCCCTGCCCCCCATCTGTGGAAAATTTATCTTCCATGAAACTGGTCCCTGGAGCCAAAAAGGTTGGGAACTGCTGCTATAGAACACTAGAACTTATTCCTCCTATCTAGCTGTACTTTTGTATCCATTAATCAACCGTTTTCCCTTCCCTACCTCTAGTAACCATTATTCTACTCTCTACTTCTATGAAATCAACTTTTTTTAGCTTCCATAGGAGAACAGACAGTATTTATCTTTGTGCCTGACTTATTAATATTTCACTTAATATGTCCTTCAAGCTCATCCATGTTGCTGCAAGTGACAGAATTTCATTTTTTTAATAAATAGTATTCCATTGTGTATACATACCCTATTCTCTTTATCTATCCCTGTTGATGGACACTTAGGTTGACGCCCCACCTAGCCTGTTGTGAATAGTGCTGCACTAAACACAGGAACACACCAATGAGTCTTTGTGTGGCAGATCTTCTGAAGCTTTGTATGCCCAAGAACACTGTTATCATACCCTAACATTTAAATTCTATGCTTTCCCTCCAATACATAGAAAACATTAATGTTGTAATGTCTCAGATCCATCTGATTCTGGCTCAAACACTGGTGGGCGCACATCTTTGTGGAAGCCTTTGGGATTTTCTGTCTTTAGATGTGGGTTATCCTTATTGCTCCCTTTTGAGACTCAATGTGAACCCTTTCAAACTGTAGAGCCTTTCAATGGTCTCTTAATCCTTAGAAACTTATCCTCCATTATTTTAAAATTTATTTCCTTGTTTTTGTTTTCATTTTTTTCTCCATGACTTTTTCTAACACATAGACTGCCACACTACAAAGAAAAGTTTTTTTCTTTGGGGCCATGGTGTTTTATTACAAAAATAGAATAAAAATATTGAAAACAAAATGATCCTTTCTAATTTAATAAAAAAATTATCTTTTATTGTTTTCTGTGCATGAGTTAATGGAATTAAATTGTTAATGTTAATTATAACAATAAGAACATCAACAAAATTCTCACAAACCAACTGTAACATAACATGTATCCCATCACATAACACATATGCTATAGCATGGCAGTGTCAGTTGCCTGCGCACCACAAAGCTCTCAAGGTAATACACTTCACAAGGCCCCAGGCTCAAAACCAGCTTGAGTTAAATACAATTCACATGGCAGTTAATGTGTTAAGAGATGGAGTCTCGTTACGTTGCCCAGGCTGGGGTGCAGTGGCTACTCATGGGCACAATAATAGCTCAATGCAGCCTCAAACTCCTGGCCTCAAGTGATCCTCCTGCCTCCGCCTTCTGAGTGACTAGGACTATAGGCGTGTGCCACTGTCCCTGGCTTTCTCTCCATGACTCTTGTGTTCTACTGTTTCTACTTCTATCCTCTATACTTCCTGGATTTTTTGATGCCTTCTGCAATTCCTAATTCTAATCTTCCAATTCACTAACTCATTTATTGGCCATATTCCTTCTACTTTTTATCTCATCATTACCTTGCTGTAGCTATTATATTTTCTGTAGCTAATATTTCTCTCTGGGTTTTAAAAAATGGTTTCCTTATTGTTGTTTCGTATCGATAATATCTATTCATAACTCCTTAAGCGTATTCACCATACATTAGCTTCTTGATCCATCTCTTCTAATAATTCTGCTTGAAAAGGTATATTGTTGTCCACTGTTGCCCTTTTTAAGGTGATTATCTCTCCAAATGTCTAGTTATTTAGGGGGTGGTGTCAAAGGCCAAGTGGGAAACCAAAACTTTCATTCCGATGAGTGGTAATGAAGCCTCCAATGCCCATCTCGGCCCTGCCATTAGAGACCACGTGGTTAGCCTGGACAGTCATCTCCATCCCCATCCAGCAACACGGGTGAGCCAGGAGGACATGTTAAGTGAAGTCAGTCAGGCACAGGAGTAACAATGCACACCCTCATCCCAGTGGGATGCTGTCAGCAAAGGCCTAGTGGAGAGTCGGAACATTTACCACTGCCTAGAAGCAATGAGGCCACACAACCCCCACAGTATTAGTTGAGCCCACAAGAGGAAGACTAACAGGGTACCTCTTCCCATTCCAGCCAGGCTTGCATCCACGGAGGATCTCTACTGGGGAGCTGAAACTCCCACCTCCACCTAGCAGTAAAGAGTGCGTCTGCTCCACACCAATGTCAACGAAAGCCAAGTGGGGATCCTAGACTTCCACCCCCACTGGCAGGAACAAAGCAGCTCCCCCTTTACTCTACTAGAGCAGCATCAGACAAGGCCTGCTAAAGCAGAAGACTTAAATAAGATCCAGAGTTTCATAGATAACACCACAAACATCCAAGTTTCATCCAAAACCACTCAAAGAACATATCAAGAATCAAGAAAATCTCAACTCAAATGAGAAAAAATACATCAGGATGGCACAGATATTAGAACTGTCTGACAAGGATTTTCAAGCAGCCATCATAAAAAATGCTTCAATGAGCAATTACAAACACACTTAAGACAAATGAAAAATAGAAATTCTCAGGAAGGAAAGAGGGGATATAAAGAACAAAACAAATTTTAGAACTGAAAAATAGAATAACCTAAATGAAAACCTCAATGGATGGGCTCAACAGCAGAATAGGGAAGAAAGAGGCAAGAATCAGTGAACTTAGGCCGGGCGCGGTGGCTCACGCCTGTAATCCTAGCTCTGGGAGGCCGAGGCGGGTGGATCGCTCGAGGTCAGGAGTTCGAGACCAGCCTGAGCAAGAGTGAGACCCCGTCTCTACCAAAAATAGAAAGAAATTATCTGGCCAACTAAAAATATATATACAAAAAAAAAAAATTAGCCGGGCATGGTGGCTCATGCCTGTAGTCCCAGCTACTCGGGAGGCTGAGGCAGTAGGATCGCTTAAGCCCAGGAGTCTGAGGTTGCTGTGAGCTAGGCTGATGCCACGGCACTCACTCTAGCCTGGGCAACAAAGTGAGACTCTGTCTCAAAAAAAAAAAAAAAAAAAAAAGAATCAGTGAACTTGGAGACCGAACAGAAATTATACAATCTGAACAGAGTAAACCAACTGAAAAAAAGAAATGAACAGAGCCTAAGGGCACTGTAGGACTATACCCAAAGATCTAACAGTCATGTCATTGGGGTCATGAAGGAGAGGAAAAAGAAGGTAGGGCTGAAAAAATATGGCTGAAAGTTTCCAATATGGTAAAATGGCATGCCTAAAGATTCAAGAAGCTAAATGAATCCTAAAACAGGATAAACCCAAAAACTCCAGGCTAAGACACATCATAGTAAATTCTGAAAACTCAGGACAAAGAAAAAATATTGAGGAGCCAAGTGCAAGGGTTCAGGCCTGTAATTCCAGCAACTTGGGAGACCAAGGTAGGAAGGCTGCTTGAAGCCAGGAGTTCAAGACCAGCGTGGGCAACATAGTAAAACCTCGTCTCCAAAAAAAAAAAAAAAAAAAAATTTTTTTTTTAAACCCCACAAAACAGGAAAAACACTTAGCCAGGTGTGGTGACATGTCTGTAGTCCTAACTACTCAAGAGACTGGGTGGAAGGATAGCTTAAGCCCTGGAATTTGAGGCTGCAGTGAGCTATGATTGCACCACTGCACTCCAGCCTGGGCCTGTGGTCCCCAAGCCACTAGCCGCAGATAGTATGGTACCAGTCCATGGCCTGTTAAGAACCAGGCGGCACAGCAGGAGGCGAGCTGCCGGTAAGCAATGGAAACTTCATCTGTATTTGTAGCTGCTCCCCATCGCTCACATCACAGCATGAGCTCTGCCTCCTGTCAAATCAGCTGCGGCATTAGACTTTCACAGGAGCACGAACCCTACTGTAAACTGCCCATGCAAGGGATCTACATTGCGTGCTCCTTATGAGAATCTAATGCCTGATGATCTAAGGTGGAGCTGAGGCAGTGATACTAGCACTGCTGAGCGGCTGCAAATACAGATTATCATTAGCAAAGAGGTCTGACTGCACAATACATGTAATGCACTTGAATCATCCCAAAACCATCCCCCCCACTGGTCTGTGGAAAAATTGTCTTCCATGAAACTGGTCCCTGCTGCCAAAAAGGTTGGGGACTGCTGTCCTGGGTGATAGAGGTAGACAAAACAAGACAAGAGCAGAAAAAAAAACACTGAAAGCACAAAGAGAAATGACATCTTACCTATAAGTGGAAAATAATTCAAATGACAGTGAATTTTTCATCAGAAAACAAGGAAGTGGCACAATATTTTTCAAATGCTGAAAGAAAAGAATGGTCAACCCAGAATTTTATTTCTAGCAAAAATATCCTTCATTAGTGAAGGGAAAATTAAGACATTCTTATAAAGGAAAACTAAAAGAATGTGTCACCAGCTGATAACTAAAGAAAAATGGCTAACAGGAATTCTCTAAACAGAAAGGAAATGATAAAAGGAGGAACCTTGGAATATCAGGAAGGAAGAAAGAACAATGGAAAGGGTAAAAATACGGATAAATACAACAGACTTTCCCTCTCTTGAGTTTTCTAAATTACGTTTGAAGCAAAATGTACAACACTATCTAAAGTGGGTCTCAAAGTATATAGACAATTATATTGGAAATGGGAGAGGGTAACGTGGATACCAGGAGACTGTGATAAGTTATGTAAATATAATGTAACACTTTAGAGCAACCACTAAAAAAAACTATACAAGGAGACACACCCAAAAACACTTTGGATAAATCAAAACTGTATTCTAAAAAATAAGTAACTCACTTGAAGGCAAGAAAAAGAAAACACAGAAACAAAAAACAAACAGAAAACAAAAACTATAATGGCTGACCTTAAGTAAGCTCTAATAATATCTATAATTATATATAATTGGGAAACAGTCTAAAAACACCAATTAAAAGACAAGAGACTGGCAGAGAAAAAATCATATGCCATATGCAATCTACAAGAAAATCACTTCAAATATAATGATAAAGGTAGGCTGAAAACAAAAGAATAAAAAATATATTACACAAATATTAATCAAAAGAAAGGAGGGGCTGGGTGTGGTGCCTCACACCTGCAATGCCAATACTTTGGGAGGCCAAGGTGGGAGGATCACTTGAGGCCAGGAATTTGAGAACAGCCTGGGCAATACAGCTAGATCCCATTTCTACATAAAAATTTAAAAAAATTAGCACTCTGGGAGGCCGAGGCAGGTGGATCGTTTGAGCTCAGGAGTTTGAGGCCAGCCTGAGCAAGAGCGAGATCCTTGTAGCTACTAAAAAAAAGATAGAAAGAAATTATCTGGATGTATAAAAATATACATAGAAAAAATTAGCCAGGCGTGGTGGCATGCCTGTAGTCCTAGCTACTCGGGAGGCTGAGGCAGGAGGATTGCTTGAGCCCAGGAGTTTGAGGTTGCTGTGAACTAGGCTGACACAGCACTCTAACCTCTAGCAACACAGTGAGACTGTCTCAAAAAAAAATTTTTTTTTAATTAGCCAAGTGTGGTGGTGCACACCTGTAGCCCCAGCTACTGGGAAGGCCAAGGTAAGAGGACTGCTTGAGCCCACAAGTTCAAAGTTGCAATGAGCTATGATTGAGCCACTGTACTCCAGCCTGGGCAACACAGCAAGACCCTGTCTCTTAAAATAAATAAATAAATAAATAAATAAATAAAGCAAGCAAGCATGGCTATATTAATGTCAGATAAAGTAGACTTTGGGGCAAACAAAATTACCAGGGACAAAGAGGGAACATTACATAAGGATAAAAGGGACAATCCACCAAAAAGACAGTATCATTAATGTGTATATACCAAACAACAGAACTGTAAAATATTTGAAGCAAAAACTTATAGAACTGAAGGGAGACATAGACAATTCCACAAATACAGCTGGAGATTTCAACACCACTCTTTCAACAATCAACAGAATAACCTGACAGAAAGTCAGCAAGGATATATAAGAACTCAGCACCATCAAGCAATAGAATTTTTTCGACATTTACAGACCGCTGCACCCAACAACAGCAGGATACACATTCTTTTCAAGTACCCACAAAACATATACCAAGTTAGACTACCATATCCTGGACCATAAACAAACCTCAACACATTTAAAAGAACATAATGAGATACCACTGAACACCTATTAGAATGGCTAAAACAAAAAACAAGAGACCATATTAAATGCTGGTGAAGACACAGAGAAACTGAATCTCTCATTGATTCATGGTAGGAATGTAACATGATACAACTACTCTGGCAAACAGTTTCTTGAAAAACTAAAGTATACCATAAAACCCAATAATCGTATTCCTGGGCAATTTATCCTAGAGAAACGAAACTCATGTTCCCATAAAAACCTGCATACAATTGCTCATACCAGCAGCTTTATCTGTAATAGCATCAAACTGGAAACAATCAAGATGTTCCTCAATAGGTGAATGGTTACACAAACAGTGGTGGAGCCATATCATGGAATACTATTTAGCAATAAAAGGAATGAACTATTGACACAACTTGGATGGATATCAAGAGAATTATATTGAGTGAAAACAAGACAATCTCAAAAAGGTCATGTACTATAAGATTTCATTTATATTAATATATGTAATATTAATATATCATTCGATGTAGAAGAGGTTAGTGGTTGCTATGGGTTAGGAATGGTGGGGCAGAAGGTGGGTGTGACTATAAAGCGGTAGCATGAGGGAGATCTTTGTGCTGATGGGACAGTTCCTTGTCTCGATTGTGATACCAGGGATAAAATGATATAGAACTATGCACACTGATCTTACTAGTGTCATTTTACTGGTTTTGATGTTGAACTATGAGTTATATGAGATGTAAGCATTGGGGGAAACTGACTGAAGGGGACATAGATCTCCCTATACTATCACTGAAGTTAAAAACACACACTTATCTAAACAGCCCAACAGCGTGTGTGTTCTTTAATCCCTCTACTTCCTGTTAGAAAGGTAATAATATGAACCACATGACTTCATCCTCTGGACACTATTACTGGACTGGGAGGGAAGGGATAAGAAGAACCAGCCTACAAGTGGGACTGAGCCAATTAGGCTGTCTTCAGAATTTGAACTGAAAGACAGAGACTGGCCATCCACGAAGGGCTCCGCAGCTGAAAAGTCCTGTGATGACGGGATCAAAACTGGTTCCCAACAAGTCCAAGCCAGTTGAAGTGACGAGGCAAGCAGCCAAAACTGTGACACCCCTTGTCTATAAGAATGCCCATTGAGAGAATATTTGCCTTTAGAGCTACTTTGGTGAATGGATGGGTTTCTGCTACTTGCAACCATCAGTCTTGACTAAAACATATGCTTGAAACAGAGATACGGTAACAAAGACTTGTCTGCATTATCATTTGCTATGGCCCTGTCCCTACATGCCCGAAATTTAAGACAGCTGTCATTTAAGCAATCTAATCCTCATCTTACTTCATCTGGCCCACCTGAGTCAGTGAGACTAAAGGTGAGAGGGAGGGAAAGAGTGCAACACGTCTCTACTAAGGGAGAGTTATGAGATGTGTCCAGGTGTACCAGACACTCCAAGCAGTCTACCAGAAGGACGGCTCCACTCAAGAGGGTTCCAATGCCTAGAATTTATAGGTTGAAAGGAAGGTCCTCTTAGAGATAAGTTCACAAATCTGGAGGTTGGATTTCATTCCTTCATCTCTAAGTCTTTATTAATTTATTTTGGGGGCAGTGGAAGTATGGGATATGCAAAGGGATACTAATCTCTCAGGATCGAGGGTGAGGGACCCCACCTCCTGACTCAGGCCCAGCCAAGAGCCCCACCTTAGCAACATCATTCACTCTTGGCCTGGTGGGAAGTAAACTTAAAGGGGTCGCATGTAGGCCAAGCCACCCTCTCCTCACCTCCTGGGCTAATCTCCAGTTCCGGTCTCCCATCTCAGAACCCCAGAACAGCACAGAGCAGAACAGACTCTGATATCAGGCTGCCTGGGTTCCAGTCCTGCCTCTGCCACTTCCTGCTGTGTGACTCCTCTGTGCCTCAGTTTCCTCATCTGTAAAAAGGGAATTACAGTACCCACCTCATACCACCTGGCATCAGTGAGAGGATCACTAGCAAATCTTAGCTATATTTTCTGTGCCCACTTTATTGGGTAGTTATCAGAATACACATGAGAAGTCAACTGAAAATAAGGTGAAGCAATCCAAAGGCGGTTTTTGGCTTTTTTAATTATTTTTGCTAACGGTAAGAACAGAACTGCCATAAGGGCTCGGCTCTATACCCCCATCCAGCCCAAGATTGTTCTAGTGCTGGGACCAAGAGTAGACAGAAGGTCTTCCTCCCTCAGTGACCTCTTCTCAAAGCCCAAGGACATCTTTCATAAGGCATCAACATGCATCTGTCATCCAAGAATTTAAGGCCTTCTTGATCCGTCTACATTTTCCACCAATGGTATATCACCTTCTGAGGTTATAGACTCCAGGTCTGCTATGAGATAGGTAAAGCTTCCTTTTTTATTCAAGAAGTGTGGTTTGAGAAGGGAATTGGAGAATGACTCAATAAATTTCAACCACTTCCCCCGTTCGCCGGTCCCTCAAGTTGTAGAACCATCAGTGTTCTCGCAGCTCCCCTTTCTCCACAGTTCTGGAGTTCTTCGAGGTGTACAGCCCAAGCCTTAGAAGTCATCACAGGAGGCGCACTAGGATTTACCACAAAGGCTGGTCAACTTGTTAGTTCCTCTTTGGCCCCAGCATACACCTGGCCAGCATCTTGCAGGAGCAGCCCTTCCAGTGTTGTCTAGGCTGCTTTCCTCAGTCAGGAATGGGTTGTTTAGGACCTTCTGTCTGTCCTAAATGATTCCTAAAAGCCCCACATAGCCTCATAGCCTTACTGTCCTCTGATCTTTTGGCGTGTTATGATCCTATCTGTAAAGCTATCAAACCCCTGAATCCTGGATGCCTCTTTCAAATTTCATACCTTCCTCAAGTTTATGAAATACCTCTTGAATTTCAGAAAGTTCAGAAAGTTACCTACCAGCCAATACAAAAATGCAGCTTAATTCTGTGTGAATTACTGCTGAGACCAGCTCTTCAGGTCAGGGAGGGAAGGTATGGTATAAGGTCCCCCTCTACTCCTATCACACAGCCTCCTACCTGCAGCACCCTGACTGGCCTCATCTGAGATTCCTGCACACTGTGCACTCCCCTCCTGGCTACCACTGACTGGACTGAACACAAGGGGCCTGGTGTAGATACACACTGCAACGTGGGTCAGGACCCTGGACCACAATTTGAGCCATGTTGTGGGCCGTCCACCTATAGAGAAGGACACAGAGCAGATCACACTTGGGTTGCCCTGTGCATCATCTTGACTGGAAACATTATAGAAGGGAAGAAAGCCTACTCTGGAGGATAAGTTCTCAGATAAATCTAAAACTACCTTTGCACACAAGTGTTGTGAAGAGGGAATGAGAAAGCTCAGAGCTCCATTTCTGGTGACCACTTCTCCAGAGATTACCACCTACAGGGCTCAGGCTGGTAGCAATAGCCCTGCATGGTGGAGTCACTGCCAATAATCTTCCCACGTCTAGGCCAAAAGACAAAAAGTCTCAGAAACAAAAACAGTGAACTATGAACTTTGTCATTCTGATGCCCTAAGCTTCCTGCAAAGACCAAGATACTATGTAGCTTGTTTTCCCAACTTCACCTCCAGGCACTGGAAACAGGACTTTCAGGGGTTGAGCTTTCTTCCCTCTGACTTGGCAAATTCTTCTCATCTCTAGCAGAATCACCAGTTCCTTAGGTGCCAGATGCAGAGACCAAAGCCCAAATTGTTTTCACCACAGGGCTTACTGGCACATCCTTTTAGCCACTTCCGTTGCTGTTCCATTCCTCTTCTTCAGCCTATCTGGACCTGAAAACTCTCTGGATGTAGGAATTGCCCAAAGCATGCTAAAACAGAGAAAGGGGCCAGCTTTCACCTCCTGGGAGCCACGGCTTCCCACATCTACAGTGAGCCAAAGGGGCTGAAGGATGACAGCCTAGTTCTCTTCGCCTTCATTATAAAACACAAAAATTGCTAAGTTCCCAAGTCTCAGCAGGCTACTCGGTATCTGATGTGGTTTCTGACGGGGAGTTGCATGGGGAACACTCTCCTACGGCTGCTCAGTGAAGGCAACAGTGATATCTAAAACAATCCCTTTTGGCTCTGAACCAGCAGCCAGCAAGCCCTAGCAAGGGCTCTCAATCCTAACTCCTGCAGCCCCAGACCATGTGGACATCTCTTCTCAACTGGACACACGGGGTAGCACAGACTTCCGAAAGGAAACTCCTTCATTAAATGTAGCACTCAGTCCAACACTGACACTAGCGTCAAGCCTCAGCTTGAGCAGGGGAGGAAGTGTACTCTGATCCGTGCACAGCCAGGTCTGCTGGGGAGGCTGGGGATTCTGGAGCCGGACTTGCAGATCCTAGAGGACAGTGCTTCCCTTGCTGGCGCCATATCACCTAACCTCATGATTTCTCTGAAGACCCAAAGGCCCAACCCTGAAGAAAGTTGGCAGAGAGGCAAAAATGACTGTCTTAAAGAGGTCTTCAGACACATGGACAGCTCAGCAGGACCACGCATGTGTCTAGGGCCCACCGTGAGGCAGCCATCACCAACCTGGTAAGGAGGACGTATCACACGGCATCTTCAGGGTGCTGGGGGCAGGCGCTGTGGCAGGAGAGGTAGTGAACAAGGGTCAAAGCTTTGCCAGGTTACCACATCCAGACCCTCTAATCCCATCATCCCACTCCTGAGAATTTATTCCAAAGAAGTAACTCTCAGCAGGGAAGAAACTGGATACAAAAGGACATGTGTTCTAGCTGCCAAGTGGTTAACAGAATATAAACTCTAGGGTCAGAGACTCATCTTACCACTTTAGGGCAAGACTTATGCTCTCTGAGCCTCCTGTAAGATGCAGATGACAGCATCTACTTCCCAGGGTCGTTGTGAGGATTAAATGACATAATCTACATAAAGCACCTCAGTATAATATCTGTTCAACTATAAAGGTCAGCTTTTATTACATACAAGGACAGGAAGGGATTGCAGAGAAAAGAAAATAGTGAGTTATCAAGTGCTACAGAACTGAAGGGAAGATTTCCACAACTGTTATGACAACATAATTTTTTAGGTCTTAGACACATAGGGGTGTGGAGGAAGCCATCAATTGTTGAGCCCTGCAGCTTAGGAAGAAGGAAGCACAGCAGAGAGGGTGTGGCTTTTTTCACCAAGGCTTTCTCTTCTTTTCTAGATTTCACCCTTGGGAAACTCCTAAGAGGTCTCTGAGGATGCAGTAAAGGAGGGAAGATGGAAGGCACATATGGGGAGAAATGAGGAAGGGTCTGACAATCAGAACCTCATGGGCTCCCCCTGCCCATCTGTGCACAGATGATCACCCTGTTCTGATTATGACTACACCTGAGAGTGAGCCTGCTAGCTCAGAGACAGCTAGAGGTGCTGCCTGCCAGCATGACAAGAGAGCCAGAGAAGAAAAAAATCTTGTCACCATAGGCAAGGAGTCCATTTTCTGGACTCTGATCCAGCACACAACATGGTCCCTCCCCTCCCCTTCTTCCTTGAAGCTTCTCGGCTGTAAGGAGTACACAATAGACCATTCCCATAAAGGAAACACACAGTAAATAATAGTATCAGAAATAAAACAATTAATGACTTGCACAGGACTTAAAGAAGTCTAGTTGGTATATACAACCTTTTTTCTTTTTAAATTCATTCCATCCTTGCTAGGTATGGTGGTTCATGCCTATAATCCCAGCACTTTGGGAGGCCAAGGCAGGAGGATCGCTTGAGCCCAAGAGTTCAAGACCAGCCTGGGCAATAGTGAGACCCTGTCTCTACAAAAACTTTAAAAATTAGCCAGGTGTGGTGGAGCTTGCCTATAGTCCCAGCTACTCAGGAGGCTGAGGCAAGAGGATCGCCTGAGCCTAGGAATTTGAGGTTGCAGTGAGCTATGATGATGCCACTCAACACCAGCTGGGGTGACAGAGCAAGACCCTGTCTAAAAAATAAATAAATAAAATAAAATTCATTCCATCCATATATATTGTAGTGTGTAACCCCCAACTAAAAAAGGATTGTTCTTTAAAACCTAAATGTAATACCATTATCACAAGTAATAAGGTTAACAATTTCTTAATATCAACAACTATCCCGTGTTCAAACTTCCAATTGCCTCAGAAATGTCAAAAAATGGGTAGTTTGTTTCTCAGCATTTAAAAATTCATGTTCCCAAAGCCTGAGAAGATTCTGAGCCCCTACTAATCCCACCACAACAATCATTGATTTAAGGTAACTTCCTTACTAGACTAGATGAGAAAACCAAAGACCAGAGAGGTTAGGTGATTTGCCCAGGATCACACAGCTGGTTGAAAACAGATGGCCTGACCCATAGTCCAGCGCTCTTTCTTCAATGTATACTGTCTGGCAGTCTCAACACTGAGGTAACCATTAGAAGCTTTCTAGTCAGCAAGCCTTAATCTAGTAACATCTCCTTGCCTGTTAGAAAAGAATCACCACTAGACTCGTGCCAGTAATTACACACCCATTTTATAAAATGAAAACTAATCTCATGTTAACCGCATCAGGTAGAAAGAGGCCAGACTTTGGTCTGTACTCTGTGCTTCAAGTTAGTCATGGAAAGGGAGGATTCTCAATTACCTGTACTATCTCTTCAACACTAACCAGCTCCCCAGGCCACAGCAAGCCCAGGAAGACCACCTGACATAGGAGGAAGTTATCCCGTGGCAGAGATCTATGTTCTACTTGTGCATCAGTCAACATGTCATCAGCAAAGGTGAAGACAGCCTAAAAACAGGCCCAAATGGTTTTGCAGGTCACTTCCACCAAACCATCAAGGAACTGATCATTTCTGTACTATATAATTGTTTTAGAGTATGAGAAAAAAAAAATAAAACACTTCCCATCTCATTCTACAAGGATTGAATCATCACTTTTATACACCTGAGCAAGTAAAGCACACACATACACAAGTTGGAGGGCGAAGAAGAAAACTAAAGGCCAATATTACTAATAAACATACAGGCCAAAGAGCAAATATTAACAGAAGGAATAGACATGATTTTCCTTTGCAACACTTGGCTTCTTTCTTTTTTCATTTTGCCCTCTTTTGATAGGGTCATTTCCTTTGTATGCACAATAAAAATAAATTAGGGGATGTGCAAAAAAGAATAGGACACACTGAAAAAGCCACTGAACCTGGAATCTAGACAGTCTGATTACAAAACCTATGAAAGTAACTCATCATTTTAAACAAAAGAAAATGTTTATGCTTGGTTCATCTCATCTGATTTTAGAAGGGCAATGGACAAAATTCTAAACCTATTATTTATAAAGAGAAAAGAAACAAATAAAGATGATCTTAGCAAACTAGAAGAACTGACACTTCCTTGAGGATCTGCATTATCAAACAATAACATAAGCCATAGGGCCGGGCGCGGTGGCTCACGCCTGTAATCCTAGCACTCTGAGAGGCCGAGTCGGGTGGATTGCTCGAGGTCAGGAGTTCGAGATGAGCCTGAGCAAGAGCGAGACCCCGTCTCTACTAAAAATAGAAAGAAATTATCTGGCCAACTAAAATATATATATAAAAAAAAAAAAAATTAGCCGGGCATGGTGGTGCATGCCTGTAGTCCCAGCTACTTGGGAGGCTGAGGCAGTAGGATCGCTTAAGCCCAGGAGTTTGAGGTTGCTGTGAGCTAGGCTGATGCCACGGCACTCACTCTAGCCAGGGCAACAAAGCGACACTCTGTCTCAAAACAAACAAACAAAAAACCCAATAACATAAGGCATAGGAATGGACAGATGCAGGCTACAGAATGGGCCCGGGTGGGCACAGTGATTTAGCATGTAAGAGCAGTGGATTTCAATGGACTCATCCCTACCTCACTTAGTATGTGAAACTAAATTACAAGAGGACTAAGAAACTAAAGGAAACAAAGAAAAGCATTACAAGAAAACAGAAAGACAGAGTTTCAGAATGGGATGACAGAAAAGTTCTAGAGATAGACAGTGGGGCTGGTTGCACAACGACATGAATGTGCCCAATGTTACTTACTGAACTGTGTGCTTGGACATGGTTAAAATGGTAAATTGTATGTTATGTATATTTTACCACAATTAAATTTTTTTCTTTTTTTGAGACAGAGTCTTGCTCTGTTGCCCTGGCTAGAGTACAGTGACGTCATCATAGCTCACAGCAACCTGAGCTCAAGCAATCCTCCTGCCTCAGCCTCCTGAGTAGCTGTGTCTACAGGCATGCACCACCACGCCCAGCTAATTTTTCTATTTTTAGTAGAGACAAGGTCTCGCTCTTGCTCAGGCTGGTCTCGAACTGAGCTCAAGTAATCCTCCTGCCTCGGCCTCCCAGAGTGCTAAGATTACAGGCGTGAGCCACCCTGCCCAATCCACAATTAAAATTATAGAGAAAAGATTATATTCTTGTAGTAGGACTAGCTTTCTTTCTTTTTTTTCTTTTTAGAGTGTAGTCTTCACTAGAAGGACTAGCCTTCTTAAGACACAAACCCTTGGAGCGATAGAAGGAAATATTTGAAGATTTTAATATAAAAATTTTAAATGTCTATATGATAAAAGATCCAGAAATAAAAGTTAAAAGACATCTACTTTTGTAAAATAAAAATATAAAATATATTGAAAACAAAACAAAGTTAAAAGCATTCAATGCTTCAATGAAAAAAAAAGGGACAAGTCACTGACTGCAATAAAGTATATGCAACTTGAACAGATAAAGGATTAACATCTGAATATATAAAGCTGCTATAAATCAAATAAATAAACAATATGACACGCAATTCATAAAAGACTTAATCTCATAAGTAATCAGAAAAATACACACTTTCATTTTTTACCTATCAGATTGATAAAATTAAGAAAACTGATTTCCACAACAGACAAAGGTATAGGAAAACAGATATTCTCATCACTGTGGCTAGAACTGTAAATTAGCAAACTTTTTGAAGGGCAATTAGCAGCTAGCCAGCTATTAAGATGCACATATCCTCCACTTATTGGTCTTTAGGCAAAAGAAATGCTCCCAGAGGTACAAGAAAAGCAGCAAGGGTGTTCACCACAGCATTATTTACAACATCAAGAAACAAAACATAACTCAATTATCTACCTAACAGGAAGCGTTAGTGAAATACACGTTCCCACATCCACCCAGTGAAAGGCTAGCCAGCCTCTGAAGCGATAGATAGGGTCTCTACGTAACTGACAGGGAAATACGCCACAACATGACTTATAAACAAAGGCTAGTTACAATACAGTCCATACTCTGCGATACCATTTTTTGCCCAAAATAAATAAAATAATGTACTTTCTACAGAAACACAAATCTGGAAGAATCCATATCAAGCTATTAACAGCAAATATCATCTCCGGGAGTAGCATCACGGGAAATTTTCACTTTCTAAATTATATTATTTCTATGTTTAAATTATTTAAGATAAGCATAATTGCTTTTGTAATTGAAAAAAACAAGGAATAAAATAAAAAAATAAAAACACTTCCACCCATGGCCAGGTGCAGTGGCTCAGGCCTGTAATCCTAGCCCTTTGGGAGGCCGAGGCGGGTGGATCGCTCAAGGTCAGGAGTTCGAGACCAGCCTGAGCGAGACCCCGTCTCCACTAAAAAATAGAAATAAAAATTATCTGGACAACTAAAAATATATATAGAAAAAATTAGCCAGGCATGGTGGCGCATGCCTGTAGTCCCAGCTACTCGGGAGGCTGAGGCAGTAGGATCGCTTAAGCCCAGGAGTGTGAGGTTGCTGTGAGCTAGGCTGACGCCACGGCACTCACTCTAGCCCGGGCAACAAGGTGAGACTCTGTCTCAAAAAAAAAAAAAAAAACAACAAACAAACAAACAAAAAAAACACTTCCACCCCTCTGTAAAAAGGGGTAGCTATGATCCCAATGAATGTCAGGTGCTGATCTCTGTGCAGTATTTTCCCCTAAGAGGAAAGATGAAGAGACAAAAGAGCTTCTAGAATGGCTCAGGAACTGTCACCTGCCAGTAATACCTAGCACCCCAGTTCCCAGGTGGGTTGGTGTGGTGATAAAGACAGGGCTGGGCCAGGCCTTCAGTCACGCAGCCTGCGTAGCACCCTGCCAACACACAGAAAGGTCTTGGCTGAACACTGTATACTGAAGGAAAGTACACTCACTACTGGACTCAAGGTCAGGCGCAGTGGCTCATGCCTGTAATCCTTGCACTCTGGGAGGCTGAGGTGCAAGATGGCTTCAGGTCAGGAGTTGGAGAGTAGCCTAAGCAAGAGCGAGACACCATCACTACCAAAAATAGAAAAATTAGCAGGGCATGGTGGTGTATGCCTGTAGTCCCAGCTACTTGGGAGGCTGAAGCAAGAGGATCACTTGAGCCCAGGAGTTTGAGGTTGCAGTGAGCTACGATGATGCCACTATACTCTAGCCAGGGTGGCAGAGTGAGACTGTCTCAAAAAATAAAAATTAAAAAAAAAAACACACTGGATTCAAATTTTTTTATCTTTTTGTTTAACCCTTTATCTTTGGGTGGCTTCTCAGAACACCAGTTTAAGATTAGAAATATTTTACTTGAAAAGGTCACAATGAAAATCAGATCAGCTAAGAGGAACTAACAGTGACTTTCTGGGTAGGAGCTATAAACACCTAGCTGTGCCCTAAAAAGAAAGCAATGAACACTAAGATCTGGGAAGGCACAGTGCTAGAAAGCCATTTAGTCAAAGAAAGAGTATTCACCACCTACCCTCTACTCACAACCTCTAAATAATGAAACCAAGAATGGGAGGGCAAAAAAAACGAAAGGAGAAAGAAAGTTAATGAAAACATTAAATACCAGGCACTGCTACACACTTGAACATATTTACATATTTAATCCTCACAACATCCAGGGAGTGTTACAGAAGAGGAGACTCAGAAAGGTCTGTGATTTGCTCAAAGTTAAAAAGCTACAAACCCCAGAGTCCAAATTTGAATCTGTTTTGCCTACAAGTCCAGTGCATTGGCGGCTCCTCCAGGTAGCTGGTTGCCTGGTCTCAAACTTCTCATTATTGGAGCCTATGTCCTCAATCTTTCCAGGCAGACTCACCTGTGAGCTGGAGGGCAGCACCTGGGAAGTGGGCTCCTCAGATGGGGCTGCTCCTGAGCCCATGGGGCTCAGCGTGGTGATTCTGCTCGGCTGGCCACGGAGTGTCAGAGTAATAGTGGTGGGAACCTTCAAGCCTGAGAGAGACAAAGAGAGGTAGTGTTTTGGGGTCACAGCCTCTACTTTTTGTTGAGGCTTTCCTTTCCTGGAGAGTTTTTTCCCCACATAACACACCCCCCTCAGCCTCCTCCCCAGCTGGGCCAGCTGTGCCCTATCAGTCAATCTGAAAGGCAACAGGAAACAGCCTGTGTTTTCTCGACCTCTCTAGGGCATGGGGTCCACACAGCTGAATCCAGGGTCAATGCCAGGACCCTATGCAGTTGGGCTCAACATCATACCTTGCCCATGTGAGATGGGAAGGTCCTGGGGGAAGATCCCAGATCTGGGAGTCCCCACAGTTCTCATGAGAGACTTACCTGATGCTTGGTTAGAGATCTGAGCCAGGCCAGGGAGGCTGCTTGCCAACTTAGCGAGGCCCCCATTGGTCAGCAGTTGGTGGATGGCTGTGGGCTTCCCACCAGGAGTGGCACCCAAGGAGGAGAGAGTGGTGGCCACAGGAATGGTACGGACAATGGTGCTGGTGCCCGTGGTGATGGCACCCAGGCTCTGCATGGGGGTGGGCAACTTCACACTGGTGGCCTGTGGGACACACAAGCCCAGGTGATCAGAAGCTGTCGCCCAACAGCAACAGTCGAGTTTGGAGGGCCCACAGCATAATAATAAAGGCTAACATGTACTGAGTGCCTACTACATGCAAGGTACTCTTCCAGGCATTTTCCATATATTATCTTACTTAATCTATGAGACAAATATATAAGGGAAATACTATTATTACTTCATTTTACAGACAACGAAACAGAGAGGTCAAGAAACTTGCCCAAGGTCACAAAGTAAGTAGTGGACCTTAACCTTTGGCAGCTCTTGGCTATGTGTTAATATTAGAAGGCTGTGTGTCCTTGACCCACTTATTCCAGACCCAGTATCCCTGCCAAAACCAACTAAACTGATAAGGCCTTGTCCCCACACCTGCCCAACCCAGTGGATAGCAGATGTGCACCTGTGGAACTGGCCCTGGGGAAGGATTTGCTGGGAGGCTAGAGCTCTTGCTGCTGATATCCTGCAAGCTGAAGCTGAGGCCTTGGAGGAGGCTGCTGGCTGATGTGGCCCCTAGGAGAGGACATAATAGGCATTGGCACAGGCTCAATCACTTGCAAGTATCCCAAGAACAGCCACCCTCACTACCAACTAAAACACCAATGCTCTTGCCCTTGGACATTTCCCTGCCCTCAGAAAGATGCCAGGAAGGTCTCTAGAGGCAGGTATGCATGCACTGGATGCCACATGAAGAAAGGTACTATGCCAGACACTGTCTTGGATTCACTCTGCACATCCCAACCTGCTCCAAACCACCAGTCCTACATTTTGGACAGTTTTGAGAAATCTAAATTCCCTTTCTTTCCAGGGAAAAAGGACTTTTTAAGCCAGAAGAATTCCAAATACCTAACTTATGCTTCACCTTACACAGTCCAATGGCCTCAAAGCAAAGAGGAAGGCCCTCTCAAAGGAGAGGGGTATCTGCAATGCCTCAGCCCCACTGGGCTCAGGCAACTAGCCTTTCAATGTAGTGTTGGGGGTTAGAGAAAGTATAGGCAGAAAAATGTCTTGTGCTGCTAATGCCCAGTATAGCACTATTTCCAGTTTTATTCAGTTATATGTATTTAAACACCAAAATGGAACACAACACAGTTGGCCCTCCAATATCTGTGGGCTTCACATCCACAAATTCAACCAACCACACATAGAAACCTATAGCTATGGAACCAGTAGATACAGACGGCCAACTATATGATGCCATTTTATATAAGGGACTTGAGCATCTGTGTATTTTGGTATTGGTGGGTGGTCCTAGAACCAATCCCCTGTGGATACAGAGGGAAGACTGTACATACATCTCCTATCAGCTATTCCCCTTCCCTTCCCTGCCTACTGGGACGTTTACTCACTTTAAAGGCAAAGAAATCCCCCCACCCAAGCTAGTTCCAGCTTCACATCAAGCCTCTATGACCACTCTAAGACCCAGAGGCACATCCTTTAGCTACAGGGATGTTTTCCTAGAATCCCCCTCCAGCACGAGAACAAAAAGACTCTGTTAGGAGGGGCGAAAGCTGGGCTACAAGGTACCTGGGAGGGAGTTACCAGGAGACGTGGCCACCAAGCGGCTCTGGATTGTGTGCAAAGCACTGGGTGCAGTGCTGCTTGCTACTACTGAAGGGGCTGGGCTGGCTGAGACTCCACCTTCAGAAGCACTCGACCTATAGACATAGAAAGGAGCACCATCACCCAAAGGTCAGAGGGCAGCAGAACCTAGCAACACAAGGAAGGTCCAGAGTGGGGCCTAGTAAAGCTTCAGCAGTGGACACAAGGCTAGAACCTTCAGTTTCTTTGTCCTACCTTCCGAACCCAGCCTCTAGTCCTTCTACAAGTCAGGCCTAAAGTAAAGATCTCAGGCCTTACAGTAAGAGCCAGGAAACACTTTGTAATCTTTAAGTAAAAATGAACTCTGAGTTGACCCAAAAGACAAAGACTCCAATCAGAAAGAAGTCATATTCCCATAAGTGAAAGAATCCAGAATCTATCATCTTCCCGAAGCATTACATGATTCAGAAAAGGGGTAAAGAGAAAAAGAAAACACAGAAAGACCAAGAAACAGACTCACCTGGCTGTGGTAAGAAGTCCTGTGAGCTCCTTGGCTGCTGCTGAAGCCTGCCCCAGTGTCATGGTGATAGGTTTCCCACACGGAGCTGCGAAAGAGAAAACCCCAAGGCCACTGGTTAGACCTCTTTGGCCCCTACCTTTCCAGGTTCCACAACTAAGGCTAAATGCAAGATATTATGGACAAAAATTGGAAGAGGAAAAAAGAACCACATTAGGGTAGGAGGAGTTGAGGTTAATTTTTCCTTCTATTTTCTAACCTTTCTGGAATATTTTATTATCTTCAATTGAACCCCCCTGCCCCCCAAAAACAACAAAACATATGATGCTTTGAATGACCCAACAGTTTCCTCTCATGTTCTACCTCACTGGTCCTCATTCAGGCGAGGGCACTGCCCACCTTCCCTGCGTGTGCGACCCTGTGCCTTCTTTGCTTCGGGTACCTCTCACAGTGAGGCAGAGGCTGAGCCATGGGCCAGTAGCCACCATGGGGGCAATGCTGTGTATCCTGGGAGAGCTCAGTCAGTTCTTATTTAAACATGCCAAGAGAAACTCACCTTCTGGAGCTCCTCCTTGGGAAGGAGCACAAGGCCCTCCAGCTGTTTCCCCTTGGGAGATAAGGGACACCTTGATCTTCGGTCGCTTGGAGGTCTTACTGCCAGGAAGGGGACTTGAGGGATGATGCCGCTTCAGCTGGACCCTAAGATCCTCTTTCTCTGCTTCCTCCGTTGGTTCTGATGAAATGGGAACTAAGAGATGAAGCTGAGGTGAGAACCTCCACAACCCACAATAGCCCAATAGACACTGCCAGTCAACACTAGCACAGGCCTGGCCATGTGTGAGAACACACGGGAAAAACACCCCAAGTACAGGGCCGCACTTCAAAGGAGACTGCCCATGCTTTAAGCCCACCCCCTCAGGCCCCGCCCACAGGGGAACCTAACCATGCTTTCTCCGAACATGGCTCTATGCCCATCTGGAGTCGGAAGGGAAGGGGACCTGAGTTGGTAGGAATAAAAAGACAAAAGTCACCCTGACCCTGCCTAGCAAAGGCTAACAACAACAAAAACAGAGGACTCACTACAGCGGATCTAAACAGTCTTTCCCAGACTCAAACAATGTGATCATTTTCCTGTTTTAAGTCCTACCCACATCACCACAAAGCCGGGGACATTAAACATTCTATGAAGAACCCATGGAGGAGCAGCTCATTCAGTCCTCTCTAAAACAGAGAGTTTTTCACAAGGCTCTCAAAAGTCCCATCCTGCCCTAAAAGCCCAAGGTTGAAGGTCCACTTGCCAAATGGAGGCAATGACAAGGACTACTACCAGGACTGAAAGCTGGCTTTTAGTAATTACCATGTGAGGGAGCACCTTAGCCCAGGTGACTGGGTACCAGTGGCCCATGTCACAACCTAGTCCCCAGGTTGTTTGTACCAGTACAGAGAAAAGCCATCTGTTCACACGTGGGCTTCCCCCTCCACTGAATCAAACACTCATCATGCATACAGCCAAGCCTTTGGGACTCTTAAGTTATCCTTCAGCCTCCCCTCATAGATTCCCTCCTCTTTAAGCCCACAAGTCCACCCCAGCCCCACTTTATAGCACAGGCAAGCAGGAGCAGGGAAGGGGAGGCAGGCAGCAGCCACGCAAGTATGGAGGAGGGGTCCTGGCATGGGGCCACAGTCAGGGCACAGCCGGCTAGATGGATTGCTTAGGGGAGAAATGTACAGGCTAAAATCGAGTAGGAAGATGGTAGAAGGGAAAGGAGTTACAGGATTTATGTTGGTAAGTGGCTGGTGGGGCTTGTGGCCGCCAGGATGAAAAAGGAAAACAGGCAGGGAGAAAAACACAAAAGAAAATGCAGGCTCACAGGCAATAAGCCACAGACACACAAAGGAGAAGCAGAGCCGAGAACCACACTAAGACAAAACAAGAAAAACACCATGAGAAGCAAACAGAAAGAATGGAGAAGGAGCAAAGACTACAGAGTAAGGCCAGGCACGGTGGCTCACGCCTGTAATCCTAGCACTCTGGGAGGCCGAGGCAGGTGGATCGCTCGAGGTCAGGAGTTCGAGATCAGCCTGAGCAAGAGCGAGACCCCGTCTCTACTAAAAACAGAAAGAAATTATCTGGCCAACTAAAAATATATATAGAAAAAATCAGCGGGCATGGTGGCGCATGCCTGTAGTCCCAGCTACCCGGCAGGCTGAGGCAGGAGGATTGCTTAAGCCCAGGAGTTTGAGGTTGCTGTGAGCTAGGCTGATCCCACGGCACTCTAGCCTGGGCAACAAAGGGAGACTCTGTCTCAAAAAAAAAAAAAAAAGACTACAGAGTAAGCAAAAAGAGATAGCAAAAAAAAAAGTATCAGAAGATAGAAAAAGGCAGAAAGAAAAGAACAGGAGGAAACCAAACTGTGACAGATGAGAAGCAGATATGGGACAGAAATAAGAGGGAGGTGGAGAAAAGCAGAACACAGAGGACAAACAGGCGAGAGAAAGAACAATACTCACCAAAGAGACAGGAGGAGGTGCCAGGAGGAAGAGCTTTCCTCACCAGCATATTTTGTTTCAGAAAAGCAGCAAACTGTGCTGGAATGAATCAGAAAGAATTACAGAATCATAGCCAGCCAGAGAAAGGAGAAAAAGAGAGGGAATAAGAAAAAGATGAAAAAGGTGTAGAAAATGGTCAATGGAGGCTCTTTCTAAAGTTACTGCACAGGAACCTGACTCTGCCATGCAGCAGCTCTGCAGAATCACCTATAGACACAAGATCATAATCTGGACCTGCCTCATGGGGCTGTGGCCAAGGCTCAACAAACTACAGCAAGTCGAGTGCCAAGAAGAGGGCGTGGCACATAGCAAGGGCTCCATTTATGTTAGCTGCTATCGTTCCCTGCTTGCCCATCAGCTCTGCTAAAGCCAGGGTTCTAAGGCAGCTGCTCTCCTCCTCTGGGTCCTGTTTCAAAAGCAGCTCACCAATCAGCCTTCTAGAACTCCTTAGAGTCTCAACTAAACACTCCGTCCAGAAAGAAGCATAGCAGACCACTGCTCTGTCTTCATCAAAAGCCTCAGGGCACACTGCCCACACAGAATTTGGCTCTGGCCAAGATCCATGACCATAGAATCCATGCAGACCCTAGAGGCCCAGCCTCATATTTTTTTTTTGCCTTCACCTATCCACTCACCCTTCTGCTCACAAGACGCCTAGGTTTAAGTTCTGACCCTTTGGCTCCACTAAAACAAACACAGGGGAAGTGAGATCAGTCTCCTATCCCCTCCGCATCTCTCTACTCAACAGCCAGCTATGGCTGCTGCCTCTTCCAAGGTACTCCCATGCTCCTCAGAACCTCAGATGACACATGCTCCTAGATGCCTCATCAAACACTGACGCCTTACCTCAAGGCCGCCTAAGTGGATCAAAGTGGGGGCAGAGCTACCGTTTCTTCTTTCCCTCTCCACTGAACCCTCCCTCTTCTATAGCTCCTTACACAGCACTCGCAGCTCTCCAAACTTTAATTTCAATCATACAAATAATTCCCAGCCTTATCTGAAACCTATCTGCAGAGAACCCTGATAAACTTTGCTGAAGGGCTCAGTGTACGAATCTTACCTCTTCAAGGACAAAACAAAGGGCATGCTGCCAGTTGAGTTGCCCTAGAATCTGATGAATAAAACCAATCACCCAGTACACATGATTGGAGAACTCCCTAACTGCAGGAGTGGCTAGCAAGGCTTGGAACAAAAGACGACGTAGCTTCTCCAATTAGTAGGTAGAAAAAAAGTTTAGGCCAATATACATGTTCACAAAGCCTAACTTCCCGAGAACACCAAGGCAAAGCTCTAACTAGTGACCACAAAACCCCACTAATGCACAGCCCTTAGTATTCATTTTAACCTAATTTTGCCTAGACAGAAATGTAGGAAAGGGGTGCCTCTCACATTCCCCTGGGAAAATATGCAGATGCTAATACTTTCCAACTGCCACATGACACTAACTGCAGAAGACAGAACCCAAGAGGGATCACTTGCCAGGTGCCTATACCTTGGGCTTGTTTGTGGGTCAGCACAGCTTCCGTTCGCTGTACATGTCTCTTTAGCAGCTGAGAAC
This sequence comes from Lemur catta, assembly GCF_020740605.2. NCBI lineage: Eukaryota > Metazoa > Chordata > Mammalia > Primates > Lemuridae > Lemur > Lemur catta. Next base: position 71,364,192 of record NC_059131.1, read on the forward strand.
TCCCAATCTGACTGGACTTCTGGGCAGAGGTCACTGTGGTCACTTTAGTCTTGGGACTCGATGTAGGGCTGCTGGACACACTGGAGAGATCCTGAGTAGGGTGAGAAGGCCAAGTGATAGCCAGTGCCATGAGAATCTGACTCAGTCAGCATGCCCCGCTGGAACTCCCCTTGTAGGAACTCACAGGCCTACAGCACTGACAAGGCGGACAGGCATTCCCCAGGAAGCTACAGAACCAACTCTGAAGTCCTGGTTCCTCAGCAAAAGTGCTCCCTCTCCCTGCCTCCCTCCCCCCTTTCTCTACCTCTGAGCCTGAGGGTGAGGCAGGCAGCTTGGCAGCTGGGGAGGCAGGTCGACTGCCCCGCTCAGGGACTTCAAAGGCCAGGTCTCTGCGGGCTGCATCACGGGGCTTCTTTTTCTTCTCAGCATCCTGATCCCGAGGCTCCGAGCCCACATGACCCTCAGCGCGAGTGAGCACTCCAGTGAGAAAGTCCACAATCTCATCCTAGTGTAGGGAGAGCCAGGGTCAATTAGTCCTTGTTTGGAGAACAGGAACCTCTCAGAGAGTTTCACACTACAGTCGATTCCTTCCTGGCTTTGTCATCCAGAAGATGTGCCAGTGCTTCCCCACTCACACCAGGCCTGGCACAAACTCCAGGCCTCTGAGTAGCTGTGGTTTGGGAAGACCAGAAGGTGCCTCTGTGAGGGGCACTCTGGGGTGATCGCACTCCACCACCACTCCAATAGACCCTTTCTCTCCTGATGCTTCACTCTTATGTTCGTTCACCACTCTCCTTTTATCTTATTCTCCCTCTCTTTTCCCTTTTCTTTGCTTATGATTGAGGCCTACCAAACGCCCCAGTGGATATGCCCTCACCCTTCAGAGCCCAAGAGGCTACTGCCAACAAGACCAAACCTAAAGAGCTATAGAAAGGCAAGCTTAGCTGAGAAAAACATACAAAACAACTGTTTACCTGAATACATCTGTCCACCATGCTCTGAGTCAACCCTTCTGATTTCTTCTTTGCTTTGCTTATTCTAAGAGATGAAAAAGAGGAAATGTTTACTTCTTAAATATTCCATGGCATCCTATGGAAATAAGAATAAATTTCTTTTCTGTGTTGGTTATTTTCTAGGCCCAGAACGGGAAAACTATGTTAGACCTCAGGCAGGTAATGTAACCTCTCTGAACCTGTTTCCACATCTGCAAAATGGGGAATCATAACGCCTCATTCATCAAGTTGTAGGGATTAAAAAAATAACATGTAAAGAAACCAAGCACGGTGCCCTGGACTGCCACTCCAGAAGTCCTATACCTATGGCTTAATAGATTAACTCTATCCAGATTGCTAAAACCTCATCTAGAGGTCCCTCAGCACAGCCCTAAACCCTGAGATTACTGAGTGCTGCTGAACTGAGTCAGTAGGAGAGGAGGAAAGGTGGTCATAGGTTAGTTCAAAAGGGATAAGAGAAAGTGACCATAGCCAGCTGCATTCCCCTCTCTGAAAGGTAGTATTAAAGCCCTTCGCTTCCGGCCAGGTGAGGTGGCTCATTCCCATAATCCTAGCACTCTGGGAGGCCGAGGCAGGAGGACTGCTCGAGGTCAGAAGTTCGAGACCAGCCTGAGCAAGACCGAGACCCCATCTCTATTAAAAAAAAAAAAAAAATAGAAAGAAATTAACTGGACAACTAAAAATATATAGAAAAAATTAGCCGGGCATGGTGCTGCATGCCTGTAGTCCCAGCTACTCTGGAGGCTGAGGCAGGAGGATTGCTTAAGCCTGGGAGTTTGAGGTTGCTGTGAGCTAGGCTGACGCCATGGCACTCACTCTAGCCCGGGCAACAGAGCAAGACTCTGTCTCAAACAAACAAACAAAAAACCCTTGGCTTCCAACTGGGAGTCCTGGCAAAGAAAGAACGAGGGTACCATGTGACAGGACAGAGAACAGTATTATGAGCTTCCAAATTCTGACATCCCAATTTACTGATGGTTGGCCTCTGATCTTGTGTAACACTGTCATTTTATAAATGAGGACAGTGAGTCACAGAAGTTAAACAATTTATCCAAGCTTCTTAGCAAAGGAGTCAAGAATAACTGAGGCCTCTCAATTCTCAGTCCAGTGCTCTTACACCATGCAAAATATGTCTCATCAGCAGCCTCACAATCTAACTCTCAGTAACTGCATTCCAACAGCTTCCCACTCCCTCACAGCTACTCCATACACAAAATCCATTCTCCTGCAGATAAGAATGTTCGAATTACCAAGAAAACATTGCTCTGAGTATCAAACAACTAGACACTAAATTCAAAAGAAGCTGGTGAATGACAAAGGCCAGAAAGATTTCTCTAAAACATTTCTGAGTAGGAAACTGAAAGACAGCTGGGAGCAGGTATACGCTCTAAGCTCTCTAGTTAAAACATACAACTGAGACCGGGCGCGGTGGCTCACGCCTGTAATCCTAGCACTCTGGGAGGCCGAGGCGGGCGGATTGTTTGAGCTCAGGAATTCGAGACCAGCCTGAGCAAGAGCGAGACCCCATCTCTACTAAAAAAATAGAAAGAAATTATCTGGACAGCTAAAAATATATATAGAAAAAGTAGCCAGGCATGGTGGTGCATGCCTGTAGTCCCAGCTACTTGTGAGGCTGAGGCAGGAGGACTGCTTGAGCCCAGGCATTTGAAGTTGCTGTGAGCTAGGCTGACGCCACGGCACTCTAGCCCGGGCAACAGAGTGAGACTCTGTCTCAAAAAACAAAAACATACAACTGAAATTAATCTCTAAGATTGAAAGTATTTAAAAAGGAGGCCAAATAAATGACACAATCTCTTTTTCAGTACATTCCATGAAAACATAACTAAAGGTCCTATAAGCTCCAGCCTTAAGCATGGTCATCTCAATGACCCAGATTACCTTCCTAAAAACCGTTCCAAACTTTGGCTGTGTTTATCTCCAAAATACATCAAAGGATGCTTAATACAAATAACATCCATGTTCACATTCATCCTCATTAAGGAATACAATTTCCAAAAATGGCTACCCCAGAGAAAGTAGGATAAAAAGTATATTTACAGAATCTCTAAGTATCTTCTCCTCACAAAATAACTACTAATAGTCACTCCACAGTGGAGAATGTGGCAGAACCTACCGTAACGATGTGATCAAGGTTATCAGCAGCAATGATAAAACAAATCAACATCGTGTATCCTCTGACAGGATACACTGAGAAGGGCACATGCCCTCTGTGGCATTCCTGCCAAAAACGCATACTCTCAATGTAATCATAAGAAAATGTCAAAAACCTAAACTGAGGGACAGTCTACAAAATAACTGGCCAGCAGTCTTCAAAAATGTCAAGGTCATGAAAGACAAAGACAGACTGAGGAACTAAAGGAGACGAAGAAGACATGGCCACTAAATGTAACACAATCCTGGATTGGATCCTGGACCAGAAAAAGGACATTAGGAGACAAGTGATCAAACTTGAGTCTGTAGGTTAGCTAACAGTATCATATCAATGTTAATTTCCTGATTTTGAGAATTTTACTTCTGCTATATGTTATTAATAACATTTGGAAAATTTAGGTGAAGGGTATATGGGAATATTTTGTACCAGTCCTGTAACTTTTTATAAATCTGAAGTTGAAGATGCAAAAAAAAAAAATTTTTTTTAATGCCCACTTTTAACCAAACCAGATTCACTTATTTACACTGCTAACACGGCTCTCTCGCAGCTCTGCGGAACCTACCTACCTGAGATTATCATCAGCTCCCCCAACCACCACCAAGCTGTTCTCAGCCCGAATCTTCTCCCGGAAGTCTTCCATGGCTTCAGGGTGACACTGCAGGGAATTCTGACCAATGACAAAGAGGACTGGAGTCTTCATATCCAAGAGGGGATCATCCACATCCTAAAAGAGGTACAGGTTTCAGAATCAGCTAGTTCGTATCCATGAAGTACTGACCTGGAAACTCCACTCAGGAGACTCAGCTGTGCAACTGCAGTTTGCCTCAACACCAGCTTGGATGAGGCATGCACACCCTCACTCCCGCTGCCGATGACCCAGCAATCAGCTTCACCTCATTCTTACCCCTCTGGGGCCATCCACAGTAAGCAGAGGAAACCCAAGGCAGACAATTGCAGTGACGTACTCCATCACTGACACCTGTAAATAACAGCACAGTTTGTCTCAAAGTCAAATGAATTCACTGCACATCAGCCTACCTAGAATCCAGGAGTGGTCCAGACCCACTAGGCAGTCCCATCTCCTCCTCCCCTATCCCAACCTCCAGATGCACCAGCCACGATGACTGCAGTAAGAGTATGAAATGCAAGGCAGCAACTACCTAGAGAACTGGGGCCCTAGAGGACCCTAGCAAGTGGCTGAACCATAAAGTGGTAGGTTCAATACTCCTGTCCTGTCAACCTCCTCCACTAGAGCCCTCTTGCTCTGTTTTTCCCCATGAATAATAAATATAATCGAGAGAACACAAATTTTGCCATTATTGCTTAAGTGAAGAAACTTTCTCTCTATTGAATCTAACACGTAGCTCCCAGACATTCCAGATTTTTGAGAGCAATCGCTGACTGAATTCTGTCATCCTGGGAGCAGGGACTATGAGGGAGATGGTTTTCTTTCTCTCATGGCCCTAAGTATCACACTTGCCTGGACGGCATGAAGCAGAAGAATTGGGGCTTTAGATATGTCAGGGACACTTACACAAACTGACAAACATACAAATGTATATAAAATGAGAAAGAAAAGGTTCCTTGATGTCTTGGAAGGGAACTGATCATGAACACAACATTAAATTCCAGAGCTATTAATTTCTGCCTGCTAGAATTACTGTTAATTTTTTAGATGGGAGAATGGTATGGTACTTGTGTTTAGAGGAAAAAAGGAATCTTTTTTTTTAAGAAATAAATGCTTTCTAAATGAATCATGTATCATTTATATAGATACATGCTCTATAAATGACATGCTATGATGTTTGAGACTTTCTTGAAAATAATCTGGGGGACAGAAAAGTGAGCAGGAGTAAGATGAAACTAGCGCAGGTGAGAGCTGATCACTGGTAAAGCTAGGTGAGGGGCCCATGGCATTTATTATGCTAGTTTATTACATTATACCTGCTTTTGTTTTGCTTAATATTTTCCATAATAAAGTTAAAAAAATAAAGTTTGTCTTCTACAATTTAAAATGCAATCATATAGGTAAAGCATCTAGCACAGTGCCTGATACACAGTAAAGAACTCAACAGCTGCTATCATTAGTAGTAGTATTCTACCCCAGGACAACCTCCAAATAAGACAGAAATTACTTACATGACAGGCCACCAAAGCTCCTGTGTTCCAGCCAATCAAGATTATGGGTTTGTGTGGGAAATGACTGTGAATCTTTGTGGGAAGAAAAAGAAGACAGCAAGGTAAGAGGCCACAGATGGGCGTGGAACAAGCCCAGAATGCTGGGCGTGCCACAGTGAACTGAAATAGGAGCATTCTCACCTCCAGCACTTTGCTTCTCACTGCTCCAATCATATGCTCGAGACACTGCAGAACTCCTACCCCACTGCCATTGTTCAGCAGATGGGTGGCTACAGGGATGACCTGAAGGAAAGAAGTGGCACCCATGCCAGCAGAGGTAAGTTTCAAATCTTCTCTCAATTCTGCTTAACCTACTCTAAATACTTTCAACCTTGAATTCCAAATAAAAGGATTAGGTGATGCTCCACATTTAAGTCATCCATTCTGAACCCTTTCTGCATGTTCTTCTCCTCAGTCCTCCAAGACTATATTCCTGCCCAGGAGAGAGTTCCTCTTGTCCCCAACACATACCTTGCCTAAGCAGGACAGCTGAGATTGCCAAAAGCGGTGGCGGCGTGAGGTGGGAAACACGGAGCTGGAGGGGCCAGAGGAAGCGATGAGAATCAGAGGAGAGCCAGGGAGTTTGCTCTAAGGAGAAAGAATCCCACCCAAAAAACAGTGAGTAAGGCCGGGCATGGTGGCTCATGCCTATAGTCCTAGCACTCTGGGATTGCTTGAGTCCAGGGAGTTCAAGACCAGCCTGAGCAAGAATGAGACCCCGTCTCTACAAAAAATAGAAAAAATTAGCCAGGCATATAGTGGCATATACCTATAGTCCCAGCTACTTGGGTGGCTAAGGCAGGAGAATCACCTGAGCCTAGGAGTTTGAGGTTGCAGTGAGCTGTGATGATGCCACTGCACTTCAGCCAGGGTGACAGAGCAAGACTCTACCGCAAACAAAACAAAACAAAAAAATACTGATTGAGAGGTGTTTTTCCATGAAATTCCAAGTATCCCAACACCTTTCTCATCCCAACCAATGCTCCTTTGCTTATAAAACTATGGTGAGCATGAAACAAGTTATTAATGAAAAAATTAAAGAAGCCATTTATCATTCTCTTGCCAAGGTTCTATGTCCTGAGTCTAAAAATTTCATGTGTCATAGTTAAGTCCTGAGCCATACAACTTACTGGTTTGTTATGAGAAAGCACGCCGACAGCAGGGTCCCAGGGCCTCTTCAATAGGAGAGACAAGGCCTCAGCTCCTGCAGCCCCCGTTTTTGTGTTGGATGACACAAGCATCCGGTCGATCAAGGTTGGGATCTAGAAAGGAGGAAGAGCAAAGATGCATCCAGTGTGAACACAAGAGCTTCCCACCACCACAATCAGGCAGGAGGCCAGAGCCCCATTATGAGCCATATAGATAAATTTTAACTAAGCCTATCAAACCTTCCTCAGGAACAAAAGTACAAATAAACAGATAGCTGAAAAGCATGCTCTCACCATGAAAGGTAAATGGGTACAGTCCTTGGGAAAGTACTCTGGTGATATGCATCAAGGGACTGAATTTATTCCTGTCCCTTTTCCAAACAATTCTACTTCTGAAAACCTTCCCTAAGAAAATATATCGGACACACACATACACACACACACACACACACACACACACACAGGTGGAGAGAGTTATGCAGAGACAAATTCACTGTCGATAATAATCAAAAAGTGAAAACAACTTAAATGTACATATGGGAGTGATTAAGCCAGTTATTCACCTAATTGGATATTAAGCATTACTTTCAAATATTTATAAGAATTTGTAGTAACATACAGAAATAATTTTTATATTTTCTGTTTTACTTATGACAGTTTAGCAAAATTATGTCTACTAAGGAAAAAAAAAACAATAATATGCCAAAATGTTAATAACAATCTCCATGGAGTTACAGGTGACTTTTTCCTTTACAGATTTGTTTTCTCTAAATTTCCTCAATGAACATCAGCGGATTTAAAATTTCTTTAAAAATCTTCATTTTCTTCTAGAGTACTGCCTTCAAGCTGCGGCATGTTAAAGAAACCTGTTATTGTGTCCAAAGAAATATATTCTACTCTATCTGTACATTTTTCTATTTACTATATCCTGCTTTTTACTATCCACCAAAAATATGACCTCACAGATGTGCAAATATAGGTTTCAGACATGCTGATGCTTACACTGAGAAGAAATATCTGTGTGAATTCCACGCTACCCACAAAAGGTCAAAGTGACCTAGGGGAAAGGAAAGATTTTTAAATGTTAGAGGTAGTTTTCAGAAAAACAAAAAGGTTTTGAGAAATTGGAGAATAAAGAGTACTATGGTTTGATGCAGGCTGTAAAACTTCAAAGACACCAGGAGAAGATAAGGTGCTCCTAATTTAAAAAGACAGAGAATAAAAAGACTTCTGCCTGAGAAATTAGAGGACTATAACCATTAGACTTTCTCAGTTTAACTCGGGAAACCAATGTCTGTGCAACAATTGCTGTTACAAGGCACCAAGCTAGTAGTTCTACAGGGGAATTTAATCCACAAGAGGAAATGAAGACAAACACACAAATAACAAAGCAGAGGGACTGATAACTGCCATGAAAGAAACAGAAACTCCACATTGCTATGATTCAATCCATTCAACGGAGAAGGAAAAATTAGGCAATTTTCATCTAAAGATGCAGCATATGAAGTGAGACAGGCTCTTCAGAACAGGTAGGACTCCAACAGAACGCGACAGAAGAGCTTTCCAATCAGAGACACCAGCAAGAGGCAAGAATGTGTGGAGCTTATTCCAGGTACAGGTGAACTGAAGTTGAGGATTCAAGTAAGGAAGTTGGAGAGCATAAAGCTAGTAACAAAGGACAAGACCAAACTGCAAAGATCTTCACCCCAACTGGCCATCCTTTGTAATTCACTCTATAATTGTGAGCCACTCAACACTGTGAGGCAGAGGATCTGATCTGCATTAACTTAAAAAGCTTTACCTGCAGTAGAGTACGCTCATGAAACCAAAAAGCCTTGAAACTCGCTTTCTGTCAACACAGAATAAATAATTGATTAATCAATAACTGACTTCTCTGCTTGGAGCTGGGAAGACCCAACTTCCCTCACCTTTCCAGTATTCTGCATTCACTCTCAACAGCCAAGTAAGAGGCTGGGTCTGTACCTTCTTTGCCCTCTTTATAATGGATCTAATGGTGAAAGTAGCTGGCACAGGAGCACGACCCCATCTGCCTGCACTTTTAACATTCAGCAAGCACTTTAAAACAATCCTATAATCATTTCTATGCTTTGGGAAACAACCAAAGTATCTGTTGTAAATCTAAACATAGTCATGGGAAAATAAGAGTCTGATGGTAGAGGAACCACTGTGGAGAGCACAGCCCAGCGTGGACAGCAGCTCCAGTCTGAGGCTCTTGCTGATTGGTGTACCTGTGAGCCTTCCACCATGCTGGCTAACCTGCACTATGACCCAGCAGCATGGCCAGGCAGCAACCAACTGTGCACACCTGTGGAGTCCTCCAGTGTTCTGTCATGCTCATATCTGAATGCCACCTCATTCGCATGGGACATGTCCAGTCAGTAACTGCATAGGGAAGCAGTACAAACTCTTCCTTACTAGGGAAATTACCAAGTCATGCTGGTCATGTTGAATGAGGCAGAGCCACCAGAAAACTGGGACCCTGGTCACTACCACTCATCCCCCTAGAGTGTCTTCACCATTGTACTTTTGCCATAAGTAGAATACTGTGGAGAACACTGTTGAAAATGCTTACAATACTCACAGGCCACCACCCTCTGCCAGGGTCTTGTCTTGGTCCCACACCCCACACGCCCACCATTCACTGCCCAGACCCAGGGTTTCTACTGTAGAGGAGCAGTACGGGGGAAGTCTGGGACTCTCTCTCCATTTGCCTCTTTCTTCACTAGAAAATAAGCTCCACCAGAGCAGGGAGCAGTCCTGTTCTGCTCATCCCAGTGCCTGGCACATGGTAGGCATAACATACTAATAAATTATTACACGAAAAAAATGTCAAGTTTCCTACCATTAATGTATCTAGTCCTGAGTTTTACTTCAGCACTATACCAGTCTTCTGTCTAACAAACTCAGCATCCTTTAACTTAAAAATAGGTTAGAAACAATGATTCTGAAAGCTGTATCTGGGGATATAGCTGGGGAAAGCTGTTGGCCAGGCAACTTATAGCAGCAAGATGGGCCTGCTTCCTGCAAAGGAGAAAACAAAAACTATTTAAAAAAAAAAAGTCAAGAATGGAATCAATCCAAGTAGTCTGAGGCCATTTTGCATAGCAAAACACCTCAAATATTTCAAGAACTTATATAATCGTTAACGGTTACCATGGGCTTACTATGTGCCAAATTTGTGCCAAGCACTCTACATAAATTAACTAATTTAATTTTCACAAAAATTGTAGTTAGGTATCATCGGCCACATTTTAGAGATGAGGAAACTGAGAAAGTAGTCCAAGTTGACACAGCTAATCAGTGACAGAGCTGAGATCAGCCAGGCAATCTGCCTCCACAATCCACATTCCACCACACTGAGTATGGCCTGATGCAATCACTAAAGGAACAATAAACCGGAATTACCAACAAAAGTATTTTAACTTTGTGCCATACCATCTAAGTATGAAAGCAAGGAAATGTCATGACACATTTGTAATGAATTATCAAAGTCCAAGTGTTGCTACTGAAGGCTCACACCACGACAAGGAGAGAAGGAGGCATGGCACTTCCCTGCTCTGCAATTCCCCACCACCCTGAGCTCCAGTCTGCTTCTCACATCCTTCTCAACAAACTCCTTCGCTAGCAAACCCTTCATCTCCCCATGACAATTCAATTCAGTGATGACTCAAACCACAAGCTGTAAGGCTACAGAAGCTGAATGTGCACTCTGGTTTTCAGGCCCCATACCTCATCCTGGAGACAGCAGGGCTGAAAACATTTACACCAGATGCAAGTATGAAATGTTACCTCATCTTGTATTTTTAATAGCACCCCCTTTAGCTTCAGCCATGCCCTCCAAGCTGACCAGATAATGACTTGCCCAACCCCACATCCTGAACCCACAGCAGAAGCCGGCTACTCCTAGGACAGGGCAGACACAAATCACAGCCTTACCTTCCCTTTCAGCGTCTGCAAAGCATCCAGGTAGGCTGCCAGCATGGGCAGACTCAACGTCTCCACAAGGGTGGTGTGCAGCCACTGGATCAGCTTGGTGTCCCAGCTCACGCTTGCCAGAGCCTGCCGCACTCTCCTCGCACACTTGTCCACGGCCACACGGCGCAGCACTGGCTCATTACAAGCCTGAAGGATGTAAGTGGAAGTGATAAAACATGAGGACCACCTGGTTAGCAAATAGGGGGGACAAGTCAGTCAGCCAGTGAGGCCTGAACTAGGAGAGCCCACCACGGGCAGATTTCTGGTGTCTTACCCCTTCATTGGCCAAGCGGGCAAGCCGGTCAGACTGCAGGGCTTTGAGGATCTTGTTGAATAGCTTGTTCTGGGCCATTGTCCAGCCAGTCCTATAAGGGAAACTCTGAGGAATTATAGTCAAACCCTGGGGATGCTCCCCATGTATGTACACCATATAAAGAAGATTATGCCATGTTTTTTGTTCCCACTATGAAAGAGTATAACTGAAAGTAACTAAGTCTAAGACCACTGAGCTAAAACACAAGACCTAGATTCTGATGAGAACCCTGCCAATGAATCACCTCAGCACATATTTGTATTAATAATATACAAACTACCAGCCTAGACCAGTCACGAATGAAGTCTTTTAGGCTAGCAAAGCTAATTATTTACTTAGCGGCTAAAATAATCCCATTAGTAAATAAAAAGCACAGCACCATTGCACAGACATATTTAAATTTCTTAAGTTTTTATTTCACACAAAAAGGCAGACGGGATCAGCAAGCATTTTAATGTACTAAAATCTCAGATTAAGGTAAGAGGTCTAGGCCAGGCATGGGGGCTCTTGTCTGTAATCCTAGCACTTTGGCACTTTGGGAAGCCGAGGCAGGAGGATCACTCGAGCCCTGGAGTTTGAGGTTGCAGTGAGCTATGACACCACTGCACTCTAGCCTGGAAGACAGAGCAAGACCCTGTCTCAAAAAAAGTCTATTTAAACTAGCCTTAAGAATGAAAAAAATAGCAAAAATATAACCAATAAAGTGGCTATTCTCCCACTCCTCAATATTCCATCCCATACTAATCTCTCCCTTTTTCATATATATTTTTCCATTTTTTTCTATATGTCACACAATTAGCAAATTTATTTTTGAACTGCCTGTCCCCTATACACTAACATGTTATTATCCCAACGTGTAACACTGGCATTCACACATCTACCTTGCTTATGGATGGCTTTGTGTGTCCTTCTCCAACTCAGCTGTACACTCCCTGCAATCAGAAACCCATCCTACTGTTCTCATCCCCACCTCATGACACCCAGCACCATGATATGGAGCTTACTAATGTTCCCCTTTCCCCACTCCCAGCAATCTTAATTACTCTGATACTCTAAATCTGGCTAGTAGCCTTCCTAAAGATACTAAGAGAAAGGCAATAGAAGATGCTCAATTAATATTTACCTACTCTCCCTGACATAAAAAAAGCTGGCGATTAAATTACTTTTTAAGATTTAAGTGGGTGCTAGACCCAGAGACTCTGCAATGAGGTCAAGGTAGCATTTCAAATCCATCAGGATAAGGTCACTAAGTAGAGCTGAGAAAACCACTGGCCAACTGAAAAAAGAAAATCTGATCTTTACGTATCACTCTTTACATCAAAATAAATTTCAGATGGAATAAAAAGTTAAACAATAAAAATAAAACTATCAAAGTTATAGAAAAAATAGTGATTTCTAAAAAAATTTCTAAAAATTGTAATATCTTGGAATGAATAAGGCCTTTCTAAGGATGACCCAAAACCTAAAAGACATAAAAGGGAGAGAAATGTAACTGCATAAAAATTTCAAACTTCAGTGAAGAAAAAAAAAAGTACCATAAAGTCAAAACACAATGGAACAGTAACTGTCATCCCATTAGAAGAGAAAAAGACTCTAAAAATTAATAAGGAAAAGATGAAATACTCAATGTGAAAAGAACATGAAAAGGTAGGTCACAAAAATAGTATAGTCAACCCCACTTCAAAATTAAATGCAAATTAAAATCATAAATTATTTTTACCTATCAAATGGGTAAAAATTAAGAATTTTTAATAATACTATGCTGCTATGAAGGTGTAAGAAAATAAATCACCCTGTATTCTGTTGATGGAAGTATGAATTAGTATAACCTTTTGGAAAAATCAATTTGGTAAATTAGTCAAAAAACCTAAGTCAGATCACAGCACTCCTCTGCACAAAATCCTTCAGTGGCCTCAATTCAATCAGTTAAGAGCAGAAGTCCTTGCTGTGGCTGTGTGGACTCCACTTCCTCTCCAACCTCACCATCCATGAGTGCCTCCCACTTACTTGCTTCAACCACATTGCCCATATCCTTCCCTCCCTCCCTTCTTCGTCTCCCACTCCCATCACAGTCTGGGCTCCTGCTGTTTATTGTCCTGACCTGAAACAATGGCTCCCTGTCCCACCTCCTTCAGGTTGCTGCTCAGTTGTCACCTACTACTGAGGCTTCCCCCATTCACCCCTATTTAAAAGTACAACACCCAAGTCCTACCCTGGGATTCCCTAACCTGCTTTCCAGCTGTATTACACCTCATGTTCTATCCATTCTATTTATTTTAGTTTGTTTCTCTCTGCAAGAACATAAAGGCCAAGATGGCCAGTATTTCTGTTGGTTTTCTTTAAATGCTTTATTCCCAGCACACAAAACAGAGCCCAACACACACTGGGGTGTTAAACATCTGCTGAATAAATAAATGGATGAATTGTGTGCATACTGCATTCTAAGTTCTATAAACAGCTGGGTCCAAATTCAAGCCCTCAACACTCCACAGCATACAAAGCACATGGGTACTGTGCGGCAAAGAGAAACACAGAAACATGATTTATGCTCAATAGTAAATTCCAAGATAGTCAAACTGCAGGGAAGCTGCTTGAAACACTATCAACAATCTCAATTTCTCTTATTACATAATACAGTAGCATCCTTTCTATCATAACTCACCCAAAAAGATACCCTAATTTCTACACATCATGGAACACCAATAACATGGCCCAGTGAGCATGCAGGTGGAGGAAAAATCACCCTTTGTTATTCACTTTGTACAACTAGCCCAGTGTCCCTGGATAGAGCAAATATCCTCTAGAAAAGAGGAAAATAACTCCTTTTCCTTCTGTAAAATAGGGTCTCTACCTACCACATCTCCAATTCTACAACTTACACAGTTACTCGGTCCCAGACAACCCTAACTAGGGGCTACGACTCTATCCAGCTTTGCAATAAAGAGCTGTATGCCGTGGGTCTCCTTGTCCGTAAAATAGATATGGACTAGATGATCTCTAAGTTCCTTCTAACAATAAACAAAAAATTCAGGTTAGCTACGATTACTGATGACAGTAAAAGTTATGAAACCAGCCAAAATCACTAACAGAAACAGAACGGGATGACTGTCTTCTTGAGAAGCACTCTCCTTGCTAAATCTTTTCGTTTTTTTGAGACAGAGTCTCACTCTGTTGCCCCAGATAGAATACAGTGGTGTCATCATAGCTCACTGTAACCTCAAACTCAAGTGATCCTCCTGCCTCAGCCACCCAAGTAGCTGGGACTACAGGCATGTGCCACCATGCCCGGCTAATTTTTTCTATATATTTTTAGTTGTCCAGCTAATTTCTATTTTTTTTTTTTTTTTAGTAGAGACGGAGTCTGGCTCTTGCTCAGGCTAGTCTCGAACTCCTGAGCTCAAATGATCCGCCCTACTTGGCCTCCCAGTGTGCTAGGATTACAGGCGTGAGCCACCAGGCCCAGCCTCCCTAAATCCTTTCTTAACTGCCAAAGCAGTTACCCTTTTGTACCTTCCTTGTGGAGGTACTAGAAGCAGCCTTAGGTTTCTTGGGATTATCCTGTTTCTTCCCTAGTTCTCTTGGCTTAATTACTGCTACTTCATCAGGATCCAGTCAGTTTTTGATGTGGTTTGATATTCAGAGAGATTCTGGACTTGGGAAGAGGGAGGGCTACTCAGGATACCTTGGGACCAGGAAGGCTTGTTGGGACGAGTAGCTCCAGCCCATTGGTTCATAATCTTGTTTTCCTTTACATTATTTAAATGCACAGCACACTTACATGAGTAGCATTTCTCTTATGTATAGTGATTCTCACATGGGCTTGAGGATTTGGTGGTGGCAGGAAGAGACAGAGGATGCTTACAAGTAGTTTGAAAAAGTTCTCTAGAGATACTTGGGTATACCTCCATATTAATACAACTCTTTGTTTTTAATGGCTGGTTAGGTTCTACCCTATTTCTGGACATTTAAGTTATGCACCTTTTATTGCTATTTATCAACAGTTATAGACCATCCTTCCCTTTCTCCCCAATACACACACACACTGTCTATCTAAATTTATACACTCATGCAAATATCTCTGTAGGATAAATTTCTTGACATGGAAATGAAAGATCAAAGGTTATCTGTGTTAAAATTTCTGAATTTCCAGTTCTGTGAAAATAATAGGTATGAAGAACCTGAAGTATTTTGAAAGTGGTATTATATTACAACCTTACCTCCAGCAGTAATACTCATTTACAATCAACCAGGTTAAGCAACGAATACAATTTCTTCACATTCAACAATCTCTAGAGTTTTCTCAAAGCCTACTGATCATGCTGCAAACTTTAATTCCAAGAACAGAAAGAGGTATAATTTATTTATGAGACACCAACAGCATTTCCAAAATTATCTCGTTCTTTATTATATAACAGGATGTTTTCCCTATTTGTTTTTCTTACTCTATATTTATTCTGAAACCCAAAATGATGGGAGCAAGAAAAATGATGTGAACAAAAGGGGAGGAGGGTTAGAAAGCTATTTAGAAATTACTACCACATACCAATGACAGCTGAAATTTAAATTTAAAAACCACAATGTTGAGAGTCTAAAATCCCAGAAAAAGTTCTTAGGACTGCTGCTGAATATATAACAAAGTGATTCCAAGAACGGAAACATGTTCTCTATATTTTGTCAGCTTCGTGGGAGGCTGGAAAATTAAGTGGGCAGAAGAAAATGATCTAACCCAAGATTAAGATAAAGAGCATGCAAAAGATATAATTAAAGAAAATTTTAAAAACAGGAGACAGAATTTTAAATACAAGTCTAAACAGTCAAATGAGCTGATGGGAACTGTGGTGAGTCCCCCCCATCTAA
Source organism: Lemur catta (assembly GCF_020740605.2). Taxonomy (NCBI): domain Eukaryota; kingdom Metazoa; phylum Chordata; class Mammalia; order Primates; family Lemuridae; genus Lemur; species Lemur catta. The sequence goes on from NC_059131.1 coordinate 71,379,870, forward strand.
ACCTATTCAATTTTTATTGAATTTTAAATACAAGTCTAAACAAGTCTAAAATATAAGTCTAAAGAATTTTAAATACAAGTCTACACAGTCAAATGAGCTGATGGGAACTGTGGTGGCTCTCCCCTCCCATCTAAACCTATTCAATTTTTATGAGTGCAAAAATGCCTTTTCATTTCTTAGATGACATCAGATAATCTTTTGTTCTTCATGCTCTAACTGAATGTACCTGAACAATATGCTGTCCTCTGCTCATCTTATTCAAAGCAGCCAAAATATCACACTGGTCCTAGAAAAATCTGTTATTTTCAAAGGTAATCATTTCTCGGATGTTTCAAGGAAGACTAATTCAATATTAAAATATCAAAAGGATTTTTTTCTTTTAACCAAAAGACAAACAAGGAGAGACAAAGAAAATCAGAGAAATTTACTAAGTCACCCTTTTCTTTTTCAGATTGTAAAATTCTTTGCCTAAACACTAGAAGAAAAAAAGAAAGGGGAAAGAAAGTAGGTAGCGGGCAGGGAGGAAGGGAAAATAAACAACTTAAAGATCTTAGACTTAGAATTTCAAACATCCAACGTAAGATTTATACATAGATACATACAATGTTGAGATATATAATTAGAGCAATTCAGAAAAGGAGAATGGGGGTTTTTTTGGCTAGAGTTCAGAAGTTCTGATTTCTAAGATAAGACAGCCTGCTTTGGACACTACATTCTTTCACTGAAATGCTAGAAATGTCCTAAAGTCCACTTGAGCAATGCTGAGAAGTATCATGTAGCTGGAGTATTTTGTTAAATGTCTTTCAAAAGCTGTGCATCTAATGAAATTCGGCATTCGACAAATATCTGGAGGGAAAAAAAAAAAGCTGGCCCAACATCTCCTGGACTATATTACTATGCCTGCAAATATAAAACATTTTCAAAGTCCTCTAAGTCACACAGCCATGGCATGCAGACACGAGAACATGATCCAGACCCGGTCAACTAACTTCTATAAGGAGCTGGATAGTAAATATTTTAGGATTTGTGGGCCATATGGTCTCTGCCACAACATGGGCATGACTGTATTCCAATAAAACTTTATTTATGGACACTGACATCTGAATTTCATGTGTCATGAAATATTCTTCTTTTGAGTTTTTTCCAACCACATAAAAACCATTCCATACAAAAACAAGCAATGGGCCAGATTTGGCCCACAGGTCAGTTAGATAACCACTGATCTAAACAATTAAACCAGGCAGAGACATTTATTTAAACCATTTCACAAAATATCAGCCATTACTAAAGAAAGCTATAGTCAGGTGCAGGGGCAGGGCTTCATTTTCTATACATATAAAGTTATCTGAAAGCACTTGCAACTGAAAATAATTCAAGAGGTGGAAAAAAGCCTGAACAAGGAAGTTGAGTTTCTGACACCGTAGTTAAAAAGCAATCAGTAAGCCCTCTAGGGAAAAACTCCAGAGTTCTAGAGAGTTGTTCTATAGTCCATGGAGTTCTCAAAGTGGGAAACTAACTTTACAAGACTTTATACAGGAAGAAAGAAGGAAGAAAGAAGAAAGCAAGCAGCAAATTAACAATCAAGTCAAGGGAAAGAATGGCAACGAGATCATTATAATCAGAGCACAGGGAACCGCAAGCTTGAAACAGGCTATAGATCTAGGGACAGGATCATAAAACGATGACCTCTGAAACTGAAGCTAAGTATCATCAAATAATGAAATTAGCCATATGTAAAAGTTATTTACCAAAAGAGATGATTTGTAAGCCTATTGCTAATGAGAATAATGAGAGGATGACTCCAAAATCTCATCAGACATTAAAAAGACAAATAATCTGAGATAAACTCAGCTATAATGAATCACATCAATCTGTAGCAATATCATAACAGAAGGATGGAGGTCTACATGGAAACTGGAGAAAGACAAGCCAAAGATAAGAAGTGTTTCTCTAAAGCAGTTTCTGACTCCACAGTTAAAGAGAAGGGGCACTCTGGCCTACTCTGTGGGCTCAGCTTGCCTAAAGAAAAGACAAGCACATGCACCTTTCTGCTGTGCTTCCTGTGCATACTCTCCACTCACCTTTCCATTTCTGGAATAGAATGGCTTCCAAGACTTTCCTACTGAGAACGGATACTCTCACCAGGCCACCCCAGTGTCTCTTATGCTTTGTGGCTATAGCTCTCCTTATAAATTAAGAAACTGGTATTTATATGTATTATTAAGTCTCTAACCACTTTGATATAAGCATGAATCATCTACAAAGACCTCTTTATCATAGCTATAGGTGAACTGACAAAAAACATCACACAGTTCTCCCATGTACTTCCTGAAATTACAAACTGAGGACCAAGCAGTAGACAATACCGAAAAGGGACGCATAACCATATGAGACCATCTTGCTCAGTTACCACTAACTGGTTTTTCTCTCTTTCTATTGTCCTTAAGGCAGAGGGTATGGTAGTCCAGAACACTGGGCTCCAGAGTCAGACTGCTTGGTTTGAACAAAACCCTGTTCCATCACTTCCTAACTAAGCTTTCTTAAACTCCCTGAGCTCAGTTTCTTCATCCTATAAAACAGAGATCAAGAAGGGATATATCTCCAAGAGTTACTGGGAAAATTAAAAGAGAGAATGTATTTGAAGTGCTTGGCACACTGGCACCTAGAAAGCACTCAACAAATAGTAGTTCTTTTTTTGTTACTACCATTGTTATTATTTTTCATTATTAACTGTAACAACGGTGATAAACTCTTTTGTTCAATACACCCACTCCAGCAATATTCTAGTAATTGAACTTCAATCTTAGCAGTTTTCCTCTTTATCTGAAGCTCTAAAGAACTTCTTAAGCTCTAATTAACTACATTAATTCCAATTCAAGGCCCCAACCAAATTCTTCACGTTTGTTTGTTTGTTTATTGATTGACTGAGATGGGGTCTCACTATGTTGCCCTGGCTGGCCTTGAACTCCTGGGCTGAAAGGATTCTCCCACCTCAGCCTTCCACGTAGCTGGAACTATATAGGCACATGCCACTGTGTTCAGCCAAGTTCTTCAACCAAGGTACAGAACTGTTCCTCCTTCAATAGCTACTGTCTTGATCACAGAAGCATACCTACTCCATCTCATTTCCAACTTCCAACCGGCCTCATAAATCATGTCAATCACCTCAATTTCCCAACCTCCCTTCCAACCTCTCTTTCATTATTAAAAAATAAGAGTTATTGGCTGGGCGCGGTGGCTCACACCTGTAATCCTAGCACTTTGGGAGGCTGAGGCAGGAAGATCGCTTGAGGCCAGGAATTTAAGACCAGCCTGGGCAATAGCAAGATCGCATCTCTACAAAAACTAAGAAAATTAGTTGGGCGCAGTGGCACATGCCCATAGTCCTAGCTACTTGGGAGGCTGAGGCAGGAGGAGTCCTTGAGCCCAGGAGTTTCAATTTGCAGTGAGCATGATGATGCCACCACACTCACCCTGTCTCCAAAATAAAAAAACGAGTTCAATATTATGCATTATGGCATGTTTACCGCCTACCAACTCAGAGTAACATTCCCTTACATACCGTAGATATATAGATAGACAAACAGCCGTCAGGAAAATACCAACTAAAACCAATAGAATGGTTATGATTTAAAAATAAGAAAGAAAATTAGTAAGTGTTGGCAAGGATGTAGAGAAACTGGAAATCTCATACACTGCTGGTAAGAACATAAAAGGATACAGCCACTTTGGAAAACAGTCTGGCAATTCCTCAGAGTTAAACAGAGTTAACATATGATCCAGCAACTGTACTCCTAGCTAAGAGACTTGAAAACACAGATCCACATAAAAACTTGTATGCAAATATTCACAGCAGCATTATCCATAATAGTCAAAAAGTAGAGACAATCTAAATATCCTAAATGAATTAATAAAATGTGGGCTATCCATACCATGGAATATCAATTGGCAATAAAAAGGAATGACATACTGATACATGCTACAGCATGATGAACCTTAAAGACATTATGCTAAGTGAAAGAAGCCAGTCATGAAAGACCACATATTATTAATACATGATTCCACTTACAGAAAATGTCCAGAATAGGCAAATCCATAGAGACAGAAGGTAGACTGGTGGTTCCCAAGGAATGGAGGGAAATGGGAGGTGACTGTTAATGGGTATGAGGTTTGTTTTTGCAGTGATAAAAATGTTCATCAAATTGATAGTAGTGATGGTTGTAAAACTCTGAATACACTAAAAGCCATTGAGTGTATATATTAAATAGGTGTATTATATGCCATGTAAATATCTCCACAAACCTCTTATGTGATTAGATAAATAAATGTTTGCCAAATGAACAGGAACAAATGACTTGGAGAGCAGTGCTGAGTTCTCTGGGGATGGCAGGAAGCATGGGAACAAAACTAGCCAACAAACTCATGAAAACAAGCTTAAGTGTGCCCTCAAAACCACAGATTACAAATCTTGCTTTAAAAGCCAAACATCTGTTAGCTTTTCATGTGACTCCAAAACATTTTCATTATCCAAGTTATAGACCATATAAACACAGTATCTTACAAATGTACATTTAATTTTTGTAGTCTGGGTGACCCCTATATCATAACTTGTATTATATAAGCTACAGAACTAGAAATGCCTCTCAAATTTAATTCATTTATTTATTCAACAAACATTTATTATATGCCTACTGTGTGCTAATCAATGTCTTAGGATCAGGGATGCAAAGATGGCTGCAATGCAAGCCCTGCTCTCAAGGAGCTCAGAACATAGTGAGCTAAGAGTTATAATGTGAGAGTTAGGAGAACATTAAGACTTGTGCGGCTGCAAATGAAATAAACTCCCAATAAATGTGTTTCCATGAAGATGATGATACAAGAAATAATTACAGGATGGTGACCATTAACCCTACAGTGACCCATCCTCCCAAGGAGTGGCCTACCTGTTGACATGTTCCTCCCAGTCCTCTGGTGGAGGAGGGGCATCCGCATCAGTCCTGGCGAAGATGACATGCCTTTCACATTCATTCATCACGCTGCGTGCCTTTTGATTGTCATAGAGCGGCACAGGGGTTGACGTGACTGTCTCCACATCTATTGGAACGTCTGATTCACTGTAAACAGGTGAGGAAATAGGACCAGGGCACACATACTTCACACAACACAGGTGTTTAATAATCATCTGGTTGCAAAAAATGTCTCTTTAATATAGTCAGCTTTAAATTATGCATAAGCACATTATATTCACAAGAAGATTCTGATACAAAGTCATCTTTCCTACACTTGTCTAGATCTCTGCCCTCTCTGACATACTAGTAGGTGCATAATACCTACTAACATAAAGTCATTTTAAAATGAGTCTATACAAAAAATGATAAACAGCTATTTTTTTAAAAGACAAATACATTCCATTGATTGCCTACACATGATGTCCAATATAGTAGCTGCAAGTCACATGTGACTATTTTACTAAATTTAAATTAATAAAAGTAATAGAATTAAACATTCAGTTCCTTAGTTACACTAGCCACATTTCAACTGCTCAACCGATATATGTGCCTACTGGACGTCCCAGGTACAGAACATTTCTATTATTGCAGAGAGTTCCTTTGAACAGCACTGGTCTAGAATTTTAAATTATTCATACAAACTTTCCCTTTTGTTAGTAAGTCAACTGATAGTTTATTATATGCTTATAAAAGCCTGTGATTATCTAGGACAGATCACCTGGAATGCAGAATCCTTAGCTATTTACTTCACTTTGTACACAGCCAAGAACAGAAAACAAACTTAATTGAACATCTGAAGGTTCTTTCTTATTTTAGAATGATGTTAATGAAATCCTAGTGCTCTGAAGGTACTTCCCCACTTCACAGTACGTTACACCAACTTTGTCACCCAAAATACCATGCTGAACCAACTGGTCTACTGGCTACCTACCAATACTACACCAAACAAACTGGTCTACTGGTTATCTACCAAATATCATGTTACCTTTACGACCTTGATGATCTTATTACATTCATTCCCAACGACTACACCAGACATTGGGCTAGGCACTTGGATACCCATGGCTAAAAGAGAACTTGATTCCACCATCCCACACCTAGCTTCCCCATGTTCCCTAACTCATGGCACAACCTAGCTGCTCAAGCCAGAAATCTAAGAGGCATCCTAATTTTCCTTTCCACTTAACCCTGGCTCCTCTTTCCAATTCACCAGCACAGGTCCTATTGGCTCTACCTAGGAAATATATCTCCATTTGTACTATTCCCATCCCTATCCAAGCTATCATAATTTATGGCCCATCTCAGTCAACTGCAATGGCTGCCTAGCTCATCTTCTCAACTCTACACCTGCGCTATAATCTATTCAATAAAAATCCAAAGTGATCTTTTTAATATATAAATTGGGGCCGGGCGCAGTGGCTCATGCCTGTAATCCTGGCACTCTGGGAGGCCAAGGCGGGCAGATTGTTTGAGCTCAGGAGTTCGAGACCAGCCTGAGCAAGAGCGAGACCTCGTCTCTACTAAAAATAGAAAGAAATTATACAGACAGCTAAAAATATATATAGAAAAATTAGCCGGGCATGGTGGCGCATGCCTGTAGTTCCAGCTACTCGGGAGGCTGAGGCAGTAGGATCGCTTGAGCCTAGGAGTTTGAGGTTGTTGTGAGCTAGGCTGACGCCACGGCACTCCAGCCTGGGCAACAGAGTGAGACTCTGTCTCAAAAAAAAAAAAAAATATATATATATATATATATAAATTGGATCTCTAGCTTAAAATCCTTCAATGACTTCTTACCATTCTTAGAATCAAAGTCCTACATGAGATAGCCTCTGCCAACTCCCACTTACATCCCTACTGCCACCATCTTCCAGACATACTGGCCTAAAAGAGTTCTTAGAACATGCCAAATTCTCACTTGCAGGGCCTATATACATGGAAACAAGGTTTACAAAAGGAAATTAATTTTCTAAGTACCAAAAAAAGTCCACAGAATCTCACTTTAAGAAAATATCATGACATATGGACACAGGAGTTTCAACAGCAAGAAGCCATTACATAGCAAACATGAAAAAATTTCCAATACCATTTAAAGGAGTTTTTCAGTTATGCCCTAGGCTACAGGCATCAAGATTATGCTACATTATTCCGAACTAAAGTCACAGATCCAGCCCCCTGTAAAACCAAAAAAGCCAACAAAATGCCAACATCATTGGGAAATCAAATAAAAATCACTATTCCACATGTGTTTAAAATACACTGTGGTACCTCTAACATATTAAGGCTATAGGGGGACCTACAGAAGCAAAGTACAAGATCTCTAACCTCCAACAAAACTAAAACCTGCACTTGAGGAGAGAGTAAACATTAGATCAGATTTAAAACAAACCACAAAACCTCTCTCCAAAAGTTTATAAAATTAGTAAGGGCATGATGTGATCATCAGAATAAAACATATCAACAAATCTTGAAAGGTTAGAAATTAGAGGCCAGGCGCAGTGGCTCACACCTGTAATCCTAGCACTCTGGGAGGCCAAGGCGGGAGGATCGATTGAGGTCAGGAGTTTGAGACCAGCCTGAGCAAGAAGAGCAAGACCCCGTCTCTACTAAAAATAGACAAAATTAGCCAGGCATGGTGTGCACCTGTAGTCCCAGCTACTCAGGAGGCTGAGGCAGGAGGATCACTTCAGCCCAGGAGTTTGAGGTTGCTGTGAGCTAGGCTGATGCCACTGCACTCTAGCCCAGGCAACAGAGTGAGACTGTCTCCAAAAAAAAAGTTATCCCATGTGGCAGTTTTTTAAAATCAACTTTTCAGTCTCTTTCTTCACCAGTTACAATAGTCCTCTTCAATTTTCTCTTTCCACATAAGTCCTATTATCTAAGTGGAATAGGTTGTCTGCTTTCCTTTGCACATCTTGCTTTCCTAACTCTTGTTAGAAGATGTCTCATGTGCAGATGTCCACATTCAGGACAGATATCCTCATGCTGCTTGAAAGAGATGCCTAATTAAATATCCAAGCTCCTCCTACAATCTCCCCCAATCTTCCCCAAGAAAATCCTCTCTAATCCCCATCTGATCACTGTCCAGTTAGGGCAACAGCAGCCCTTAGGAGAAGCCCAAACTCACATGGTACTTTCATGCTGCCGTCGAGGAGTGACAAAGAGCATGCGAGTGGGGCGAGCACTACTGGCATCTGGGTGGGCACTCCAAGGCTTGGCATAGCTATGATCCAGAAACACCAGGTCCAGCTCCCGTTCGTGCACTGACAGCTGGAATAGCAGCGAGGTGCCCATGCGCCGAGCTGAAGTCTGGAAGTCCCTCTCCCCACCCCGGTGGGCCATGTCAGTGGAGGGACAGCAAGTCAGAGGATGGGTATATGCATGCTAGTCACCTGCAGTAAAAAATTTCAATGTAAGTCAATTCCAATATTTTAAATTTCTTCCCATCTAAACCATCTAATATGCTTTTATGACCTACTATCATTCACGTCGAGTATCCATTATACAGCACATTTTTGCCCATGGTGGGCAGGTTCTAGAGATCCCACATTACCATCAAAAAACGCTATGGTGCCATGAGCTGCTCCATATTCAATCTCTACAAAATTCACTAACTGGAAATCTGACTAAATGGTTCAAGAACACCTCACATGGACAGACACTAAACCTGCTTGGCCAGCACCACAATTTCCTAGGTGGGTGGGAAGGGTTTTGGCAAACAACAGGAATCACCAATATGAATTCTTCAAAAGTTAAGGGCGTCCTGCTTCACACTATTGTCTGAAGACAACGGGAACAGGGCCCTGTCCGCAGCTGGCGTGTGAGCACTCAAGGAGCAAGGCGGCGTGGCATCAGGGAAGCTAACCATGGCAAGGACTCCATTTCTTTCAAGTCTCCCGATTGATGTTAAACAAAAGTTTTGCAACTACTTCATAATATTCTGGAGTTTTTAAGACATTAAGAAGGAGAGCTTCCCCCCGCAAAGCCCGTGACAAAATGATACCCCAGGAAGCCCTTTCTCCCTCACCCTAAGTGGAGTCGTCCCCGGCAAACTGCCCACTCCAGCGATCTTCAGGGGTTCCCGCCACTGGACCTCAAAACGGCCCATATAGGAGGCACGGCTTATGATTCGCATTTTACTGAAGAAGGCGCCGGCCCAGGGGATTGAAGTGACTCGGCCAAGGTCACCGAGAGTTCGCGACTAGGTGGAGCCGCCTGGCACCCGCCTCCCGCCGCCTGCTTCCCCGGGCCGGGCTCGGCGCCCGCGTCACGGCGGCCCAGGCGCGGCCCCCGGCCCAACGCTCCCGGCCGGCCCCGGCCACCGGCTCCAGTCCCCGGTCCTCGCATGCCCCGGGAGCCCAATGGCCCTCGCCGAGGCCCCCGCCCGCTCCAACCGCGGCCTCGACCCCGACGGCCCGCCACCCCCACCCAAGGCCGAGCCTTCTCTCACCGCAGTAGTCCGGCCGCGCGCTCGGCCCGGGCCAGACCCCTGCGCGCGTGCGCGTTACCGCCTCCACGCCCGGCAGCTCTGGGCACCGAGGAAAACACGGAATCGGATTATGGGCGGGGAAGGGAGGGGCGGTGAGCGGCAAAGCCCGGAAAGGACGAAGCTCCAACAATTTAATGGGGAAGAGGAGAGCCCCGAACGCACGCCAGTCTCCGAGGCTGAAAGCACGGAGGCCGAGAGTTTTCGCCTTCTACATTTTCAGCAGCGAATGAGGATAAAGGACGAAGCCCGCTCCTACAGCCCCAGTTCTTGTAGCTGCCACCCTGTTGGTTCTTTGTCCCGTCTGCGAGCCGCTCACCACACTTTCCACCTCAGCCAGAGCAGTCCCCATGAATTTAGTCATTAAGAATTTACTTTCATCCTAGCACTCTGGGAGGCCGAGGCGGGGGGCGGGGGAAGATCGCTCGAGCTCAGGAGTTCGAGACCAGCCTGAGCAAGAGGGAGACCCGGTCTCTACTAAAAAAAATAGAAAGAAATTATCTGGACAACTAAAAATATACATAGAAAAAATTTGCCAGCTTGGTGGCGCATGCCTGTAGTCCCATCTACTCAGGAGGCTGAGGCAGGAGGATCGCTTGAGCCCAGGAGTTTGAGGTTGCTGTGAGCTAGGCTGACGCCACTGCACTCTGGCCCTGGTGACAGAGCAAGACTGTCTCAAAAAAAAAAAAAAAAGAATTTACTTTCCACGTCACTGAAAAAATTTTTTATTTTTTAAAAAAGAATTTATACATTAGAAATTTACTTTTTCTTTCTTTCTTTCTTTTTTTAGAGATAAGTTCTCGCTTTGTAGCCGAGGCTGGAGTGCAGTGGTGAGTTCATAGCTCACTGCAGTCTCAAACTCCTAGGCTCAAGCAATTCTCCCTCCTTAGCCTCCCGAGTAGCTAAGACTACAGGCACGCGCCCAACGCCAGGCTAATTTTTTGTTTTAATTTTTTGTAGAGATGGGGTCTCACTATGTTGCCCAGGCTGGTCTTGAACTCCTGGCTTCAAGTGGTCCTCCCGCCCCCTTGGCCTCCAAAAGTGCTAGGATTACAGGCGTGAGCAACCATGCCCAGCCAAAAATTTACTCTTAAAGAGAAGAAACAGCCACAATAAAAGTAAAAATAAACTTAAAAATAGTTGTGCCTATAATCCCAGCTACTTGGGAGGCTGAGGCAAGAGGATCACTTGAGCCTAGGAGTTGGAGGTTAAAATGAGATATAATCATGCCACCGTACCCCAGCCTGGGCAAAGAATGAGACCCTGTCTCTAAAAAAAAAAAAAGTTGCTATGAACCTAAAACTGTTCTAAAAATTAAAGCTGAAAGAAAGAAACAAAGAAACAAAGAAAGAGAAAAGGAAGAAACAAAAGGCAGGCAGGCAGGCAGGAAGGAAGGAAAAAAAAGAAAAGAAAAGAAACATTTGTCCAGAGCTTTGCAGAGGCTGCAGAAAGCTAGGATGACGCCATGGCACTCTAGCCCGGGCGACAGAGCAAGACTCTGTCTCAAAAAATAAATAGGCTGGGCATGGTGGCTCACGCCTGTAATCCTAGCATTCTGGGAGGCCAAGGTGGGAGGATTGCTTGAGGTCAGGAGTTCGAGACCAGCCTCACTCTTGAGTGAGACCCTGTCTCTACTTAAAAAAAAAAAAGAAAGAAAGAAAGAAATTAGCCAGGCGTGGGAGTGCATGCCTGTAGTCCCAGCTACTCGGGAGGCTGAGGCAGAAGGATTGCTTTAGCCCAGGAGTTTGAGCTTGTTGTGAGCTGGGCTGACACCACGGCATTGTAGCCCAAGCAACAGAGCAAGACTCTGTCTCAAAAATATAAATAAATAAATAAATAAAACCCAACAGGAATGAAGTGCTGATACATGCTACAACATGGATAAACCTTGAAAACATTATGCTAAGTTAAAGAAGCCAGTCACAAAATGCCACATACTATATGATTCTGTTTATATGACATAGCCAGAATAGGCAAATCTGAAAAATAGAAAAGTAGATTTGTGGATTCCAAGGGTTATGGGAAGAGGGAAATGGGGAGTGACTGCTAATGGATATGAGTTTTCTTTTTAGGGTGATGAAATTTTTCTGAAATTAGTGGTGATAGTCGCACAACCTTGTAAATATACTAAAAACCTGAATCATATCATTTAAAAGTCTGAATTTATGGCATGTGAATTATATGTCAGTAAAGCTGCTATTTTCAAATAAAGCTTTACTGGCCAGGTGTGGTGGCTCATGCCTGTAATCCTAGCACTTTGGGAGGCCATGGCTTGAGGCTAAGAGTTTGAGACCAATCTGAGCAAGAGTGAGAAGGCATCTCTACAAAAAAAATAGAAAAATTAGTCCAGTGTGGTGGTGCACACCTGTAGTCCCAGCTACTAGGGAGGCTGAGGCAGGAGGATTACTTGAGCCCAGGAGTTCAAGGTTGCAGTGAGCTATGATGACACCACTGCACTCCAGCCTAGGTGACAAAGCAAGATCCTGTTTAAAAAAAAAAAAAAGAAAAAGAAAAAAACAAGCTTTAGTGCTTTGAGCCACTGAGATTTTGGAGTTGTTACTCAGCATAACGTAGCCCATCCTGACTGATACATAGTCAGACTATCAATCAACTGTGTGGGCAGAATAAAGACATGTACAGACATGCAAATGCTCAAAAAATTCAGAAAGCTACTGAAAACTGTGTTCCACCAAGATGAGAGAGTAAATTGTAAATTGAGAAGGAGGAAGACATGGGATCTGAGAAGCAGGGCCAACACAGGAGACAGACAAGGAGGATTCTGAAGGTGACGGTGAAGGGTAGTCCCAGAACAATAGCTGTGCTCTGGGGCTGGGGAACCACCAGGCTAGCCTGGAGGAGAAGAGAACACCAGGAGGGATACCCTAGGGAAAACAATAAAACTAGGAAAATACCTGACGTGTTTGAAAAATTCAGGAATACTAGTTAAATATACTATTTAGAAATATTGAGGTTAATATCATTAGAAACAGCAAAAAAAAAAGCAGTCCCTGCCCCAGCTCTCTCTACCCTTAACTCTCTCCTAGGCACTTGTCTTGGGCCAGAGTTCTGCTGTTTTCCTGCTTATATTCCCATTAGCACTCTGTATATTAATAGATTTGTATCTTTTCTCTGCCCCCTCCCTTCCTCAGTACATTTGCATTTATTATTTTTTTAATTCTTTGCCAATTTGGGAGGGGATAAATGGTATCTTGTTGTATTTCTTTGCTTATTAATGAGCTTGAATTTTTTTGACTTTTGTGGGGTTTTTTTCTTTTTGGCTTTTGAATCCAATTTGGCAAAGTGGTGATAGCATCTCGTTGTGTTTCCTTGATTATTAGAAAGACTGAACTTTTTTTAATATCTTTTTTTGTCCAGTTGGGCAATCGTCTGATACAAACTTTGCCCCTGTTTTCCTTTGGGGTCATCTTTTTCTTATTGAATTGTAAGAGCTTGCTCTATAAAAGCTTATTAAATAATTTTGTGCATTAAATATGTTGCAAGTGTTTTCCCTACTTTGACATTTGTCTTTTAACGTTAAGTGTATTTTCTGTATAGTAATTAAAAATTTTTTTCTATCAATTCAATGGAATGTTAAAGAACTTTTAATTTTTTACACAGTCAAATCTGTCAGCCTTTTCTTTATGGGGTCTTTTGTGTCATGCTTAGTTTGGAAAACCATTGACAAACCAAAAAGCATTGTGTTGTGTTTAGATTTCAAGAAAAACTGCCAGGAAGTACTTTACTTTTTCTTTTTAAATCTGCTGCAGTAGAAAGCAATCTTAGCACCACACTCACACATCTAGCATTTTAGTCTTTGAATGCCAAGCATTTTTTAGAATGCATAGTTTGCTTACTGCTAATTAGTTGTTTCATCAACTAATACACATTTTTTTAAATATTCATTAATTTTCATTTTAACCATTGGATGTGATGTAATTTATACAATATTCAACCCTAAAGCAAAAAGGCCTTACTGTGGGCAACAGGAGTAAATGATCCACCTCCATCTTCACAGATGAGAGCAATAAAGACAACCACCCAAAACTGTATTGGCTTTGAGGTTTTTCTTTAACTTTACAAACCCAGCCAGCATAAGAGCTCGTTAATTCAAAAGCTAAATTTAGGCAAATGTTTTGCTTCCACATTAGGAAGGACTTCCCCACAGACCTCATTGAAACAGTTCTTGATTTCCCTATACCTTTTCTCAGATTGCCTCACTTCTCTTATTTTCTCATCTAAATTGTGTGACTTTGGCAATGATTCACGCCAGACAACTTGCTTGTACAAAGCGAAAACATTAGCCTATGCCTAATCTTGAAATCACGGGACAGCAAGAATAAAAGAAAAGAGAAAAGAAAGAGGAAGTGCAAAGCAGTAGGTTGTTTTGTTTCTACAGGCCCAGCCACCTATATTGCTACTTCTCCCTCCTCTCATTCCCCTGGGTTCCTCTCCAGAACCAAGAACCACCCACCTTTGTGACATCCCCTCTGTTGCTAAGCAACAGGCACCAGAAGAGGGGGTTCTACTCACCCCCATGAGCCCTTGGGGGAAGCCTTGGACCAAGGAGCTCCAAGAAGGAAGCTGTAGCGCTGCAGAGGGAAGGAGGGAAGGAAGTAGGTCTCCGAGATGCTGCGGCTTGTCGTGGAGTCGGCCAAGATTGACCCGCCCCTAACCCCCCCACCCAGATCCTGCGTGTCCGTCAACTTCAGAGGTGAGAGCCAGGGTCCAAATGGGAGAGAGAAGCCCCAAGAGGCAAGATACATTCAGTGCAAAAATAGCTTGACAGCCCCCTACCATGTAAAAAATGCCCTGTGTGACACAAGATGAAGTAGATGCTGTCTGGTTCTTTCAAAACTTATCAAAACGTATTGCTATTATTTCTATTATAACTTCTCTGCTTCCCAGTTATGCCAGGGAAAGGCTATGGGAAAAAGAGGACTAATGCTTCTTGACCTTCTTCCATGAACTAGGGCTCTGCCATAAACTGAGGTTTAAAGGGAAAAAAAGTCCCTCCTTCATAGAAATGATAATGAGAATTTTAAAAGGTAATATACATCCAGGATTTATTACAACTTCTAGTAATAACTGTGCAATAATATTAGTTACTTTTGAAGGAGCTTTACAATCTACAAAGCCTTTTCTTTTCTTTTCTTTTCTTTTTTTTTTGAGACAGAGTCTCACTCTGTTGCCCGGGCTAGAGTGAGTGCCATGGCGTCAGCCTAGCTCACAGCAACCTCAAACTCCTGGGCTTAGGCGATCCTACTGCCTCAGCCTCCCGAGTAGCTGGGACTACAGGCATGCGCTCACCATGCCCAGCTAATTTTTTTTTCTATATATATTTTTAGTTGTCCAGATAATTTATTTCTATTTTTAGTAGAGATGGGGTCTCGCTCAGGTTGGTCTCGAACTCCTGAGCTCAAGTGATCCACCTGCCTCGGCCTCCCAGAGGGCTAGGATTATAGGCGTGAGCCACCGCGCCCTGCCAACAAAGCCTTTTCTTACATATATTGATGCCTGCTCCTCACAGCAATTCCAGAGATAGATGGGGCCAGTTTAATCATCTCCATTTTTTATAGATAAGTAAAAAGAAATCCAAGAAGGAAGGGGAAGATGGAGGTGAAAGAATTTATGAGAGAAAATGAAAGATATAAAGTACATCTAGATATCAAAAAGCTAGGAGCCAAAAAAAATGGTGGAGAAAGTCTACAGGTGGGGAATATGCAAGGTGGATACAGGAACTGCTGGGAGGGAGAAAGTCGGGTCCAAGAGAAAAGAGGACACAGTAGTTCCTATAAGAGACATGAGTAAAGAGTGAAATTCCTTTCATCTTTTTCTGCTTGTTGAACATGACAACACTCAGAGACTGGACATTTGGGACTCTAGGCTCACAAGGGGATGCATACTCATGTCCCCTGGCAGGTTTAAAGACTGTAGTGGGCGTTCAGTATGTGTCTGCCCTGACTGACTGATTTTATGGTTAGCCAGGCAGGAGACTACAAAGATGCCTAAAACCCAGAACTCTGGGTTTACCCACAAATTCTTATGATTACATGTTTATGTTTGATATTTTTTATTCCTTTTGTCCCTGTTCTTCCCAGCCTCTTCTCCCATATACCATCCACTACCCTGCACCTCTCACCACCTACAGGCACACACACACACACCCACACCCACACACACACACACACACACATACTCTCTCACATTCTTTCTCTGGAAAGAAGCTCAAAGTAATTTAACAATTCAGAGACTCTTTTAAAGGGCTATAGACTGTCGTCTGCTAACAATATTTCTGAGGGGAATGGTTTTAGTGGATGGAGAGCTTTCAACCTATTATAGATGCTTTGGGATGTCTTAGTTAGTGTACACTAGGCTTTGCTCTGGTAATAAATAAACCCTAAATTTCAGTGGCTTAACAATAAAAGTTTACCTCTTGCTCACACCAAGTCCTGCGTGGATGGTGCTGGTCAGACAGCTCACCTGGGTGGCTCCTCCAAATAGTAGTGTAGGGACCAGCTGCTTGCCCCCTGTGGCTGTGGAGTCACCCTGGCACCACCCTGCCAGCAGGTCATGAGGATGGTGTCTATGGGGAGAGGAGAGAAGGAAGTTGGAGAGTCTCATAGAGATTTTAGGAGCCAAACCTGGCAGTGGCAAATATCACTCCCATACCCCATTGGCCAAAATGAGTCACACAGCCCCACTTGGCTGCAAGATCCTGGGAATATGTAGCTAGGAAGAAAATGAGATGAACACATAGCATTATTTGTCCCATGGGGTGAAAAAAAGTGAGAAATTCTGGAACTCCTTGAGAAAGAAACAATTGAAGCCAGGTGCAGTGGCTTGCACCTATAATCTACCTACTAGGGAGGATGAAGTGGGAGGATTGTTTGAGGCCAAGAGTTCAATACCACCCTAGGCAACAGAGCAAGACCTTGTCTCTTAAAAAAAAATTGGTGCCATATCATACCTGTTAATGTAGACTTGAGGTTTTCTTAGAGTGTTCTAGCTCTCTTTATTCTACTCAAACCCAGACATTAAAATATTTCCTACCACCAATGCCAGCCCTTTGGTTTCTTTGCAGATATCAAGAAGAGAACTCATGTGGTGGAAGGGAATGACCCCATATGGAATGAGGTAGACACCAGGCCAAGCCCAGAGAAGGAAATGACAACTCCAATAGCAAGGGGGAAGAGGTGGAGTTCAGGCAGCTGCTCAGAGGTCTAGGGAGCAGACAGGGAGCCTCACAAGCTTTCCTCAAGGCTTGGGAGTAGTATCTTAGCCTGGGAGTAGTAGCCTCCAATCCAGCAAAGCTACAAAGGTCCCATCTGCCCATAGCTGTTCTTGGCCCTTCTCTCTCAGGGATGGACCACTGTATGGACCACTCTATGGCCCACCAACTAGTCCAACTGGGGCATCCTGATGTTCCTAGAAGCTCAAAGCAGAGAAAAAGCTCCTTGTGCAGGATCTTCTCTCCTCTTCCATCCATCCACGCTGCCCTCCCCCCATCTGCTGTCACCAAACCCCTTAACTCCTAACATGCACATGATACTGCAGTTTAAGATGCAGAAGTTCAGGTAGGATGCCCCACAACTTAGTGAAAGGTAGCAAATGCCATCTCCTTAGGGAATTAGAGATGAGGGAGGTTCCTTGGTTTTAGAGAAACACAGCACCAGCCCATTACCCACACCTTTCCTCATTTCCTAGAAGGATGGGATGGGAAGGGCAGAGGAAGGATATTGACATCTCTGTGCTCCCCACAGACCCTAATCTGGCACCTCTGGAACCGTCCCCTGGAAAATGACTCCTTCCTGCAAGTCACCCTTCAGGACATGGGCTCAGAAGAGAAAGAAAGGTGAGGCAGAGAGAGGCAGAAGGAGCCTAACTCCCTGTGACCAAAGCAATGGTGGGTGATGTAATTCTTGTCTCTAATCCATAACTCATTCAGATGCAAGGACCAGAATTCACTCCAGTCAGCTGAAGGGGAAAAAAGAGGGGCAGATATTGGAAGGGTAACCAGGCTGAGAGTAAAAATTAGCTAGGGTTACAAACTTGGGAACCCAGCAGCACGGATCTTGAGTCTCTGCTTCTCTGCCTAATCCTGCCTTCTCATCACAGCCTCATTCTAGTGCCCAAGTGAGACCAACACCTGGCTGAGATTGAAGCTGTGGCATGAAGGGTCAAAATTCCTAGGACAGAGAAGCTGAGTGGTTCAGCTTTGGCCAGGTGTACACCCCGTGGTCCAATCAGCTGTTACTTGCGCTGGGAGCCCCAAGCCAATTCCCAGAGTTAAGAGCCCTGCGCCCTCTGGTGGATGCCCCATGTTGCTGCGTTCTCCGACCTGCATGGACAGCATGGCCTCTGGGAGAAAAACCATCTCTAGCTAAAGCCATGCCGGGGACAGAGGAGGACACCCTTTCCCCTGCCTCAGGATCTCACACCTGCTCCTCCTCTTCTCAGGTTCATTGGCCTGGCCACAGTAGTGCTCAAGCCGTTGGTGAAACATCCGAGAAAGGTCCATTTTGTGAAGAACTTGAACCTGCTCAACCATTCCATGAGTCAAACAGACGTGAGTCAGGCTCAGGAAGGCCCAGGCAGGGCAGCTGGAGGAATGGGGACAGGTGGTGATGTGCTCCACCTTGGGGGGCCCCATCACACTGCCATCGTCTCCTTATTTTCCCTCCTGCCATCCACCCACCCATCCCCACTTCCACCCATCTATTTAGATGGATTAATTGGCCTTCCACTGGGAGTCAGCCATTGTACTAGGCACTGGGAGACAGAACTGACTGAAGCCCACAGTCTGTTAGAGTAGGTGCCACTCACAGTGACAAGCACTCCAGCACACATTGGGCAGGTTCAGTAAAGCTAGGGTGCCAAGGTCAGGAGAGAGTCAAGGGTTCTGCTTGGGAGGAAATGGACAGCGTTACAGAGGAGGTGATGTTTAAGATGTATGGAAATAGATGAAGACCAACCAAACAAGAATAAGCAAAGACTGTGTATTCAGAACTCGCCTTAGCAAGAGGCTTGGCCACCAGTACTGGTGCTTTGGCAGAGACACGGAGGCAGCCAGGGGACTGGGAAAGCCTCATAGCGGACAGAAGGGAAGTTGGCCTGGGGAAGCCAAAGGTGGGTTACTAGGGATGGGGCTTCCTGTGCGAGTGGTTAGGGGGAATGTTCGGCTCTCTTTGGTTGGTCCTAAGTTGGAAATGGAGACAAAAACCATGGCAGCCATCAGTTATTAATCAAGTCCTTGCCATTTGGGGCAGATCTTTATTGTTTGGCTTCCTGGATTGTTGCTAGAGATAGCAGTCTGACTCCTTACAAGAGGAAGGACTGCCTGCACTCCTGGCCCACAGTAGCGGGATAGGCAGGGGTGGGACAGCTGCAGCTGGGCAGCTGGCCAGGGCAGAGGTGAAGGGCCTTGTGGTCAATGCTAGTGAGTTATGACTTTACTCTGATCATTTAAGACATGCAGGGGTTGTTTAGGGGGCAAGCCTGGTGATGTTTGGAGGCTGGATAGAAAGCAGGAGAGCTTGGAGGCGGGAGGTCAGTTAGGAGGCGTGTGCAAGAGTGCCCACATGAGCTGTGAGATGTTGGGCTAGGGGAAAAGCTGTTAGCGTCCATGGTTCTGGACTTGTCCCGAGTCACCTCGCCCTTCCTCCCCACTCTCCTGAATTCTCTTCTGCCACCATCATCACCATGTGGCTCCTTATCCTCCAAATCCCCTCCATTGTCACCCATTGCTCTCACCTCACCAGCATATAACCTCCCTCCACGCAGACTGCACAGGTGCCCGTGGTGTGGTCTCCTACCATGGCCAGTGTCACTCCCCACAGGAGTATAAACCCTGGGTATAAACCCAACCAGGCTGCACAGGGTTTGGGTGCTGTGACTTGGCTGAGGATCACAAGGTCTGGCTTACAGCTCCCCCGCCTTTGCCTTGCAGTGTACTATCACTCTACAGGTAGCCCACATGACCCACCGAGACATTGAGAAGACAGGTATGTCCTTCCCTAGGGCTTACCCCTGCCCTCCTCCAAGCAGAGCTGGATGGGCTCTTTGGGATCTTTGAGACCCAGCCTTTGAGGCCTACAGAAGGAATGTGACCAGGTTAGGGTCCCTGGAAGCTACAGGGGGCTAGAGACCAGATCTGCAGACGTCTGGCTGAGGCCACCCCAATATGTCCATTCATCATCTCTAGACATAAGACCCATAAGATATAAGACATAAGCCTTCAATGGGCTGCAGAGGGAGACAAGGATGGTTATTTCCAAGAGCCCCAGTGTGTAGAGAGTAGGGTAGGAGGGGCCCATGGGGATGTACTGGGGAGGACATGTGCTGCTATCGGGACCTCTTGGGGTGCTTTTAGCCAGGAGCTGGGCATTGGAGAAGGAACAATGAAATGGGGGAAATGCCCCCAAACCTCCTGAGCCCTGGGGCTCTGAGCTCACCTGGACTGTGTTTCCCCAGGGTATAAAGACCGCCTGGGCATAACGACAAGAGAGGCAGCCAAGCAGAAAGTGCCGCTTCCCAGCTCTGCCATGCAGAGGGCTCTGTGCTCAAAGCCTCAGCACTTCCAGGTGAGGATTCAGGTTGAAAGTCCATGTGACCCACCTGAAACCCTTGCTGTGTTCCCCAGCCGTCTCCTCCTCCCCACAGGTCATGGTAGAAGGGCAGAGCTTCAGACCCAGCTTCAGGTCCTCAGACCCTCACCACATCCTCTGCTCCTCCAGGGGCCATTCTAGGGAACTTCTGCCTGTGGCTGAAGCTAGAAGCAGCTCCAGCGAGGCAGTAGGAGGGCCCAGCTGTGCACTGCAGGCCCTGGTAGATGCAGAGGAGGCAGTGAGGAAGGCTGGGATCCCACCTTCCAGAGTCCTCAGATTGTTGGCAAAACAAGGTGAGGCACATGCAAAGTTAAATTAACCGTACAGGAGAGGCTGAGAAGTGTATAGGGGACCTGTGGGAAGGTCCACGGTTTGTTGTGAATTTGGGAACCCCCATCCCATGAGTTACCAACTTCCCTCTGCTCTCTAGCCTGGGTCCTGACATTCCAGCCATGGTTTTGCCTGCTTCCCTGCTTGCCCAGGAGGCTGGGGGTCTCCTTGACTGCCCTCTTCTTGTATCTTAGCTGGATGCCAAGTCCTAGCTCTTAATGTCACCAGCTGCCCCCACCTCTCCCTTGCCATTTCTGCTGCCTGGCCCGAGCCACCACCATTGCTTCCCTGGACCACATCAGTCACCTCCTCCTGAACTCCTGGCCTCCAGCTCTCTCCTGTCCATTCTTCAGCCAAAGAGGTCATTCTCATCATGCCACTCGCTTGCTTAAAAAGCCCCAATGTCAGCTGGGCACGGTGGCTCACACCGTAATCCTAGCACTCTGGGAGGCCGAGGCGGGAGGATAGCTCAAGGTCAGGAGTTCAAGACCAGTCTCAGCAAGAGCAAAACCCCATCTCTACTAAAAATAGAAATAAATTAGCTGGACAACTAAAATATATATAGAAAAAATTAGCCGGGCATGGTGGCACATGCCTGTAGTCCCAGCTACTCAGGAGGCTAAGGCAGGAGGATTGCTTGAGCCCAGGAGTTTGAGGTTGCTGTGAGCTAGGCTGACGCCACGGCACTCACTCTAGCCCGAGCAACAGAGTGAGACTCTGTCTCAAAAAAAAAAAAGCCCCAATGTCTTCGGGACAAGACCCAGCTCCTTACAACGGCTGCCCAGGCCCTTGACAACCCAAACCTCCCTCTCCAAGTCCACCTCTTCCATGCCTTCTCCTGTGAGTTCTCTATCCATAGTGGGTAGAATGTTTCTTATCAGACATTTGTTCTTGAGGGAAGAGCCCCTGCTGGAGAAGTGGGGCCAAGGTGTTCTCCTCTGCAGGTTCGAGTGAGGGTGTTTGAAGCGCGACAGCTCATGGGCAATGACATCAAGCCAGTGGTGAAGCTGTCCATTGGGGGCCAGCAGCAGCAGACCCGGATCAAGATGGGAAACAACCCTTTCTTCGATGAGGTGGGTGGAATGGGCACAGCGGCAAGCGGGCCCGCCAGGGGCTGGGCATCTCCTTCTGGCAGCCAGCAAGCTTGCATCTTCACTCACATGTCTTCACTTGTGTGCTCCACAAGCACTTACTGAGCACCTACTGAGGGCCAAGCACTGTGCCTGGCACTGGGAGTGCTGATGGGATCATTCAGAGTCCTGCATTTGAGGAGCTGGTGGTCTGGTAGGGGCTCAGCACGTGAACACATAAGCAATTACAACGGGGCAGACAGAGGTCTGGGAGCACTGTTAATGGAGCCATGAAAGCAGCCCCGGACCACCTGCAGCCCATCACTGCTGGAGCCCCAAATTGTAGCATTGTGTCGGGAACGCAGTAGGTGCTCCATAAGTACTTGTTGAATTAATTGGTACATAGACAAACAAATAAAAGATGAGCACAGTGGCAGCTGGGAGGAGTGAGTAATGAAGCTGGGGGAACGGGAGAGCACTCAGAAAAGACTCCAGAAACCTTGAAGGAAGAGTTTACCAGGGAAAGATGGCAGGATGGGAGAAAATAATTCAGGAAAAAAGAACAGTGTTTTCAAAGTAAGAAGTAGCATGACTTAATGGCAGGACTTTATAAATATGGGTGTGGCTGGAGGGGACTGGCTGGAGGTGAGCCTACAATGTGGGCTGGGGTCTCATCATGGGTGGCACCCAGGAGCCATGAGGACTTCAGCAGGAGAGTGACAGGCCTAGGTTTGCATTTGGGAAAGGAGGTTCTGGCTGCCACAGGGAGTAGGTGTAGAGTGAACTAGCAGAGCAATCTAGAAGGAGGTACATGCTCCAATCTCCATCCTGTGCAGCTAGCTGGGCCTTGGACTGCTAGGTTCTCCAGGGATTCCTTACCCCTGCCCTTTCTGGACAAAAAACTCTCCAGGAGCCTCGGAGGCCCCCAAGAATGATAGTATAGGTTGAATATGCCTTATCCAAAATGCTGGGACCAGAAGTGTTTCAGATTTTGGACTTTTTTCAGATTTTGGAGTATTTACATTATATTGATTCTGCAACCCTAATCTAAAAGTCTGAAATCCAAAATGCTCCAGTAAGCATTTCCTTTGAGTGTCATGTCGGGATTCAAAGAGTTTCAGATTTTGGAGCATTTCAGATTTTCAGGTTAGGGGTTCTCAACCTGTACTCATAAAGTCATTGAAGGCCGGGCGCCATGGCTCACGCTTATAATCCTAGCACTCTGGGAGGCCGAGGCGGGCAGATCGTTTGAGCTCAGGAGTTCGAGACCAGCCTGAGCAAGAGTGAGACCCCGTCTCTACTAAAAAATAGAAAGAAATTATATGGACAGCTAAAAATATATATAGAAAAAATTAACTGGGCATGGTGGCGCGTGCCTGTAGTCCCAGCTGCTCGGGAGGCTGAGGCAAGAGGATTGCTTGAGCCCACGAGTCTGAGGTTGCTGTGAGCTAGGCTGATGCCACGGCACTCTACCCCAGGCAACAGAGCCAGACTCTGTCTCAAAAAAAAAAAAAAGTCATTGAAATGGGCAAAGAAGCACATTATTCTGAGCCTTCAGGTCTATTGAGTCCCTGAGTGAAGTAGTAGAAGAAACATTATCTCCTCCACCCCAATTTTCTCTGCCTCAGCTCTTCTTCCAGAATTTTTATGAGATTCCTATGAAGTTCTTCGATGAGATCATCTTAATCCAGGTGAGGGCCCAGACTGGTCCCTGGCATGATGGGCCCACTTTCTTATTCCACCCCAATACTGAGAAGCACTTCAGCCCCCAGTCCTCAGCCTCAGAGCCAGGGTCACCCCAGATTGTCTTTAGGACCCCAAAGCAGCATCTCCATCTTTCTTCACCCCTTGGTCCCCCAGATTCTTCATTCATTCATTCAACAAACATTATGGATTGAAAACTGCCAGGCCCTAAACAAGGCACTGAAGTGAGCATACCAGCCCTTCCCACATGCCAGGATTCTCCTGCCACCAAAGGCTCCTCAGAGTGAATACTCTATTCCCCGGCCAGAGGGAGCCCAGTAACAATGGTGAACACATGTTTATCAGGTGCCTGCTATGTGCCTAGCACAGGGCTAAGGAGAACAAGGAGGCCCCTTCCTCTGAAGAATTTACATGTTCTTGGTAACATAGGCACAGAGGAAACCACCAGGACATGTAATGGATAAAGCTGAGTGCAACACCTTGCTTTGCGTTGACTCCAGAGAGGGGCAAGTGAATTGGCTTCTTTGATAAATTTCCTCACCAGTAAATGGAACTAAAAATCTAAACCCCACAGCATTCCTCTCAGAATTAAATGAGAAAACCTGTGTGCAAGTGTCAGCCATTAGGAAGCATTAGAGAAATTCTGGAGGGTCCTGGATGTGTCCTTACTATTCATTCTGTGGGGGGTGAGGGAAATTGGGATTGTGAATAATTAAGATGTTTCTGGAAACTCCTTTCTAGGTGGTGAACTCCGCAGTGATGAGATATAAAGCAGAGATTGGGAGATTCCAAGTGAGCACTGTATAAGGGAGCAGGTTTGGTGAAACACAGAGACCCACGCTGGGCTCCATGCTCAACTCTAGGGGAAAGATTTGGATTTTCAAAGATCTAAACTTGGATCCACCTACCAACTGAATGATTTAAACAAGTTACTCTGAGCCTCTACTTCCTCATCTGTAAAATGGGGATAATAATATACCCAACCCATAGGGTCACTGTGAGAATTAAAGTACACAACATTTATGAAAGTGCTGGGTGCCATGTTGAATTCCCCACATCCCTAATACTGTAGACACAGTTCAAATCTCCAGGAAATGGAAACAGAGCATCCAAAAAGGCCAACCTAAGTATTAGAGAAACCCAGAGAAAGATTGTTGCCTGTGAGGACAGGGTGAAAAGATGTGATTTGGAAAGACACAGGTTGAGAGATGAGATGAGAGTTTACACAATCATGATGGGGTAAACTAAGATTCTCCAAATCCAAGAAGATCAGGGAAAGGTAGGTTGCTAAATTAAATACAGGATTCCCAGTTACATTTGAAACTTAGATAAAAAATACTTTAATATATAAGCAAGTCCCAAATATTGCACAACTCTTCACCGAATATTGCAGGGGCATAAATATACTAACAATGTAGTTGTTTATCAAAAATTCAAATTTAAGTGGGCATCTTGGTTTTTTTTATCTACTAAATCTGGCAACCTTAGGAAAGGGGCACCACACTTGGGAAAGGCAGAGTTAGGACAAATGGAAGTAAGGTTTTTTTCTCACTACTTATTGTAATCACATGAAGAGTCATGATCTGCCCTTACCCCATTTCACCCACAGAAGGGTTCACTTTGTCTGCCTGCAGTGGAAAGCCAAACACTGAAGCACCTGGTACTTGCAGAGACTCAGACTCAAATCTGTCTCCTGGAGTTGGGGGTTGGGGCAGGTTTTATAGTCAGAGGGTAATGAGGCATGATCTGATTGGATCTTTTGTTGGGGTGATGCCACGGTTGAATCTGATTGGATCCTGGATCCTGCCATGCAGTGTCCGGTTCTTAATTCAGTCCCTGCTCCTCAGTCTGAGCACTTAGGTTCTGCCCATGATTGCACACTTGGTTCATCTGGGCAAGCTTAGAAAGTTAGAGGGACCTTCAACCTGGGGGTCTGTGGCAACTGAAAAACAACTCACAACTTTGTTACATAAAAGTTGAACCAGATTTGTCTGATGTGGTTACAGAAGCAGTCAGGATTAGAAATTAAAATCTAGAGACGTTAAGTGGACATTATGGCACATGTCTATAGTTCCAGCTACCAGGGGAGGCTAAGAAGGGAGGATCACTTGAGCCAGGAGTTTGAGTCCAGCCTGGGCAACATAGAGAGACCCTGTCTCTAGAGAAGAAAAGAAAAGATTCTAGAGAGGTTAGATGACAGGAGGTAAAAAAATGTTGTGCTTTTGATAAAGGCCACTGCACAATTTCCAGACAATGACCAAAAACAAACTGTTGAATAAGCTGTAGAGATCAGAGAAAACCTGACCTTCGCTAAGCTAATTTTTAAAATATTAGGCATAATATTATTTTTTATTTTGGAAAATTCCAAACATACACAAAATTGGAGAAAATAGTATCATGAGCTCCCACATCCTCATCACTCAACTTCATCAATTCATAGTTAATTGTGTTTTACCTACATTCAGCCTCCTTCCCCTTCTTCACTGGATTATTTTGCATCAAATCTCAGGCATTATATCATTTTATCTTTAAATATTTTAGTACATATCTCTAAAATGTAAAGATTTTTTTAAGTGTAACCACAATACAATTATCACATCTAAAAACCTTTATAATTCCTGGATAGCATTAACTATCTAGTCAGTGTTCAGATTCCCCTAATTGTCTTACAAATTTCTTTTAGTTTGTTCAAATGAGGATCCAAACCAGGTTCATTCATTGCAGTTGGTTAACAGGCATTTTAAGTCTTTTTTATTCTGTTGATCCTCTCTGCCTTTTTTTTTTTTTTAACTTGCAGTTTATTAGTTAAGGAAACAGCTAGTTGGACCTATATAGCATTTTCCCCAGTCTGGATTTTGCTGATTTCATCTCCAGGGGATCATTTTGCATACCCTGCTCCCTTTTTCCTCTCTAGAGCCTAGGTCAGACTTGGGTCAATTATTTGGCAAAGTGACTTCAGCAGGAGGCACAGAATGTATGTTGGTCTCTCTTTTAATGTTGTTAACAGCTATTGATGGCCACTGCCTAGATCTGTTGCTTCATTAGGGGTGTCTGAGATTTTATTCTGTGTTGTTTTTTTACAGCTTTATGGAGGTACAATTGACATACAGTGAATTACATATATTTAAAATATACAATTTGATACATTTAAAAATATGTACACACCCATGAAACCAACATCACAATCAAAATAATGAATATATCTATCACATCTGTCGCTCCCAAATGTTGCCTTGTGCTCTTGGTAATCCCTCCCTCACATTCCCATCCAGCCCCTCCCAGGCACTCACTGATCTGCTTTCTTTTACTATAGGTTAGCTTGCATTTCATACAGTTTCATATAAGTGAAATCATACAGTATGTGCCCTTTTTTGTCTGGCTTCTTTCACTCAGCATAATTATTCTAAGATTCATCCATGTTGCTGTTGTGTATCAGTAGTTCATTCCCTTTTATTGCTGGGTGCTATTCCATTGCACGGATGCACCACAGTTGGCTTCTCCATCCCTTGCTGATGGATGTTTAGATAGTGTCCAGTTTTTGTCCATTACCATGAAGCTGTAAACATTTATGTCCAAATCTTAGTGTGCACATATACTTTCATTTTTCTTGAGTAAATATGTAGAAGCAGAATGACTAAATTATGTGGTAGGTCTATGTTTAACTTTTTAAAGGAAATTCCTAACAGTTTTTCCCCCAAAATTCCAAACAGGTACCATTTTTATATGCCCACCAGCAGTGTACTAGAGTTCTAGTTGCTCCACAGTCTCAACAACACTTGATATAGTCCTTCTTTTTTTATTTTGGCCATTCTAAAGGTGTGTGGTGGTATCTTGTTATGATTTTAATTTATGCTTCCCTGATGACTGATGATGTTGAGTATCTTTGCATGTGTTTGTCATCTATGTCTTCTTTGGTGAAGTGTCTGTTCAAATCTTTTGCTCATTTTCATTGGGTTGTTTTCTAACTATTGGTATACGATTTGCAAATATTTTCTCACGGTATATGACTGCCCTTTCATTTTCTTAACAGTGTCTTTCGAAGAGCAGATGTTTTTCATTTTGATGAAGTGCAATTTATCAAGCTTTTGTATTTAGGACTGTGCTTTTGTTGTCGTATCTAGGAAGTCTTTGCCTACCGAACAAAGGGGCGACTGAGTTTTAGAGCAGGCCTACATACACAATGTTGGGATTGATCTATGGAGCTTTCAGATGTTGGTTACAAGGGTCACCAGAATGCTCTGTGGCACCTTGCCCTGCACATATCACCTCCAATCCTGCACCGCATCCCTCAGGCTTTCATCAGAAACTGTCTCCCAGGGGAAAGGGAAAACCCGTGCTCCCTTTGCCAACTCTACCTTGGCCATGCTCTTCCCCCAGGATGGGTGACACCCTCTCCCACCCAGGGATAGGGAAGAGTCAAGGCTGTGTTGGCCAGGCGGGTGGTGCAGCATAGCATTAAGGATCTTTTCCACACAGGCTTTCTCACGTCCTAGCTGTAAGATTCTGCACTTCTCTCAAACTCAGTATCCTCCTCTGCAGAGTGGAGGTGATAATGGACCCACCTTCCAGGTTGCTGTAAAGATTAAATGAGTTAGAGCAGAGAACATGCTCAAACACTGGTAGCTAGTGTTTTCACCCAGTTAGCCGGTATTACAAATCTTGGCTGGAGGACCTAACTAATCCTCACCCAACTCTTGTCTTTTCAGACAGATATTGGATTTGTCTACCATTCTCCAGGTAGGTAACATTGTTGCAAACATATATGTCTTCTGAGAAAAATCTAGCCAAAGATCAAAACACCTCAAAATCCCCATATGTTCAACATATTGATGGGGGGAGTAGTAGCGGGTACAAATTATTTTCTGTACTTGATAATATTTTACTGTACTTTATAGTATTTTATCTTACTTTATAACAATAACATCTTTCTCTGACAAACTCAGGGTATCCCTTTGGGTCAAATGCTAACCTTTTATTGCAAGCCTAGGTTGGATTTCTATTTTTTGAGGCCAGTACTGGGAGACTGAAGTTTCAGTGGAGGTTCCCACCACGATCTGGCCATAGAATACATACAAGGTTGAGATTTGGAAAAATGCTTGCCTCTGTAGTGTCTGGTTCCAGACCAGGCCAGTAACAGTAGGTTCCCAGGGTGGAAAGGGGATCCCTCTTTCCTAGAGGCCACAGCTGGCAGCCTTGAGGGTATACTCTCATTGCTTTGTTGTCGGAGTGACTCCCATTTTCCTCTGCCACTGAGTGGGAATTGGAATACACGAGGTGGTTTCCACCTCCCACTCCTCCTGAAACAAAGACTGGTGGGCTCTTCTCCCACTGCCTCTCCAGGTCACTCACTCCTGAGGAAATGGTTAGGCCTCTGCCAGCCAAATAAACCTGCCAGTGGCGTGACAGGCTACCTGAAAGTCACCATCTCTGTTCTTGGTGTGGGAGACCAGGCCCCGGTGAGGCTGCCCCTCTCCCACACCCCAGTAACATTCCTACCTGGCTACTTCCTGGGGGCATCCCCTGGCTCTGGCTACTTCCTGGGGGCATCCCCTGGCTCTGGCTATTTCCTGGGGGCATCCCCCAGCTCTCAAACTGGCCATGGACCCTCACATCCCTCCTTTGCCTGTTGTGTCACTGCAGGGTTGTCCCATTCCCCCTGCACCAAGTGGGAGCTTGGGGAAGCAAGATCTGGTAGCCTTGGCTGTGACCTCCCATGGCCCTGACTTTATCAGCTCTCTGGTCTCTCCAGGTAGATCAAAAGCTGCCCTATAGGGCCGATGACACCGAAGTTCAGATCTTCAAGTCAGCGGCAGTTCCGATCCACATGGCTTATTTACAGTTCTTCATCTACTGCGCAGAGGACCTTCACTTCAGTTAGAGTCAGGGTGGCAGGGGAGGGAGTGGCCCTGAGGCTCCCTACACAGTGGCACCCTGTATCCTCAGGAAGCTTCCCCATTCCTTTTGACAGTAACTTAAGATTTGGAGTGGGGTGGCAGGCTGAGACCGAAATCCACCAAGAATTGTTTTATGAGGGTCCCGTGGACACCCTTTCAAATGGGCCCTCGGCCCCTGACCTGTCTTTGATGCCTTTTGTTGCCCAGATGCAGACTCAGGGTTCCCTATGGCCCCCCACCCCCACCCCATGCCTTTATGTGGATGGAGAAGGAACAGAGTGGTAACTTGAGACAGGTCTGCCCAGGGGGCACCAAACTA
Source organism: Lemur catta (assembly GCF_020740605.2). Taxonomy (NCBI): domain Eukaryota; kingdom Metazoa; phylum Chordata; class Mammalia; order Primates; family Lemuridae; genus Lemur; species Lemur catta. The sequence goes on from NC_059131.1 coordinate 71,409,283, forward strand.
AATTATGGGGGATGGTTTTTAAGTTCTATCACCTCCCCACTTCCTCCTTCTGAAAAGAAAATAGTGCTGCTATCTCAGAATTCTTTTAACTTCTTGCTCACAGGGAAACTGCAGTCAGTGAATCCTATGTTGGAGGTGGAACTAATTGGGGAAAAGGTAAGTGTAGAAAAGAGAGACCTAGAGAAATTGGCACCTAGAAAAACTAGTGTGGAGGAAGAGAGTGGGCTTATGGGCAGGACCCCAGGAATTGTATCCCAGCTCATCCACTAAGGGGCAGTGTGACCTGGACCTGGAACTCTGTGGAGGTGGCGGCCATGTCTCCCCTCGGCATGCCAGAGCTGTGCCAAGGCCTTGTATGGAGAAAGTGCCCACTAAAAACGAAATACACATGGAGGAATGAATGAGTGAACAAAACAACATGCCAACAAACGAACAACATCAAAACTGTCACCACCCCTCTGGGCCTCAGTTTCTTCATCTGTAAATTGAAGGTTCTGGGCAAGAGAGTTGCTGACATTCCATGAACCTCTATGAATACAAATTAGAATTTTCCAAAGTGTGCTGATGGCTGTTATGCATAAAAAAGGGCCCTAATTTGGCAAATGCTGAGTTAAAGTTAAATATATTTTCTCAGAATTCACAAACCATCATTTGTACCACACTCTATCTGTTACTAGCCAGTCATTGAATCCAGCCCATACATAAGGAAAGGGAAATTAATGTCCACGTTTTGAAGGGAGGTGTTCTGAAAAATTTTGGGGCATATTTAAAACTACCACATGGAGTATTATTTTCCTAGTGAGTGGTTTGGGTACCCCTGGAGCCAGGTGAGATATTCTTGGGTGGTAAGTGATACAGATTTTTCAAAAATTTTGATATTTCTGTGTTTGTCTTAGTGTACCTTAAAAAGTTTAACAAGGCCAACTAACACTTGATTTTACAGATATCATTGCTTAGAATAAGGCTAGGCTTAAAAATTAAATCAATTGGTGGTTTTAAAAGGGGTATTGCTGCTGCCATTGGCTGTATTTTTGCCTATTTTTCTGTTGGGATATTGGAACTTATCTAATAAAATCTATGTGTTACACTTATATAATAAAGTTATTATACCTATACCTATTTAAAAATTAAGTCAGTTGAAAGTTGATTTAAGGAAAAATACTGGCCGGGCGCGGTGGCTCACGCCTGTAATCCTAGCTCTGGGAGGCCGAGGCGGGTGGATCGCTCAAGGTCAGGAGTTCGAGACCAGCCTGAGCAAGAGCGAGACCCCGTCTCTACTAAAAATAGAAAGAAATTATCTGGCCAACTAAAAATATATATACAAAAAAATTAGCCGGGCATGGTGGCTCATGCCTGTAGTCCCAGCTACTCGGGAGGCTGAGGCAGTAGGATCGCTTAAGCCCAGGAGTTTGAGGTTGCTGTGAGCTAGGCTGATGCCACGGCACTCACTCTAGCCCGGGCAACAAAGTGAGACTCTGTCTCAAAAAAAAAAAAAAAAAAAAAAAGGAAAAATACTGAGGAATCTGGATCTGGCAAACTCTTTGAGATATGTACCCAAAGGACTGAAGTTGTAGCTGCTGAGAAATTGTCCAGGTGTCTTTAGACCAGGAATTAGCCCGTTCACCTCTGTGGTGCAGACAGGAAGGGCTGGAAGGCGAGGCCAATGGAGGGATGAGGGGACAGGCTGGCACTAACAATGCTTTGGGACGTTCCCAGCTCAAGACGCGTGTACCGGCCCCAACTGACAACCCGATATGGAACCAGATCCTGACCTTCCAGATCCAGGTATGGTTGCCCCATCCCCACTGCCCCGCACACAGAAGGGAAGTTCAGGTATAGGGGTGTGGATGGAAGAGGGGGCAACAAGCATGGCAAGGGGGGCTCTGGCTGAAAGGGAGCACGAGGAAGCCCAGGATATGTTATGGAAAGCTTTACTTTTACAGCTTTATCGAGGTACAATTGACATACAGTGAGTTGTACATATTTTAACACGTATCAAATTGTACATTTAAATATGTGCACACCCGTGAAACCATCACAATCAAGATAACAAATTTATCTCTCACATCTACCAGTCCAAGAGTTGCTCGTGCCCCTTGGCAATCCCTCCTCCCATCCCCAGGCACCCACCGATCTGCTTTATCGCACTATAGATCAGCTTGCATTTCCCAGAGTTTCATATAAATGGAATCATACAAGATGCGCCCTTTTTGGTCTGGCTTCTTTCACTCAGCCTAATTATTCTGAGACTCATCCATGTTGCTGTGTGTATCGGTAGTTCATTCCTTTTATTGCTGAGTGCTATTCCATTGCATGGATGCACCACAGTTTGCATCTCCATTCCTTTGCTGATGGACGTTTAGATAGTGTCCAGGTTTTGGCTATTACAATGAAGCTGTGTAAGCATTTGTGTCCAATCTTAGTGTGGACATAGGCTTTCATTTCTCTTGGGAAAATATGTGGCAGAAGAATGACTGATGGTATGATAGTTTATGTTTAACTTTATCCAGTATTAAGCAACACTAAAGTTTCTGGAGAACTTAAATGTGCTCTTTCACACACGTTAAAAAACAAAACAAATCACTCTAAAGAGTCATTCTAAATTATATCATACATTTTCTTATCTTCTAGGCAAACTGCTCTGAATGATGTAATTATAGCTCTCTGATGATGGCCTAGAGGCACGATGGGAACATAGTTTTTATACGGGCTATATGTAGTACCGGGCTATTTGTCCTTACATTAAATGGCCCCAAGCTGCTCTTCTTTGTGGGGTTCTATAGTCTGGTTTTTATAGTGTTTCAGTCCTTCTTAGTCACCTATCAGCTTTTGTAGGAGACAGTTCTATTGAAGCTCTGGTGGATCTCATTGGCCTTTTGACTCTATGTCAGGCTTCTAAAAGCTGTGTGTAAAATAAGGACAAACAATGCTGGGAGAACTTGAGTTCTCTCATAAGTACAAGTGCATAGCATTTTATGTGACATTGATTTTGCTACCCAAAGAGTGTTCAGCTTTCCTGTAATTTACTTGAGATACAACCTTAGCTAATAAGCTCCCCTCCTCCCTCCTTTAACACATTGGCTGCCACGCTAGGAAAAAAAAAATTTCCTGGGGCCACGGTGTTTTATTAAAACAAAATGATCCTTTCTAATTTGTTATTGTTTATTGTTTTCTTTACGTGAGTTATATGCAACACAATCCAAGGTTTTAGAATTAAATTGTCAATATTAATTGTAACAATAAGAACATCAACAAGCAAGGTTTTTACGAACCAATTGCAGGGTTTTGCTTCATGCAGCCCGGGGTCAAAACTAGCCTGAGTTAAATACAACTCACATGACAGTCAGTGTGTTAAACCCTCTCCTTACTGCTTCTTGAAGCTTCCCCAGTCTACCTCCTGGTGAGTCATTATTTTCAACCATGCTTCATAATCCCCCGCTCCTTGGATGACTTTATAGACTCTTTTTTTTTTTTTTTGAGACAGAGTCTTGCTCTGTTGCCCGGGCTAGAGTGAGTACCGTGGCATCAGCCTAGCTCACAGCAACCTCAAACTCCTGGGCTTAAGCAATCCTTCTGCCTCAGCCTCCCGAGTAGCTGGGACTACAGGCATGCACCACCATGCCCGGCTAATTTTTTGTATATATATTTTTAGTTGTCCAGATAATTTTTATTTCTATTTTTAGTAGAGACGGGGTCTCGCTCAGGCTGGTCTCAAACTCCTGACCTCGAGCGATCCACCCGCCTCGGCCTTCCAGAGTGCTAGGATTACAGGCATGAGCCACCGCACCTGGCCTAGACTCTTTTTTTAAAAAAATTTTTTTAGAAACAGAGCCTCACTCTGTCACCCAGGCTGGAGTGCAGTGGTGCAATCATAGCTCACTATAACCTTGAACTCCTGGGTTCAAGTGATCCTCCTGCCTCAGCCTCCCGATTAGCTAGGACTAGAGGTGCACTGATTTTATAGACTTGTAAAGGAGGAAGACATTTTAGAGGGGCCACACAAATGGTAGCATTTGAGGCCAACGGGTCAGGAGGGAGCAGAGCTGAGGGCACTGCTGAGCATGGACCTGTGCCAGTGGCCAGTCCAAGGGTCCCAGGGCAGGAGGGGAGACGGCACACCAGAGGAGGAACTGAGGAAGGGGAGGAGAAGTCTCAGCAGGGTGGATGAAAAGATGGTTCAGCCATAAATCTGAATTTGGAGGATTCGTAACTTTAGAAGACCTGGGCCAGGCGCGGTGGCTCACGCCTGTAATCCTAGCACTCTGGGAGGCTGAGGCGGGTGGATCATTTGAACTCAGGAGTTCAAGACCAGCCTGGGCAAGAGTGAGACGTCGTCTCTACTAAAAATAGAAAGAAATTATATGGACAACTAAAAATATATACAGAAAAAATTAGCCGGGCATGGTGGCGCATGCCTGTAGTCCCAGCTACTCGGGAAGCTGAGGCAGTAGGATTGCTTGAGCCCAGGAGTTTGAGGTTGCTGTGAGCTAGGCTGACGCCACGGCACTCTAGCCTGGGCAACAGAGTGAGACTCCGTCTCAAAAAAAAAAAAAAAAGAGGAAGAAGACCTGGCCGCCTTATGGTTCCCATCTCTCTCCTTCCATTGTCCTTTCTCAACCTGAGCAATTTCCTTCTTTCTTATTAACCAGCATCCCACCTGAAAAACCCTTTCCTCAATTCTCCTTGGCCCCTCAGCCATCAGGGCAGGGGGAGAATAGACAAGAAGAGTGGAAAACTGGAAGGTTCTGTCCCAAGAACTACTATAAGGAGAAAAGACCCCAGCTGAGAGGATTTGAGGTCTTACTCTGGACTCAACCACAGCAGCTCTGTTTTACACATGGGTTTTTTCTTTTCCCGTTTTTTAAATTTTTCTTTCTTTCTTTCTTTCTTTCTTTCTTTCTTTCTTTCTTTCTTTCTTTCTTTCTTTCTTTCTTTCTTTCTCTCTCTCTCTCTCTCTCTCTCTCTCTCTCTCTCTCTCTCTCTTTCTTTCTTTCTTTCTTTCTGTGTGTGTCTGTAATAATTAAGGGAAGCATATCGCAGATTAGAGATAAGACTCCAAAGCTTGGGTTCAAATCCTGACTCCTCTGCTTACTGTGTGACCTTGAGCAGGTCCCTCTGCCTCTATGGGCTTCATTCCATGTCTGTATTTATAGGGACATTCACAGCCCTCACTGGGTTATGGCAGACTGGTCAGGAGCTCTGAGATTTCAGCACCTTCATGTAGCATGAGAACATCAGGGACTAAATCTCTCTGTGCCTCAGTTTTCCCATATGAAAATGGGAACACTAATAGAACCTGGTTAATGAGACTGTTGGGAGAATTCACTCAGCTGGTCTATGGAGTTTGTTCAGAACAGGCAAGGGACAACAGAAATCCTCCTGGAATGGCAGCTATTATCATTTACTCTTTGAGGAGATAGATGTCCTGCTGTTTAAAAAGTTAACTGCTAGACTTGAAGAAGATATTCTAGGCCTACAACCTCTCCAGAAGATGGTTTGGTGAACGTGCATTCAGACTGTGAAGGGCTGTGTGAATCCACAGCCAGGCCAGACCCACGTCTCAAGGGTCTTGAAGCTTATGTAATTAGGGGGGCATTTAAGAAATGATCCTATGACAAGTCCCAGGCCCCATGCAAGTGGGGGACCCTAAGCCAAAACTCCATAAGCTCTGTGCTAAATCCAGCTTGTCTGTGATTAAATGGCTCATTAGTAAGTGAACCAGGCCTTGGACCCAGACTCAGGACTTCCCAACTGCTCTCAAAATCTCCACGAGGACCAGACCATCTGAGTGTGCACCCACTGCTCCTCTCTCCTTCCCCTCACAGCTGCCCTGCCTCTCCAGCTACATCAAGTTCAGAGTCTTGGACTGGTGAGCAACTGGGCAGAGGCTGAAGCACACACAAGGAAGAAATGAGAGCCAGGCAAGGGCTCAGCTTGCAGAGTGTGTTTCTCCCCAGCTCCAGGAGGGATTGCCAGGATGAGATTGGTACTGCCAGCCTGTTCCTCAACCAGATCTCATCCACTGGAGAAGAGATAGAAGGCAAGCAAAGCCCTGGACGCTACCTCCCGCGCCTCTCCTACCTGTGCCCTGCTCCCTCTCACCCTTTCTTCTTCCAGGAGTGTCCTCTGGCTTCCTACCCTGCTTTGGCCCCAGCTTCCTGACTCTCCATGGGGGGAAAAAGGCCCCTTTCAGGATCCAGGAAGAAGGCGCTGTAAGCTTCTCATGTCAACTAGGGAAGAGTGAAGGTAAAACCCACTACGTTTAAAGCACTGGGGCCTGGGAAATGCCCAGGAGGCCCCGGCCCTGGTTTCCATCCACCACACTCTGGCAGAGGCCGTGAAACCTGGGGCACGAGAAAGGAACACATGGAGTGCTCTAGGCGTTCACTGAGGAAGGGGCTTCGAGATGAGAACTTGGGTAAGATTTTCAGCTTGTGTAAAGGACATGCAAGACAAAGGACACAGCACAGGTAAATGAGGGAAAGCACATAGGATATTCAAGACTGGTGGTAAACGCCAGAAACCTGACTCTTGATGAGTTAAACAAAAAAAGGATTGTGAGTGAGGAGGAGCCACAGGCCCCAGAGCCTGGATGCCATTAGGAGACTCTCATTCTCCCACTCTTGACGTCCCCCCCTCGCCTTATCCCCTCCTGCCACAGCCAGGCTGGGAACCTGGTCACTTGCCTCTAACAGGGAAGCCCGGGAAGCATTCTAATTGGCCTGCTCAGGTCATGTGTGCTCGCCTTAGACCAATCACTGTTGTGAAGGAGGTGGGGTATGCCCTGATTGGTCAGAAGAGAGGCGCAAACTCAGTGGTTATGGCATTACCCGCCCAGCCTGGAGCATTGTGGGGAGCAGGGTCCTTGGAGTTGCGGTAAAGCACCGTGTGTGAACGGGAGTGGTGGGTGCTCAGGGCGTGGCTCAGGGCCTGGAGGTTTCCTGGCACGGGGGTGCCTGGGCTATCAGGAGTTCTTCCCTGGGATTGTGGTTGGAGCTAGCCCTAGGCAAGCAGTCACCAGACCACCTTGTCTTTGCCACAGGGGCTTTCGGCGGAGATTTGCCTGCTTTTTCTCTCATCCCTTTTCTCCATTTTCCTCCCCGTTGCCCCAGTGTATTTCTGACTCTGTTAAGGATGGTTTAGCTTATCGAGGCCGAGTCTTCCTAGAGTTAATCACCCAAATCAAGTCCCAACAAGACTCCAGGATGAAGGACCTCTCCCATGAAGTGACCATGATAGAGGTAACCACAGGAAACAGGTAACCCAGGGAAAAACAGAGGTTCCCTTTCCTTGCCCCAGATCTACTGTGGGTCCCTATCTCTGACCCTGCTAGAGGCCCTGGGCGCAAGCTGTTGGGTTTTAAGAATGCTTGATCTATCTGCCTGAGTATTTATGAAACCTCTGCTGGGGACTTCATGCTGTGCCAAGTCCCGGATGGTCAGAGGATCCAGTAAAGACAAGATAAGATTTCAGTTTAACAAGTATCTAATCTAGTTAAAGACAAATAATGTCCATTAGTAAACTAGTTTCTTGGGGCTTTGTAAAACAATCTAAGGTATTTGGATTTCTTCCTGAAGCCAGTGGAGGACCACTGAAACAGGAAAGGGTAGGAGGGGCAGTATTAACAATAGACTGGAGGGGAGTAAGTTGGGGTCATTCAATCAAGAGAAATGGGGATAAAGCCTTATTGGGAGGAGGGGGCAAGTCCCAGAGACCCTTTGTAAATAGAATGGTCAGAGCCAGAGGCCAACAGGACATAAGAAGTAATGCTGACTCCCCTAGCTGAGAAGTGGAAGAAAGCAAGGCTCAGGAGGCTGAGGTGGGAGGATTGTTTGACCTCAGGAGTTTGAGACCAGTCTAGGCAACATGGCAAGATCCCATCTCTAAAAAATAAAAATAAATTCATTTTTTAAAAAGTTGAAGGAGATGAGATCAGGTGATAGCTAAATAGGGGCTCAGATGGGAGGAGGAGAGTTATTTTTTAAGATAGGGGAGACTTGAACTAGTCAACAAACTGGGGGAATGCAAGAATAGACTGGAGGTTGGCAACAGAAACAAGAGAGGGGCTGATGTGATGGTAGAGGGCCTGAGCACACGGGAGGCATGCTGGGAACAGATGAAGTTGGAAGGATAGTAGGCAGCTGGGGCAGGAAATGGAAAGGTTAACCTTTTCTGGAAGGAGGAGGGGAGCTTGAGAAGAGCCATGAAGAGCAGATGTAAGCATGTTTGTGTGTGTGTTTTGAATCCCAGCTGTACACTCCTGCTCACTATGTCTCTTCTGAGGGAGAGAGTTTAGGCAAAAAAGGAGAGGGACCTCTGCTTGAAATAAGGATGGGGTGGCCCAACTCAGAGGCTAGCCTGACTAGGGAGATTCCCCCAACCTGCCTGATTTCAGAAAGGGAAGGAACCATGGCTGGCTGAGTAGAGTGGGCCAGGTGATGAGGAGGGTTTCAATTATGGTCTAGCTTACCCTGAAGAGAAGCAAAGATTGCTTTTGAAAGAAACAGGGCACCTCATCCTTGCTTCCCTGCCTGTCTGTATAGTCTTGTTCATCCCTTGGCTCATGTACTGGGCATGGGGGGCGGGTATCATTTTAGAAGCACCGGAACCGCCAAAAGTATGGATTGTGTGTTATCTTCCTCTCCTGTACCATGATGCCCAACTTCAACGACCTGATCCAGTTCGAGGTCAGCATTGGCCACTATGGAAACAAGCTGGACCTGAATTACAAGCCTCTAGTCTCAACCACACAGTACAGCCCAGTGATATACGATGGTAATAGTCAGATTTAAGCAAAGAGTAGAGAGCAGCCACTGCAAGGGTATTAGCTCATAGAAGATTCATAGGCATTATTGACCCACACTTGAGAAAAAATGAGGTTCAGGAAGGCGAAGTCCCTTGCCAAATACTGCGTAGCTAGTAGGTGGTGAACTCAGTAGAAACTAGGTCTTGAATTCAACTCCTTCTTTGCACTACTTTCCACATTACACCTTCCCCAACCCTGCCTTCTGCCCTGCCACTCTGAACCACCTCCTATCCATCCATTCACCCTTTATCCATCCATTTATCCATCCAACCATTCAGCTATCACTGACCCAAACATCCAGCCAACCACCAGTGCATCCATCCATTCATCCACTCATCTAATGTGTATTTATTGGACATCTTTATTGGACACCATAGAGTAGTAGTTCTCAAGGTGAAGTCCCTGGGCTAGCAGCTTCAACATTACCCAAGAACTTGTTAGAAATGCGGATTCTTAATAGTCATTGGAGACTCAGAAGGGTGGGAGGTGAGGGATGAGAAATTACTTAATGTAATAGTGTACAATGTATGCTATTGAGGTGATGGTTACACTAAAACCCAGACTGCACCACTAAGCAATATATCCATGTGACAAAATTGCACTGTACCCCTTAAATTTATACAAATAAAAAGGAAAAAATGAATATTCTTGATCCCACCCCAAACCTACAGAATCAGATAATATGGGGATGAGGCCCCACAATCTGTGTTTTAACAAACCCTCCAGGTAATTTGGGTGCATGCTAAAGTTTGAGAACTACTGCTACAGATTAATACTGTCTCACTGTCATCTCAGTCAGCTTTAGCATTTCGTCACCCATTCAGAGCCTTTCTGTGCATCCCACTTATCTACCTGCTTTTTTAAATAAAAGCTTTATTGAGATATAATTCACATACCATACAAGTCACTCATATAAAGTGTACAATTCAATAGCTTTTTTGTATATTCAGAGAGTTGTACAACCATCACCACAATCAATTTTAGAACATTTTCCTCACCCCAAAAGGAAACATTGTACCCACTAGCGGTCACTCCCCTTTTCTCTCCCACCTCCCCAGCCCTATACAGCCACCAGTCTACTCTCTGTGTCTATAGATTTTCCTAGTCCGGACATTTCGTATGCATGGAATCATATAATATGTGATCCTTGTGACTGGCTTGTCACTTAGCATAATGTTCTACTTGTTTTTTATATTATAGAATATATATATACAAAAGTATCTAAAATGTATATGTAAAGTTTAAAGAAGAAGAATAAAATGAATACCCCTGAACTCACCACCCAGCTTAAAATACAGAAAATTGTCAGCATCTTAGAAGGTCCCTGTTTGTTCTTTGAAGATCCATTCACCCCAAAAATAACCATGATCCTGACTCTTGTGTTCATTATCTGTTTGCTTTTCTTCTTAATTCTTCACCTGTGTAGAAAACCCTAAACAGCATACTGTTTATTTTATATAAATGGATTCTTTCAGTCTGTATTTATCTGTCTTACACCTTTTGCTCAACATTAAATTTTTTATATGGGTATGTGTAACTGCAGTTCATTTTTATTTCTGTGTATTTTCCACTATATGATTATACCACCAATTATGTTGTATATGTAGACATTTAGGTTATATCTTTTTTTTTGCTGGTATAATTTTGTTGTTAACATTCTTATACATGTCTCTTGGTCACAAGTGCAAGACTTCCTCTAAATTACATACCTAGGAGTGGAAGAGAAACTCAAAGCAAAAGAGATTATACCAAATTACACTCTCATCAGCATGGTATGAGAATTCCTGTTACTCTGCAGTCTCACTAGAACTTGATGTTGCCCAGTCTTTTAATTTTTACCAATCTGGTGGATGTGAAATGGTATCTCGTATGGCCTTAATTTGCACTTTCCTGATTAAAAATGAGGGTTGAGCATCTTTTCATATGTATACAGACATTTGTTTTTCCTCATCTATAAAAAGAATTATTCATATTTTTTATCTATTATTCAATTTGGCTATATTTTTCTTATTGATATGCACTTTTTTTTTTTTCCTGGGGAACAATCTTTTGCCAGACTTGTGTGTTGTGAATATCTTCTTCAAGATTGAGGCTTGGCTTTTCATTCTTTTAATGGTGACTTTTTTTTTTTAAGTCTTGTTTACAAATAATAAAATTCACAGATTTAAAGTATGTAGTTTGATGAGTTTTGACAAGTGTAACTGTGTACCCACCATGGGTAGAGATTTTCGTTACCCCGGAAAGCTGCCATGTGCTTCTTTTCAGTAAATCTCCCCAGCCCCTGGGGGGCAATCACTGTGATGTGTACCACTGTAGATTTGATTTGCTTGTTCTATAACTTTACATAAATGATATCATACTGTGGTACTCTTACTTTTCCTATAGCTTATTTTGCTCAGCATAGTGTTTTAGAGATTCATTCATCTTGTTGCATAGAGCAGTACTTCATTCCTTTTTATTTCTGTTAGTATTCCATCGTATAAATATGATTATTTATCCATTCGCCTGTTTGTGGATATTTGGATTGATTCGAGTTTTGGAGTTCTATGAATAAAGCTGCTATGAACATTCTTGTAAAAGTCTTTTTTGTGAAAATGCTTGCATTTCCCTTGGGTAAATAGCTAGGGAATGAAAGTTGGGTTTTCCAAAGTGGTTGTACTATTTTACACTCACACACAATGTTGCTCCACACCCTTACCAACTTTTGCTATTGCCAAACTTTTTCATTTGAATCCTTCTAGTGGGTGTGAAATTGTACCTAATTGTAATTTCTAACTTGTATTTCTCTAATCATTAATGGTGTTTAGTATCTTTTCATGTGCTTATTGGCCATTCACATAACTTTTTTTTTCTTCTTCTTATGTTTTTGAGACAGGGTCTCACTCTGTTGCCTGGGCTAGAGTTCAGTGGCATCCTCATAGCTCATTGCAACCTCAAACTCTTGAGCTCAAGTGATCCTCCTGCCTCCGCCTCCTGAGTAGCTAGGAATGTAGGCATGTGCCACCACACTGGCTAATTTTTTTTTTTTTGTAGAGACGGGGTCTTACGATGTTGCCCAGGCTGGTCACAAACTCCTGGTCCCAAGTGATCCTCCCATCTTGGCTTCCCAAAGTGCTGGGATTATAGGCATGAGCCACTGAGTGTCAGGCCCTTGACTTGATTTTTGCATGTGGCGTGAGGGAGGGGTTGAGACTCTCTCTTTCTATACAGATATCTAATTCACCATTTGCTGAAAAAACTATTCATATTCCCACATTGAATTACTTTGGCCCCTTTGTTAAAAAGCAATTAATCGTGTATTGTGGTCTCTTTCTAGAATGTCTATTCTGTTCCATTGATCTATTCGTGTATCCTTATGCCACTATCACACTGTGTTGATTACTGTAGCTCTAATACAAGTTTTGCAGTCAGGTAGTATAAGTCCTCCAACTTTGTTGTTCTTTTACAAAATAATTTTGGCTATTCTTGTTTCTTTCTGTTTCATATAAGACTTAGCATAAGCTTGAGAATTTCTACAAAAAAGCCCACTGGAATTTCCTGTGTTCTTTTGTTTTAATCAAGTGTTTTTGTTTGTTTTGTTTTGTTTTTAGTATTGTATTCTATCTCTTTTATTGACTTACTGGCTATATACCTTTAGATTATTTTTAGTGGTTGCTCAAGAGATTACAATATTGATCTTTAACCTATTATAGTCTACCTTGAGTTACTATTATACCACTTCACATAAACAATATAATTATGTTTTATTATATAATATACAATGCAATTATAACAGCATAATTACATGTACACCTTACCATTTTTATACATTCTGGAATTAGTTTGCTAATATTTTGTTTAGAATTTTCACATCTATGTTTATGAGTGAAATCTTCTTTTATTTTGTTAGTAATTTATTTAATGGTGTAATTTACATACCATAAAATTCACTTGTTTTGTACAATTCAATGATTTTTAGTAAATTTACAGCATTGAGCAACCATCCTCATGCTCAATTTTAGAACATTTCCATCACCCCAGGAGATTCTTCATGCCTATTTGTAGTCACTCCCTTGTTCCCATCCCCAGGTCCACACAGCTACTAATCTACTCCTGTCTCTATATAATAGTTTCCTTGGATATTTCATATAAATGAAAGTATACAATATGTGGTCTTTTGCATCTGGATTCTTTTACTTGGCATAATGTTTTAAGGATTATCCATGGTGGAGCGTCAGGACTTCATTCCTTTTTGTTGCCAAATAGTGTTCCATCATATCAGTTGATGGACAGTGTTCCTACTTCCTAGCTATTATGAAGAAAGCTGCTATGAACAATTGTGTACTAGTCTTTGTGCAGACATCTGATTTCATTTCTCTTGGGTAGATAGATACTTAGAAGCAGAATGGCTTTTTAAGAAACTACCAAACTTTTCTATGGTAACTGCACATTCTCCCAAAAACTTAAGACGATTCCAGTTTCTCCATATCCTCACCAATATTTGTTACTACCTGTCCTTCTTATTGTATTTATTATAGTAGGCACATAGGGGTATCTCGTTGTTTTAATTTGCATTTCCCTAATATTTAGTGATGCTGACCATCTTTTCATGTGCTCATTAATCATTCATACATCTTCTTTGGTGATATGTCTATTCAAATCTATTGCCCATTTTTTTAATTGAGGTTTTCTTATTATTATTGAGTTATAATATATATTTTTTTAATGGAACGCTTCACAAATTTTGTGTATCATCCTTGCGCAGGGGCCATGCTAATCTTGTCTGTATCGTTCTAATTTTAGTATATATGCTGCCAAAGCGAGCACTATTATTGAGTTATAATAGCTCATTATATATTCTGGATATAAGTCCTTTATCAGATACATGATTTGCAAATAGTCTGTGGCTTGTCTTTTCATTTTCTTAATGGCATCTTTTGAAGTGCAGACATTTTTAATTTGGATAAAATCCAATTTATTTTTTATTTTATGGGGTCATATCTAAGAACTCTTTGCCTAACCCAAGGTCATGAAGATTTTCAAGTTTTATAGTTTTCGTTCTTACATATAGCTCTATGATTTCCTTTTGAATTAATTTGCCTATGGATATCCAATTGTTCAAGCACCATTTGTTAAAAAGGATATCCTAGGCCAGGTGGCTCACGCCTATAATCCTAGCACTCTGGGAGGCTGAGGTGGGAGGATGGCTTGAGGTCGGGAGTTCGAGATCAGCCTGAGCAAGAGTGAGAGCCTCATCTCTACTAAAAAAAAAATAGAAAAATTAGCCGGGTGTGATGACTTGAACCTGTAGTCCCAGCTACTTGGGAGGCTGAGGCAGGAGGATTGCTTAAGCCCAAGAGTTTGAGGTTGCAGTGAGCTATGATCTGGCCACTGCACTCTACCCAAGGTGGCAAAGCCTATCTTTTCCCCATGTGAGTTTTCATAAGTCCTGTGTTAAAATGCTCATTCTGTTTCATTTTTTAATTTTCTACTTCAGGGGGTCCATTTATAGGTTTAATAGTTCTCCCTGGTTTTCTCTATGTCTGTCTCTCTGATCCTTTTTTGACTCTTTCCGTTTCATTTTGGTCACTTTTCTTATTTCTATCCTTATTTCTATGCCTCTCATTCATTGTCTGCAGGGACTAATCTCCCATGGGCTTCTTCTGTGTCTTCCTTTCTCTGATGTTTTTGTTTTTTCTTCTACTTGTTTTCTGAGTTCTGCTGGCTCACATTTCCTCATCTGCTGGCTCACATTTCCTCATCACAGCTCCTTCAGGGAGTGTGTTTTTGCTGGCATTTTCTGCTATCTGCTGCCATCAAGCTGTGCTTGCCACTATCTGTCTTGCTGTTCACTTTCCCCCAGGCGGCTTCTGCTGCACTTTACCCTCCAGGGCTTCGGTGATGATCACAGTTGCTTTTGGCAGTCCTTATGTGTATTTTGGGTCTGCAGATTATATCTGTCTCCTTGTTTTGATGAAAATGGAGTTATTTCCCTTCTCTTTGTTGCTTTTGTAAGCCATCCAAGAGCAGAAGAGGAAAATTGCCATCTTGTATCCTATGCTCATACTGAGAACCCCAGTCACAGATCTCTGTTTATTTATCATTCTAATGATTCACTCAGTGCCAGGGTCTGAAGCTGGTGTCATCCAACAATTCTGGAAAATTGTACGATATTTTCTCCCTGAAAATGACCTCCTCTTCTCTCTTTTATCTCTTTTTGGAACTCACTCTATCCTCTGGGGACCTTCTCATTCTGTCCTTTATATTTAAAAATCTCTGTTCCATATTTTTATCTTGTTATCCCTCTGGGCTGCATCCTGGATAATTTCTTCTTGATGATCTTTGTGGAAAGGCCTTAGGTGACCATTCTACTTAAAATTGCGTGGCAGCTCCCTTTCCCCCTTCCCCATTTATTCTTCTCCATAGCATTTTCCACCATTTGACACACACTGTATTTTACATATATATTTTGTCCTTTTTTTGCCTCCACTGTGTTTTAATTTCTTAAGTCAACTTTTGATTCAAGTATAATATACCTATGGAAAAGTACATGAACCAAAGCGTCAAGCTCGATGAATCATGAGGCCAACATGTACCCATGTGATAACGCTCAGCTCATGGAGTAGAGTGGCCACAGCCCAGAGGCCCCAAGGGCAACTACTCTCCTCATCTCCATTTTGTTTTTTTCTGTGTATTTAAACTTTATATAAAAGAAATAATATCGTATGTATTCTTTTGTATCTGGCTTCTTTTGCTCGTCGTTTTATTCATGAAATGTGTTCACAAATCTAGATGACGTTAGGTATAGCTGTAGCTCATTTACTCCCCTTGCTGTGAGGGCATTCCACTGTATGGATGTACTGTAATTTATTTATCCCTTCTACTATTAAGAGATATTTTCGCTGTTTCCAATTTTTGGCTATTATGATTGAAGCTGCTTTGAACATTTTTCTACATGTCTCTTGATGCTGTTTTGTGTGACTTTCCATGGGGTATGAAAGTGCCAGGTTAGGGAGCATGTGCATTGGTTCTAGCTAAAGATGCATTCTCCAGAGAGGATTTGCCTTTGCTTCCTCCAGTTACCTGGGGCACTGCCAAGCAGAGACCACTTTTTTTTTTTTTGCAGATAGAGTCTTATTCTGTTGCCCAGGCTGGTGTGCAGTGGTCCCATCACAGCTCACTAGAACCTCAAACTCCTGGGCTCAAGTGATCCTCCCGCCTCAGCCTCCAGAGTAGCTGGGACTATATGCGTGGGCCACCATGCCCAGATAATTTTGTTTTTGTTTTTGTAGAGACAGGGTCTTGGTGTTTGCCCAAGCTGGTCTTGAACTCTGGGCCTCAAGTGATCCTCCTGCCTTGGCCTCCCAAAGTGCTGGGATTACAGGTGTGAGCCCCCATGCCCAGCCTAGGGACCACTTAACACTAAATTTTTTGTTTGATATTCTTCAGACTATACAGATAGCGTGAACTCAGAATGCCAACCTGTGTGAAGCCTACGTGTTACTAATTTGGGGGAAATTTTTCTTCCCCGCCACCCAGGGCCACACTGGAGAGAAGTAAGCTTCCTCACTGCTTCCTTCTGAGTGACAGCTTATTTCTCATTCACTCCGGCCCTGAGGCCTTGGGTTTCAGAGTGCCAGCTTCGCATGGTGTGTTAGCTTCCTACGCCTGCCACAGCAAAGTGCCACAGACTGGGTGGCTTAGAGCAACAGAACCGATTCTCTCACAGGTCGGGGGGATAGAAGTTAGAGATCAGGGTGTCAGCATTGATGCCTTCTGAGATCTCCGAGGGAGAATCTGTTCCGCATCTCTCTCTCAGCTTCTGGTGGTTGCTGGCAATCCTTGGTGTTCCTTATCTTGTGTACGCGTCACTCCAGTCTCTGCCTCTGTCTTCATGTGGGGTTCTCCCTGTTTCTCTGTGTCTTCACATGGCTGTCATCTCTGTCTTTCTTCTTATAAGGACACCAGTCATATTGGATTAAGGACCCTCCCTACTTCAGTATGACTTCATCTTAACTAATTACCTCTGCAAAGACCCCATCTGTCAGCAAGGTCGCGTTCTGAGGTACTGGGGTTTCAGACTTGAACACTTCTTCATGCGAGAAGGACACAGTTCAGCCCGTAACACATGGGACCTTCTGTAGACTGCCCACCGTGGGCAGCCTGGGGCTTTCCTTCCTGCCCCCAGTGCCCCTGCGGTTGCCAAGAGGAACACAAGTTCTCCAAGAACTTGCCAGAATGTCAGAGGACAAAAGTCAGCTTTGTTTCTCTTGCCTCACAGACTTTCTGTCTTTTTAATTTTTTATTTCTGTGGATTTCTTCCTTTGAGGCCAACTCAGCAGTGCAGTTGAGAAAAAGAATCCATTGTGTCTCATCTAGCTTCCCCCTTGTTTCAATAAGGAACATGGCCCGGGAACCCAGTCTGCCATGCCCATGACCCCATTCCTACCTTGAGGCATGCCACTTGCCTTGGCATCTCACCTGAGGGTCAGAATATGACCACCAGAGGGATGTGCCACCTCAGGCACACTGCTTCCCTTGGCTAGCCTGGACTTTCCCACTGTAAACTGGGGACTCTGACAGGCCGTGTGACATGACACACCGCACACAATGAGCACACATTCTCAATTGTCCCCAGCCCAGCCTCTGTCTGGAGGGCTCCAGTTAGCACTGTTAGCAGATCACATCTTTGAGAGTGAAGTGGCCCAGGGGAAGTCCTCTGAGGGGCACAGTGAGAGGAGACCTCCCAGAGTCCCTCAGTTGCCCCTACCCCATGTATCTCTGTGTCTAGGGAACATCTACCATTATGTGCCCTGGTACAACACCAAGCCTGTCGTGGCTGTGACCTCCAGCTGGGAGGATGTCAGCTTCCGAGTGAACTGCCTCAACCTCCTCCATTTCACTCGGGACCGCCTGGTGAGTGGCGTGGAAGCAGATGCAGGGAAGGATTCAGATCGTGGGTGGGAGACTTGGCAAACTGCATCACCATCATAGGAAGCCAGTCACATAGCTCACTGACACATTCCACACTATTGAGACGAATGTGCCAGATGCAGGGCTAGGCACTGAGGCACGAGGATGAAGAAACACAGCCCCGTCCTCACCATCTGGGGAAGCTGGATGTGCAGTTACTGTGCAGTGCAACTAGGGCTGTAGTGAATGGCAGTACAGGTACCCAGAGCTATAGGGTCAGAGGGATGGGGGTGTGGGAGGAGAGAGGAAGAGAGGATAGCCAGTGGTGTTTGCAAAGGAGGTGACATTTCAGCAGGGTTTTGAAGAATGCATAGGAGTTTGTGGGGGAGGTATGTAGAAGGGAATAATATACAAAGCCATGGCAATGTGCCAGTTTTTGAAGTTCAGGGGGTAGGAGGGAAGGCATGAAGGTGACATGAAGATAAGGGCAGAGAAGCTAGAAGGGATCAGATCATAAGGGGTCTTAGGTGCCTGTCAAGGAGGGTAGGTCTCCAGGGAGTGCCCTGGTGCCTCCACCTCAGACATGACTTTCTCACACCTATTTAGGGGGTCAGGACGCTGCACTGCTTCCCAGTCCCACCCCATCCTGGCTCCTCTCTGCCACTCATTTCTTCTGTTGGGTAGTGGGAAGGGTGGCAGTGGGGGTTGGTCCTAGCCTTGCAAGGGCATGTGACAACCTTGGACTGACATCACCAGGTTGCCCCCCAAAGGTCCCAAGGTCCTTGGAAACATCTTGGGCCAGTCAGCTCTGTGGCCTGTCCCAGATGAGTTCCACTCTGACGTCAGCTCTCTCGCTGTTTCTCTCCTGCTGGGCAGAAAGCCAATCTGGACACCCTGAAATCCATGCGGAATCCGAAGGACCCAGCACTGCTCCGCCAGTGGGAGAAACTGCTGCGGGAGCTGGTACAGGACTGCAAGTAGGACTGGGGGGCCCCGGGTGGGCCGGCCAGGGCTGTGCTAGATCAGGCTTACAAAAGGGGGCTGGTGGCTACAGAACACCCCCCACGCCCACCTCCTCAGAAGTAGGAGTGCTGCTCAGGTCTCTCCCCGGCTTGAAACTGGAGAGCCAAACAACAGAGTCACTTCTCCCTTCCATTCGGGCTCCTCCATAAAACGGCTCTGACCTCCCCATCAGCATGGTCCCTGCTGTCCCACACCTGTGCCTGAGGCTCCCAGCGAACTAATCAGCCTCTTCTCTTTCTCCGGACAAGCCTGCACAGACCCATCTCTGCACATTTTCCCCCCACCCCTGGCTAATTCTATCCAAAATGCCCTCCTCAGGCATCTGCCTATTCTGGAAGACTCACTGCAGAGCTTCTCCAAGCCCTGACCTTGTCTCACAGCACACACTCTTCCCCACAGGAGGTCCTTGGGCACAGGCCTGGTGCATGGCAGGGGCTGGGAGGATGGGAGAGGGCTGAGGAGGAACTGGAGCCAGAGCCGCAGGGAGCAGGCTTCCTGAGGGGGGTGGGAAGGGCTCCCAGGGCAGGCTAGCCATGAATGGGGCAGGATCTTGAGGCCACCAAGGACCAGAGATGGTGACATTGGGAGGCAGTAGAGAGGTCCAGCCCCTGCTACCCTGTCCTGGCCACAGGCGCCCTCTGCCCTGCATGACTGATCAGCCCGCAGCCACCAACCTGGATAGGAAGAGGTGGCAGCTCTGCAGCCTCGTCCTGCAGGAACTGGCCCAAAAGGCCAAGCATGCCAAGCCCAGGGACATGGTGGCCACCGTGGAGGGCTGGCTGTACCACCTCAACACTGTGCTCCCTGAGGTAGGCACTAGACACACTGGCCGGGCGGGAGCAGGGCTGGGACCTGGCCACATAGGGCCTGATGTCCTCCCACCCTGACAGCCCCAGATCAGCCTCCCAGACGTGATGATCTGGCTGATGGCCAAGGAGCAGCGAGTGGCCTACGCACGGGTTCCCGCCCACTCCGTCCTGTTCTCCCAGGCAGGGGGCCTGTACTCCGGCAGGTTCTGTGGGAAAATACAGACACTCCTCCTACAGGTGGGGAGCAGGAGGTCCTCACAGGGTAGGGGTGGACAGGGCCCAGAAACACCCCTGGGGAAGCCCCTGAACTTGCAGGACAGTCCCCACGGAGCCTCTCCCAGGGCATGGTCCACTTCCTCTCTCTGGCCCTTTATCAGGTTGAATGGGGTTTAAACAGTCCCCAGAGGAAGACAGGGAGCCTGTGGCTGTCAGCGTGTGGGCTGACACCAAGTCCATGTCCCTCATAAATGTTCCTCAAATCTGTCTCTTCTGTCATACCCATGGCCACCACTTGGTCCAGCCTCTGTCATCTCTTCCCTGGACCATGATTGGGTGATCCCTAAAATATTTAACACCTGTAAGGTTTGGGCAGCAGCCCATCCTATCAGATCAAGCTGTAGATAAGACTGGACACCCCGAACACCAGCCCGGCCCTGACCACAGCCTCCCTGCTTCCAGTCCTCCTGGGCAGTGGGGGGTTGCTCCCTCCCTCCCCAGAGACTCTCCCCAGCTCCGCATTGAGAAGGTGCAGCCTCCCTGGCATGGCCCCCGGCCACCACGTACTGCATCAGCTCCCTCTGGTCCACAGACTGAACAGCCGGGCCACTCTGGCTTCCTGGCCCCAGTCGTACCTGGCCCGTGCCCTTCCCACCAATGTGCAAGGCTCCTCCTGTGCCCATCCGAGTCCCTTCTTATCCCGCAAGAACCACTGAGACTTGCATGCTGCCTCTGCCGCTCACTGGCTTGTGTGGCCCTGGGCCAACTCCTGACCACGCCCAGGCTTCAGTGTGGTCCTCTGTAGAATGGGCCTGGTGATTATGATGCCTGCCTCACAGGGCATGAGGATCAAGGCATACTTGACAATAAATGACTGCAAGTGCCATTACTGATGTTCCCATTATCACGGCTCCTCTGTGGAGCCTTCCCAAGCTTCCTAGGCAGTGTCGCCCATCTCCCCATCCCTCCCACCTCTGTGCATCACATGGCTCACAGGCATAGCCATCCCGCTCTGGAAGGCAGAGCTCCGTATCATTCACTTGCAGCTCCAGCACCCAGCTCAGTGTGAGGGCCCCTGCTCCCGGGGCTCAGAGGGGAGGGGCAGGGGTGACCCATTCTGGCTGTGTGCTCCGTCCCTCCCTTGCACCCAGGGGGCTGGCACCCCGTGGCATTGACCCATCTCTGGCTCAGTACCCCGAGGGTGAAGGACAGAAGGACACGCTCCCAGCCCACCTCCGGGTCTGCATGTGGCTGGGCAATGTCACAGACAGCAAGGATCTGCAGCTGCTCCGCCAGGGCGACATGGTGGTGTACGCAGAGACGGTGAGCAGTGCCCAGGGCCCAGGCAGGAGCACTGGGGTGGGGGTCGGGGGGTAGATGGCCTCACAGGGCAGAGATGGCCTCCCAGCAGGGCGTTTCATGTGGGAAGGGAGGGCGAAGCTTCAGTAACCCACTGCAGTTGGAGAAAAACATTACTGACCAAGTCTGAGAATCTTTTTTTTTTTTTTTTTTTGAGACAGAGTCTCACTTTGTTGCCTGGGCTAGAGTGAGTGCTGTGGCGTCAGTCTAGCTCACAGCAACCTCAAACTCCTGGGCTTAAACGATCCTACTGCCTCAGCCTCCCGAGTAGCTGGGACTACGGGCATGTGCCACCATGCCCGGCTAATTTTTTCTATGTATATTTTTAGTTGTCCAGATAATTTTTATTTCTATTTTTAGTAGAGACAGGATCTCGCTCTTGCTCAGGCTGGTCTCGAACTCCTGACCTCGAGCGATCCACCTGCCTCGGCCTCCCAGAGGGCTAGGATTACAGGCGTGAGCCACCGCGCCCGGCCAAAGTCTGAGAATCTTGAGAGTGGTCTGACAGAGGTGGCAGAGACTAGGGCAGTCTCGGATGCTGCCAGCTCAGGGTTCCATGCAGACAAGCCATAGGCATTTGGTGACAAGGGGAGACTGAGTGACCCTCCAGGGCCTGGTCACTCTCTCCCTGATGGAGGTTTATTGGGACCTTCCTCCCAGTTAGTCCACAGCCTGTGAGGTGAACCAGGCTCCGCACTGTAGGGGGCCTCATCTGTCACATGGCAGCCTGGGACATGGCTGGCCAGGCTGGTGGTCCTGGGAGGGGAAGGCCTGGAATGGTCAGAGGAGCAGGATATGGGGCATCTGCCCACAGAACCATAAACCCAGGGAGTGGGCAAGTAGCTGCCCAGAGGCTGCTCTAGAATCAGGGAGGGGGTGATGAGCTTTGCTCCCCGGGGAGGACATGGCTCAGGAGGTGACTCTGATGGCAGAGGTGAACTAAAATTTGAGTGTCAGGCTTTTTAATTTACTGAATGAAAACATATTTTTACAGTGCTAAGTTGCATGAGTGGATGGATATATAATATGTCTAACCAGCCTGGAGACGCAGAGCTGGCAAGGGGTTGGGGGGGAGGGCCAGGAAGCAGGGCTGCGTGCCCAGCAGGGGAATATGGAGGGGAAGGCCCAGGGGCAGCAGAGGTGCAGCAGGACCAGGTTCCCCCAGCTCTGCAGTGACGAGTGAGCAGGCAGGTGGCATCAAGGCCCCGGGTTCTGACTCAGGCATCCACCCCACTCTGCCAGCTGAGTGCAGGGTTGACCTCTCAGCCTCAGTCTGCTCACCTGTGCAGTGGGGATGTGGCCCTTTCTTGCCTGGCTATCACATTTTTAGGATGTACTGGCAGGCCAGAGTGGGGGGCCCATGGTGGGGCCCAGTGTCCCCAGCACAATGTGATGAAGGACGTGGCAGGCACTGAAGACTTTCCCTCCCCCAGTACGAGAATCAGGCCAAGTACAAAGACCAGTGGGGGATGGAGGGGCTGTACCGCTGCCCCAACTTCTCAGATGTCATGGGGAACAAGGCCCTCCCCAAGACGGATTTCCAGCCACCCCCAGGATGGCACTGGTCGGACAACTGGAGAGTGGAGCCTCAGAGGAGGTAAGGCTGGAGGTTAGGCCCTGAGCCTGTGTGCCCTTTGACATGCCCTACTGAAGCTGACACTTCCTGTCACCTGGGAGGGCCAATCAGCAGCAGCCCAGAGAGGTGGGCACAGAGCCATGGAGCCTGGTCCCAGTGGGCCGGGGTGCACAAGACAGGGGCCTGCCTGCCACCCTGCCCTGGATGCCAGACTTCCTGGTCCTGCCTTGCGCAGGGCAAGGTAGGGAGGGACGCCATGTAGGGGCGTGATTGACCGGCAGAGGACACCCCTGGGGCCTGCAAGTCCAGGGAGATGTGCTGGGAATGTGGGGTCTCCCTGCCCTAGACTCCTTCTGGACATAGACATCAACAAGAGCCAGGTGCTGGAGGAGGTGTATGAGAACCAGGGCCGCAATGCCAGAGGTGCCTGGGTGCCCGCTGCCATCCCGAACACGGACGTGGTGAGCAGAGCCAAAGTCGCCTTAGGGGATTAGAGGGCAGGCTAGGCAACCAAGTGTGGAGGCTTGGAAGTTGGGGTGTCCCCATGGAAAGAGCTGTAGTCTGAGCCCCACTCCCTACACATTCCAGGGGACACTGGGTGAGTGCTCCAGCCCTGTTCGGGGTGGGGAGAGGGGTTGTATCCCAAGATGGCAGGCCAGAGACACCTTAAATAAGACTGTAAGAAGCAACAGAGGGAGGCAGTGCTTCCTTTCTAGGCCTCTTTCAAAGGCAGTGCTTACGCTGAAGGAGAGAATCTGAGACTAGCCTAACCCAGCCCTGGCCAACAGAACTTTCTGTGGTGATGGAAATGTTCTATATCTGCTCTGTCCACACGTGGCTATTTAGTGCTTCGAATGTGGCACTAGTGAGACCAAGGAATTGAAATTTGAATTTTGTCTTATTTTAATTAATTTAAATTTTTGAGAAGCCCCAGGTAGCTGGTGGCTACTGTGTTGGACAACACAGGTCTAACTTACCTCTAACACATGCTAGTCTCCGCTTTTCAACACAGAGTGAGCAGTTTACGTTGCAGAAAGGCAAGTCCTTAAAGCCTATCAAGTGCTTATTCGGGTGGCAAGCCAGGGGTGAGAGGCCGCTGCAGCCACAGCAGGCACACACAGGCGTGTGGGAAGAGGGAGTGGAGGTGGCCTCCTTCCAGCCCATGGCACCCCTCGGCTCGCCCTCGATGTTCACCCACAGAACGGACAGCCCGTGGAGGCCCGGGAGAATGTGAAGTGCCCCCAAGGCTGGCACTTTAAGAAGAACTGGATTGTGGAGCTGAACCGGGCAGTGGACAATGAGGGTCAGTTCTCTGGTCAGGCTCAAGGGCTGGGGGTGGGAGCGCCTGGGGCCTCAAGATCCCTGCAGCTGCTGGGGCCTGTTCTGGGCAGGCAGGGGTGTCGGATGCTTCCAACGGCCTTGGCGCAGCCAAGCTCTTGGTGGGATGGGCCTGAGTTCCTGGGGGTCCCCTAGCTTCCAGAGAGCTGGGTCTCTACCTGTTCCATACACATGGCCGTAGTCTTGAGACAGCGCAGCTCCCAACTGCCTCCCGAGGCCTGGCCCAGAGCAAGACTTGGTTGTGGAGACTGAATTCACCCAAGGTAGCTCCAGGTTAGGAGCAATGGGCTGGAAGCCTGAAGGCCTGGGCTCAAGACCCAAGCTTTGCTGCTTACAGGCTGCCTTTGAGTCCCACCTTCCTTGTTTGTAAGATGGGCAGTTGGGCCCAAGCTACTCAGGTGACACAGTGTGGCCACACCCTCCTTCCCACGCCTCAGGGCCAGAGAGACCCTTGAGCTTGCCCCTCTAGGGCCCATCTCTCAGGCCTGTCCCAGCCACCCAGCCTGCCGTCACCTGGGGACCCAGAGGCCACGGTCCTGCCCCCACAGGCTGGGAGTATGGAGTGGGGATCCCGCCCTCCGGCCTGCCCCAGGTCTGGAACTCGGTGGAGAAGACCTACCACTCGAGCCGCCGGCGGCGCTGGGTGCGTGTACGCTTCCGGAACCACAGGGAGCTGAGCCTTGAGCAGGAGACCCTCTCCTTCCTGCAGCAGGTGAGGGGCCCACGGGCAGGGGCCCTGGCCAGGATGGCAGGGCAAGGGCCACCTTGGGCCATGGCGGGGGCATGAGTTTGCTTTCCTCCCCACAGCACAACCTGGCCAAGGGGGAAGAAGAGGGCTGGGAGTACGGCACCTTCCGCTCCAAGTTCCACCTGAGCTCTCAGCCCCAGAGCCGGTTCCGCCGCCGCTGCTGGCATCGCAGGCTAGCCCCCGACAAAGACAAGGGCGTTGCACCCATATTCCTCCTGGAGGGGTCTTTGGTAAAGCCTCAGCCTGCTGCCTGCCAGCAACCCCACCTCCAGGAGAGCGAGGCCCTGACCTGGGTGGGGGCGGGAAGGACTGAGCCCCCACTCCTCAGGCTTCGGAGGGTAGGGCCTGTGAGTGGAGGCAGGGGGCCTAGTCCCAGGCTAGAAGAAGCACCCAAGAGCCTCAGGGGAGACTGTCCTGGGCACAGGCTATGGATTTGAAACAGCATGCTAAGAAGGAAGAGGAAAACAAGTCATGGATGGGCTCCATGAGGCGTATGCCAGAGGACACCCGGCCCCCCAACATGCCCTTCATCTACTGCATCTTCAACAGTGAGCACTGAATTGGGAGTCTGCTTGGGTCGCCCCAGAGGCCAGCACACTGGGGAAGGATGAAGGTGGGAAAGCCAGAGGGCAGCCTGCGGGCATGCTGGCGGGAGGTGATAACCTGGCTCCTCTTTGCCAGAGCCCCACTACTACCAGCTCTTCTGCTACATCTACCAGGCCCGGAACCTGATGTCCAACCACATCCTGACATTCCAAGGCAGGTGGTCGGCAGCTCTTGTCCCTGTCCCCAGGCCCTGGGGCCCTGTGACATGGCCACCCAGTGGTATAAAGAATGTGGCTCGGATGGGGGTGACAAAGATGCAGACCCCTCTTCCCAAGCAGCTCATGGCCCTGTTTGGGGAAAAAGCGCAAAAACAAAGGCTGCATGGTGGGGCTCCTCTTGAGGTATGACCCCAATGCTGTGGATTAGGAGAGCTGAGGGGGCTTCACCCCAGTGGTGACCACTTAGCCGGGCACTGAAGAGAGAGTTGGCCCGGCAGTACTGATGAGACATGCAGGCAAGAGAGAGGGTGGCATGCTTGGGAACTGTGTGCCACTCATGGCTGAACAGAAGAGGAGGGGCAGGAAAGAGGCCCTGGGCAGGAGGAGGCTGTCCTCGGTCACCTAAGGGAGACTCTGAGGGTTTCAGATGAGCCGTGTGCTCCAGCTCTGTCCTGTTAGCAGCACCGTTTGTAGAGAGCCAGGGCAGTGGGTGGCAGGGCTTCAGAGATGTCTGCTGGGAGCTGTGTCCACTGGGCATCACCACCCATATGGAAAGGGCCACTCGTTGCTGCTGGGGAAGGGCAACCTCATGTAGCCCTGTCCCCAGAACCCATCCAGAGGAGCCTCTGCCCTCCATCTTGGTGAAGCCCAGGGCTCAAGCATGGTAGGTGTGAAGTTCACGTGGATGGAACCAAATGATCCCTTCACCTCTGGTTACATGGCCCAGTTGCTCTGTGGCTTATGCTGAGGCAGCCTCTGAGCAGCTGGCAGTGGCAGTGGCTGCCTGGCCTGGGCCTCCCTGGGTACCCAGTGCAATGGCCACAGCAGCAGAGGAGAGGAGAGCCTCACTTGGCAGCTGGAAGACACGACTCTCTCCTTGCCCTCCACCCTACAGGGCCCTTCATTCGGGTGGTCTTCCTAAACCATAGCCAGTGCACCCAAACCCTGAGGAGCTCGGCAGGCCCCACGTGGGCCCAGACGCTCATCTTCCAGCACCTTCTTCTGTACGAGAACCCCCAGGACACCAAAGAAAGCCCACCACTCGTGGTGCTGGAACTGTGGCAGCGTGACTCCTGGGTAAGGCAGGCTGGGCTGAGCGGGAGGAAGACCTACCTTGAAGAGTTGGAGTTTTTAGAGGAAAATATAGGGAAAGTACTCCAATAAGGCCTGATGTGCAGAGAGCAACATGTAAACATAAAAGGTAGCTGTTGGCCGGGCGCGGTGGCTCACGCCTGTAATCCTACCACTCTGGGAGGCCAAGGCGGGTGGATTGCTTGAGGTCAGGAGTTCGAGACCAGTCTGAGCAAGAGCGAGACCCCGTCTCTACTAAAAAAGAGAAAGAAATTATCTGGCCAACTAAAAATCTATATAGAAAAAATTAGCCGGGCATGGTGGCACATGCCTGTAGTCCCAGCTACTCAAGAGGCTGAGGCAGGAGGATCGCTTAAGCCCAGGAGTCTGAGGTTGCTGTGAGCTAGGCTGACGCCACGGCACTCACTGTAGCCTGGGCAACAAAGCGAGACTCTGTCTCAAAAAAAAAAAAAGAAAAGATAGCTGTTGTCCTTGCCTTGTCCTTTCCTTGTCAGGGGTCTGAGCTGGAACCCTGCCAGCTTGGCCTCCATGCTTTGTGAACTTCCACTCCCCTCCAGGGCAAGGAGAACTTGTGGGGACGGAGTATGTGGCCCCCAGTGGTCTGGCTGGATCTCCATAACCGGACCCTGCCTCCCATGAGGTGGCACCCCATTATAAATGAGCTGGGGGCTGAAGAGGGTGAGATCTTGGCATCCTGTGAGCTGATCCTCGAGACTGAGGTACTGGGACAGGGCCTGGCTGGGATGCATAGTGCTCAGTGTCCCCACACCCACCTGTCCCCAAGTCTCCACAGCCAGCAGGGCCCAGCTCCACCCCCTCAGGAAGGGCCTGGGCCCAGGAACAAAAACTTCGGGCTTGGTGATGCTGGCCTGCCCAACCTCTCCCCTGCCAGCTCCTGCCCAGGGGCTCTGCAGCCCAGTGAAGCCCTCTGAGGGACTCGCTGGAGTTGGGCGTGAGGGGCAGAGAAACAGGACAGCCCGAAGACGCCCCATGCTCCCTTCTCTCCCACCTCATTCCTCCAGAGGCTCAGAGAGAAGCAACTGCCAATCTTGAGTGTTCCCTGGAAGAATGGGGTCTACACACTCCCCAAGAGCATCCAGCCCACGCTAAAGAAGATGGCCATTGAGGTGCTGGGGGCTGGGGGGTGGGCAAGGGGCAAGCATCACCCTGAGCAGTCCGGAGTGTGCTGGAGCTCTCTGCTGGTTCTCCCTGACTGCCCGATCCAAAGTTTGCACCCCAAGAAATGCTATTGGGAGATGGAGGGAGACAGGAGAGAAATGAAGAACAGAGGCTCTGATATAACACTGTAAATTATTTTACTGCAAACCTCTGCAGTGAGTAGTAGACAAAGGGCTGCAGCATTGATTATCGCAATTGAGGCTCACACCGCACCTGCCCAGTAGGGACTACTTTCCAGAGAAGGAAACTGAGGCTCCAAGAGACAACATGTTCCATGCACAGTGATATAAGGACTAAGGGACAGAGCCAGAATTTAGGCCCCGCCCTGTCTGACGCCCAATGCCAGGATGTTTCTCACCTCTTTTGAGCTAGCACGGAGATCCTCACATCAGGACCCATGTGCTCTGCCACAAATTTGGCAAAGAGCAAAAGATGATCAGGTCCGCTGGTTCCGACTCTGGGCCCCTGAAGTGGCACTCATAAGTAAGGCGCAGACATTTCCCTGGAGGGTGCTGGGTCACTGTTAGGCCAGAGTTCTGTGGGGCATGGGTCACCAATGAGCTAGACAGCACGAGACCCCTGAGAAATTGGGCACCCACTGTTTCTGTGGGCCTCAGAGGCAGCAGCCTCAGGAATTCACGCCTGAGAACTGAGGGCGGCGGGTGAGGAAGAGCAATACTTGAGGGCTTTGGAGGACAGTGGAGGATGCAGCAAGTGGCCTGAGGACACCTCCCTCACAGGGAGGAAGGACAGCGTCCAGGCCTTGAGGACAAGCACCGATCCTCAGGATAGGGAGACCTGGCGAGCCTTCAGACTCTGGCCTGTCCGCACAGACTCACTCCCCAGCCCTGCATGCTCCCTAATGCACCATCACTGCCAGCACAGCCCCACGCTGGCCAGGACCCCACTACAGAGGCGCTGCCTGCCCCTTGCCTTGCCCTTCTCTGTTCTGGCAGATCTTGGCCTGGGGCCTTCGGAACATGAAGAACATGAGCTCCCCACAGCTCCTTGTGGAATTTGGGGAGAAGTCCCTGAGGACAGAACCCATCAGTGACTTCCAGACCAACCCCAACTTCCCTGAATCCTTCCTCCTCCTCATAGTGGTAAGAGGCCCCGGGGCAAGGGCTGGGGCAGCTCTCTTCTCTTGGGGGGCCTCATGCTCCCCACCTGTCCTTGGGGCTGCAGTACATGCCCACAGAGGAGGCCTACGCGCTGCCCCTTGTGGTGAAGGTGGTAGACGTTTGGATCTTCGGCCAGGAGACTGTGGTGGGTCAAGCCAACATCGACTTCCTCCAGCCCTATTTCTGTGACCCCTGGGCTCAGGACTACGTGCCCCCACGGCTTCCAAGTATGGCCCTCTCTCCTTGCCCTTCCCCAGCCCTCACAAACAAGTCCCTGGGAGTGGGACAAGGCGCAGGCTCCCCTGTGTGGTTGGTACCCCTCCTCCTCAGCCTTCTGCCCTCCTGAGACTCATGGCTGTACTCTCTCCACACAGCGCTGGGCATGAAGCAACACCGAGATGTGAGTAAGGGCCTGGGGCCCCACCTTCTCCCACTGCTGACAGGGAAGAGGGGTGTAGACTAAAGAGTCCTGTTATCTGTGCCCCTAGTGTGAGGCCTGGCTGGAGATGAGAACACTAAAGCAGGGATGCTTAGCCCAGAATGCACATCAGAATCACCTGAGACTCTTAAAAACTTTGAGACCCAGGCCACTGACCAATTCCATCAGAACTGCTGGGGGTAGGACCCAGGCATCAGAATTTTTTCCAATTGCCCTCGCCCCGCCCCTGGGCGATCCCAACGTTTTCAAGGTTCAGAACTACTGCTCTAGGGCAGCACTTGTCAAGCTTTAATGTACAGGAATCCTCTAGACATTCTCATCAAAAGCAGATTCTGGGGCCGGGCGCGGTGGCTCACGCCTGTAATCCTAGCACTCTGGGAGGCCGAGGAGGGTGGATCACTCGAGGTCAGGAGTTCGAGATCAGCCTGAGCAAGAGCGAGACCCCGTTTCTACTAAAAATAGAAATTATCTGGCCAACTAAAAATATATATGGAAAAAATTAGCCGGGCATGGTGGTGCATGCCTGTAGTCCCAGCTACTCGGGAGACTGAGGCAGTAGGATCGCTTAAGCCCAGGAGTTTGAGGTTGCTGTGAGCTAGGCTGATGCCACGGCACTCACTCTAGCCAGGGCAACAAAGCAACACTCTGTCTCAAAAAAAAAAAAAAGCAGATTCTGATTCAGTAGGTTGGAGTAGGGCTGGAGGTTCTGCCTCTCTCAGCCCCTTTTTGAGTCTAGTCTATCTATAGCCATGGGCAGTGAAAACGAGAACTCTCTGCTTCCCCTTCTCCTTACTCTCCAATCCTATGTGAATGGCAAGGAAGCCAGGGAAGTAAGCCCCAGCCTTGACTCCTCTCCTCCTTGGAGGTCAGAGCCAACGAGCGCTGTGGGTTGCCTCACCTCACCTTGCCGACCCTCTCATTTTTCAGTTCCTAGAGCACCTCTACAAAAAGTTCTTCTTCAAGTTGAGCACAACCAAGGTGATGTAGGCTCAGCCACAGAGAACAAAGAACAACCCCAGTCAGTTCAGGGAGGTGGGGGGGCTTTCCCTGCCCGAGGGCCAAAATGCTCCTCCTCCCTGCCAGGATCATTATGAGCACGAAGTGGATTGGTGGAGCAAGCTTTTCTGGGCCACGGGAGATGATCACAAGTCCCCCAAGTACAAGTATAAAGACTACCACACTCTAAAGGTTTGGAGGCCCCCAGGAGGGGAGAATGCTGAAAGAAAGATGGAATAAAATCTCCCACTGGGAGAGGCCAGCAGACCTAGCCTTGATTCCCTGGGAACCAACAAGTGAGGGAGTTCCCACATTGTCTCCCAAGACTCCTGGAGACAGTTCCGCCAGCCACCCTGAGTAAAGCAGACAGGGCCACTAACTGGGCAGATGCTTTGGAGCAAGACTCAGGAGCTGGTGGTCCCTCCATCTCCTAATCCCAGGAATGGTCTCCCTACCAGCCCGGGTCCCACACATCCCCTGCAGGTGTATGACTGTGAGCTGGAGGCTGTGCCAGCCTTCCAAGGCCTGCAGGACTTCTGCCAGACCTTCAGGCTCTACCAGGAGCAGCCCAAGTTGGACAGCCCTGTGGTAGGGGAGTTCAAGGTGTGTGTCCACCCCAGCTTGGCTGCCCCATCTCCTTGCTGCCTTTCTGTCCCCAGAGGACTCTAATAGAAGCCCTGGTTCTACAAGCTCATTGTGAGGATGGGGGAGGGAGGGCTTGAGAAAGTTTGGGGAGCAGAGGAGCAGAGAATACCCAACACAGGGACTCGGGGAGACCTCCCGTCACACAGGAAGGGTGAGGGCCTTCTCACTCCCTGCTC
The DNA here is from genome assembly GCF_020740605.2 of Lemur catta. Taxonomy (NCBI): domain Eukaryota; kingdom Metazoa; phylum Chordata; class Mammalia; order Primates; family Lemuridae; genus Lemur; species Lemur catta. The sequence continues at coordinate 71,440,462 of NC_059131.1, forward strand.
TGGCCTGTGCTGGGTCTCCCAAGGCTGCAGAGCCAGAGAACAAGTCCAAACCTGAAGCGATGAAAGTTGCAGAAACCAGCAACTCACCTAATGACCGCAGTTCCTTTGTGCAGTACCCTCCTAAACACAGTGACCCCTGCCCAGCAGCTCTGCCGCACCTGCCTCTACTGTCCTCATGGCCTTCTATCCCTGCCACCCTCTCGCTCCTGAATGTGGGCTGCAGGTACCTCCTGGAGGGCTTTACAGAGCTGGCCAGCACTGCCAGGCTGGGTCCCCAACACCTTCCCCCACCAGGGCCTTTTCCGTATCTACCCATTTCCTGAGAATCCGGAAGCCCCCACGCCCCCGAACCAGTTCGAGGTTTGGCCTGAGAGAGAGGACTTCCCTCAGCTGTGCTTGGTGCGGGTCTACATGGTTCGAGCTATCAACCTGCAGCCCCAGGACTACAATGGCCTGGTAAAGAGCACCCGCACCCAGCACAGGTGCCCCTGACACCCTGCCCTGAACCCGTCTCCCGGAGCTCCCTCACACTGATACACATACTGCCAACTCCCCACAGGCTCCATCCAGCACGAGGGGCTCATTTCTGCCCCACTCCCACCCTCCCTGACCAACTGAGACTGACTCCCCATTTTCTATCCTTCCCTTGCTTATATCTGACCCAGTGTGACCCTTATGTGATCCTGAAACTGGGGAATACAGAGCTTGGCAACCGGGACACATACCAGCCCAACACACTGGACCCCATCTTTGGCACGTGAGTTGCCCCAACTCACCCGATCCCACTTCTCCACTCCCACCCACGCCGTGCCAGGAGCCAGCGCCAGAAGGCAAAGAACTCTCACGCTCCTCTCCAGCCTCCGAGTTCCTAGCGTGGTGTCTTACCCACTCCAGGTGCTCAACAGACAGAAGATAAATGCATAGGTGGTCCAGTTCTACCCTGTTTCTCAAACTCTGCCCGGGAAGGGAGCCCAGAGCCTCACACCCCAGGCCTATCCCAAATTTTCAGCTGTAACTGGAGATGGCTATTGGCAGACAGCAGCCTAGCCCACACTCTGCTCTCCACATTCCCCATGAACAAACAAGGAGGCGGAGCAGGGGCCAAGGGTGCCAAGACACTGGCAAGCGGGGCACGGAGACAACATGGCCCACAGCCTCTGCAGGCTCCAACACCCTTACCCATAGGATGTTTGAACTCACCTGCAACATCCCCCTGGAGAAGGATCTAGAGATCCAGCTATATGACTTTGACCTATTGTCACCCGATGATAAGATTGGAACCACCGTCATCGACCTCGAAAATCGTCTCCTGTCTGGCTTTGGAGCTCGTTGTGGGCTCTCCAAATCCTACTGTCTGTGAGTGGGCACGTCCAGGCCAAGGGAGTGTGGGTGGGGAGGAGTGAGTCCACCACTCCCTTGGGAGAGGCCTACACCCGCCCAGGAACCAGGGCCCAGACCCGCCTTGTCTCCACCCATGCATCCACCACTGGTTACCCTGCAGCTCAAAGCAGTATCCTCCAGGACCCAGACCTCCCCACCTCTTCCTCTCATCTCCCCACAGGTCAGGGCCCTTTAGATGGCGGGATCAGATGTCCCCAACCTACCTCCTGGAATGCTATGCCAAGCGAAAAGGGCTGCCTCCGCCTCTGTTCAACCCTGAGGAAGACTCTGTTTTTTACAATGGGAAAATCTTCAAGCTGAAAAGCTTTGGTGAGAAGTACAGCACACTGCCAGACAGCACAGACACATGCCTCTGAAATCTGTGAGGTTCCAGAACCTAAGAGCTGCAGATTGGAGTTGGGAGAAGGGGGAGGACAAGGAAAGATCTCCCCTGAGCCAGAGGGCAGCCCAGCACTTTCCCCTTAACTCCTGTAGAGGGCAAACAGGTCCACTCCCCAGGCCGGGGTAGGGAGGGTGGGGGGCCTACCAGGGTGATGGGAAGGCTAATGACCTGGAGATCCACTCCTTCCATCCCCTCCAACCCAGAGCCCCAACCCCCTACTGTTCATGGTTTGGGACCCAAGATGGAACGCCTTGCGCTGTACCTCCTGCACACCCAGGGGCTGGTACCTGAGCACGTGGAGACCCGCACACTGTACAGCGACAGCCAGCCAGGCATCGAGCAGGTATGAGACTGGAGAGGTCACTCCTGCCTCCTATGGGGGGATGAGGCTTGATCAGGAGATAAGGGTGCCTACCCATCTAGGACATAGCCCACTATGAGAGGGGAAGGCCAGGCTAAGCATTTGGGTTTGTACATGCACAGAAGACAAGTATGTTTTACTCATTAATAAGCAAGATGTTCCAGTGATAGTGGTGCCACTTAGAATGGAGAAATTCAGAGCTGGAAAAGTCATCTACAAGAAACGAGGCCATGCACCCCTGTGGGAGGCACTAAGGAGCCCTCCCAGCCAATGTCTGCATTGCCTTCAGTCTCTCCCAAGGGGCAGGAAGGTGGCAGCTGGTCAGACAGTGCAGACATTACAGCCCTGGTTCTGGCTGTTAATTGCAGGCTGTCTCTTCTCCATCGCAAGGAACCCCAAACAGAGGAATAAAAATCCCCAAAGACACCCTAATTATCATTCACCCTGCAGCCACCATAACAGCTTATCTCATTCTCCTAATTTCTTAAATTGATACCACATTATGGATACAAAGTCCTCTGCTTAGCATTTTTTTAAAAACCATTCTCATTAAACCTGTTTTCTCAAACAAGGTCAACTTCAAAAGAATAAAATCAGGTCAGGTACTTTGAAAGAACACGTCTATTTTCCAATGTTGGCAGTTCTGCCCTCTCATGTTTTTTCTCTTTTCTCACTATTTTTGTCCCTTATCTTCTGTCTTAGACCTCTGTGCGTTGTGGCTAGCCTTACATCCTTAGGTTGTGGTTACAGAACATAAAATGACCTGGAAATCTGGACTGATCATCTAGTTGCCTCATACTCAGGGTTACTGAGCTCCTTAATAAATGAAGTTCCCTGATCTCAATCTGGCCATCTAGCATGACCTGCTGAGTGGCATTAACCCTCCAAATCCCGGTCTTAAGTGAAATCCCAGCACCACACCATCAGCCTCGAAGCCATCATGCCCTAACCTCACTGCACTATAGCCTCAGCCAAAAAAAGGAAGAAAAAGGGAAGTGGTGGGGGTCACCTGAGGCCTCGCTGATACCTCTATACCCAACCCCTGAGCATTGGGAATGCAGCCTCAATGGACCTCAGAACCTGGGACAGGGACCCCCAGACCAGCCTGCTGAGAACAGAAGCCAGCAACCCCCAACCGCTAACCCATCCCAGCTTGTCTGTAATCCTAGCTCTCTGGGAGGCCGAGGCGGGAGGATAGCTGGAGCTCAGGGGTTCAACACCAACCTGAGCACAGTGAGACCTCATCTCTACCAAATAAAAAGAAAAACAAACAAAGAAATATACAAAACAACTAATCTATCCTGGTTCTAGGGAAAGGTACAAATGTGGGTGGATATCTTCCCTAAGAAGCTGGGGCTTCCTGGCCCTCCAGTCAACATCAGCCCCAGAAAGCCTAAACGGTGAGTGACAGCCCGTTTCCTAACTACTGCATTTCACAGTTCAGCCTCCCCTGGGTGCAGAACACCACTGTCCTCAAATGCCTAGGTGTAGTAGTTCTTTTCTCTACTGGGAAAAGAAGCTCTACTGGGAGCTTTCTTCCCCTGAAGTCCCCAAATTCAGCAAGAGCATGGAGGGCAGCCTCCCAGGCCTCTCCTCCCTCACTAAGGCTGCAGCTGGGGAGCTATTCCTCAGCAAAGCCTCAGAGCACAGTGGCTGCAGGTATGAGCTGCGCTGCATCATCTGGCAGACTGCCAACGTGGACCTGGTGGATAGCAATTTAAGGGGAGATAAGACGAGCGACATCTATGTCAAAGGGTGAGCGACAGCAGTCAGGCTCCGGCAGAGCCCCTGTGGTCCCCCAGTTCTGTCATTCTGCTGGGGCCTCCCAATCCTGAGGGAACACCTCTCCAATTCTACCTGTGCCTGGTGCCAGCTGGGCAGCCCTTCCCACAGGGCTCCAGCTCAGGGATGGGGACAGTACACACGAACCCCAGGTGAAAGGACTCTGGCCCTAGGTGGCTATACGGCCTAGAGGATGACATGCAGAAGACAGATATCCACTACTACTCCCTGACTGGGGAGGGCAACTTCAACTGGCGGTTCATCTTTACCATGGACTACCTGGCAGCAGAGCATGTGTGCATCCACAGCCAGAAGGTAACAATCCTGGGGGCGTGGAGGGCCCCCAACATACAAACAGCCTCAGGATCCAGGGCCTCCTTCTCCCCCACATCCCCAAGAGGCCTGGAGGCTGTTCCAGAACATAAGGAACATGTCCTCGGGCAGAAACTCTTTCTTGATAATCCATCACTCCTGGGTAGTGGGCTAATAAAGTATTCAAGGGACACTCTTTCTGCTATCCTCCAGGATTACATTTGGAGCCTGGACCCCACATCGATGAAGTTCCCAGCCCGGCTCATCATCCAGGTCTGGGACAATGACATCTTCTCCGCTGATGACTTCCTAGGTGAGGTCCTGGCACAGGGCTTATGACCACAGGACAGGAAGCTCCTTTTTTTTTTTTTTTTTTTTTTTTCTGAGACAGAATCTCACTCTGTCACCTGGGTAGAGTGCAGTGGCATCATCATAGCTCACTGCAACCTCAAACTCCTGGGCTCAAGTGATCCTCCTGCCTCAGCCTTCTGAGTAGCTGGGACTTCAGGCGCATACCACCATGCCAGGCTAATTTTTCTGTTTTTAGTAGAGATGGGGTCTTGCTCCTTGCTCAGGCTGGTCTTGAACTCCTGGCCTCAAGTGATCCTCCCACTTCAGCCTCCTAGAGTGCTAGGATTACAGGCATGAGCCACTGCACCCTGTCGGGAGCTCCTTCTTGCTGACAGCATTTCTCTGGGCTCAGGGGTCCTGGAGTTGGATTTGTCTGACATGCCCTTCCCAGCTCGGCACGCCAGCCAGTGCTCCATTAGGATGATGGATGCTGACTCCAAGTGGCCTGCCTTCCTCCAATACAAGCACTTCTCCCTCTTTAAGAAGAAGACTGTAACTGGCTGGTGGCCTTGTCAGGTCCTCGACGATGGCAAATGGCGCTTGTCGGTAGGAGCTAGGGAAGGTGCCTATTGAATAGGACTGCTCAGCCACATAACTTGGCTTTAGCAGACTTTTGGGGACCTTAACTAAATCCCTTTTCCTCTCTGGAGCCCGGGATGAGGTCCTAAAACTGCCTCACTCCTGCTATCTGAACTCAGCCTCCCACCACCTGTGGTGTTCCTAGGGCAAAGTGAAGATGACTCTCGAGATGCTGTCCGAGAAGGAAGCCTTAATCAAGCCAGCTGGGCGAGGCCAGTCGGAACCCAACCAATACCCTACACTTCATCCTCCCCTGTAAGGGTCCTATGGGGCAAAGGCACCCAATCTTTCTCTGTCCTCAGTTTGCATGGGGTGGTGAGCAGTGGGCCTACACGTGGAGAGGGGTAATTACTTCCTAACACCGCAGCTCTAACGGGAGACAACAGATTTGAGGGTGGGGTTCAGGGTAAGCAGAAGTTGCTTTTTTGTTTAAAAAGAAAGCTCTTTGCTCAGGATTACTTGACCCAAAGGTTCCCTCTGCCCTCTGTTCTCTGACAACTCTCCTGTTCACGGACAGACGCACTGATAGCTCTTTCAAGTGGTTTCGGTCACCTGTTCGAAACATCTGCCGTGCTTTCTGGAAACGCTACCGCTTCAAACTCCTAGCCTTAGTGGTCACAGTGATTACAGCACTTCTGCTATTCAACTTTATCTATTCAGCTCCGGTGAGTGGCAACCATAGTAACAGGGAAAAGGCACTGGCTGGTCTTGAGATGACTCTGGGGAGAGCGCCTTCATGTTGCTACCTCAGGCTAACTGTTGTCTGTTCTCTCTAGCACTATTTGGCCATGCACTGGATCAAACCTGAACTGCGGCTGTCTCCTCCCATTAAAATATTCAACATCATCACTCAACGAAACACCAGCAATGCCAACTCTTCCATCCTCCAAATCCCAGATTCAAACCTAAAGCCTATGACAGACCGTGAGTTCAAACTCCTCCAGGGACCCAGGAATCACCTGAGTGATATTTTCCCAGAACCTCCAGCCCCGTAAGACTAATTCTCCCATGTTTGCCTGGCTTTTCTCCCCTGGCTACCAGCAGCCCTGCCCTTGAGCTTCCTACCAGTTCCTTGTTTCTGTCGTTGGGACACATGCAAGGAGCTAGGGATATTTTGGCTACTGTGTTCAAAAACCACTTCCAATAAGAAGAACAGGGCTGTAATTTTCCACTGAAATAAACAAGTTTTATAACAGAGAGCCAGCTTGTAATTTGGGGGGATTGAAGAAAACACGAAAGGCTGAAAACGACAGCCCTTCAGACGAGACTCACAGGGACCGGGAGTGATATCATCCTTACACACCACCTCTAGTCCACAGGGTCTCTCCACTCAGAGGCTTTGAAGTCAGAAGACAATGGAGGGAATGGGTGACTGTGAGGAAAGAAGTGGCCCTCATGGGTAACCAGCACAAGGCCCATGCTCTCCCCACTACTATGCATGCATAGAAGAGCCACACCAGCTGGCTGCTCACACCCGTAATCCCAACACTTTGGGAGGCCAAGACAAGAGGACCACTTGAGGCTAGGAGTTCGAGACCAAACTGGCCAACACAGTGAGACCCTCATCTCTACAAAAAAAAAAAAAAATTAGCTGAGAGTGGTGGTTCATGCCTGTAATCCCAGTTACTAAAGAGGCTGAGGCAGGAGGGTCACTTGAGCCTAGGAGTTCAAGGCTGCAGTGAGCTATCCCATCACTGTACCCCAGTCTGGGTGACAGAACAAGACCCTGTTTCTAAAGAAAAAAAAAAAAAAGAAGAGCCATATCATGGACCAGGCATCTCCCTCCTATAGCACACACCCGGGATTACAGTGCCCAGGACAATATTCAGCCCATTCACAATGGGAAACATTTGTTTCTAGAACAAAAATCAAGAGCCGAGGCAGGGCATCCAATGTTAGGTAAGATGTTATTTTTGTATCAAACATTTCTCTAAGGGCAGCTCCAGGCTGGGTGAAGAGTGCATCTCACGTCTTCTCTGTCCTCTTTAAAAAGCCTTAAGGTGGCCAGGTGCAGTGGCTTATGCCTGTAATCCTAGCACTTTTGGGAGGCTAAGGAAGGAGGATCTCTTGAGGATGGGAGTTCGAGACCAGCCTGATAAAGAGCAAGACCCTCTCTCTACAAAAAAAAAAAATTGCAAAAATTAGCTGGTCATAGTGGCGCATGCCTGTAGTCCCAGCTACTCAGGAGGCTGAGGCAGGAGGATCACTTGAGCCCAGGAGTTTGAGGTTGCAGTGAGCTGTGATGAAGCCTCGGCACTCTAGGCCCAGGTGACAGAGTAAGACTCTGTCTCAAAAAAAAAAAAAAAGCCTCAAAATACTCATGAGCTGGAATCACACAATCCCCACAGGTTCAATCTCTCACTCCTCAGCTGAGAACCCCTCCTCCTGCACTGCTGCCTAGGCCATCTCAAGAGCCTACCTAGGTCCTCCCATCACACATGTCCATGCAATCTCCCCTTGAACTCAAAAAGATAAAACCACCATTTTCTTTGTCAGTTCTCCCTGGTCCCAAGGCCAAGCTCTAGGTCATTTTGTCCTCTGGCATCCTGGAGTTACTCTGCTATTGTGAAGGTGTTAGGAGAAGAGCACTACAGCCTGTGCTGCTTAATTGAGGCCCAAGGAGACAGCCCTGTGCCCAGCCAAGGTGACCCCCATTTCCTTCTGGGCTAAGCTAGCGGCTTTCCATCCCTGGAGAAGACATAGCAAGGTTTGATGGCCTTGAGGCTCAGGAAAAAAGGCCTGGAACTTCTCCCAAACCCACTCCTAGAAGAAAGGACACTGAGTCAAAAGCTCATGTTTGGTTCCATCAGCCATTTTAAGAATTTCCTTTTGGCTACAGAGGTCCATAGGAGAGCACAGAGTTCTAGGCCCTCCACGAGACTCTGGCCTGTAACCAATTTAATCGTGGGGCAGACAGGTGAGCAGCATGTAACCCCTTGTCAGATAAGGCAGTGGAATAAGGGTTGACACATAGAAGACAGCACTCAGGCTGCTCAAAGACAACAAACTCTTCTAGGCACAGATGATAAGGGTCTAATGCTCCCAGACTTGGAACACGAAAACAACAACTATTTCTTACTCATTAAGAGAAAGACACCAAATGTCCTCTTTGGGCAGTATTCAAGCTCGGGATATAAGAAGAAAGCTTCCCCATACTTTCAACATTCAAAGTGGAATTCCAAAATCATAATTATAAAACATGCAGCTAAGCAGGCTCTATTGAGTCCAGAAACATTTCCACGTGGTCAGACCACACGATAAATGTTGCTTTCAGTATCAAACCTGGAGCTGGCCAGTTTCACAGTTAATCCCAAGGCATCCATGATGTCTTCCAAGCTTCTATTGACTTGCACACAATCTTTCAGCCAAACTTGATGGAGGGCCTGAAATGATTTGATTAGGAAGGCCACGGACACACTAACAGACCTAAGACCCAGCCTAGAGAACGAAAGCTGGAGCAGTGAGCCAAAGCAGAAAACCCTCTCCCTAGGGCCACCAAATGAAGGCCAGTGAAACTAAGTTTGTTGTGCAGTCCCAGGCCCCAACTGAGAGGCATCCAAATGTCTTCTCCAGCTCAGGTTGCACACAGGACAATGAATGGAGTGAGAGAGGAAAGAGAGGCAGGGAAGAAGTTTTCATCCTGATTTCCAAAGAAAGCTCCTCAGGGTAAAAAGCAAAAACCAATGAATGGATTGCTGCAAGGTATGAGGCGTTATCAGTTTTCTATTCTTTGTGGATTTAAAAATGAAGCAGAAGGGTCCTCTGAGTCCAACAACAAGGCAGCCTGGGCCATGATATTCTGCTCTGCTCTGTGATTTTGGCATCACAAGTGCATAAATTCTCTCCATGCTTCTTTCCTCCCACGTGGAAGGACTGCAGGAAAAGGCACAACACAGCAGCATTGCCCTGGGGTGGGTGGCTTCCCAGACCAGAGTTAGATGTCCCCATGGATGACCATGTGAATTCAGGATCCCTGCATTCAAAGCTCCAGTGACAGAACACAGTCTCTGACCAGCTGCTGGAGACTAGAGAAGACCCATCAGGCTGTGTGCTCAGGCCAGCGCCTGTTTCTCCCACACCTCATGGGGGACAGTCTCGCAGGTGGTGGCAGCATGAGGGCTCAGTAGAAGCGCTTTCGGCTCTGTTCCTGCCATTTGTTGTAAAGTATGATACCAATGACAATGGCGAATACAGAAAACACCAGAGAGAAAAAGACGATGAGAAAGAGGGCTAGGCCACTCAGGGGCGGCAGTGGAGCTGTCACTGAGGAAGCAAGAGAGAACCAAGTCAGAAATGGAACCCACCCAGTACGAGGGGGATCAACTTATAGACTGTCCAGTTCTCAGTTTCTAACACCTGTTTCTGGGTAACCAGAGCTTAGACTTCCCCTTTCCACATTAAAAACAAAGCAGCCTTCCTGCTGCTCCTCTGTAACATGAAGACAAGTGAAAGGTGGGTGCAAGTGCTCTATATTCTTCAGAGAAAGAACGTAGAATGGGACTGCTTCGCTTGCTCTGCCCTGCATGCAAGTCACCTCAGACCCCATGCAGCACTGCAACCTCCTCCCCAGCCATGTGACCACTTCCCAGGATCCCCTGTGCTTACTCTCAGGCAACTTCATATTGTCCACTGAGGGTAAGAACACATCTCGATGCAGCTTCTCTTCTTCTGGGGTTCTTTCCACTGTCAGCTCAAACAATTTCAGGGAAATGACATCATGATTATCTAGAAAAAAAAGAAACAAAGATTACTTAAGCCACTTCAAAAAAAAGTATGTATTTTGGAGTTAGTATCTAAGTTTAAGCCCTGATCCACAGCTAACTAGAAGTGGCCTTGAAAAAATAATTGAAACCTCTCCATTTTCTCAACTAAATGTATGGAGATTGAGCCCAGGAGATCATGACCAGCCTGGGCAACACAGCAAGACCCCATCCCTAAATACTGCAAAAAGGCACAATGAAACTTTTGGCAGATGAAGGAAACATTCTATATCTTGATTATGATGGTGGCTACATAGGTGTAAGTATCTGTCAAAACTCTTAACTGGCTAGGCGTGGTTGCTCATGCCTATAATCCCAGCACTTTGGGAAGCTAAGGTAAGAGGATCACCTGACAACAGGAGTTCAAGATTAGCCTGGGCAATATAGTGAGACCCTGTCTCTACAAGCCCAGGAGTATGAGGGTGCAGTGAGCTATGATCATACCACTGTACTCAAGCCTGAGCACCAGAGCAAGACCCTATTTTTTAAGGAAAACAAAACAAAAGAACTCTTCAAACTGTATTCTGTTGTATAAAAAGCATAACACAATAGAGTTGATTTTTTTAAAAAATTAGCTGCTAGGGTTTAAAAATTCAGATTTCTAGCTTCTCTTGAAAACCTGGAAGATTGGGCTTCATGGAGCCCATATTTCCTTTTGGCAACAACGGCTGGAGCTGAGTAGCTGCTACCCATTTCAGATGGATAGTTGCCTTTCCATTTTGCCACAAGAAAATTCTGTTCCAAACTAACTTTATCCATAATAAATTAATCAAAAGAGCCAAAAGTTTAGTTCCTTATCTTTTCCCAAAAGACATTATGATTGGAGCTAAAGTCCATGGAGAGAATATTATAAAAAGCTATGAATCAGACATGAGTAGAAAGAGACACCAGAGGAGAAAGAAAAGTAAAAGAACTAGGTACTGTTAACGCCATGTAAATCAAGGAAGCAAGAGTTTCAGAGTAATCGGTTAAATGAGCTGAAGAGAGGACAAAGAGTGAGGACGAGAACAGAGCACTGTATATGGCAAGAAAACAGAAGTAACTTTCATGACAATAGTGTTAATAGCAAGGTAGAGACACAGGTCTAAGTGCAGCACAGTAAGGAGATGGATGGTTAGGAACAAAAGCACCTGTACACACGACACATTCAAAAGTCTGGGCAAAAGGACAGTCTAGGGGTCAGTCAAAAGAGGGACAGCAGAGTCAAGGAAAAGCTTTGCCAAGAGGAGGGGAATTGGGCACATTAGCAGGTGGGAAGAGAGGAGCCTAATAACAGAAAGGGGCTCGCAACAAAGGCTAGAAGAGCTGGCTGGATGAAGGGGCAAACACTGCTTTCTGTTAGCACCAACCAGCTCCTAGAGACAAGTGTACTAAGAAAGCCTGGGCCTGGGTTTCTTAAGAGGCCCAGATGTAAGAATGCATCCCGAATGCATCTCTTCCCTGAGCTCTGCTCTACCCTTTGAGAGGCTTGCCAAGGCCTGGATATTGAGAGGAGGCCTCAGTCAGGGAAAAACAAAGTATGCACATGGCAGTACCCGAGAGATCCCCAGTAATGGAGGAGGTGCCGAAGTAGTAGCCACGGGGCAGACGGACCCCAGGCACCTCAATGCAGTCCCTCCACTCATGCTTGCCATCGATGTCCATCATTATCTAGAATAAAAACAAGGGGTAAATCAGGGTCAGGCCACGGGAGCAGGAGCAGGACAGCCCATACTACCATCTGGTCCAGGACAGGACTCACCGTCAAATGCCTCTTGACATAGCGAATCACAAGGAAGGTGTCATAATGGAGATTGCGGACAATGGCTGTACAGCCCCCCAGCTCTGTAGGCCGCCCATCCCGCTCGTGATCATAGCTGAGGGAGCCGTTGTTCACCATGGCTGAGATGTAGGGGAATACCCGCTGAGAAGCAGGGAGGGAAAAGCAGAGACCATAAGGAAGAGCTCTTAGGAATGCCTATGCAAACAGCAACAGGAATTTTGCACACACAAGCTGAGCCCCTTACAGCAGATCAGACAACCACTCTGCCTCATCACTGGCAGCCCCTGAGAACCCACATTCAGATGGTCACTCAGGGAATACAGGCCCGGGGAGTGACTGAACTCCATACTTGCCTTCATGAATTCTCCTCGCTCCCAATCAGATGGGCCCGTAATGGTCCCAGTAAGACTCCAGAGTCTGACTTGAATCCTCCCAGAGATCACCTTTTGGCACTTATATACTGCCCAGTACTAGGGGTTTCCTTTTTATGTATATATACCTGTCTCCCCAGCTGCCACATAAGCTTCTTGAAGAAAAAAATCATTTATTATGCATCTTAGCACGTGTTCATTTAGCCCTCTCTCTTCCCCTCCAGGGTGAGTGTTTTGTACACAGCAGGTATTCTGAAAATACCTGTTTGAGCAGGGGAATCTTTCCATTCACAATAGTTGCTTTCAAATTCTAAAACTCTGTAAGCATATGATGCTACATGGATTAGGACTTAGAAAGAACACTGTTAAGCAGGGCTGTTGGATGGGCTTTTCTAGCCATAGTGACTGTTCTTAGCCAAAACACTTTCCAGCCCACTTAAACCTCCTCCACACATAACTTCTCCCAAAAATACTAATAAGAAGGCAAGGTTCTACCCCCACAGAGAGAAAACTGAAAGTTTCCCCATAACCCACTCATTTTCCCATCTACTTCAGAGGCTCCCTGTCTCCAATAGAGTTGCAGGAGCAAATTCTTCCTTAGAGATGATGAACTAACCATTCCAGAATGAGCCCAGTGCCAAGGCAGTGCAGAGAGGCAGGGTGATGAAAGGAGAAGGTAACATGAGGCATGCCACTCCTTTCATGAGCTCCCCACTGTCCTAGGAGGTCAACATGCAAGGTGGAGATGCAGTCAAGACCAGAGACTAGGGACTCCTGAGACAACAGCCACATGGACTTGAAACAACAACAGATATTGGATGGACATATGGAAATAAGGGATGGCCATGGTGGGTCAAGAACTGAATACCTGAACTCCTGGAGAATATCGCCTCTTCTGGGCCTGAGAGGGTCCAGCAGGTTATTATAAAAACAAGAGAGGGCACAGAAGACAAGAGACTAAGTCAGAAAGAAATAGCCATGGAAGAGCTATGACCCAGCTGTGATAGATGAACAAACCAACCTAAATCCCCAAACAGAATTTGAGGGTCCATTAGTGGCATTCAGCAAGTCCTTGAACCCCTCAAAATTATTTGCAGAACTATATACACAGGTACTTGTAAATTCTTCTGAGGAGGGGGTATATTACTGTCATCATTTTCTCAAAGGGGTCCCCTAGTAAGAACGTTCTAACCCATGGAGGGTCCTGAAGCTTTCCAAAGGAGTTTTATAAAACACACAGTGTTACGTTGTCCCGGCAGGCCCCACTTATGTCTCTGGAAGTCAGAAGGTTAGGCCACAAGTTTGTCTGTACCCAGACTACTGTATTTCTATAGCAAGGGGAGAGACAGGAGAGACAAACAGGGCTAAATTCTTCTAAATTCAAGGTGCCTTTTACTGCACTCAGGATCTCAAGATGTAGCTCTTGCCCAGAAGACAAAACTCCACCACTTGAGAGACTATGAAATCAACTCTAATCCAAAGGGATCATTTACCCTCTAATTGAGCCTTATGGACATATATTTTCAAATAATTGTTGTCATTCTACCCTACAGCACGTGGGCAAGGAAGAAGCTCCGTGGGAGCATTGCAGCATGACAGACTTAGAAATATGTTCCAGTCTTAAAGGTATATAACTTTGCTCCAGAAAAGAGATTCTGCACAAGCCCAGCTCAGCCCTCCCCCATGAGAAGGGTAGGCAACAGTGCAGAGCTCAAAGCTTTCTTTCCTGTAATACTCAATAAGCACCTATTATGATCCAGGCACTATTCCAGATGCTGAGGGTCCAATGGGCAACAAGACAGGTATCTGCTCTCATGGAGCTGACATTAGAGCATAAGATAAAAACAATAAACAAGTAAATAAAATTATTTGATAGTGATAAATGCTACGATGCAAACAAAATAGGTAATACAACAGAGACTGATGAGGGAACCTCTCTCTGGGGAGGCACATCTGAGCTGAAACCCAAGTAATTAGAGGGATTCCGCCAAAAGATCTGAGGGCATAAGCAGCATAAGGTTGGCATATTCAAGGAACTAGAAGACAGATGTGTCTGAAACACAGCTACTGAGGAAGAGGCTGATATGAGACAAGGCAGCAACCACAGCACATGGGGCCTCATGAGCTACAGTAAGGAGTCTGGGTGGGCCTCAGAGCAGCTCCCCAGCCATTCTTCTCTGATGCCACTGGCAGAATTCACATAGCATACAGAAAGATAGGAAATCAATCAGTGGATGATCAAATTGCCACAAAATTACTCTTCTACAACTATTCTATTACTTAGAACAAGGAATTGTGAGCACGTTAAACACTGAGAGAAAGCTCATAATTTCAGAGACAATGAAAGAAAAGAAGGTCTTAAAAATGCCCCAGGGAGTGCTGACAACTTGCTTCATTTATCACTTCCAGTAACCCTGATCGAAGTTTAGGTGCAACTTCTAAGATTGTGTCTATGACAGCAATCCTTAGGCTGAGGGTGCCTCACTTTTCCAAGGCTGGTATGGCCTCAGGATCACCTGCGGGAGCCTTTCAACTGCACATATCTATGGGTCCCTCAGTCAAAGAATCTCATTCAGTAGGTCTAGATGGGGGCACACGATTATGTATTTTTCAAAAGCACCACAGAAGACTGGAACGTGCAGCCAAATGTAAGAAGCACTGCACTAGACACACAGCCCCACAGCTTTACAGCTGGAATCTGTCTATTTCAGCAACACATGACTTGGCCTTCAATTTTTAAGCTCACATCAGTAGTAAGTCTTTAAATGCCATCTTATTTTCTATTCCTAGTCAGGAGTTCTTGAAATGTTTCTTGGATAGCCACTGATTTCACACAGCAATAAATTTTTTCCCCCCTGGAAAGCAGCAGCCTATATAGCTGGAATCAAAGGTTGAAGAATCACACTGATTCAGGCAAGGCGGTAGTTTCATTCCTAATTTAAGAGTCACCAGAAAGGAGGAACTCCCCACTTATTGTCCTAATGATTGTTGTTTGTAGGGTGGAGAAATGCTTTAACTTTTTGCACTACAAGTCCACTTTAAAAAAAAATTATTTTTAAAAGATCCTCTACATGATAATTCTACTTTCAGCATATCTTGATTGAGAAGATACCCATGAGCTTGTGGATTTATGGATTCTATGCCAAAATTCCACATGGCCTCTGTGATCAGAGACCTGGGTTCCATCTGCAGTTATGTCACTCATAGCTGTATAACTTTGGGTAGGTTACATCACCTCTTTGTGATTCTATTTCCTCATTGTAAACAGGGAAAATAACACACAGCTCAAAGGGTTAATTATGAAGATGAAATGAAATATGTAAAACATTTAGTGCAGTGTCTGACATTCAGGAGGGAGTCAATAAATGGTCAATTAATGACTAAGCTCATTAATTTCTAGATACATACATGTTCACATGTACTCATATAAACACAGAGCCAAACACACATCTCTTAGAGCAGTAATTCCCAGACCCCTGGCTGTCAGGGACCAGTAAAATTTTCAAAAGCATTTTGGAGTTTAATAAGTTTGGTTTCATTTTATTGCCCACTTACATACATTAAAATACAATAATGACAAAACAAACAATAATGACAAATGTCTAAAAATGACATTTTAACACAAAAAAATGAGAATTATATAATTTAACAATAAAACAATTGAATACATTTAGCACTTATGAAAAATCACTTCACTGTTCTGATTCTTGGACCAGTGAAAACCTTGTTACCAACCAATACAAGTTCATGAACTAGAATCTGGGAGCAGTGTTTTCCAACCCACATCATACTATAGTCTAGTAAGCTGACCATTTGTTTACTGGAACCAAGATGTGAAGAAAAGAAGGGTAGGAAAGGAGAAGAAGACAGAATGGAGCCACAACAGCTACTGCTGAGATGTTTATAAAATGTCCCTTAGGAATCCATTGATTGGTGTGAATAACAGCTAGCATTTACTGAGAGATTACTCTGTGCCAGGCACCATACTCAGTAATGGACATGTATGTATTCATTTAATTCCCACAACCCTATGAGGTGGTATTAGTACTCCTATTTCACAGGTAAGAAAACTTATCCAAAATAACACAGGTATTAAGTAGTGAAATTAGATTTGGAACCAAGCAGTCTGGCTCCAGAGCCCTGACTCAATTACTAAGCTACATTGCTCTCAATATCTATCAATATGGAAAAATCTTTCATATGTATTTATCAGGTGTCTAAACAGCATAGCATGTACCTTGAAACACAAAGAAATACTGTAGGCCGGGCGCAGTGGCTCAAGCCTGTAATCCTAGCCCTCTGGGAGGCCGAGGCGGGTGGATCGCTCGAGGTCAGGAGTTCGAGACCAGCCTGAGCGAGACCCCGTCTCTACTAAAAATAGAAATAAAAAAATCATCTGGACAACTAAAAACATATATAGAAAAAATTAGCCGGGCACAGTGGCGCATGCCTGTAGTCCCAGCTACTCGGGAGGCTGAGGCAGTAGGATCGCTTAAGCCCAGGAGTTTGAGGTGCTGTGAGCTAGACCGACGCCATGGCACTCACTCTAGCCCGGGCAACAAAGTGAGACTCTGTCTCAAAAAAAAAAAAGAAATACTGCAGAATAGTTCCAGATTAAGGGAGAGAAGAGACATAACAACTGAATCTGACAAAGGATCTGGGATTTTCTTTCCTTATAAAAGACATATTGGGACAACTGGCAAAATATGAATAAGGACTATAGATTAGATAGCAGTATTGTTATCAATGGTAAGTTCTTCACTTTCATCAAAGTGCTGTGGCTATATAAGGGAACTTTTTTTTTAGAAAAAGCCCACACTTAGTTAAGTATTTAAGATTAAGGGAGCATCATGAAGACAATTTACTCTTAGTGAGAAAAAACAGACACACATGTATGAGCACACACACAGATACATACACACATAAGTAAACACAGATATACACACACACAAGTAAAATAAAAGGACAACGCAAATGTAGTAAAACATTAACATTGTGGGGAATCTGGGTGAAGAACATCCCAGAATTCTTTGTCATGTCCTTATAACTTATCTATAAGTCTAAAACTATTATCAAAATTTTAAAAAGATTAATCTGAATCTAGTATTCACCATACTCTTAATTTTTCTACATCTGACGATTTTAAAATTAAAAAAAGCTTTTAAAAACAGTATGTAAAATATGATACAACATTCTGTTTTTAAAAAGGGTGTCTGTACAGTTTTTTCAGGCTTTTCTGCTTTCTCTATCATTAGCTTTAATATAAAAATAACGAACAAAAAAATGCCTTCTACTAGATGCTATTAGATGTGAAGCATCTCCCACCACACCTCCACTTCACCCTCCCTTGGATCACTGGTGGAATACACTCACTGCCACTTCCACAGATAGACTTGTCAGACTTGCAAACCTTTATAAACTGCTGGTCCTACAGTAATCTTCATCTAACCCTTTATGCAGAAATCTGAATAAAGAGGACACAGGTTAACTCAGCAATCTGCATCCTAGTCAGAGTGGATCATAAGATCAGTGAGATTCTTATCACATCATTGGGCAGCCTGAGAAGCCGTCCATTCCATAAGCCCCCAGGCTACCACTAACCTGTGCTAGTGACTCTGTCCCCAGGTCTCACAGCTCCTCAACTGGCAGACATGGAAAAATGGCACTTCCAGGCCTGAATGACCTTCACATACTTGAACAAAATCACAATCTCTTAAGAAACTCATGGAATTATTTTAATTTCATTTATCTTAGTTTGTGACTCCACTGGAACAAACCCAAATCAATCTGAAGACTTCAACAAAGAGTACTCCAAACTCAGGAGACTTTGAATTTGAGGTGTGCCTCAAACATTGATGTTCATAACCCACCCACCTAGATTACAAGTACCAAATTTTAGAATATAGTCTAATATGTAAATCTTAATTTCACTGCTGTCCATTATTTTAATAGTATGTGAATACTTCTTGTTAACGAAAAGAGCTATCAATTCTATAGAACGGGGGATCTTGTTTACAGTTCTACTTTTGGAAGTCCATGAACCTAAAATTATACATGAGCATCTATGTGTATGTGAATCTTTCTGTGGGCCCAACACGTTCATCAGATTCTCAAGAGTCAAAACCCAAAGAAAAGTAAAGAACTAACCCAGAGTCAAGTATCTTCTGGAGCATTGGCTCTTGCTTTCTTCATCCTCTCTCCCTCTTTCACTGTCTCAGAAAAGAAACATTATTTTCTCCTTGCTGTCATCCAATACTAGCATACATACATTTCCATACTTCCCTCAAAAATCAGTTCTCCCCAGTCAAGCTCAGCCTCAATGCCAAATCACATTTAAAGAGCATGCCAATCCTCCCTAGGCCTGGATTCCAAAAAAGTCTGTCTTAGAAAACACTGTTCCACCTAGGACTAAAAAAAAAAAAAAGCATAAAAAAACCCTGAGAACTTAAGAACTCGTGGAGTTCCTTTAATAATGTGAAGATGCTCTCTACCAACAGTAAAGAGACCATGTTGAGATCAGTGTCTTCATCAAGATAAAAACTTGAGGGAATGTGTTTTTAAACTGGATGGCACATAATCCATCTAGAATGTGTAAAAAAATTACCAAAGTATAAAAATTTAAAAATTTTTAAAATTAAAAAAAAAAAACCTGGATGGCACAGTATTGTTAATTTTCTTCCAGTTTAAAGGACGAAAAACAATTATCATGTTAAAAAATATACATATGGGGAGCCTGGGGCAGTGGTGTGTACCCGTAGTCCCAGCTACTTGGGAGGCTGAGGTGGGAGGACTGCTTGAGCCCAGAAGGTTGAGTCTAGCCTGGGCAACACAGCAAGACCCCAGCTCTAAAAAAAAAAACAAAAAAAAAACTAAAATATAAGGAGTGCCTCAAACAAAACTTCCAAGTTGGCTTGATCTAAGAAGATCAGAGAGCTCTTCTCTCTACTCTCCAACTGTTTCTGCCTCCCCAGAGTGAGGCCCACATGTCTCACAGAGAAGGATAAAGGCCAAACCTGCCAAGGATTGCATGTCAACATTCGCATTCCAAGAAGGCCTCTTGTCATTATAGTCTGATTTCAACGGAAAGACATTTACACTCCAAGATTGCTACTGAGTTCCCTGCAACTTTTCACCAACATCTGGGTTCAAGTGCAAAACTGATGATCATAAGCTGATGACTTCATAGTGCCAAGAAGAGACAACCAGGTCATCTTTTAATCAACATTTTAAAAATAACAGCAATACTAAGATATAATTCAAATACCACATAACTCACCTAAAGTGTATAATCCAACAGCTTTCAGTGTATTCAGAGTTACGATTACGATTACCACAATCAATTTTAGAACATTTTCATAACCCCAAAAAGATACCCCATGCCCACTAGTAGTCACTCTCCCCATCTCCACACCACAATGACCAGCCCTAGACAACCACTAATCTACTGTCTCTATAGATTTGCCTATTCTGGACATTTCATATGCATGGGATCATACCATGTGTAGGTCTTTTGTGACTGGCTTCTTTCACTTAGCATGTTTTCAAGGGTCATCCCTGTTGGAGCACACATCAATACTTCCTTTTTTATTTATGGCTCATGTTCCATTGTGTGAATATATCACATTTTGTTTACCCATTTATCATTTGATGGACATTTGAGTTGTATCCACTTTTTGCCTATCATGAATAATGCCGCTATGAACATTCACATAACAGTTTTTATGTAGATATACGGTTTGTGCAGATACATGTTGTCATTCTTCTTGGGTATACACCTACAGGTAGAATTGCTAGATCATATAAACTGTTTAACCATTTGAAGAAATGTCAAACTGTTTTCCACAGAAACTATACATTTTACATTCTCACCACCAGAGTATGAGGGTTCCAATTAGTCCACAGCCTTATCAAAACTTATCTTTTTTATTTTAGCCATCCTAGTGGGTGTGCAGTGGTATCTCATTGTGGTTTTGATTTACATTTCCCTTATGACTAACAACGTTGAGCACCTTTTCATATGTTTTTTTGGCTATTTGTGTATCTTCTTTGGGGAAACATCTATTTAGATCCTTTGCCCAATTTCAATTGGGTTGTCTTATTGAGCTGTAATAGTTCTTCAAATATTCTAAAAACAAGTCCCTAATTAGATATGTTTGCATTACATTTTCTCCCATTCTGTGTGCTGTCTTTTCATTTTCTTGATGTCTTATGAAGCTTGTAAGTTTTTAATTTTGATGAAGTTCAATTTATCTTTTTTATATATATTTTTTTAAAGGGGTGGAGGGTTGTGAGGAGGGGCGTTCAGTTGCCTTGTTTTGTTTTTTTTTTTTTTGGTTGTTGTTGAGACAGAGTATCACTCTCCCACCCTGGGTAGAATGTAGTGATGTCATCGTAGCTCACTGAACCTCCAACTCCTGGGCCCAAGTGATCCTTTCCTTCTGCCTCAGCCTCTTGGGTAGCTGGGACTACAGGCAGGCACTGCAATGCTGGCTGGGTCTTTTTTCTTTCTTTTTGGTAGAGACAGGGTCTCACTCTTGCTCAGGCTTGTCTCGAACTCCTGAGCTCAAGCAGTCCTCCTGCCTCCGTCTCCCAGAGTACTAGGATTACAGGCATGGGCCACTGCACCTGGCCCAATTTATCTATTTTTCTTTTGTTGCTTTTGCTTTTGGTGTCATATCTAACAACTGCCTAATACAAAGTGATGAAGAATTAACCCTATGTTTTCTTCTAAGGGTTTTATAGTTTTAATTTTTACCTTTAGGTCATTGATTGATTTTAAGTTAAATTTTGTGTATGGTGTGAAATAGGAAATAACTTCTTTATTTTACATGTGGATAACCATTTGTCCTGGAACTATTTGTTGAAAAGATGGTTCTTTCCCCATCAAATTGTCTTGGCACCCTTGTAAAAAATCAATTGATTAAATGTGAGGGTTTATTTTTAGATTCTCAGTTCTATTCCATTGACCTATATGTCTATCCTTATGCCAGGATATATACTGTCTTTATTACTGTAGATTTGTAGTAAGTTTTGAAATCAGAAAGTTAAGTCCTCCAATTTCACTCATCTTTTTCAAGATTATTTTGGTTATTCTGGGTCCCTTGAATTTCCATATGAATTTTAGGTTCAGCTTCTGAATTTCTGCAAAGAAGCCAGCTGAGCTTTTGTGTTAAACTTGTAAATCAATATGGGAGGCCGGGCGCAGTGGCTCACGCCTGTAATCCTAGCACTCTGGGAGGATGAGGCAGGTGGATCACTTGAGGTCAGGAGTTCGATACCAGCCTGAGCAAGAGCGTGACCCCATCTCTACTAAAAATAGAAAGAAATTAGTGGGCCAATTAAAAATATATAGAAAAAATTAGCTGGGCATGGTGGTGCATGCCTGTAGTCCCAGCTACTCAGGAGGCTGAGGCAGAAGGATTGCTTGAGTCCAGGAGTTTGAGGTTGCTGTGAGCTAGGCTGATGCCACGGCACTCTAGCCTGGGCAACAGAGTGAGACTCTGTCTCAAAAAAAAAACAACAACAACAACAAAAAAAACAATGTGGGGAGTACTGCCATCTTAACAATAACACGTCTTCCAATCCATGCCTTACGATGTCTTTCCATTTACTTAGGTCTTCTTTAATTTCTTCCAACAACGTTTTGTAGTCATCAATTTTTTTTGTTAAATTTATTTCTAAGTATTTTATTCTTTTTGATGATAGTATAAATGGAATTATATTGTTATTTCATCTCCACATTGTTCATTGCAAGTGTACAGAAATAAAATTGAAATTTATTATGTATATTGATCTTGTATCTTGCAACCTTGCTGAATTCATTTGTTAGTATTAATAACAGCTTTATTGTGGACTCTTTAGGATTTTCTATATCCTCTTTTTTTTTTTTTTTTTTGAGACAGAGTCTTACCCTATTGTCCTGAGTAGAGTGCTGTGGCATCAGCCTGGCTCATAGCAACCTCAAACTCCTGGGCTTAAGTGATCCTCCTGCCTCAGCCTCCCAAATAACTGGGACTACAGGTGCGTGCCACAACACCCAACTCATTTTTTCTATTTTTAGTAGAGACAGGGTCTCACTCTTGCTCAGGTTGGTCTCGAACTCCTGAGCTCAAACCATCGGCCTGCCTCGGCCTCCCAGAGTGCTAGGATTACAGGCGTGAGCCATCTTGCCTGGACAAGATTTTCTATATCCTGTCATCCACAGATAGAAATAGTTTTACTTCCTACTTTCCAACCTGGATGTCTTTTATATCATTTTCATGTCTAACTGTCCTGGCTAGAACCTCTAGTACAATGTTAAACAGAAGTGGAGAAAGTGGAAATCCCTATCCTATTTCTGATCTTAGGAGGAAAGAATCCAGTCTTTTATCATTAAACAGGATGTTAGCTATAGGTTTTTCATAGATGCCCTTTATTAGATTGAGGAAATTCCCTTCTATTTCTAATTTGACTGTTGTTATCATACAGAGCTATTGAATTTTGTCAAATACTTTTTCTGTATCGAGACAATCATAAGGTTTTTGTCCTTTAGTCTGCTAATAACGTATTAATGTTCAATGTAAAACCAAACTTGAATTCTTGGGATAAATATACTGTCATGGTGTATAATCCTTTATGCTGCTGGATCTGGTACACTAGTATTCTGTTGAGGATTTTTATGCCTATATTCGTAAGAGATACTGGTCTATACTTTTCTTGTTATGTCTTTGTCTGGCTTTGGTATCAGGATAATATTGGCTTCATAGAATGAGTTAGCATCCCCTCCTGTTTTTTGGAAGGGTTTAAGAGAAACTGGGATTAATTTTACTTGATATGTTAAATAAAATTCACCAGTGAAGCCACCTGAGCCTGGGCTTTTCAAGAGTCATTTTTTATTACTAAGTCAATCTCTTTACTTGTTATAGGTCTATCCAGATCTTCTATTTCTTAATTATCATTTTAATAACTATTTACAATCTGGTAACCTCACTGTGGCATGATAGTAACTTGTATTCCCAAATGTCGAAATTCTTAATTTACTTATCTAAACTACAATTGCTATCCTGCTGATGGGAAAGCTGAGGATCTGTATCTTTGATTACTCTCTCCTGATTTTAGAATGCCAAGCCTAAACTCCACTTATACACTGAGTTCTCTTAGACCCTTCTCAGATGAATTACTGGTAGCTATTATTTTTCCAATATTTCATCATGAACAAACATGGTAGAAAGTAAGTTGAGCAACAGAGTCACGTGCATTATGGTGACAAGGAAACAAGAAGCCAGAGAAATGTTTTTACCACTACTTTGAGGAATCTGATGAATTGTTCCAACACCCTCCTGCTGTTCCTTGTCCTTGTCTAGCACATCTTCTACACACATACCACAGTCATTTGCAAGTTTTCAAAAGGTACAATATTTGTCACCTTTCTTCTTGTATGCTCCAAATAATAAAGTAAAATAATAAGACTGGAGTCTCTGGACTCCAGTGGTCAGACCCACCACCTGTGTGACACTACCAAGTTCTGTAACCTTCCTGCATGCACTTGGGTTTCATACCTGTAAAGTAGAGATAATAATAATACCTATCCTAAAGGGTTGTTATGACAAGTAAATAATGCATGTAAAGGTGCTTAGAAGAATGCCTGGCACCTTTATGTATGATATCAAATTAAACCATACCACTGACAAAATACATTTGATTTTACCCTCTAAGATGGTTCTAGGTTGTCGGTATGCAGAAAGGAAGACACTTTCTACATTCTCTGGACTGAATATAAGCTATAAGAACTGTAGCTGCATACAAGACCACATGAAAATAATAAATGTCTCCATTTTCTTTTTTGTTTTTTGAAACAGAGTCTCACTCTGTTGCCCTGGGTAGACTGCTGTACAGTGCCATCATCATAGCTCACTGCAACCTCAAACTCCTGGGCTCAGCGATCCTTCTGCCTCAGCCTCCCAAGTAGCTGGGACTATAGGTGCATGCCACAACACCCAACTAATTTTTCTGTTTTTAGTAGAGGCAGGGTCTTGCTCTTGTTCAAGCTGGTCTCAATTCCTGAGCTCAAGCAATCCTCCTGCCTCGGCCTCCCAGAGTGCTAGGATTACAGGCATGAGCCACCGCGCCTGGACTAAATGTCTCCATTTTCAAGAAAGAAGTCACCCTAGCAGAAGAAGGCAACAGCCTCTACAATCAGGTAGACCTATGTATCATCTTATATTGGTTATTATCTTGAACAAGACACTTAAGTTCTCTAAGCCTCTGTTTATTCATTGACAAAATGGGGAAAATAATACTGACAGTATTTGCAAAGAACCTGGCACATAACAGTCACCCAGTAAACAGGAACTGCTTTTATTTTTTTTTAATTTAGTTTTTTAAGGAAACAAGGACCTGATGTTAATCCAGGGGTTCTCTGCATCCTGGCTATACATGTGAATCACCTAGAGAGCTTTGAAAAAATAAAGCTGCCTAGACTGTACCTCAGACAAACCAAATCAGGGGTTCAGGGGTTCAGGGGTTCAGGCCTAGATGTCAACATTTTTAAAAGCTCTCTAGGTAACTGCAATGTGCAGGTGGAGGTGAGAACCACAATAACTAGTCAGAAAAGAAGTCCCAATTTTTACCATCTGAAACTAACTTTTTTGGTTAACATCTACTCACCCTACAAAACCAACCCATCAGGTCTACCCTCTCAAATCAGAACTACCACTATCTCATGGTGAAATGGAAGCTAAGAGAGTCTGAACAATTTATTTCTGGGAGAAACAGAGAACCAGGTTTAAAATTCTCACCAAGTCCTAAAGCCAACATCTCTTACTCAGATGCATTTCTACCTACCAGTATATCCTCAGCATGACTGGCAAATCTAGATGACCTTCTCTTCATTAAACTCCTTTAATGCACTCACCCCCTCAGAATCAAGTCCAGACTCCCCAATAGGAACACAACCCTTCAAAACCCAGCCCCACGTGGTACATGGTGAGGGAAAGTCAAATATATTATTCAGACTGCATTGGTGCTAGTTTAAATAGCCAAGCCACCAACAACCCAAGAAGACACTGCTCAGTCTCAGTGGTTAGCTAATGTGCTCAAGAGGGAACGGTGTTAATACTACAGGATGCAACATGGCAAGACTCTTGGCCCTGCTTTTCTTTCTAGCCTTATCTCTCTCTGATCCTCCTTTATTTCCTCCTCATCATCCTCTCTCACCTTAGCAGCACCTTAAGATATGCTTTTCCCTCTGCATGGAACACTGGTTCTTTACCCTGCAGACCTCAATGTAAATGTCACCTCCTGGAAGAAGTCCTCCCCAGCCACATCTATCACCACTGCCCCACTCCAGGTTAGATGCTCCTGCTGTGTCCTCCCCTAGCGCCTCAGAGTTCCCCCATCAGCATTCTCAGTGCTACTGAGTGCAGGGACACTGCTGTTCTTGCTCATTAATTCCCAGGGTCTGGCACCTAGGAAGTGCTAGATGTATGTGGAATAAAGAGGAGCCCAGAAGGAACATGAAGAAGCCACTCTAACTGACCTACAACAAAAGGTTATTCTCCTAATCTCAGGTCTCACATTTTACCTCCTATAAACTGAGCTCTGTGAGAAATGTTAACAACTGTTGAAACTTGGTGTTAACATATACACCGATCATTCTACTATTCTTCCAATGTTTAAGTTAGAAACTTCCTAATAAACCTTTGGGGGAAAAATTAAGTAACCTCTGCCTCCATTCCTAATCTTATCTTCCTTGCTAAATATTATTTAGCTATTGGATACCCAGCAACAACCTGTCATGATAATTTTCTCACTATCTGATGGTAGTGCCATAGGATAGCAAGTACAAATCTGTTACCAATATAAGAAAGTACTAAAGAACACTTAGAGTCAGCTAATAAAAAGCAAGAACATTTGCCAACCACCAGATACTAGGTTCCAACAAAATGCTGGGATTTCATCAATTTCCTCCTTTTTTTTAAGAGACAGGATCTTGCTATGTTGCCCAGGTTAGACTCAATCCTCCTGACTCAGCCTCCCAAGCAGCTTAGAATACAGGCGCATGCCACAGCACCCAGCTATAATTTTCTTATAATTATAGCCTTTCCTATAAGTGAGGAGAACTGCTGTTCAGGCCTGAGAAGAGGATGAAAAAGATGCTGTAAAGGGTGAGCAGGCTATAGAAGAAAGCACAGTGGTGATCGATTAAAAGTCAGGGGAGCTGAGTTACATAAATTCAGCTTACTCTGGTGCTGGTCTAGCAGCCAAAGCACCAAACAGTCAAGCATGCTCAATTCCAGTGGCTACTTAATGTGCACAAGACAGAGTATTATTAACACACACAAAAAAGCCCCTGTTCACAATAGCTATTTCTAAAGGGCTGTGCAATCATAAACAGTACTCTCTAGAAAAAATACTGAAAAGGACATTAACTTTTGAAGTTCAACAGATGAAGAACCCCTCACTTCCTATCCCCTCTGTTCCCTCCTGTACAACATTCCTGAAGCAAAGAACTGTGATGTCAGTGCAGCTGACCTAAGCTCTGACACTTGCCATTACCTCTTGCTGCTTCTCCTCATTGGGGTAGGTGTCTATAAACACTCCCAGCCCCACAAATTTGTCCATGTTTCCAAAGACAGGCCCTAGAGAGAGAGAACAGATGATGAACAATGAAATAAAGCCAAGAGTTGATAAAGGAAATACATATCACTATGATGGAGAAAAAAGTGAAATTCAAATGACTCCCAGGCCACTCTTGAGATGAGGAAACATACGTAAAAGTACCCAGCAAAGTGCATGGCCTGTAACAAGAGCCCAGTAAATATCTATAGTTGTTTGTTGCTGAAGGCAAGGGAAAGAGAGAAGGCCACTGCACCCTTATTTAGCACTATGGTAGCTCCTTGATACAAACTGGTTGCTAAGGTGCCCCTACAGAATTCTGCTTCACAAACACTTGGTGAAGACTATGCCCCCAAGAGAGAACTGAATTCCCAAGTTCTACTTCTTGTTGCAAAAGAGATCAGGTCAAATCAGGTTGAGGCTGCCATCTATGTGGAGCAATGGCTCCTACACAACAAGGAAAAATAGATAACTCTTCTCTGACTCAGCAGTGCTGAGATCATTCACTGTACATAACCAGAAGAAATCATCAGTGTTCAGGAGAACCTGTGCTTTCAACCAGCCAACAGGCCAGGTGGTTTCACAGGGAAACTCAGAAAGAATTAAGAAGCAAGGAATCACCCCAGAATGAGTCAAGTTTAGCTGCTTGTTGAGACTCGGACCCCATTCTAGAGACTAGACAGGCCACTGTTCATCCACAGACATCAAGTGAGAGGGAAAACTGCTGGAGTTGTGCAGAAGAAAGCTTTTCAAAAAGAGGGCACGTGAAAAGGCAGGCCCATCACATCCATGCAAGAGCAACCCAGGGTCCCAATACCTGGCTGCATCCGATCCTTTGTGTACCAGATTGCCAAGCCATCCCCATGCAGATTCTTCTTCCCTTGTCCATGGATTTTGAAGTGCACCTGCAACTCCCAGTCTCTCAGGAAACACGGCTAAAATGAGAAAAACATTGGAATCAATGAGGAGTATGAAATACAAAAGACCTTGTCAGCAATCTACAGACTTGGAAAACATAAATGCAGGCAATACTAGATAATAAGGACTAAAACTAAAATCTAAGCCTTGCTAAGTGTTCACATCATAAAATTAAATGGATTGAGACATTCAACTGTTCAAAAGACTTAATATGAAAAGTGAATAAACCTCCTGATTATCTTCCAACATATCCCAGCAGGATAGTACTCCAAAGTTGGAAAAGACAAGAGTATGTCAAGCCAGACTCCTGTGATCCTACATCCACCCAGCAAAGTATCTCAGCCTATAGAATACAAATGGCTCAATTAATACTCGTTTGCAACTTAGGATCACCCCTCAGACAGAAAGTCTAAAAAGCTTGGATTTAAAGAAAGGTCAAAGCCTCAATGATTATAACTGAACAAGAAAAGCCAAGTCATTATGCAACGGTTTCCAGGAATAATTAGCAGATGCTATAAACAACTCTAATTAGCTAGACTGGGCCCTCTGCCAGGCTGAGGGGCAAGCCAGAATTCCCACAAGAAGGGCAGGTTACAGTCCCCCAGACCCTTAAGCCCATGGCCGAGAAGCATCAGTGCACCAGAGGAGAACAACATCTCCACCACAGGGCAGCATCTGGCAGGAAAACATTAAGGATGTGGGTACTAATGAAACTCCTGTTTTTCTTTTTTGAATTGTGTGTCAAAACCTTGCAAAAATGGAGGAGGCAAGTGGAAGGTTAAGTGCTCTAAGTAGCTGAGCAGTTTCAAGGAGAAACTAGAGTGGGTATTTGGTTTAGGAAGGTTTCTGGTTAAAAGTCCACTATGAAGAAAGAAGGGAAGGAGGAACAGATAGACTAGCTGAGTTCAGCCAAAGGCTCTCCAAATAGATCGTTCTGACTCTTGAGCAACATATTGCTAGATCATTTTCAGTTTTCATTTTTAATTTCTGGGATATTTTCCAAAAGTGTTAGTATTATGAGTACATAGTCAAAATGAAAGAAGGCTGGGTACTTATGCATTCGCCAAGCAGCTCTGAAATCTCCAGTTGCTTACCCTACTCCAGTCCCTGTCTTGTTATTTTGGGCTTTTGTCTCTCTGTTGTTTCATTTAGATTTCAGGGCAAGAATGAAATTTAGTGGCAGGAAGCTCCTCTGTGGCCAATAGGCAGGTATTATGTCCCTGGGAAGAGGACAGGGCCAGAGAAGCTCGCACTAAGCCAAGAGGTGTCTACTACTGATTCTAAGCCTCTTGTAACACAATACTATACAGTTTTACTCAGGGCTATGGCTAACAGTGGTTCTGAAACTTTGCTGTACATTGGATTCACCTACGGAGCTTTTTAAAATCCCAGTGGCCAGGCTACACCCTATTTCAACTAAATCAGAATCACTGGGGTGGGACTCAGGCATCTACTCCAATGGATAGTCACATTTGAGAACCACTGATCAAACAAATGCATCCTATTCAAATAACTCAGAAACAAGTCCATGGCTCATTCTTATAGCCAGATTACAGTGACTATAGGTATTAGAGAATCTGAAAAAGGGGAGAACTAGGTGCTAGACTAGAATTGCTGCTAAAAGAGTTACACAGAGACAGAAAGCTAGCAAGACAGCAGCAAAGTATGAAGCCTTGAACATAATCATTTAATAACCTATAAGAGCCCCCAAAATGAAACTTATAACAAGTGTAATAACATAACAACCCATATTTCTGTTAACCATTTCAACTTTCCACAGCATTTTCATGTCTATTGTCTCATTTTATTCTCACAACAAACCTAGTGGGCAAGTAAAACAAGAATGAAGCTCATTTGACAGATGGAGAAACTGAAAACTAAGAGGTTAAATAACCTGCCTGGCCTCACAGTGGGACAGTGACAAAGCAGGATCTAGAACCCAAGTCTTTCAGCTGCCCTTTAACACTTCTATCTGAAGAAAATGCTCTGCACTCTGTCCAAAAACAAGCTCAGCACTACAATCTGGGTTAAGGGGCCAGCTTGTGCAGATAGCTCACATAGAAACTTCTCTTACCCCTGTGCTCCTTTAGAATTCTCTGACACAGAAAATGAATTGGGAAAAGAAGTAGTTCTCTTTTCTGCGGTTCACTTATCTACAGCTTATGAGAAACATCATGTAAAAGTAAGTTCTTAGCCTATGAGAGCCCAAAAGAAAGTATCAAAGGATGTCAAGATCATCCCCAAAAGTGGTCGTAAAAGATTCAGAAAGAGCCCTGGAAACTAAAAAGAAAGCATCATCTTACACTTGTACAAAATCACAGTGCAGCCACACCAGGAATACTGCATTCACTTCTTGTCGCCATACCTCAAGGAAGACAACGTAGCTAGAAAAGGTCCAGAGAAGGACAAATAAAATGACCAATGGGTCAGAGTGGCTTTCACATGAAAATAAAATTTTAAATTAGACTCTTAAAACTGAAATAATAAGGGGAGGATACTGTAATGAAGTTTGGGATAAATTTCAGAGTAGTCTCCTACTTTGCA
The DNA here is from genome assembly GCF_020740605.2 of Lemur catta. NCBI lineage: Eukaryota > Metazoa > Chordata > Mammalia > Primates > Lemuridae > Lemur > Lemur catta. The sequence goes on from NC_059131.1 coordinate 71,470,580, forward strand.
AAGCAAAGTAATTAAACAGAGTTATTAAACCCCAAGAAGTAGTACTGTTAGGTCAATCAGGAACTAAAGACTTTTCAGAAAACAGATTCAAAATGAATTACTTGCTATAATTAGGGCAATGGAGAGCATTTGCCTAAGTATCTGATTTCTTTATTATGACAGTCACCATAATCTTGGAAATAAAGATCCTTGATATCCACAGAAGACAGAATACTGGGGATAGACACTAAAATTAAGTCAATATGCCACTGCTGAACTTTTTAGGACTTTTTGGGTCACCAGCACAGGAGGGAGAAAGATTCTTACCACCCGATTCCACAAGGCACCCTGTTTACTTTGCATATCCGGGGTAAGGCGGATATACTGGGTCATCACCATAGCATTGCCCATCAGATTCCACAGTGAGGAACCGCCTGTGCCCACACCTATGGGGAAGAAGCAGATAAGTTCATACTCTTCAACACCAACCAGTTCAGAAAACACCACAGAGCCTCTGAAAGCTGGAGCCATCATCTTTTTTTCCCTTTCATGTCACTCATCTTGTCTTCTGTCACTCATAAACTTTAAATCCTTACCATTTCTACAGCTTTCTTCACAAGGCCCTTCTCAAGTGAAGGCCCCCAAAGCACATCAGAGCTATCGCTTTATGCACACCCCAGTAACCTCAGCTCAGATCCACCCTTCCCATTTTATATGTGAGTAAACTTTAATACCATGAAGAAAAAAAAACTTCCCCAGTTATACCAAAAAGAGTTTGCCCCTCAGGCCTCTGGGGCTTAATCACATTCTTTCTTTAAACAATCCTTCAAGTGTGAAGCTACTTCTTTCTCCCTGTCCCCTCAGACTATAAATTCCTAGAAAAGTGAAAACTGTGTGTCTGTATAACCTATAGTGTTAGCAAACAGACCAACACACAGGAGGCACTCCATGCTAAGTGAATAAATGATTATCCTTAGTAGTAGTTTATATAGCTCTTGTACTTTGCATTGTTTACTGTCCCCCTATCTATGCCTCAGTGGGGAAAAGGACCGTGTTAGTTAAGCCATTTGCACTGATTTGTACTTTTTGTAGCTAACTGTATCAATTTTCGGGTCATAAGCTGTGTTTAGGGGTCTATGGACCGTAAATAGAGCAAAACTAACCAGAATCTTTCATTATCAATAGGGCTCCTATACTGGAGAGGAACACGTATTCTACCTGGCAACAGAATTTTATCTTCTTTCTCACTCCGGACAAGTTCTACCCCTGTTCTTCCTCTTGCTTTATCTCTAGCACATCCACAGGTCCATCCCGAGACCGGACCATTGTAGCGGCGCTCAATCATTCCTCACCATTCTCAGTTCTCTCCCCTTCCCACATTCCCGTCCAACTTCCAGCTCCCCTTCGTCTGGGCCTTCCGCTAGTGACATACAATAGCTCAGCCTCTAGCTGCTGGAAACTTCGAGAGCTTGGGGAGGGGAGCAAGGGAGAGCTCACCCCTGCCTTTCGGACCTGTGGCTCGCAAACGCGGAGGGAGTCCCGTGGGCCGTCACCCACCACCATCAGTTTCCTCGGGGCCACGAAACCTTTCGCCGCCCCAGCCTCTACCGAAGAGCTCAGGCCCCGAATCCCTCCCCCTGCACGACCACCTCGCCCCGGGCGCCTCACCCTGGTAGGGCTTCGACAGCGAGTGCTCCCTTTTCAAGTACTCGAACGTTTGACCCGCCCCGACTTGCCGTGGCCCCTGCCCAGACCCCAACAAAAGGAGAAGGAGCAACATCCTGGAACAATCCCGAGCCGACAAACGTCGCCGCCACCGCTGCCACCTCCCAGAGAGTCCCAGAATCACCGCCATCTTTCCCACTCCTGTCCCTTCTTCAAAAGCCCGCCCCGTTGCCCAACCCATTGGCTCGTAGAACCACCTGCCCCAGAACCCATTGGCTCTCGTCAAGTCCCCGCCCCGCAGGTGAGCCTATCACCAATTGGCTGGCTTGAGTATCAGTTACCTTGCCAACCCAGATAAGGGGCGTGGCCGAATACCCCGACTCCTTTATTTGCACTTGTCCTGCGTTCCCCTGGGCCTGCTGGGATATGTAGTCATTTCCATTTTGTTTCTGTGTTCTAAAGGAAATTTAAAGAGATAAAACGATTCCTCTGGCCGAAGCAAACGTTCTATCCTCTGCTGTAGTACCCGTCTGACTGAAAAGATAAGTATATAAATCCACAAAGTATTAGTAGTTGAAAAACTATCAAATTTATAAAAGACTTGAACAGCACTATAACCAACTTGACCTGATGACACTGTAGAAACTCCACCCAACAACAGCGGAAGACACATTCTCTTCAAGTGCAAATGACACGTTTGCCAAGATATTCTGGGCCATAAAGCAAACCACAAATGTAAAAGAATTGAAAGCACACAAATTAATTCTCAAAACTATCACTTACTTTCCATTTTTCCCTTCATCTTTCTCCCGAACCAGGTGTATCGGGACTGATCTAGCCACCATCCTCCCCATGGCACCAAAGTGATTTAACCCATCTAACCATGGTTAGTGTCAGGATTAAATGAGTCAATATTGGTTAACCTCTTAGAATAGTGCCTGGCATGTAGTAAGCACTGTTACATCACAACCATTGTTATTGATGTGGCCTTTGATGGCTCCTCATCACCTGTGGGGAGGAGATTCAAGCCCCTCAACTTGGCACACAAAGTTCTCTACCATCTGGCCCTAAACTTACCGCCTACAGCTCCCTTCCTCCATCAGTATGTTCCCGCTGCCTCTCTTCCCTCTTCTTATTGGTAGCCCACTTCCTTCTGGAGGCCTTCCCCAACTCCCTCAGACCAGGGCAGATGGCCCTCTCTGAGCTCTCAGAGTGCTCCATGGACATATCTTACAGAGTACTTGCCAGATCTGTGTTTGTGTCTGCCCAATAGACTTAACCAAAGTTAACTCTCTCTTCCCTGAGCATAGATATATTCAATGAGAGAAACATGAATATAAGCCTGCTTTACAGGGGATCAATTTTTAAAATTAAATCTGTCACAGCCATTGATCTTTTGCACCCGCTGCACAAAGCAATTGTATGCTGATAAGACTTTAGGAATAGCAGTGAGGCCAGGTGAGGTGGCTCACACCTGTAATCCTAGAACTCTGGGAGGCCAAGGCAGGAGGATCGCTTGAACTCAGGAGTTCGAGACCAGCCTGAGCAAGAGCAAGACCATGTCTCTAGTAAAAATAGAAAAATTAACTGGGTGTGGTGGTGCCTGTCTGTACTCCCAGCTACTGGAGAGGCTGAGGCAGGAGGATTGCTTGAGCCCAGGAGTTTGAGGTTGCAGTGAGCTATGATGATGCCACTGTACTCTACCCAGTGTGATAGAACGAGACTCTGTCTCAAAAAAAAAAAAAAAAAAAAAGAACCTGCAGTGAATTTATTCATGGCTCCCACTAACTGTAGGATAAAATCCAAGCTCTTTAGTGTAGCATTCAAGGCCCTTTGCAACCTGACTCAAATCAAGGTGTACACATGTCTATTATGATGTGTGTCACCAGGAATTATGTACTTCAATTAACAGAGGGTTTGTCTCCCCAGCAAAGCTGGGAGCTTTAGGGCCACAGGAAGTAGGTCTTACTCATTTCCTACCCCAGGTCTCACCTACTTCCCCACCACCAACCCATCACCCAGCACATAGTAAAGGGTTCTAATTGTTTTGAATAATGTCATTTCCATTGTACTGCTCTGTCAGCTGGATTGCTTTATTGTGGCAAAATGCACATAAGATAAAATTTACCATGTTAACCATTTTTAAGTACAGATGCTCCTCAACTTACCATAGGTTTATCTCCTGATAAACCAACCCCATTGTAAAGTGGAAAAATCATAAGTCAAAACTATCGTAAATTGGGGACCATCTGTATACAGTTCAGAGGCATTAAGTACATTCACAGTGTTGTGTGACCTGCCAGCTGGATTTCTGATAATTAGCATCAGCAAATCTCTTGTAAAATTCTTTATGATGAGGAAAAGGGGAATAAAGGAGAAGGGTGTGAAAGGCAAGATGCACTGGACAATAAATCAGATCATTTTGTTCAGACTGCTGCAATAGGGAGGATGCTCATTAATGAAGAATGTATCAGAGAAAAGGAAGGAGACCTGGGGTTTTAGAGAGGCAGGTAAGCAAGGGAGTCATCATGAGGAAGGATGGAGAGGGTCTTATCTGAGTCACTGAGGAAGGGTGAAAGTAGGTCTTATCTTAGAATATTGTAGAGGAGAGTGGTCTTTTAAGATTAGCCATTTCTTAGAACACAAAAGAGGGATGGATTTTTTTTTTTTTTGAGACAGTCTCACTATGTCGCCCTGGCTAGAGTGCAGTGGCATCATCATAGCTCACTGCAATCCCTCCAACTCCTGGGCTCAAGTGATCCTCCTGCCTCAGCCTCCCAAGTAGCTGAGAATATAGGTGCAGGCCACCACGCCTGGGTAATTTTTCTATTTTTAGTACAGATGGGTTCTCCATCTTGCTCAGGCTGGTCTCGAACTCTTGCGTTCAAGCAATACTTCCGCCTCAGCTTCCCAGAGTGCTAGGATTACAGGCCTGGGCCACCACACCCAGCTGGGGAGTTCTTTACTGTAGCTGCTTTCCAGAAGCACAGGGTGCAGCTAGTTTAACACTGTCAAGTTGTTGGGGGGGTGGAGGGAAAGAGAACAAGGAGTCAGGCCCCCACAACACAGCCCTACTCACACCCAGAGGCGCTTTCTGAAAGCTGGGTCAGGTCTTCACCTACCATCCTTTCAACTACCTGGTAGTCCCCTTTTTCTCCATGGAATCATCTCCTATGATCCAGGACTGCACAAATACAATGTAAGTTGTGCGTTCTAGAAGTTCCAGGTGATTCTTTCACTTTCCTGTCTTCAAAGCCAAACAAGGCCAGGCACAGTGGCTCGTGCCTGTAATCTTAACACTCTGGGAGGCCGAGACAGGAGGATCACTTGAGGTCAGGAGTTTGAGACCAGCTGAGAAAGAGGGAGACCCTGTCTCTACCAAAAAAATAAAAAAATTATCTGAGCATAGTGGCACATGCCTGTAGTCTCAGCTACTCAGGAGGCTGAGATAGGAGGATCCCTTGAGCCCAGGAGTTTGAGGCTGCAGTGAGCTATGATGATGCCACTGCACTCTACCCAGGGCAACAGAGTGAGACTCTGTCTCAAAAAAAGAAAAAGAAATAGGAAAAAAAAGCCAAACAGGTACCTCCACTCAGGAGCGCCTTCAAACAGGATGTCCCTCAACCCATGACAGAGGCTCCAAAGCAGTCTCTTAGGCCATCCTTTCCTCTCCCTCCCATCCTTCACTTATAAACCTTGCTGTTCCATTCAGGTTTACCCCTACCCAGGGACCAAAAGCAGGGCCTAACATCAGCCCTTCCCAGGCCAGGTATGACCATCCATCCCTCCTGAGGGATCCAATGGGGCCTTAGGGTCAGGTCCATCTTCAGCCCCATAGTCACAGCTGACCAATCCTACCACTCTGTACCTCCAGTTCTCCAAGCAGACTCTGGAGCGTAGAAGAGGACAGCAGCACTAACACTAACTAGCCAACTACTTCCTGGTGGTGACTTCTTTTTTTTTTGAGACAGAGTCTCACTCTGTTGCCCAGGCTAGAGTGAGTGCTGTGGCATCACCCTAGCTCACAACAACCTCAAACTCCTGGACTCAAGCAATCCTTCTGCCTCAGCCTCCCGAGTAGCTGGGACTACAGGCATGTGCCACCATGCCTGGCTAATTTTTTCTATATATATTTTTAGCTGTCCATATAATTTCTTTCTATTTTTAGTAGAGACGGGGTCTCGCTCTTGCTCAGGCTGGTCTCGAACTCCTGAGCTCAAACAGTCTGCCCCCCTCAGCCTCCCAGAGTGCTAGGTGGTGGTGACTTCTTAATACTGGCCTCCCAACAAATATCCTGGTATACCTTTGAAATACACAGGTGCCTGGGCTCCATCCCCAGACACTTGAGTCAATAGGTTTGGGGTAAGGTTTGGGGATATGGTTTTGAAAATACCTCCTGGAGAATTTAATATGCAGATCAATTTTCCGAACTACAGCCCTTTCATGTCCACTATCTCATGTCAACTTCACAATGACTTGGCTTAGTGGGCTTCAAGATTAGGACATTTGTTCTCAGTTCATAGAGTACATTCCAAACAGGCTCGAACACTTACTTGAATTTAGAGATATGATTTAGAGATTTGCTTTAAAACACTCTGAGGGGAAATTGTGTGTGTGTGTGTGGTATGTGTGTGTTGAGGGAGGGTAGGATAGATGACAGAAGAGAACAAACCCAGCAGGGTATTGATAACCGTGGAACTGTTGGAGCTGAGTTATGGGTACGTGGCACTCCCTCTAGCTTTATGTATGTGTGAGAGTTTCCATAATAAAAGGCTTTTGCAACTCTCCCCTGGAGATGATTAGGAAATATGCTGGCTATGCATTTGTGGTGTTTTTTAAATTTCCCCAAGGGAATGAAAACTGTAATTAACTATAATCTAGTAAAGTTCATTGTGACCCATCCAATATAATGTCATAACTAAAGAGAGGAGTCTGCAATCTAGAAAAAGAACAGTAAAGGGATGAAAATATGTCAGAGTTGTGTCAGTTCTGTCAAGGGGAGAGAGTATTTTTAAGTATCCTGTGTTGAGTCTCCTTTGAACTTTATTCAATTCAACCTTATTCTCCTAGCATATTCATAAGGCTTTCCAGGCTAACATTCTAGTCCTCTTAGCAATCTAATTTCTCTGTATAAATTAAGAAATGTATGTATTGGGGTTTATCCTGTAGTTACCTGTTAGTTTAGTCAGGGTGACTTATCCTCCCCAATCTGTTTATCCATCAGTGAATTAATAAAAACCAATATCCCAAGGACCAGATCTCAGATCTGCGGTGGTGACTCAGTGAAGCAGCAGAACTCCCACAAATCAGGGACTGCCTCTAGGGATCCAGACACCTGCTGGCCACAGAGCTGGGGCAGAAGATTCATGCAGAATGGGGTGGGGTGAGGGAGGAGAACTCAGGCATATTTGAGTTGCCCCAGCTCTGCTGTAAAACCTCAGGCAGATCACTTAAATTCTGTGAGCCTCAAATTCTCTATCTGTAAAGTGAGTGTGATGAAACCTACCACACTGGATTGCTGAGCTCATGAAATGAAACACTATATGAAGGGAGCACATGCCCATTGTAGACTCTAAAAAGTGCTGTAAGTAACAGTATACACATTACTATTGTATGTGAAGCTTTGTTATGGCGCCTGCTCATGTTCTGAACTGTGTTCTGGGAGAGTGGGTTTGGTCCCTTTAGAAGAAAGCACACGTGCCAGAAGTAGATTTCTAAATGAAAGAGAAGCCACTGGCTGATTTGGGGATATTGCTCAAGGATCTAGAAAGCAGGGTAGAAGTGAGTAATGTGCAAATCCTATCACTGGGGTTTATAATTAGAAATATCATAAGCTTAGCTTCGAAGTTCAAACAGCTAAGAAAAGGTTTTGGTGGGTATAATTTTCCTCACATGCCTCCTGCCGGTGGAAGACTAGCAAATGGGGGAGCGTGGGGACATGTGTGGGTAAAGCTGAGCTGCAGCCACGGCAGGAGCCAAGGGAGGTGTGGATGAAGCTGGTGCATACCTGTCGTGCGCGGCACGCAGCGCGCATGGCTACCAGGAACGGCAGGCGAGGCTCTTCTGCAGTGGAAGCTGTGGGGTCTAGGCAAACTAGCCTGGGACTTTCGCAGTTAACCTGTCTCAAAGTCCTGAGCCACCTTGGTAATGGCAACTTCTGAAAGTCAGATCGAGGATTGTTGGCTCTGGGGGAAAGCCAGGAAGTCAAGGTTAGACTGAAAATTGATGGACAAAAACTGAAGGTTAATGAGGCAGGAGCCCAATTATAAAAATATGGTTGTATTTCTTAAAGTTGCACCCTACTCGGTATTTCTTTAAACAGACTCACACATGGCTGGGGTTTTTTAAAAAACGATTTCTATCTTTTATCATGAAGACTTTTACAATGTCCCTTAGTGTCAACATTTCTTAATAAAAATGACAACTTGGAACACATTGGAGGTAGACAAGGTTGGATTTCAATACTCGGCTCTGTTGGCCTTGCCTAGCTGCATGACTTTGGGCAAGTTATTAAACCTCTTTGGGACCCAGTTTTTCTATCTGTAAAAGGGAAATGCTAATAATACCTACCTCACAGAATTGCTATAAAGATTGAAACAAGGTGAGGAATGGAGAGCTCAGTGCCTGGACGTAGCACTCAATGAATGGGAGATGCTTTTTTTAATTTATTGTTATTTGTCCCCTCATGTCTAGATTATGATGGCAGCTTCTCAGCTGGACTTCCCCCTCTCCACTTACCCAAAAGGCTGCCAACAATTAACTTTCCAAATTTTTAGTTTCCATAACATCACTTCCCCACTAAAAACCTTCTGTCCCTCCCTAATTTGATTATGACCAAACTCTTCAGTTTATAGGCTAATGTCAAGACTTGGGGTGCTACTTTAAAAGAAATGGAGAGTCCCTGGAAGGTTTTGATCAGAGGAGTTTGTAATGTATCTTATGGTTTTTGTTTTGTTTTTTAGAGACAGGATCTCGCTCTGTTGGGCAGGCTAGAGTACAGCACACACCACCATGCTTGGCTAATTAAAAAAAAAAATTGTGTAAAGATAGGCTTCTCTGGCTCAGTAGCTTGAGCCTGTAATCCTAGAACTTTGGGAGGCTGAGGCGAGAGGCTTGCTTGAGGCCAGGAGTTTAAAACCAGCCTAAGCAAGAGTGAGACCTCATCTCAAAAAAAAAAAAAAAAAAAAAATAGAAAAACTAGTCAGTCATGGTGGCACACACCTGTAGTCTCAGCTACTTGGGAGGCTGAGGCGGGAGGATCGCTTGAGCCTAGGAGTCTGAGGTTGCAGTAAGTTATGATGATGCCATTGCACTCTACCCTGGGCAACAGAGCAAGACTCTGTCTCAAAACAAAAACAAAAACAAAAACAAACAAACAAAAAAAACAAAACCTGCAGTGAGCCAAATGTTCAGTCTTTAAGAGAAGCTGCTGGGGGTCAGAGTTGGGGAAATTTATCAGTGGATCAATGCCCAGCAAAGAGGATTTTCCCTCACTTCCTGTAATCGGCTGCCTCCAAATGGCTCCTGCCTCCTGCTATGCATGCCCTTGTGTATTTCTTTCCCACATATTGTGCTTGGTCCACGTGACCAATAGAATATGGAATAATTAGTAGTGTGACACTGCTGAGGCTAGGTCACAAAAGACATTGTGGTTTCCCTCTTGGTCTTCCTCTCTCCTGGATCACCTACTCTAGGGAAAGCCAGCTACCACGTTGTGAGCAGCCCTAGGTGCCAGGTCCTTGTGTTGAAAACTGAGGCCTCTTGCCAACAGCCAGGTAAGTGAGCTTGGAAGTGGATCTTCCAGCCCCAATTAAGCCTTCAGATGACTGCGGCCCCAGCCAACATTGACTGCAACCCACGACAGAGTCTGAGCCAGAACCACCCAGCTAAATTGCTTCCTAATTCCTGACCCATAGAAACTATGACATAGTTTATTGTTTTAAGCCACTGAGTTTGGGATAATTTGTAATGCAGCAATAGATACTAACATACCTCTCAAAGACAAGTGAAGGGGGTACTTTAGGAAAAATTTGGGGGCCCCTACAAGAAGGGAGACTGGCACCTCATGCCTGATCAGACCTCTGCTCATGCAGTGGATTTGCTGCTCTTTCCCCATGACTCCTACAGCACAGGGAGGAGAGAACTGGAGAGAGAGCTGGAGCAGAGAGGAGTTGGCAGTGGAATGGTCTATACTACAACCCGTGGGTGGAGTCACCAAAGAGGGGCTGCCTGCTGGCAAAGGGTACCCCAACAACAAGAACCTGGGGCAAGGACAGGGGCTGAGCTGAATCTCCCACTACAAGAGACCAATATCTGCACACAAATCACACTCAGTCAAGCAGCAATAAGCACAAAGGGGGAGGGAGTTAAACTGTGGGAGATTAAGTAAAGAGAAATTACCCTTCTTCCCCTCTTGCTCCTACCAGGCCCCAACACTGGAGAAGTTAGACCCTGAAAAAGAAGGGGGAAGTGTCCCAGAACAAACCCATGACCTATCTACTCAACACCAGACACATGCACTCACATGCAAACATATTTCCCCCTCCAACCAACTGCAGCAATTGGAGAAACAAAAGGCTGACCAAAGCCTTTCCCACTTTCATGTCCCCGGAGCAGTCCTCAAACTAGTCCTCAAACCTGGAGACAGATGGTAGGAAGGGGATAGAGGTGATATAAATCAGAAATGAGACAGTAGTTTTTTTGTGTGTGTTTTTTTTTTTTTGAGACAGAGTCTCGCTCTGTTGCCCGGGCTAGAGTGCCATGGCGTCAGCCTAGCTCACAGCAATCTCAAACTCCTGGGCTCAAGCGATCCTTCTGCCTCAGCCTCCTGAGTAGCTGAGACTACAGGCATGCGCCACCATGCCCGGCTAATTTTTTTTTATATATATATATATTTTTTTTAGTTGTCCATATAATTTCTTTCTATTTTTAGTAGAGATGGGGTCTCGCTCTTGCTCAGGCTGATCTCAAACTCCTGAGCTCAAACGATCCACCCGCCTCGGCCTCCCAGAGTGCTAGGATTACAGGCGTGAGCCACCGCTCCCGGCCAAGACAGCAGTTTTTAATGGACCTGCTTGAGCTTTTGATACTAAAAGTCATACTAAAGCTATGGAATCTAATTTTTTTTTTTGAGACAGAGTCTTGCTCTGTTGCCCAGGCTACAATGCCATGGCATCAGCCTAGCTCACAGCAACCTCAAACTCCTGGGGCTCAAGGGATTCTCCTGCCTCAGCCTCCCAAGTAGCTGGGACTAGTGGCATGTGCCACCACGTCTGGCTAATTGTTTCTATTTTTAGTAGAGACAGTGTCTTGCTCTTGCCCAGGTTGGTCTCCAACTCCTGACCTCAAGTAATCCTCCGGCCTTGGCCTCCCAGAGTCCTAGGGATTACAAGTATGAGCCACTGTGCCCGGCCATAAAGCTATGGAATCTATCCAAAACCTCAAGAAGAGAGGGGAAAGAGATATTTGGCAGAAATTGGTTAAAAGCCTTGAATGGAAAAGAAATAAAACCATGTCATGTTAAGGTCCCACTGAATTGAGATTCTTCAATAAACTGGTTGCAATTCTGTTCCTTTAACCCAAGTCCTTCGAAGGGCAGCACAGTGCAGGGGTTACAAAGGTTTAGAGTCAAGACAGATTTGAATAGTATCGAAATCCATTTCTGTGTGATCCTGAAAAGGCTTCTTAACCTTTCCAAATCTCCATTTGGAAAATGAGACTACTAATGGTACCCCTACCCTGCCCCTTACGGGGCTGTTGTGAAGCTGAACAGAAATATAGCATTCAGCAGAGAGAGGGGACACAGCAGCAGACAGCTTAAGGTTTCTATAATCTTCATTTAGGGACCCTCCCCTTATATAAAAGCCCAGGTTAGACTCCTGATTGACGCTTCTTGGTCGCTTGCCCACCCTAGGTCGATTGTTGTGGTCAAAGGTACTCTGATTGTCAGTGCCTACTCAGTTGCCCATCCCCACCAGAACCCTTGGAAAGGGAGGAGGGACAGGTCCCCAGAAAAAAGGGGAGGTACCATTCGTTGTAAGAAAAAGCACAGGAAGCTGGACAGATCAAAACAACAGATGCCCACTACATTTGATTTTGCTGATTTTGCCTTTACGTTACAGAAGTCAGTTGTAATGCTTTCCTTTGTTGCCCAGGAAGAATTATACATCCAAGAATTTAAATTGAGATAGAACCTGTTTATCTGATCCAGTCCTCTTATGTTAAAGATAAAGGCCCCGGATGGAGCCCAGCAAGATGAGCTGGTCGCTAGAGGTCTACAGGTATTTGGTGCCTTGGGAGTTGTTTGGGACAAGCCCGAGGAAATCTGGACCCTTGAGAATGGAGACCTCAAAGGCTATCTTGATATCTCGGTGGGCTGGGGCACAATGAAATCGGGGAGTCAGGAACTCGCCTAATGGAATGCCTCTGGTGATGTATTGCCACATGTGGATTGTGCCATGTACTGTGGGTGTGGGTGCCACTTACACAGAGAGCATTCTAACTCCCACCAGTCCTTGTAGGCCGCCTCCAGGGGAATTCCACTGGGATGCTCATGAGTGACACATGAGACCAATATTTTTCAAATAGTGGATCAGTCAAGAAATCATTTTAGTAGGGTCAAGCCCAGGTTTTTAAAAAATCTTTATCTACCAATTATTTTTTTGAGGCAGGGTCTCGCTCTGCTGCCCAGGCTGGAGTATAGTGGCACAGTCGTAGCTCACTGTAGCCTTGAATTCCTGGGCTCAGGTGATCCTCCTGCCTTAGGCTCATGAGTAGCTGGGACTACAGGTGTACTCCACCACACCTGGCTAATTTCTGAAAATTTTTTGTAGAGATGAGGTTTCACTATGTTCCCCAGGCTGATCTGGAACTCCTGGCCTCAAGTGATCCTCCTGCCTTGGCCTCCTAAAGTGCTGGGATTATAGGCATGAGCCACCCACACCCGGCCCAGATTTTTATTTTTATTTTTATTTTATTTTATTTTTTGAGACAGAGTCTTGCTCTGTTGCCCAGTAGAATGCCGTGGCATCAGCTTAGCTCACAGCAACTTCAAACTCCTGGGTTCAAGGGATTGTCCTGCTTCAGCCTCCCAAGCAGCTGGGACTACAGGCATGCACCACTAGGCCCAGTTAATTTTTTATATTTTCAGTTGCCCAGTCAAATTTCTTTCTATTTTTTAGTAGAGACGGGGTCTCACTCTTGCTCAGGCGGGTCCTGAACTCCTGAGCTCAAGCAATCCTCCTGCCTCAGCCTTCCAGGGTGCTAGGATTACAGGTGTGAGCCACCATGCCTGGCCTTTTTTTGAAAAAATAAATAGAATAGGACAGAAATGGTATCAAGGGGTAAATACAGTCTTGGAAACAGAATTATAATTTTACATATGAAACCACTGTCTCAGTGCTTTTTCCTCATATCCTACCCCTGTTCCCCACCCCCAAAGTATTATTCTTACCCCTTTTTAAGGAAAGTCTAATTCATTCCATAAATACATATGGAATACTGAGCACTCCGGATACAGAGATGACTATGACACCATTTTTGCCTTTGGGGGACTCTCAATCCAGTGGGAAATGGCCCCTGGTCCAGAGGAGGAAAGAGAAGATAATGAAGAAGGCAGACGGTGGTGAAATACTTCACAGAAAACCAATCCCTGGGCACTGGGACGAGAGGGGAGGAGAAAGTACATTTTCTACTCTATACACTTTGTTATTTGAATTTGTTGCAATGAGCACATATGACTTTTGCAACTTTAGAAGCCCAGTAAAAACATAAAAATACACATATGAATAAATTAATGAGATGTAATGTGAAAGGAACTAACATTAATGGAACAGTGCTCTGCAAATCTAGCTCATGCAGTCCTTTCAACATGGTGAGGAGGGTCTCTTGATTCCCATGTGAAAAATGGAGAAACAAAAGCCCTGAGAAATGAAGCACCTTGCCCTAGTTCAACATCTAGCAACGGACAGAGCCCTTGACATTTCTGCTATAGCCTTTTGCTATTTGCCAACTCAGAAAAAGTGTCAGAAACTGTGACAACAACTTCAAGCACTTTGTTCTTAAGCCTTGGTAAATACTTAGTGTTTGTTATCTTGTTTTGCTCTAGTGATTAATAGTTAATCTCTTAAAATAAAAAAGCGTCTTTAGGGAGTCTTTCTGTTTTCAGAGGCAGAAGGAAAAGCTTGCTGGGGTAGCCAGTCTTGGGGACAGAAGGCAGCATAAAAGAATGACTCCTCACTGGGACCCTGGTACTGGCAAGGGCTTCCCTGGCAGGCCTTGCCTTGAGGACCTGCCAGATCTCCGATGCCGAGTGAGAGGCTGCCTCTCTCCCTGACTTGCCCAGCCTTTTCAGCTTGACTCCTTTGTGCTGTGAAAGCCCCTACCAGGCTCACTTCGCCGGCCTTCACCTCCACCCCAGCCTCCTTTCTTCCCTCTCCACGGAGGCCCAAGGGTCCAGATGTGGTCTTGCATAGTCCTAGGTGTCTCCCTTCTTCCCCCAGCATCCTCGACTGAGGGGGAAAGGGAAGGGAAAGAACAAGAAGGCTGGCCACAGCTGGATGGAGAGGCACACTGGAGCTAAGGAAATTTGCAAGTGTCCTCTAAAAATCCTGGTGGCAGCATTTCTGTCATCATCGTGGCTACCAAGCATGTTTATTGAGCTCTTCCCATGGGCCAGGCACTTGTGAAATACTTACCAGGCATCTTCTCTCTCAGCACTCAAGAATGTCCTAGAGTCCCAGGTCACACGGGCAATGAGTGTGCTGAACCCCCATGGTGGGGCATCCTGCCTCCCATAGTCTTGCCCCCACAGGAGAACAATTTGTCCTTTGGCCAGGGTAGGCTCGAAACCCACATACGCAGTTAATAAAAAACACTCCTTTGCCTTTGCTGCTCTGGCATTCGACCTCTTGCCAGAGGTTCATCCTTTCAGTGGTCTGGATCCACTAACCAGATATTCTTACCCACTTCTCTGGCTCAATGAAATGTCTGTCTCAGGTTGAAATCATGACATCCTCTCATCCACATCCTCATGTCCCTACTTGCTGGGATGACCTGAGTTGGGATTTGAGCCAAGGCACCGCTCCAGCTAACTCTATGCTCACTCTGTCCCTCTGTAGAGGGGTGACTTCCCCTTCCTTCCTGAGACAACTTAATGGCATAGATGTATCCTGAAAATGTTCAAGGTTATTGTAGATTTGTGGACAGCTGATGAACAGGCCACTGCATACATTGATGATGGTCTGTGGCTAACACTGAAAAGTTGTCCCACTGCCCCAACCAGGCTCTCCAACTCTAGGGCCCAGGGTGAGGCGAGGGAAGGCCTCAGGCTCTAAGCACCACCAGCAGAAGGGCAGCTTCTCTGCCAGCAGCTCCCCATCTTGGAGACCCAGAGGATGAAGAGGGCTAAAAAGCCAGCCTGGGAGAATTAGATCCCGGGTTACTAACTCAGGATCCTTGTTCATCTTTGGATCCTCAGTGTCAGCATGATGCCAGGTACCAGCGAAGGGGCAATAAGCCTTTAAGCCTGTTTCCCTGCACAGGACCAGAAAGGAGTGGGCTCCATTACGGGAGGTGTGTACGTGCTGCCACAGGGCCTACACCCAGAAAGAACCGATCAGGTCCGAGGAGTGCTATTACATACTCAGGGGTCATGGGGCAGGACCCCTCTGAGAAACATGCTTTCACCTGCCTCCCAAAGGAGAGAGGCTTCTTGCTGGCAGGGTTGCTTTCTACCATTCTCACAGCATGGTTAACAGGGGAGCCACAGGCTTCCTGACCCTGCATGTTAATGACCCCCTATCTCCATGTTGTCCCCACAATTCTGCAAGAGGGGTACTTCAACTTCGCAGATGTGGAAAGGGTAGCTGTCCTAAGCAGGGATGAGGCTGGCAGCAACTAAACCTTGACACCAGTCTGGGCTCCATGTGCCTCCTCTGACATCTCTCAAGTTATGTTTTATTCATATTTTGCAGAGCAAGTCCTGTCATCCCGGCTAGATCATAGGCCCTGAGAGGGTAGAGATGCATTTCATTTCTTTACTTCCTTGAATCTGCTCTGTTCACCTAATCATGCATGTGAATGCAGTCATGGATGGCATGATTAACTGAACTTTAACCAAGAATGCTTTTTTCCTAGCAGACCCTCACCATTGCTCCCACTTTTAACCCAAGTATCTCAAAAACTTATTTTCCTTCCCTTTGTTGGCTTCTGCCATGAGACTTAATGCATATGTACAGAGCTTCTGAGTGGAGACAGCATGAAAAGGGCAAAATAAAAATAGCCAATCAGTCGATAATAGAATGGGAAAGTTTGTAAGTGGTGGAGGAGGGCCCTGGTGCTAAAGCTAGCTGGAAGAGTTGAGGAGGGCTGTGCAGAAGCCTTCCTGAGCTGCGCTTGCTTTGAGGCAGTGCAGGTGACTCTTCCTGGTTGGTGGAGACAAGGTGGAAACAGTCAGTCAAAGTTTCTACCTTTGTTCTGTCTTATCCAGTGCCCATCCTGGGACTCCTGTTCCCTGAAAAAGTGGCTTGCTGGACACTCACTAGGAAGCGAGGCACTTACTTGCAAGGGACTTCTTCAGGCTGGCCTAGTTTGCAGAACCCTCAACCCCTGCTAATGGGGCTTTCTTGAATCAGGCCTCTCCACCACCACTCCTCCTCCCATAACACTGTATGACTGTCCCTTTCTGTTTAGGCTCTTTCCAGTTGGTACTGATTGTTGCTTTTATTAGCAGACAGTATACCAAAATAAAAACAAACACAAGCGTTGGTGCAGGAAGAGAGTAAAGTGGATTCTGTGTCTTCAGAGCTAGGAAAAGTCTTGCTCCGAGACCCAGGGGTCAACCCAGTACTTGATCCTCTCAGCACACCTCTGCAATTATTGTAAGGATATTTGTCTGTCTGTCTCCTTCCCCCTCACAGGGCGGGCAGCTGTGGTCTTACCCACACACCCTGAGTGCTTGGTGCTCAATTCATAGCTGTCGATCGACACCGAGGTAGTCCAGGAAGCAGCCATTTCAGGGCTAGGCCTGCTCCCACGCCTGTCATCTCCTTTCCACAAGCTGCTGCCCCAGCTGGCCAGTCACCACAATTTGGGGTTAGGGGTTTGGTCCTGGAAGGGCAGGTAGCAACAACAACTACTACTACATAGCAAAGAATATTCACAAAGAGTTGTCCTGTCATGTTCAATCTCTAGCCCAACAGTTCCCACAAGCTTAGTGTAGTGGTGCTGTATCATCATTCTTACTCTCATTTACAGATGAAGAAACAGATTGAGAGATGACAATCTGGAGGGACTAGGATTTGTGCCTCAGCTCAATTTCTGCAACTGTAAAATGGAAAATATACTACCTATCTCTCAGGGTTGTTGGGAGGATTAAGTAAATATTACTTATGTGTTTACTTGTTTACCACCTGTTTTCTGTTCTAGATTGTAAACTCCAATGGGCAGCAACTTTGGCTTATTCACTGCTATATTGTCAGAGCCTAGCACAAGAGCCTGGCACATATTAATAACAAGTGCTCAGTAAATATTGTGCCTAAATGGAAGTGACAGGGGATAAGCCTAGGCCAGAGCCTGGCCCTTCGGTAACCTTAGTTACCCAGATCTGCCTTCCACACCAGGCAGCCACTGGCTGATGGAGGCATCCTTGGGCTGGGGCTGGGGGAACCTACTTCTGGCCTTCGGACGGGGTCAGCAAAAACCTCAGGAATGAAGAGGCCAGAAAAGTCTCCAAGAGGCAGGCTGCAATGCCAGCCTAAGCCCTCAGGTTCCCTTTTTCTTTTTCAAAATCAGGAAAAGCATTTTTCTCGCCGTGCTTGCAAAGAGGGGCTCCAAGCTGAGCTGCAGGCTGCTGGGGACAAGAAAGGAACCGAGCGTGTGAGACCCTGCGAGCCACGGAACAGGAACGGCGCGGCGAGACCAGGTTCTGGAGGAGACAGCTGGTCCCCGCGGGCACCGCGGAAAGGCGGGGAAATGCGAGGAGGCGGAGGGCGGGGCGGACACCCTGCGGCGGCTCCCGCGCTCCGGCGCCGCTCCACCTTAAGTGCCCGGACTCCCTTAAGGACGGGCGCTGGAGCCGCGGCCCCGGGGCGGGGCTTCCCATGCAAATGAGGGGCGTGGGTCGGCGGGGCGGGGCGGGGCGGGGCAGGCGGGGCGCTGACCTGACGTCAGGCCCGCGGCCCGGGCAGTTGGCTCAGCGGCGGCGGAGCGGCCGGAGCGGCCGGAGCGGCGGTGCAGAGCTGGGCCGCGCGGCAGGGCGCGTGGGGAGCGGCGGCGGCAGAGCTACAGCAACATGGCGCCGATGGGCGGGGGCGGGCGCCCGGGCGGCGGGCCTGCCCGAGGGCGCCTCCTCCTGGCGGCGCTGGTGCTGCTGGTGCTGCTTTGGGCGCGGGGGGCCCGGGGACAGGGCAGCCCACAGCCGGGCGCGATCGTCGGCATGAGGCTGGCGAGCTGCAACAAGTCGTGTGGGATGGACTCGGATGGCATCATCTTCGTGTCCGAGGGCAGCACCGTGAACCTCAGGCTGTACGGCCAGAGCCTGGGAAACATCTCTAGCAACCTGATCTCCTTCACAGAGGTGGACGACGCGGAGACCGCCCACAAGTCCACCAACTGCCTGGAGCTTACCAAGGACCTGGTCGTCCAGCAGCTGGTTAACGTGAGCCGCGGGAACACGTCTGGCGTGCTGGTGGTGCTCACCAAGTTCCTCCGGAGGAGCGAGAACATGAAGCTGTATGCACTGTGCACCCGGGCCCGGCCCGATGGGCCCTGGCTGAAGTGGACGGACAAGGACTCGCTGCTCTTCATGGTGGAAGAGGCTGGAAGGTTCCTGCCCCTCTGGCTGCACATCCTCCTCATTATGGTGCTGCTAGTGCTGTCGGGCATATTCTCTGGCCTCAACCTGGGGCTTATGGCCCTGGACCCCATGGAACTGCGCATTGTGCAAAACTGTGGCACACAGAAGGAAAGAAAGTATGCCCGCAAGATTGAGCCTATCCGGCGCAAGGGCAACTATTTGCTCTGCTCGCTGCTCCTGGGGAACGTGCTGGTCAACACCTCTCTCACTATCCTTCTGGACAACCTCATTGGCTCTGGCCTCATGGCGGTGGCCTCCTCCACCATTGGCATTGTCATCTTTGGGGAGATCGTACCTCAGGCCCTGTGTTCCCGACACGGGCTGGCTGTGGGTGCCAACACTATCGTTCTCACCAAATTCTTTATGCTACTCACCTTTCCCCTCAGTTTTCCCATCAGCAAGCTCCTGGACTTTTTTCTGGGTCAGGAGATTCGCACTGTTTACAATCGGGAGAAGCTGATGGAGATGTTGAAGGTGACAGAGCCCTATAATGACCTCGTGAAAGAGGAGCTAAATATGATCCAGGGTGCCCTGGAACTGCGGACCAAAACTGTGGAGGATGTCATGACCCAGCTTCAAAACTGCTTCATGCTCCCCAGCGATGCCATCCTGGACTTCAACACAATGTCAGAGATTATGGAAAGTGGCTACACCCGCATCCCAGTGTTTGAAGATGAGCAATCCAATATTGTAGATATTCTCTACGTCAAAGACTTGGCCTTTGTGGACCCCGATGACTGCACCCCCCTCAAGACCATCACCCGCTTCTATAACCACCCAGTGCACTTTGTCTTCCATGACACCAAGTTGGATGCCATGCTGGAGGAGTTCAAGAAGGGTAAGGCCTGACGCAACTCCCCCGTTAAATTTCTTTGTGACACCTCTTGTTCTCTGGTGTATTTTGTGTCTGCTGAGCTTAGGGTTCTATTTGTATGACTCTTCGTGTTCCTTTGCCCATCACTTCCCATGCCCCTGAGATGAACTATATTCGGGGCAGTAGAAACAATTCTTAAGCATCTGCCGTCTGCCAGGTAACGTGTTTTGTGCTGCTGCTGAATCAAAGCTGAATAAGACATGCTCGTTCATTTGGAGGGCTAGAGCAAGGCCTTGGGGAGCTATTGAAGCAGGGCAGAGTAACGCAGATGCCTGAAAAGAGGCCAACTGCAGGGCAATGGAGATTTAGAGTATGAGGTGGATGGGGAAGGGGCTGGGGAAGCTGTCACAGGGAAGGGAGCATTTGAATTGAGCCTTAAAAGATGGAGAGGCTTGGTGCTTGAGGCAGAGGGAACCCCATAAGCAGATAACCTGAGTGGGGAAGCAAAGGATGTGCTTGTGACCCAGCAGGTGGTCCTGTTTAGCTAGCTGGCATGTTGGTTCTCCTGATCAGTGGTCAGGGAGAGAGAGACTGGAGTAGTTTGGGGCCCCATCACGGACAATAAGTTTGCTCCAAGCTTGAAGCTGTGGAAGGTTTTTGAGCAGGGGAATGACGTCACTGGATCTCCTAGCCCACAGAAGCAGAACTGGGAGATCTACGTTTGGCTGTCCGCTCAGAACAGTCGCAAGTAACACTTTCAACTATTCAGCAGAAACAAGCAGATTAAGTTTTGGTTATTGTTCTGTCTTTCCCAGGCACCAAAACATAAACTTCCCTCCTGTGGTCCCCTGGGAATCTTCCACTGGCCTTGCACTGCCTTGTGTTTTTTCTCACCTGGGTTCTTGGCCAGTTCTCAGGTAGAGAGGCACTTGGGAGAGTTTTATACTCACCAGCCTCAAAGCTCAGGGCACACACTCCTTTCCTTACTTCCCACAAAACTTTCCTTCCAGATCTGCCACTCAGAAGCCCTCAGAATGGCAGTAAACAAGCCAATTATGGAGTGGACCCTCCTAGGCCAAAGGAAGTGAGGAGGCAGAAAGGAATGGGGGGATCTCATCGTAAACCTGGGGACTTTGCTTTTCAGACACCCTCCCAGCTTCGTTTCTGATGGGCAAAGCTCCTGCTGGCTGAGGCTGCTAAGGAGGGACTTCAGGACCCTAGCTGGGAGGAGAGTGGAGGACAGCCTTGGAGTGGAAGAGGGAGGAGCTGGCCTTGCCAGGTTTGGTCTGAAAAGATGCTGGGGGTCAGCGCCAGGGTGCCTGGTTGATACCCTCCCTGGTAAGTTTCACAGATTAAATCTCAGCATTGGAGCTGAGGCTGAGGATGACGTAAGGAATGTAAGCCAGAGTGGGAGAGAGCCTTGGGGAAGCAGCCTCGCTGCAGAGACTAGACAGACATAGACGCCTGGTGGCAGAGACTGTGGGGACTTGGGGGTGCAGACCCAGGAACCTATTTTCTCCCAGGTCCCTGAGCTGGGAACAGAAGAGCAGTGAGGATCTGTGCCCCACCCTTATCCAAAGCCTCGGGCCTGAAGACTTCTCCCAGGGTGTGTGGTCAGGAACCTGATACAGGGCACTTCCTCCTTGCAGGGGCTATAGTCTTTAGGACTATTGCTTGTGACACACCCAACAGCACGTTCCCATCAGTTCAGCTGGGATCTGAATCCAACCAGTATGGATTGACCTAGCCAGGCTTCCCATCCCTGATCCATGCAGGCCTGAGCTTTCTTGGGTGGGAGCCTCCCAGGCTGTCTCTGGGCTCAGTCTTGTGAAGAAATGCCCTTTCATTAAGCTGGGAAAACAGAGTGAGCTTTTCTTAGGCCAGAGCTCTGCTGAGCTGAACTCTTTAGATTCATGGTTGAGTCCACTGCACAGAGGCCGGTAGCCTGAGGCCAAGCCCTAGAGGGGGTGCTGGTGATCCCAAGGAAAAGCAGGCACAGTCTTCCTAGTGCAGCAGACCGCCCTGGACACGTGGGTGTGATGTGATGGTTGCCCCTAACAAACAGGCCCTGAGGCTTTACGCCATCACTTCCCCCAGTTCCCAGAAGTCTCCAAAAACTAGTCCTAACTCCTTGCACTCCGGGTTCCTCCCAGTGTGGCCTCTTCCAGATCTTTCCATCTGGCATCCACGTTTTTAGTCAGAGGCCATCCGGGACATGGCAAACACCTAGTGTACATCTGCAACTTAAAAGGGTTTACTAGTCTGGTGTTTGGAAGGCTTTTTTGACTAAGAAAGACAAGAGAGCAAGGTTAGCACAGCCAGTGTTGTCAGCAGCACTGAAGTCTGGGCTGGGGCAACTGTCTGGCCCAGCGTCTCTCTGAGGGTCTTTCCTGGACCCTCCTCCAGCCCAAGTTGTGTGAAGGCCCTGAGCCTAGCTCTGCCAGCGTCCTCCTGCCCTGGTGTAATCCTCTTTTAGGGCCCTTTTTTCCTACCTTTCCCCTCAGCATTATAAGCTTCTTGAGGGTAAGGGGCTGTGCCTCTTGAGTGTTTGCCTGGCACAGAGGTGGGTCTTCAGTAGATGTTTGTTGAACAACGAGTGAATGAACAGATGAGTTGATGACTGTCTGGCAGGCCCCACTTGCATTTTTATTGTTCTTAAGCATACCAGGGTGCTCCCACCCTGGGCCCTTTGCCCTGGCTGTTCCCTGGCGTTGGAATGTTCTTCCCTAGAAGTTGGCACGGCTCACTCTCTCTCCCTCACGTCAGTGAAGCTTTCCTGCCGCCCTCTTTAAAACTGCACCTCCATCCCACTGCATCTTCCCAATCTCCCCTACTCTGTGCTAATTTTCCTTTTTCTCGTAGCTTGCATCACTCCAGCATCGGTGTAATTTGCTGATTTACTGTGTTGATACAACAGTCTGTCTCTGCCACGAGAATATAGGTCCAAAGGGCAGGACTCTATTGTGTTCACTGATGTATTTCTAGCCCCTAGAATGGCTCTCAGCAGGCATATAGTGAGGCCTCAGTGACATGTCACTGAGTGACTATGTGAGTGAATGAATACCTTTCAGGTTTGGAGAGCATGAATTCTGAGGCCCTGAGGAGGGATGAAGAGAAATGAGTGCCATTATCTGGGCTCGGATTTCCAGCTGTGCAGGATGGACAAGGAGCTCCTGTGATGACATGTGTATTGATGGTTTGGTCAGGGACCAAGGAGCAGAGTTTGGGGCCTCAAGTGTGATGCATGGTTCCCTACCCACCCCCATGCCTCAGTTTCCCTGCCAGTAAGCGGTCTTTGGCCACCAGTTTACACAAAGCTTCCCTCATTAGGTGAGTCATGAATGTGCTCCTGCATACTTGGAGACAGGCTCGGGGAGTCAGTGCAGGCATGCGGGGGCTGAGCCTCCCTAGAAGTAAGGCAAGCCTCTCAGCTGCTTTTGCCTCCCAACTCGAGGCAATTAGCATTAGATATTTTATTTTTTGAGAGACAGGGTCTCACTTTGTCACCCAGGCTGGCAAGCAGTGATCCCACCATAGCTCACTGTAACCTTGAACTCCTGGTCTCAAGTGATCCTCCTGCCTCAGCGTCCCCAGTAGCTAGAACTACAGGTGCCACCACCATGCCTGGTTAATTTTTTTTCTTTTTCTTTTTTTTGAGACAGAGTCTCGCTCTGTCTGCCTGGGTAAAGTACAGTGGCGTCACCATAGCCCACTGCAACCTCAAATTCCTGGGCTCAAGGAATCCTCTTGCCTCAACCTCTTGAGTAGCTGGGACTATAGGTGTGAGCCATAACATCTGGTTAATTTTTCTACTTTTAGTATAAGTTTTCTGTTTTTAGTAGAGACGGTCTTAAACTCTGAGCTCTGGGCTCAAGCAGTCCTCACACCTCGGCCTCCCAGAGTGCTAAGGATTATAGGCGTGAGTCACCGCGCCCAGCCTAATTTTTTTATTTTTATTTTTATTTTTTATTGTTTGTAGAGACAGGGTCTTGCTCTGTTCCCCACACTGGTTTTGAACTCCTGCCCTTGTGATCCTTCCCCCTGGGCCTTACAGGCCACCACACCCAGCCTCAGCATTAGATATTTATAGAGCCCGGTGCTACGTGCAAGGCGTGTAGGCTGGATACTACAGGATCTCAGGAGTAAGACCATCTAGTTGATGAGACAAGCCCTCAGGCTTCTGAGGCTCTGGCTATTTGAACCTTGGCCCTTCCTCTTAAACCTCGCCTAGGGCTGTTTGCAGTACTGGGTGTTATTGTGGGTGGCTTTGTCTACAGCTTGGAATCTTATAACAAAGGCGCCTGGAGCTACTCCTGGCCCAGTTTGCATTTTGTCTTCACCAGTGACCCTCTCCCAGACCCCGAAGCAAAGTAATGAATTTTCCAAGTGGAGGTTGAGCTCCAGCCCCCCATTGAAACCCAGCTTCCAGCTTCTGACTGTGCCCCTCCCTCTGGGACGCTCCTGCCCTGCCCTGGCACTTAGCTCATCTTTAGCCATCTTATCTTTCCCCACCTGCCTTATAACCACCTAGACCACTCTGCAAACCTGGGTGTAAACTCCACCCAGCTCAGTCACTGACCTATGGGTGACCTTGGACCTGTTAACTGCTCTTCTCAGCAAGTTAGTGTGGTATAAATTGGAGGGTAAAAAAAGCTAGAAATATTTTCATTAAAAATCCCTCCCATATTTCCATCACGTGCTATGTCAGATTTTCCCACCTACTTAATTTTATTCCTGGAACAACTTTATAAAGTCAAGAAAAAACACTGCATGATTTTTGCATTCATTTTTGGTTCCTGTCATCTGACACACCTTAAGTAATGTATCCTCCCCGCCCACCCCCCTTCCGTCTGCCTGTTCACTCATTGGTTCAACAAACATTTAACTTTCTGAAGCCTATGTGTCAGACACTGTGCTGGCTGTTGGGAATCAGAGATGAATAGAACAACCCTATTCATAGCACTCACCGCCTTACCAGGGAGACAGACACGTAAACAAAGCTTGGCTGTGCACAGCTCACAGACAGGGTGCACTGGGGCCGAGTTAGGCCAGCGAGATGCTTCTGAAGTCAGAATAACAGGACTCGGTAATCATTATGAAGATGTGAGAGCCAGGGCCAGGAAGTAGTTGTGAATGTCTGAGGTTTCTAGCTTGGGATTCTGGTTGATGATGGTGTCATTTAATTGCAGTAGGGAGAGGAGGATGAAGAGGCAGTTTGGTGAGGGTTGAGGAAGGGGTGGTGGTAATAATAGTGGTGTTACCTTGTATTGGGCTCCTTCTCTCTGCTCAGCATGGTGTGCACCAGAGCTTCTCAAACTTGAACATGCACTCAGACTGCCTGGACATTTTGTTAAAGTGCAGATTTCAAGTCAGTGGGTCTCGAATGTGGGCTGCATTTCTGACAGGCTCTCAGATGCTGCCTGAGATGCTGCACACCTGTGTGCAGTAACTTCTAGGCAGGTGTGCAGGTGAAAAGGCCCCTGTGGGGCTCAGGAGTGAGGCCAGCTGAGAGCATGCAGAATGTGAAAGAGTGTGTCAAGGTGTCAAGGACAGCCTGCCCGAAGGGGCTCCTTGAAGGAGACAAAAAAGGACCAAGGGGCAGGCATGGTATTTGGGAGCCTCCTCAGCAGGTCAGACACGGTGAGGGCCGAGCACAGACTGTGGGATGGCTTGTTAGCTGCAAGGTGCCCAGCTAGGGCAGCCTCAGATGGGTGGAGAGCCAAGGCCACTGTCCACCTGGTCTCCATCAGCTCCACTTGGAAACAGTCTCAGGTCGGTGATTTGATCTGGAGAAGCTGCCTGGGGCTCAAGTGATCCTCGTATCTGAGAGTGACAGGAGCTACCTGCTCGAGGTTGATACTCCCGGGTGTGGGACAAGGGCAGCTGACAACGCCAGCCAGCCTCCTTCTCACTTTCTGTCTCGGGCATGCGGTGCTGTGGGCAGGGAGCAGGGATATGTGCAGGGGCCAGTGTGTGCCAGCCGGTGGGCAGCTGCACCTCCTTCCTGGCTGGCCCCATGCAGCCCCACGGGCTGGATCCCACAGAGGAGCCAGAGCTGAGAGGAGCCTCACGCGTCTTCCATTACAGTTCTCTTCCTACAGCCCTTGTTCGTGTGCTGGAAGGCACTGCCTTGGGTCTAGGCCCTAGAAGAGCTTTTCAGCTCATATTGATGCTTACTTTTCAAGTCTTATATTTTGTTAGGAAACCCGGCTCCAGTGTTTTCCCGCACACCTCTGGTCAGGACGGGAAGTACTGAACAGATGTTTAACCTGGAAAATAAATGAGTGCACAGGAACACAGAATCACAGAACTTCCTACAGGAGCGGTGGATTGGGGGAAGGGGCCCTTAGGAAGGGGAGGCTTGTCTTGCCGGTAAAAGTCTGGGAAGATGTTCCAAATGAGGTGACATTTCAGCTGAATATTCTAGGGTCGATAGATATGGCATTTTCCACTTTGGTACCTCTTGCTCTGGGAGAACTTGGGCAGGAATTGTAGGATGAGAAATGAGCTGATGAGTCCTTTGCACCAGCTTTGGTGCCTCTTGTGACTGCTGTTCAGCCTTTTCTGGAGGGATTTCGAGGCGCGGATGACATTTGCCTTCTCAGCACCCCTCCACATTAGTGCTGTCGTCCGCTGAGCCTGGTTAATGGAACAGCAAGGGCATCTTTGAGGGGAAGGAAGCCTGGCCTCTCTGAAGGAGTCAAGCGTCGTGTTACATGTATCTGTGGGCCTCTGTCTCCTTGAGGGCAGGGGCAGCCAGCGCCTTGCGTGCTGGCTCCTGAAAGCCGGAACAGCCAGGGAGGGTGTGTATAGCAGGGGAGCATGGGCCAGGCTTCTGTCGCTGTCTTCGCTGTCTTGGTGACTGTTTTAGCAGAGCCTCTTGGTTCCTTCAGCCCAGCCTGTGGGGAGCTATGGGCTGCCTTGCTTGGCCTAGGGCTGGCTCCCTGTAAGCCTTCCTGTGGTTTTAGGGATTCTTTGACCCTCTCAGTAGAGCTTGCCCTGAGGTGTGAGGGTTACAGAATTCCCCAGAGGTGTCCAAGGTGTCCCTCTTCTGAGAGAGTGGGGAGTGGCCTTCTGGCACCGTGGCTGCCATTTCGTCCAGCCCTTGTCTGAGCCCCTGTGTCTCCTGGGGGGGCACAGCTGGCCTCGGGACCTGCCCCACTGTGCCCTGCTTCCCGCCTGTCCCCTTCCTCGGTTACCCCTCTCTTCACACTGAGCGCGCCAAGACATCCTTTTATAAGAGGCTTTGAGACTGCATTAAGGACTCCTGGCTTATTTTGTAGACTAGAGTCTGGGGTCCTTACTTCTGTTCTTATTCCATTTAGGAGGTGATTTTCTTTTTTATTATTGTTTATTATTTTTCCCCAGCCATGAAAGAGATACATCTCATTGGCCGGAACTTTAGAAAACACAAAAATCTAAACATGAGCCTGTGACCAAGAAGGAACCACTTTGAATATTTTGACTTATGGTGATAGCTTTTTTAGGAATTTACTTTCATTGTTTTAATTTTAAAAATCTTATGACAAACAACAAGATCCAAACCATTTTCTTTTTATAGCCACACTGTTTCCCAGGAGCTGCCCATATGTATTTTCACATTGAAATCATAGTCTACGTACAATTTTGTGTCCTGTTTTTTGGAACACAATTTAGATTAGGTCTTGAGATTTCTCCTCTGATGAGAAGTGAAATCCTTTTTTATCCCTGGCATCCTTGGGAGGAGCCTCTCAGAGGATTTGCACCAGGACAGAGCTGTGGGGCTCTGCAGGAAGGTGAGCCCAGAGGCTGGCTGTGCAGTCACCAGCCTGTTTTGCTGGGGGTTAAACCTGGTGTCGCTGGAGCATTCCCCAGCGGTTGCACTGAGTGGCTTCCATGCTGCAGGGCTGAGTTACTGTGACCTGGGCAGGGTTCTCGCAAGACTGGTTTCCCGGGCTCTCTGGAACACCTGGACTCTGGCCAGCAAGCAGCTGGGAGCCTCAGTGGAAGGAGGGTCCCTACCCCGACTCCAGGCAGGCTCAGCCCTCCCCCCAGTACTCACACACATCCACACCCGCACACTCCCACTCCCGCAGGCACAGTCAGGTGCGCGCGCGCGCGCGCGCGCACACACACACACACACACACACACACACACACACACACACACACACACACACACATCGATACCTGTACACTCACACCCCCCACATATGCACAGGCAGGTGCGCTTTCTCTCATACAGACACACACACATGCACACCCACAGGCAGGCTCACTCCCACACATCCACACCCACACACTCACACCCTCCTAGGCTCACCTCTGTACATCCATACCTATATACTCACACACCCCACGTATGCACACGCAGGCCCTCTCTGTCACACACAAAACACACAAACGCACGGAGACAGGCTCACTTCTCCCCCCATGCTCACATATGTCCATACCCACACACACCCTCCACAGGTACAGGCAGGCTCGCGCGCGCGCGCACACACACACACACACACACACACACACACACACACACTCCCAACCCCCATATATACACGGCAAGCTCACACCCTCACATTCACACCCACACCCACACCCCACACAGACACACAGGCTCACTCCTGCACACATCCATCATGAAACTTTCCTAAGATTTAAAAGCGAGTTTAGAAAATGAGTAAATGCTTGTGCAGTGCAGTTTTTTTCATGAAACACTCAAAATAGTGACTGACTCTGGGGTTCAGAAAAATTTCTCTTCAGCTGCTGGTGATTTGGTCATCCACTCGGATGACTGTGTCCCCCTCAGAGGTTGTGCTGAGGACTGACTGAGGTAAGGCATGTAAAGCACTTCACTCGGTGCCCAGCACCATGTAACCATATGGTAAATATCAGCTATTTTAAAAATTATTATTATCCACAAGGTGCCCCAGTTGGTACTGCCATCAACCTGTGGCCACAGTGGTTCTCATATACCGGCTCCATTGGCAGTGACCCCACTGTCAAGATTGGTGCATTTTTAGGATTTATAAACACATTGAGCTCAAAAGAGCTCACTGTGTAATTATATGCTAATTCAGATGCCATCTTACCTGCCCCTTAGTGCATATAGTAAGGGTGACAGAAACCAGAGCTTAAGGAAAAAAACATGTATAGGAGAGAAACTGAGGGAATTCTCATTTACTTCTTTTTTTCCTCCCTGCAAATTGCGACAAGTTAAGCCTGCCATCCTGAGTGCCAGCACATTGGTGTTCCAACTGCAGGAGTGTCATTGGAGGGTGGCTGCTCTGGGAGGCGGCAGGGGAAGGAGCATGGCCTCATTGACCAGTCACACATCTACTTGGGTTTTTCAAGTAAATGTGTGACTGGTGTCTCAGGGAAGGCAGAGGCCACGGCAGCCGAGAGGAGAGGGATCCAAGGGAACAGAACCTCACTCAGAGGCCCAATCTCCCTGAAAATGCCCCAGAGCAGAGAATGCTTTTCTTAGAGGTGTTCAAGGCAAGAAGGATGAGGTCCTCCCACTGAGGAGAAGGGGCTTCACTCTAACCGCAGGGAAAGCAGAGAGTGTAAAGAAGGAAGGGCCTGTGGCCGGGCGCGGTGGCTCATGCCTGTAATCCTAGCACTTGGGAGGCCGAGGTGGGTGGATCATTTGAGCTCAGGAGTTCGGGACCAGCCTGAGCAAGAGCAAGACCCCCGTCTCTACTAAAAATAGAAAGAAATTATCTGGACAACTAAAAATATATAGAAAAAATTAGCCGGGCATGGTGGCGCATGCCTGTAGTCCCAGCTACTCGGGAGGCTGAGGCAGGAGGATCGCTTGAGCCCAGGAGTTTGAGGTTGCTGTGAGCTAGGCTGACGCCACGGCAGTCTAGCCCGGGCAACAGAGTGAGACTCTGTCTCAAAAAAAAAAGAAAAAAAATAAAAAAGAAGGAAGGGCCTGTGCTGATGGTTAACATTGGTGGAATGCTCATTGAATCCTCCAAGTGCCATAGATGGGGAACTGGGGCTCAGAGAGGCTGAGGACCTTTCCCAGTTGGGTGACAGCTAAGAGACAACCCCAGGCTGTTTGGCTGCAGAAGCCATGCTCTTAGCACTATGCTGGGTCTCCTTGCAATGAGATTGTAGCTGTGAAGAAAGAGACCAGAAGAATGGGAGATTCCAATAACTGAAGGCTGAAAATTTTAGTCAGTTCTAGATTTCTTTTTTTAAGTAAACTTTTCGAAAGAGCATAATATAGAGAGAAGTGCATAAGTTGTGAGTGTACAGCCTGATAGTTTTGCACAAAATGAACACCTCTGAGTAATTACCATTGAGCAATAAAATATAACCAACGCCCTAGAAGCCCCTGCCCTATGTGCCCTCCCAGTCCCTGCCCTGCTTCCTGAGTCATCATGGGTTTTTTCCTGTTTATGAACTATTATAAGTGAACCATACAGTATATATGCTTTTGTGTCTGCCTTCTTTTGCTCAACATTAAGGTTATGAACTTCATCCATGTTACATGTAGCTGTAGTTCATTCTTTTTTGTTGCTGTATAGTATTCCATTGTATAAATACACCATAGTGGTACTGTTGATGGGCATTTGTGTTATTTCCAGGCTGGGACTATTACACATAATGCTGCTAAGAACACTCTTGTGCATGTCTCTTGGTGAATATATAGCGGCATTTCTGCTGGGACTGTGCCTGGGAGTGGAATTGCTAAGACACGAGACAGGTGTAGATGAAACAGTTTTCCAAAGTATACATTCCTATCCCCACCAACTCTGGCATTGTCAGGTGTGTATTTTTACTGATATGTAATAGCTATTATTATTTTTGTTTTTGATATGAGTTAGTGGTTAAGGTTTTTTTTTTTTCTTTGAGACAGAGTCTCGCTTTGTTGCCCTGGCTAGAGTGAGTGCCGTGGCATCAGCGTAGCTCACAGCAACCTCAAACTCCTGGGCTCAAGCGATCCTACTGCCTCAGCCTCCCGAGTAGCTGGGACTACAGGCATGCGCCACCATGCCCGCCTAATTTTTTCTATATATATTTTTAGTTGTCCAGATAATTTTTATTTCTATTTTTAGTAGAGACGGGGTATTTTCATGGTACATGTGAATTTGATACATTCATGTAAATAAATCAGGGTAATTAGAATATCCATTACCTTAAATATTTCTTTACTTTATGATAGGAACATTCAAGTTGTTCTCTTCTACTTATTTTGTGTATATATATATATTTTTGAGACAGGGTCTCACTCTGTCACCCTGGCTAGAGTGCAGTGGTGTCACCATAGTTTACTGTAGTCTCAAACTCCCAAGCTCAAGGGATGCTGCCTCAGCCTCCGAGTAGCTGGGACTGCAGGTGGGTGCCACCATGTCTAGCTAAGTTTTCTATTTTTTATAGAGAAAGTACAATTGATTTTGAAAGTACAATTGATTGATGTTAACTATGGTTATCCTACCAATCTATCAAATGCCAGGTCTTGTTTCTTCACTCCTGGGCTCAAGTAACCCTCCTGCCTCAGCCTCCTGAGTAGCTGGGACTACAAGCTCAAGCCACTGTGCCTGGTTATATATTCTGTTTTTATGTATATATGAACCCTGTATCAGACATATGTATTGCAAATATATTCTCCTACTTTGTCGATTTCCTTTTCACTCTTTTTTTTTTTTTTTGGATTTGGGCATTTAAATAGGTTTAAAAAAACGGTTTTTTTTTTTTTAGACAGAGTCTCACTCTGTTGCCCAGGCTAGAGTGCCGTGGCGTCAGTCTAGCTCACAGCAACCTTAAACTCCTGGGATTAAGGAATCCTTCTGCCTCAGCCTCCCGAGTAGCTGGGACTACAGGCACGCGCTACCATCCCCAGCTAATTTCTTTTATATATATATTTTTAGCTGTCCAAATAATTTCTTTCTATTTTTAGTAGAGACAGGGTCTCACTCTTGCTCAGGCTGGTCTCGAACTCCTGACCTCAAGCGATCCTTCTGCCTTGGCCTCCCAGAGTGCTAGGATTACAGGTGTGAGCCACCTTGCCCGGCCCATTTTTTTTTTTTTTTTTAAAGACAGAGTCTTGCTCTGTTACCCACAGTAGAATGCTGTGGCGTCAGCCTGGCTCACAGCAACCTCAAACTCCTGGGCTCAACTGATCCTCCTGCCTCAGCCTCCCAAGTAGCTGGAACTACAGGCATGTGCCACCACATCCAGCTAATTTTTTCTATTTTTAGTAGAGATAAGGTCTCTTGTTCAGGCTGGTCTTGAACTCCTGAGCTCAAGCGATCCTCCTGCCTCAGCCTCCCAGAGTGCTAGGATTACAGGCGCAAGCCACTGCACCCAGCCTAAAAAAAGTTTAAATTTTAAGTAATTAGTTAGTTGACAAAACTTGTATATATTTATGATATACAACATGATGTTTTGATATATATATATATATGTGCATTGTAGAATGGCTAAATCAAGCTAATTAATATGCATTACCTCACATAGTATCTTAGTCTGTTTTGTGAGGCTGGGTAATTTATAAACAAGGGAAGTTTATTTGGCTCAGAGTCCTAGAGACTGAGAAGAACAAGATTGAGGGGCTGCATCTAGTGAGGACCTTCTTGGTGCCTCATCCCATGACAGACAGAAGGGCAAACAAGTGCAGAGAGAAGCACCAGGGAGAACTCACTCCCTTGCAAGAATTAACCCACTTCTGCAGAACCACATTAATCCATTCATGAAATATCCTCTTTACTCAGTCATCTCTTATTAGGCCTTATTGGATCCCAGCTCCCAACAATGCAATTAACTTTCTAATACATTCAAACCATAGCACATAGTTATCTTTTGGGGGGGGGTTATGGGAACACTTAATTAATCTACTCTGTTAATTTTCAAGTATACAATATACTGCTATTAACTGTAGTCACCATGTTGTACAATAGATCTCTTGAACTTATTCCCTAACTGAAATTTTGGATCCTTTGACTGGTATCTCTCCAATCCCCCCAACCCTCTTTTCACTCTTTTAGTGAATCTTTTGATGATTAGAAGTTCTTTTTTTGTTAAGACTAATGAAGTGCAGTAGTGAGAAGGGGGGAAAGTAGTAGAATAAGGAGTTAGAAGTTCTTAATTTTAGTGTAGTCCAATTTATCAGTCCTTTCCTTTTATGGTTAGTTAGTGCTTTTGATATCCTGTTTAAAATTCTTTGTACACAAGTCAGGGAGTTAGTCTTCTATGTTATCTCATAGATATAATATTGTTTGTCTTTTCACATTGAGATCTGTAACACTTCTGAAATTTATTTTTGTTTTTGATATGAGTTAGTGGTTAAGGTTTTTTTTTTTTCTTTGAGACAGAGTCTCGCTTTGTTGCCCTGGCTAGAGTGAGTGCCGTGGCATCAGCGTAGCTCACAGCAACCTCAAACTCCTGGGCTCAAGCGATCCTACTGCCTCAGCCTCCCGAGTAGCTGGGACTACAGGCATGCACCACCATGCCCGCCTAATTTTTTCTATATATATTTTTAGTTGTCCAGATAATTTTTATTTCTATTTTTAGTAGAGACGGGGTCTCACTCAGGCTGATCTCGAACTCCTGACCTTGAGGGATCCACCTGCCTCGGCCTCCCAGAGTGCTAGGATTACAGGCATGAGCCATTGCGCCCAGCCAAGATTTTTTTAAAAAATCCATATAGATACCCAACTACTTACTACAGTACTGCTTATTGAAAAGACTTATTTTCTCACTGAATTGTGGTTGTATATGTGGGTCTGTCTGTTTTTCCTTGCTTCAGTATCACATTGAATTGCAGTAGCTTTATGAGTTTTGATATCTTGTAATATTATGCCCTTTGTTCTTGAAGATTGTCTTAGCTATTCTTAGCTTTTCACCTGGGAATTTTATGGAATTGCACTGAATCTAGAGATCAACCCTAACATGACATTTTATAGTAATGAATCATCCAATCTGCAAACATGGTTACCTCTCCATTTGCTTGTCTTCTTAATTTCTCTAAATAATATTTTGTAAGTTTTCTGTGTAGAAATCTTACAAATCTTTTCTTAGATTTATTCCTAGGTACTTGGTGATTTTATTTTATTTTTATTTTGTTTAAGACAGAGTCTTGCTTTCTTGCCCAGACTGTAGTGCAGTGGTGCCATCAAAGCTCACTGCAATCTCAAACTCCTGGGCTCAAGGGATACTTCTGCTTCAGCCTCCCAAAGTGCTGGGACTACAGGTGTGAGCCACCTCGCCGCCCAGTGGTAGTTCATGATTTTAAATGAGGTCTTTAAAATGTGATTTTCAGACCACGCTTGTGCCTGTAATCCTAGCACTCTGGGAGGCCAAGACGGGAGGATCACTTGAGCTCAGGAGTTCAAGACCAGCCTGCGCAAGAGCAAGATCCTATCTTTACTGAAAACAGAAAAAATTCGACAGGCGTAGTGGCACATTCCTGTAGTCCCATGAGTTTGAGTTTGCTGTGAGCTAGGCTGACACCACTGCACTCTACCCAGGGCGACGGAGTGAGATTGTCTCAAAAAACAACAACAACAACAACAACAACAAAACTTCCTCCCTTCATGAATTAATTAATTAATTAATTAAATGAAATGTGATTTTTTCCAAATGTTTGTTGCAGCTTGTTGCAGCTTGTTGCTTTTCTGTCCCAACTGGGGTGTACTGCAATGCAATTCTGACCCCGGCCACCCCAGGTTAACATCAGACTCCACAGGTTTAGGGGCTCTGCCCTCTGCAAGACTACCCATTTGTGCACTTCTGATCAACTGGCTGTAAATTTGGGGGTTCCCTTGACCCTCCTCAGGTTCAGTAATTCCCTAGAACAACTCACAGAACTCAGGAAACTGCCACACTTATGATTACAGTTTTATTTTGAAGGATACACATATGAGGAGGTCTGGTTGGGTCCTGGAAGAGCCTTATGCCCTCTGCCAGTGGAATCAGGGTGTGTCCCTGGAGACATTAATGTATTCATCAACCAGGAAGTGCCACTGAGCTTTGGGGTGGAGTTTTTATCTGGGCTTTACACAGGCACAATTGATTAAGTCTGCAGTCCTTAACCCGCCTGAGCCTCGACCGTTAGTGGTCAGTGGTCTGTTAGGGACCTGGCTGCAGAGGTCCGCTGCTGCTGCACCCTCTCCTGTACACCAACCCCCGCTCCCCATCTGTGGGAAAACTGTCTTCCATGAAACTTAGGAAAGTGGGGGAGGAGGGGAAACAGCAGGAAGTAAGCGGGCGAGTGAAGCATCTGTATTTACAGACGCTCCACATCACTCACATCACCGCCTGAGCTCTGCGCCCACCCCCGCCGTCCATGGGAAAATTGTCTTCCATGAAACCAGTCCCTGGTGCCAAAAAGGTTGGGGCCACTGGATTAAGCCATTGACCGCAGAGTTGAACTCAGTCTTCAGCCCCACTCCCTTGCTGGAAGTAGGGCTGCTCAAAGCCCAAGCCCTGTAATCCTGTGCCGGGTTTCCTGGTGACCAGTTCTCCTGAAGCTAACTAGGAGCCCACCCTTGTTAGCATAACAAAGATACTCCTTTCACTCAGAAAATTCCAAGTTTGAGTTCTCTGCCAGGAACCAGGGTCAAAGACCAGATATGTCCTTTTATTATACCACACAAGTGTAGAGAAATAGAATTAATTTTTACATGTTGACTTTGCTGTAAATTAATGATTCTTATTTTAGGTTCTTTTGGATTTTGTACGTATGTAATTCTGTTCCCTGTGAATGATGGCAATTTTATTTACTTATTGCTAAACTTTCTACATTTTATATCTTGCTCTTGCCTTATTTCTCTGTTTAGGACATGTAGGATCATGTTGAACTGGTGATAGTATATGTCCTCATCTCATTCTTGGTCTCTGGGGAAGGCTTTCAAAGTTGACCATTTTGTATGATTTTGCTGGGTTTTTTGGTAGATTTTCTTTATCAGATCAGAGAAGTTCCCTTCTTTCCCTAGTTTGCTAAATTTTTGTGATTAATAGGTATGGAATTTTGCCAGATGCTTTTTTTGGTATCTGTTGACGATTGAATGAATGATTTATCTCCTTCATTCTGAAATACACTGGTAGATTTTTTAGTGTTAATCCAACATTTATTGCATGACTGGAGTAAACCTAACTTAGTGGTATCATCCTTTTTATACATCACAGGATTTGATTTGCTAAAATCTTTATTTAGAATTTTGGCATCTGTGTTCATGAGAGGGATGGGTCTATAATTGTTTTCCTGCTATTAAAAAAAAAAACAGGAAGACTTCATAGGATGTTGTTAAGCTTTTTTTTTTTATGGCAGGTAAAACAATTGTTTAATAATTAAGTCCTTTCCCCTATAATTAATATCCTAGTTTAGGTGAGCAAGTTTGAACGTATCAAGTAGTAGTCCTGTCCTCTTCCTCCTCCTCCCTGCTCCTACATCTAAGGACCAGTATGAGCCTCTGACATCACATCAACTTGCTGTAGTTTTTCTTCCTCTTTAGGTTTTGATATCAAGGTCTAGAATGATTTTTAATATTTGTAAACATTTGGAAATGATGTATGATTACCAGGAACCAACTAAGGGGAAAAATGCTCTTTTTCATTTCTTGTGTGGGGGGGTGGGGTGGGGGGGGTAAGGATTACTAGATTAGTTCAATGGAAAGCTAATCTCAGACTAAATGTGTCTTGATGTCAGCAAAGTGTTTAGCAGAATTTCCTATTAAATCTTTATGACTAACATGGGACATGTAGGCTCATTAATGACCCAAATTTTAGATTGATTTGCCAGTGGATTGTTAGCTGGTTGCACAGAGGAGGGGTGCCTCACAAGGCATTAAGCAAGCTGTGAGTCTCTATAAGCAATCAAACAAAGGTGTGATGAGGAAGGGGCTCCTCCTGGGCCAGGGCTGGTGGGGGAGGAGGCCAGATGGCTGTGAGCCATGCTTCTAGCACTGCAGTTCCAGGAGAAAAGGCCCCAGGGCCTCCTAAGAAGAGAGGAGGAGGTGGAAAGGGAGAGGCAGTTTGCTGGAGGGGTCCAAACTCAAAAGGAGGCTGGTGGTGCTGATAGGATTGCCCCTCGGCACCTCCTGGCCACACGCCTGCCCGTGCCTTCCTTTGGAGAGATCCAGCTTCCAGAGGCCAGTTTATCAGCCAGGTCAGCATTGGGGCAGGACACAATTCACTCTTCTCCCCACTTCATTTTCTTCTGCTGCATAAAATAGCTCAAGTTCTGTGTTTTTCTCCTGCCTTCTGACAGCCCTTATTCCTAAGCCTGCCATTTTTGGATTCTTGATCCCTGATGTGGTGCCGAGCCCTTCTAACTGTCCTGGCTGTGTCCTGCAGGATGCGTTAGGTCTGAACTGACTCACTGGATAACTTCAGAAACCAAAAACAAAACAAAACAAAACTGTCCTTTGACTCCTATCTTAAGAACATGGAGAAATAGTAAAATATATTTACACACAAGGATTTTCATATGAAAAAAAGGGGGAGGAGGCACAATTTAAGAGCCTAATGGGGATTGGGATCTGTTAACAGATAAAATCTGGGCTTTGCTTCAAAATCAGCCAGTAGAGCAAGTTGGAGTATGGAGGGAACAAGTCTGGCCACAGGAGCTATTAATCGTTTAAATTAGGTGAGGGCATAATTATATTATTACCCCTACTTTTGCATATATTTGACATTTAACATAATAAAAGGTTGAAAAATTAGAGACTACTGGCTAAATGAAAAATCAAAGGCATGAAGACCTGTCCCCAGGGTAAGGGACCAGTCTTAGGGTCCCTGTTATCAGTTTGTCAGTAGCTTCACCCACTGGGCACTTGGGTTAAAAGAAGTCCATTTGGAGCAGAAATCGCATTCTGTGTCAGCCTGGTTGCCCCCTTGCAGTGTGACCCTGGGTGTGACTTCTCTGAGCCCTAGTTTCCTCCTGTGAACAGTGGGTCAGGCAATAGATGAGGTAGGAGCAGCTCCCAGGCCCCCCTCCTGGGAACATGCTCACCCAGAAAGGTTGGTGGCTGAAGGGTGGTGGACCATGAGGGGGACACCCCAATGTCTCTTGTGCAAAGGCGCAGCCGAGGTGTGGCCATCTTTACAGGGCTATTCTAAGGGAGCTCTCCAAACTTTTGATTGTGCCCCATCAGAAAAAGCATTTTATTTTAGTTTGTACTTCCATTCATTCAAAAATTATATACATATACTATTTTACTAGTACATATATTATAAAACAAACACATTTTTTAAAGAAACAAAAATGAAATAACCTTTGTTTTTAAATATGTTGCTAACAGTTATCCCTTCATGTTATTTCTAGCACCTACTCTGTACTCTCTCAAGGCACAAAATACACTTACTCATCTTAATGACTCATCTTAATGACAGTGGCTATAAGTCTGTTTCAGATAGTGTTCCTAACAGTTTGGAACTATCTTGGCCAAGCCCGAGGCAGTCCCGGCTAGATGGTTATTGTTTCCCCTGTGCTATGGTACAAAGGTTGGCTGAGGAGGAGAGGGTTGGCTCTGGCTATATAGCAGGCTCTCTGCTTTATTCATGTTCTCTTCAATCTCCTGTTTCCTTGTTGGGATCATGTTAAGCCACTATCCGTTTTATGAGGATTTATTTGGTAAAAAGTACTGTCCTCACCCTAAACTGTAAATCTGTGTGATTGAGAGCACCTCATTTGAGGTTCACCCGAGTTTGCTGGGAAGTGAATGAGTGCGTGCAAGGGACCCTTCCCATGGTGAC
The DNA here is from genome assembly GCF_020740605.2 of Lemur catta. Classification (NCBI taxonomy): domain Eukaryota; kingdom Metazoa; phylum Chordata; class Mammalia; order Primates; family Lemuridae; genus Lemur; species Lemur catta. The sequence continues at coordinate 71,508,577 of NC_059131.1, forward strand.
ATGCAGAGCCGCCCAGGGCCCACTGTCAGTGTGTGTGAACAAAAGCTAAACTTGTTTATTTTGGGTCAGAAAGAGTTACCATAGCCTGGGGTGAGCACTGCTTTGGAGACTCCATTCTAAAAGGCTCCAGGCGGCCCTGGTGCACTGGAAGTCTGTGCAGGTTATCTGGCTGTGCTGTGCTGTGTTGCTGGGGTTGGCTGGGCAAGCCTTGGGGCATCTTGTCAGTTACGTGTGGATCCCTTCTGTAGTTTTGGCAAGTGGACCCCGATGTCTACATTTTCATTTCTCTTTTCCACATGGCTGTCTTCTATCAATTATCTTTTTTCTACTTTCCTCTGTTTTCCCTTTGTCTCTCTTGTCTTCCATCTTCATTTCCTTCCTTTAAAAAATGTAACCAGCCGGCATAGTGGCTCATGCTCGTAGTCCCAACAACTCGGGAGTCTGAGGCAGGAGGATCAGTTGAGCCAGGAGTTCGAGGCTGCAGTGAGCTATGATGACACCACTGCACTTCAGCCTGGGTGACAGAGCGAGACTTCATCTCTAAAATAAACAAACAAAAAACCTCATAACCAGCTATAATGCAATATTTTTTATTGATGGTGTTTATTGAACAGCTTATTTATTAAGCACCTGTTGTATATTCAGCCTCATGCTACGCATTGAGGAATGAATCAAGAACCATTGAATGTGATTTCTGCTGGTGAGAGTGTGAAGTGGGACCCCTGCCGGGGAAGGTACTTTGGAGGGTTCTATGAAGTTTGCCAATACACAAACTCTAGGGCTCAGTAACTCCAGGTCTGTAAATGTATCATAATCTCAAGTGGGTCAAATGATGGATGTACAGGGCTTTACACTGCAGCATCGTTTGCAGTAAAAAAAAAGATTGGCAACAATTTGTATGCCCATTGGCAGGGAGGGAGTGGGTTTCATCCATCCTGGCACGACTAACCAGTGAAGTAAATGGAGCTTTGTGCTCTGGTGACATTGCGGAATGCAGAAACCAAGAGGCAGAAAGTGCAGATTATATTTCTTAATTTAAAAATTTAAAAAATAATAGTATGTTATAGAAACTTTTTTTTCCCCTTAGAGACGAAGTCTCACTCTGGTGTAGGCTGAAGTGCAGTGGTGCGATCATTGCTCTTTGCAGCCTTGAACTGCTGGGCTCAAGTGATCCTTCTGCCTGGGCCTCTCAAAGTGCTAGGATTCTGTGAGCCACAGCACCTGGTTGAAACTTTTAGAAAAATGGAAGATGATTAAGAAATGAGGCCGGGTGTGGTGGCTCACGCCTATAATCTTAGCACTCTGGGAGGCTAAGGTGGGAGGACTGCTTGAACTCAGGAATTCGAGACCAGCCTCAGCAAGAGCAAACCCTGTTTCTACTAAACAGAAAAATTACCTGGGCATTGTGGCATGTGCCTGTAGTCCCAGTTACTTGGGAAGCTGAGGCAGGAGGATGGCTTGAGCCCAGGAGTTTGAGGTTGTAGTGAGCTACTATGATGCCACTGCACTCTACCTGGGGAGACAGAGTGAAGACTCTGTCTCAAAAAAAAAAAAAAAGAAAAGAAAATCATCCCATCATCCCAAATGTGAATATTTTGGTGTATTTTCTTCTAGTAAGTCAGCAATAAACTGTATTGCTTCCCCCCACTCAAAATGAAAATAGCATTCTTATTGTTTCTGATTATGAGAGTAAAAATAAAAAAAGTACATGTGTGTAAAATGCTTTAAGCAAAAGTGAAAGAAACCAGTACTCCCTCATACTATACTGTTTTGTAACTTTTTGCTTTACAAAACTGTGAAACACCATCTCATTAAATAAATGTATGTCTCAGTCGGCATTTTTGGTGACTGCAATATTATGTTATAAAAAACAGTGGACACACCCTCCTGGGCACACCTTGCACACTGGCCTGGGCATTTCCTTAGTATTAAGGTCACTTCCTAGGAATGGAAGAGAGAGATAGTCCAGGGTCTTGCACATTTTGCAATTTGACACATATTGCCAAATTCTTGAAGAAAAAATTTAAAGTCTCAACAGTAATGGGTAGTTCTCCTGCTAACACTGAGATTACCAATCTCATAAATCTTGGTGAATATGATGGGTAAAACATGATGGTTAATTTTAAAAATTTGAACAGTGACATTGGACCAGTCAGCTCAATACCTTTGATTGAATACTCTTTTTTTTTCTCCATTGATTTAGAATTACAGATTTATTATACACGATATTCCCAATTTGCTGGAGTTTATTTCTGAACTCTCATTGTTTTCTCCAGTACTGTGCTGTTTTAATCTCTATAGTCTTACATTTTACTTTGTATTAAAATGAAGGGTGGCCTCAGTATTAAGTTGCATATTGGTTGAACAGCTCCCTTGCTGGGCCTCCGTGAGACAGCTGCGGTGTTCTTTTCCATGTAACTCTCCCAGCTTGTCTGACAGCCTCTGGGCGGTTGGGCAGCCAGGCTCTCTGTTTCCTCTCGAAGGTGGCACAGCCTCCTGGCTCTGCCTGCCAGGGTGGCTCTAGGGGATAGTGGTCTAGGATGGCCACCTGTGCCTTTGGGGCCTTCCTTTGCTCCAGGTGCTCAGGCAGCACCTAATTTGCTTTTTTGGAGCCTCGGAACCCTAGGGTGTCTTGGAGTGAGTGTGTATGGCTGCCTGCTGGGACACTGCAGCCTTCTGGTCTCTGGCCTTTGCCCAGACTGACTGTCCCTACTGCCAGCTGCTTCTCTGGGAGGAAGGGAGCAATGTAGGTGAGCCCTGCTAGGATTATGGATGAACCCTCCCGAACCTCCCCAAGGCTGGAAGGCAAGGGGCTTGTCTCACTCTGGCTGGCTCCTCTCTTGCCCTGGCCCTGCCTTCTTGCTGGGATGGCCACCACTCCTCCTGCTGGTTGAGGTCAGCACTATTAATAGCCAGCTTAATCCTGCCCGAGCTCCAGTGAAGGGAGGAAAGAGGAGGGGTCGCCAGGAAATCAGGGTGCCCAGCCATCTGAGGATGCAGACCCATGGCCCAGTGCTGTGGCTTCCAGTCAGCTGGGCCTGCGCCTCTCCCATGGGAGGGCCTGAGAGCTCAGGACCATCCTGGGCACGTGGGATCTCAGGGGCTGGAACTGCGGGAAGACTCATCAAGGAAGACACAGAGGACTCCCTCATGGGTGGTGGTAGGGCTTGTCTGATCGGTGGCCTCTGGTTCTTCCCCGTGAGAAAAGGCAGCTGGAGCTGGTGAGCAGGGCCCTCTCAGGGCCCCTGCGGACTTTGTAACCCAACACCTAGTAATGTTTTCCTTATGGCCTCTGAGGGGCTGTAAAGTCTTTTTTATGGGGAGGAGGACACAGCAGTTTGCTAAAATTGGGCCTTGTGCAGGGCAGGGAACTGTCCTTTCTCTATCCAGCAAAGGGTGTGGAACACTGCAGTGGCCAGGCAGGACTGGGAGGGGTCGGGGTGGCAGGGTAAGGAGCGTGGTGAAGGGAAGGAGCGGTTTGGGGGCTAGGGCAGCGAGGGCTGATGAGGAAGCTGAGGGCAGAAGGATAAAGAAGTGGCAGGGGGCAGCTAGGGGACGGTGCTGGGGGGCACTCAACAGCCCCTGGTCCTGTCACTCCTCGACCCCTGGTTTGTGACCTGTGCCAGGTGGAAGGGGGCCGTGAGGGAGACTGAGGCTGGCTGCCTGCAGTCTGCCACCCGTCCTGGGCTCTGGAGGCTTCACATGCTGTCCCGCTGTGGAGGGGAAGGACCCACCTAGCTACTGCTGTACAGAGGTCAGCGAAGGGCAGAGTGGGCGAGCATGCGGCAAGGGGGAGGCCCAGAGGACACAGTGGAGACGGCCATCACCAGGCACCTCCTTTCCCAGGTCCCCTTCAGTCAACTTGGCCCATTCCAGCAGTGCTTGAATTCAGGAAGGTTCAGGAACCCAAGTCCCAGAGGAAGCAATATTAGAATTTTTTTTTTCCCCGAGACAGAATTTCGCTCTCTTACTCTGGGCTAGAGTGCCATGGCGTCATCATAGCACACTGCAGCCTCAAACCCCTGGGCTCAAGCGATCCTCCTGCCTCAGCCTCCCGAGTAGCTGGGAATACAGGAGCATGCCACAACACCCTGCTAACTTTTCTATTTTTAGTAGAGACAGGATCTTGCTCTTGCTTAGGCTGTTCTTCCCCCCGCCCCCTGCTTATTTTTTCTTCTTTTTTTGAAGCTTCTCAAGGTTGGGTAGATTGCCAAGGCCACTCAGCTCTTTCAATATCCTGCCCAGAGGGCACAGGCCTCCAGACCAGCACCAGGAACCTCACTCAGGAACCTTGCTCAGGCTGATCTTGAACTCTTGAGCTCAAGCAATCTTCCGGCCTCAGGCTTCCAGAGTGCTAGGATTATAAGTGTGAGCCACCGCACCTGGCCCTTGAATTTTTTTAAAAGTTATTTTAATGTATGTGTTTCTTTCTGATTATAAATTAATGCTATTGATTATGGAAAACTTGGAATTTTTTTTTTTTTTTTTAAGACAGGATCTCACTCTGTCTCTTAGGCTGGAATGCAGTGATGTCATCATAGCTGACTGCAGCCTTGAACTCCTGGGCTCAAGGAATCCTCCTGCCTCAGCCTCCTGAGTAGTTGGGACTACAGGCGTGCCCAGCTAATTTTTCTATGTTTTGTATAGGCAGGGTCTTGCTGTGTTGCTCAGGCTGGTCTCAAACTCCTCGGCTCAAGTGATCCTCCTGCCTTGGCCTCCCAAAGTGCTGGGATTACAGGTGTGAGCCACTGTGCATGCCTAGAATTTTTATACGGAAAAATACTATTAAAAAACCATCCTGGGCCGGGCACGGTGGCTCACGCCTGTAATCCTAGCACTCTGGGAGGCCGAGGTGGGTGGATTGCTTGAGCTCAGGAGTTCGAGACCAGCCTGAGCAAGAGCGAGACCCCGTCTCTACTAAAAATAGAAATTATCTGGCCAACTAAAAAATATATATAGAAAAAATTAGCCGGGCATGGTGGCGCATTCCTGTAGTCCCAGCTACTCGGGAGGCTGAGGCAGTAGGATCGCTTGAGCCCAGGAGTTTGAGGTTGCTGTGAGCTAGGCTGATGCCACGGCACTCACTCTAGCCCGTGCAACAAAGCGAGACTCTGTCTCAAAAAAAAAAAAAAAAAAAAACCATCCTGAATCCCCCATACTTAATTTAAACCATATGAAATTGCTGGTCAAAAATAGTCGAATATTAGCAATTTCATATGGCTCAACCAAATATGAACATTTTGCTGTATTTCTTCAGTCATTTTCTTTGAAAAAGGGACTACTTTCAAAAATGTGGAATTTTCAGCTGTAGATGTATTACCTAAATTTTCATGCTTCATTTTTCACCCCAGCCACTCCCAAAATCTAATTATCCAGTTGAATGGACACCGATAATAAAATGAAATAGCTCGTTAAAATAAAATTTTATATTACGTTCCATACAATGAGAATCATAAATATAAACCCTGAGTTGATCTACTTATTTTAAATGGTAAATCAACAGTAATTTCTGAAGTATGGAAATTCTTAATTTCTAAAATCCAAAATAATTCTTTCCCTAGTCCACAGCCCTTTCCTCTTTCCCTCATTGGTTACCTTTCTTCTCCTGCGGAATGGATGTTGGGGGGGGTAAGGACAGAGGACGTCAGGTGCACTCCCCTGTGAGCTGGTTACTGGGACGGAGCTGCCCTGGAGGGAGATGGGAGGGCTGGGTTGAGGGGCTCTGCTTTCAGCTGTGTTAAGTTCAAGGTGTTTGAATAGAGGAGCCTGGAGGGCACAGGAGAGGGCAGGGCTGCTAATGTTTATACGGTCGCCTTGACATATAGCTGTATTTAAAGCCATGAGGCAAGGACTGAGCCCTGGACCCTCCAGCATTGAAGTGGTCATGGAGGAGTTACCCCTGAGGTCAGGAACACGGGACAGCTTGTCCTGGAAGCCAAGGGGAGGAAGGTTTTCCAGGAGAAGAGAGGGAGTGACCCTTGGTCAGCAGTCATCTGAGAATAAGACCCCACCATTGGAGGTCATCAGTGACCTCGACTGGATATTCTCTGCCCAAGGGGGGATGGAAAGGTTCTGCCAGAACAAAAAGTTGTCCCTCTGGGCAGACAAATTAGAAAAAGGCAAACACAGCCCAGGGGCACATGGCTGGCCCAGCAGAGGGTGACTGACTGGTGCCTTAGCTGGGAACCTTTATATGGGACCCCACCTGGCCAGCCATCAGCCAGTGCTCAAAGCTTTAGCTCACAGAGCAGGGGTGAACGCGGTGCCACAGGGCTGCACACCAAGGGTGCCTGTCATGCAGGTGGCTGCCACCGGAGGGCGCCCATATACAACAGTGGATCCCACAAAGGGGCCTTGGAGAGGAGGCAGGAGGCAAGAGAGGCACCAAGTTCCTGCTCAGAGAATCAGCTCATTTCATCTGCAGGAGGGCCGTTTCTGCCCTTTAGAGAAGCCACCAGCCTTTCCCCGTGAGGCCCAGTACACCCATGACATTTGTAGGTGGGGATTTGGTCTGAGCCTGTGGGGCAATTAGAGGTTTCAGTGGGGAAGGATGTTTTCTGCTTCTTAGAGTTTGAGCAAGGTGCTGTTCACTGAACCATGTCCAGTGACACAGCCCCATTCCCTGTGGCAGTGGGAGGCACAGGGGGTCCCTGCTCGCTCTAGAGATTCTCACCAGTTTCCCTTTGTCCCCCTTAATTTTGTTTTTCCCTTAATTTTTTCTTGGTTTTTAAAAAATTATAAAAGTAAAACATGACCATCCAATGGAACAGAATAGAAGGATATAGGGAAAGGGATAATAGGGCTCCTCCCCCAACTACAGGTAGCCCCAAAGGTGACCACTGACAGCATTCAGACATTTCCAGGGCACTTCAAGCCCACACAGTGCCCTTTGATTTCTGCACAGGCGGATGGCACTGTGCATTGTGTCTTGTGACTTGCTCCTCCACTAATGGCGTATCTTGGGTTTCATTCGTGTTTCGTCCATCCAGCTCAGCCACATTTTCCTGGGGCAGCCGTGGCCACTGTTGAGTACCTGTGCCCTGTCGCTGTTGATTCAGGTTGTTTCTCATTTGGGGCTGTTGAAAAGAACATTGGCATGAACCCCCTTGCTTTTGTGGCGTTCTGCTTTTGTGAAGGTTGCATCTCGGTAGGGTAAATTCCTAAAAGTGGAACTTCTGAGGCCAAGGTTAGGGACCCTTAACTTTGAGACATCCTGCCCAATTAGCCTCCTGTGATGTTGTGCCCTTACACCTAGTCACCAACCAGAGTGTGTGTGAGGGCCTGTTTGTACCCACTCCCCAAACACTGGGCACTACCAGTTTTTTAGAGGGTGCCAGTCTGGAAGGTGTACAGGTTGAACACCCCAAACCCAAAAACCCAAAATCTGAAATGCTCCAAAGTGGTGCTCAAAGGAAATGCTCTTGGAATATTTTAGATTTTGAATTTTTGGATTTGGGGTGCTCAACCAGTTTGTATTCTGCAAATATTCCAAAATCCAAAATAATACAAAACCCAAAATACTTCTGGTCTCAAGCATTTCAAAGAAGGGATACTTGACCTGTAAAAGCTGTCTTGCTTTAATTCCCATCCCCATTTGGTGAGGTGGTTTATCTGGCTGCCCAGGCCGAGGGCAAGGACCCCAGGGTCCTGGCCCAGCTGCTGCCCTGCTGGGTGACCCTAGCATAGATCTTGTGCACTTGCTGGCTTCTCTCTAGAAAGATACTAAGGAATTTCAAATCCAGTCCAGCCATAGTTCTGTCCAGCAACCTGTAGTGAGGAATGTGTATATCACAGCGACTGGCACGTGTGTGAAAACTGTCACAAAATAGGCCCCCCCCCATCACATGGAACGTGCTGTGGTAATTTTTACTTTATTCGTGAGACCTAGCATTCTCTGTTCTCCCTAAGGGGCCCCTAGGAGTTCTGAAGAGCCCATCTTGGGGCTGGGGGAGTTTTTGTGCCCTTAAAGACCTGGAAAACATCCCTTTGCAACAGTATTTAGGATGTGTCCTTCAGCCCTTAGTGCGAGGCCCTGTGGCTTGGGTTGTGAAGAAGAAGACATTCAGGAGACCCTGACTTGACCTCACAGATCTCCTGGGGCTTTTCCCCTTAGGCTGCTCTAAACCCGTGTCCCACGTGTGGGGCACACAGCTCCATTCAGCCTAGAGTGGGCCAAGCCCTTCTTGGCTGTCTCCCTGTTGCTGCTTTCTGGGACTGGGGCATGAGAGCAGGGTGGGCACCCCAAAAGAGGGCCTGGGAAGCCACACCATCCCACAAAGCTTCTGTGGGGGGTCCTGCCCTACCCCCCTGGCTCCAGACTTTCTTGCTTTGGGTTGGGGGGGTTGCCCTCTCTAATTATAGTCTCTGCCCGGCCTAATCACAGTAGGCTAATTGTCACATGGCTTTGGGAATGAGAGCCTTTGCTTTGGGCGGCCCAGCAGCCCCTGGTACCTGCAGGGAGGCTGCCCAGGAGAGCTGTGTGAGCAAGTGTGAGCGTAGCCCCTGTGGCCCTGGAGGGGTGGGCAGCCTGGACACTCTGTCCATGGAGCCCTGTGGCCCACTGGCACACTCCTGTCCCCAACCAAGGGCTCACTGTGCCCTTGTTAGTGTAGGCCTTTCCCCTCCCCCAGACCCTAAGAGCCCCTGATAAACAGCACCAGGCAGGGCCTTGCCATTTTCATCCTATTTAAATAAGTGTCCTTAATGAAATGCTTTTAAAAATGCTTTTAGTTTTTCTTCTCATAAAAGCAGTATCTGTTTGCAGTAGAAACTTCAGAAAATTTGGAAAAGGGAAAAACCACCGTGACCCCACCCAGTGACTCATGACCCTAGATGTGTTCTCATTTTGGTGGAGGGAGTCTCATGACTGGCCCTGTGTTCTCGTCTGACTCATTGCATTTGTTCCCACAGGGAAGTCCCACCTGGCCATTGTGCAGAAGGTGAACAACGAGGGCGAGGGCGACCCCTTCTACGAGGTCCTGGGCCTGGTCACCCTGGAGGACGTCATTGAGGAGATCATCAAGTCCGAGATCCTGGACGAGTCGGACATGTTCAGTGAGTTCAGCCCTCTCCACAGGCCCCCAAATATCTTTCCTGCTTGGATCTGAAATCTGGTGTCCCAAGGTAGAAAGGCCACAGTGCAGGGGGACACAGGGGGCCCCAGCACCCTGTGGGCCAGTGACCAGGTACCTGGTGCTGGCCAGGGTGAGAGGGAGCATGTTGTTGCGCCTTCCCCCTGCCCCCCAGCCCCAGCCTCCTGCCTCGGTGGCAGCCCCGGCCCCTGCCTGGCCAGAGCCTGCTGCTCCTGCGTGGGATGGGAGATCAGGAGCAGGGTGGGCAGGTCCCAGTCTCTTCCCAAGTCCTCAGGGGACAGTGTTCTCAGTTCACATTCTTCCTCTGGCAGTTGACAACCGAAGCCGGAAACGGGTGGCTGAGAAGAACAAGCGTGACTTCTCAGCCTTCAAGGATGCTGACAATGAACTCAAAGTGAAAATTTCCCCTCAGCTCCTTCTGGCTGCTCATCGCTTCCTGTCCACGGGTAAGAGTGCGCGGAGGACCTTCCTGTGTGAGTGGAAGTACAGTCACAGAGGGAGAAGGCCTGGGCCTCTGGCTACTCCCCTGGGAGACGAGGGGCCAGGCGTCCCCTCCATCCCTGGGGCTCTCCCTGTGATTGTGTGCTGTTCATGGGCTGCCACTGCAAGTTTCTAAGAAGCATCAGAATTAGTTTTGAAAATACCCACTGAGGTGGGCCCCTGGGCTTGCCAGGCCCCTGGGGGCTTGTGGAGTAGGAAGGAACGGGGCCCTTCCACTGGCTGTGGGCCTGCATGCAGCACACATGCCTCGCCCACTCTCGCGCTCCAAAGAATCTGTGTCCAGCTCTGTTCTCATGCCTCCCATCCTCCCCTCTGCCTGTGTGCGCTGGTTCCTGCAGGAATTCACCTCTAGATCAGTGACATTTCTCTCTCATCATCCCTGATTCACCTTGGGGGCCCAGGTGACAGATTAGAAAACACCTGCCCACTCCACCCCCTCCCCATCAGTTCCACTTCCTTCCCACCCCTCACTTGCTAAAGGTGCCGTAATTCCTTCTTTATTTTTCCTGTAGGGATATTCATGTTGGTAATGGTAGTAATAATTATAATAGCATTTATTCAGCATTTTACACGTGGGATCCCATTTACCCCCCTATGAAGTATTTTTTTCCTTTGACAGAGATGGGTCTCACTTTGTCACCCAGGCTAGCGTGAGGTGGCCTGATCATAGCTTACTGCAGCCTTGAATTCCTGTGCTCAAGCAATCCTCCCACCTCTGCCTCCAGAGTAGCTGGGACTACAGGCCCATGCCACCACACCCGGCTTATTTTTAAAAATTTTTTTGTAGAGATGGAATCTCACTATGCTGTCCAGCCTGGTCTAAATCTCCTAGGTTCAAGAAATCCTCTTGCCTTGGCCTCCCAAAGTACCAGGACAATAGACATGAGCCACTGTGCCTGCTTCCCATCCTATGATGTTTTCATCCCTATTTTACAGATGAGGAAACTGAGACACAGGTTAGGAAATTTGCCCAAGGTCATGCACTGTTCCTGCAGGAGCCACCGTTCAAGCCCAGGCGGGCAGGCAGACTTTAACCAGGCTGAAGCCATGAGTGCCCCCTTCCCAGCGAGGTGCAGAGCCTGCAGGCTTGAGCGGAGAGGGAGCCGCGTCAGCACAGAGCGACCGCAGCAGTTTGGGTGGAGGCACAGCAGTGACCAAGCTGGAGGGCCGCCCAGCCTGGCCGCGTATGAATCTCCTCTCTCTCCTCCTACAGAGGTCCCCCAGTTTAGCCGCTCTCTGATATCAGAGAAAATCCTGCTGCGGCTGCTCAAGTACCCAGACGTCATTCAGGAACTCAAGTTTGACGAGCACAACAAGTACCACCCCCTCCATTACCTGTACACCCGAAATAAGCCGGCCGACTACTTCATCCTCATCCTGCAGGTGGGCACCACTGACGCTGGGCCCAGGTGGGCTGTGCCCCTGCCCCTCCCATACCACATTCCCCCCCCAGTGCCCTCCCTCCCTCCTGCTGCAGAGATGCTGCTTGCCCTGAGGACCACCCTCTCCTGAGCCTGAGCCTGAGCCTGCAGGTCAGGGCCCGGAGCTCCTCCTACACCACCTTCCCACCACCTTCCTGTTCCTCCCTCACTTCCTCCTCTTGCCTCGCCCTTTGCCTTCCCCCTTGGTTGTTTTTCTTGTCACTCTGTAACCCTGAACTCTGTGATTCCAGGGGAAGGTGGAGGTGGAGGCAGGGAAGGAGAATATGAAGTTTGAGACGGGTGCCTTCTCCTACTACGGGACCATGGCCCTGACCTCTGTCCCCTGTGGTGAGTCGTTGGGCTGGGTTTGCGCCACCTTCGGGGAGCTGGGAGGCATTGGTGGAAGGCAGTCCGATGGCTAGGAACCAGGCGGCTCAGGCATAGGGAGGCTGGTGAGGCCGGAGGAAGTGGCCAGGAAGAGCAGAGTGCCCTGCCCCTTTGGACGGGGTCCAGGGCCTAGAGGGGAAGAGACAAGAGGGGGATTTTGAGCAAAGACCTAGGGGCAGCAGAAGGCGTGTCCTGAGGTGGGGAGGACACCAGCCTGCCGTGGTGGAGGAGGACTGGGCAGAGGAAGGGGCATGTCGGGAGCCCCAGAAAGGGGATGAAGTTTGGTGTGATAGGAAGTGGGAAGTGGTCAATGGCCCTGGAGCAGGGGAAGCATGACAAGAGCAGAATGGACCAGCAGGGCAAGCCAGCCCCTGGGGCCCTCACTGACACAGGTGGAGAGTAGGAGGCAGGTGGAGTGGGTTTATGGGGCCCTGCTTGTGAGGACTGGGACAGGGAATCCAGGTGCCCAAAGTGCCCATCGCTGGGAGCCAGGCCAGGGCCTGTGTGCTAGGGTGGGCTACAGATGGTTTTGTCTTTTCGGGAGTCTCAGCCACATCTTTTGCTTAGAGGTCAGCTCTAATGGCACAAAGGCCTTGAGGCAGACAAAGGGGGAACTGGGCACCCTCCCCAGGGGTGTTATGGAAGGTCCAGGGAAGGGCCACTGTGGCCGCCCTGGCACCCTCTGCAGTTCTGGGTGGCTTAGGCTTCCCTGGCCAGAGGTGCCTTGTGGCCCAGGTACAAGGCCCAAGTCTCACCCGGCTTAGCCCCTCCCTCCATGAGAGCCCTCCGACCTCGGAAGGGTGGAGAGTGAAAGTCCACTTTGGTGCTGAGGAACAGGCCATGCTAGTGGGGTGGGTGGCTGTTGCAGCTCCTAGAGAACCTCTGTGCTGTGCCTGTCACTATGCTTTGAGAAAAAGGACCCCTGGGGTCCCTGGGGGGGCAAGGCAGCCATGAATATTGAAACTCAGCTCAGCTCATCCCGTGTCCTCTGTCCCTCATGGTGCAGGACAGACAAGGCTCCAGAGCTGGACTCCGGGGCAGGTGGGCCTTGCTGGGAAAACTGGGCCTGGAGAGGACTTGCCTGCCCCTCTTGAGAGTGCCTCTCATCCGTCCAACTCGGGGACATCTTGTTGAGAAGGGCATGCAGGCATGGGAGTCTTCTCCTGCCTCTCTGCAGGGATGCCTCAAAAGCCTGGCAGGGTCCTGGGCTCTGTCCCTCGACCCGTAGGCCCCCAGTTCCCACTTGGATTGTCCAGAAGGGAGGAGAGATGACTGGGCACACTCGGCAGCTGCTGCCCTTCACTGCCCAGGCTCGGTGGTCTGTCCTAAGTACTCTTCCCATCAGAGCCATGTCCCTTTCTCCACTGCACCCCATCTCTGCCTGAAGGAGCCTGGCCCCTGTCAGGCCTGCCTCTCCATCCTGTACCTGTGGCTCTGTGTCCTGTCTCCTGAGCACACACGTCACTGACCTTTTCCTCTTTTGCTCCAGTGCCTTCAACCCAGGTCGGGTGTCCGCCTGTCAAGCGGAATCCCCCGCTCTCCTGGCTCACAGGTAACGGGGCATGGCTGAAGCAGTTCGCACTGCCACCTGTCGCCTGAGCCTGCACATTGCAGCTGCATTAACTGCTCTCAACAGCTTCTGGGGGCATCTCACCAGGTCACACGTGTGGGCCAGCCTGACTTGGACTGGCTCTGCTTGGCCTAGAGCCCAGTTTCTGAGCAGCTTTGCCCAAGTCCTGGAAGGGTCATTAGTCTTTGAGAACACAGATCCATAGGTACAGATACACACACAGCGCACAGGCTGGGAGTAGAGGGTCGCTCCTAGCCCGGCCAAGTGTGCGCTGGCCAGCCTGCTGCCCTCCACAGCCCGGAGGAGATGGAGCCCTGCTGGTCAGCACCCCCTTGCTCCAGGCCACCCACAAACCTTGGCAGGATGACTTGTCAGCTCATCAGCTTTCTCTAGAAAACTGCACAGGCTTGCTTCCCATTCAGCTGCTCGTGTCCATGTGCCCGGGGCAGGAGCAGTGCGGCAGGAGTGCACCCGGGCTCAGACCGTCCTTTGGAAATTCCATCTCTATAGTTGCTAGCTAAATGATAGGTCTCTGTCTCGGTTTCCTCATCTGTGAAATGAGAACAATGCGTGTACCCACTTCATAGAGTTAAGGGAGGGTGAGAGAATTGATATGAAGTATTTAGTTAGAGCTCAATTATTATTATTTGTTTTTTCTTGATGACAACTAAAATGTAGCATTCCAATCAGAAAGTCTTTCTGAAGAGGCCAGATGCCACATGCTCTTTCTGGCCTTGGATATGTCACACCCCTGATACCTGTCCCAGGAGTCTGTGGTGTGGCAACAGTGTGGCCAGACTCATGATGTTTGGAATTCACTGAGATTCCCACAGGTGCTGAGGTTGTGGAGTTCACAGAGGTCTCGGAGGTGCTGGTTGTGCCATCAGCCCGTGGCCCAGGCAGGTTAGCAGCAATTATGAGCATCTTGGAGCCCTTGTGCCCCAACAGCCCTCAAACTTCTGTCAGTTGTTTCCAATTTGATATTTGTATAGTTGGGCTTTTTCCTTCTTAACTGTTCCAAAGCACACTTTGCTATTTTGACCCTCTGTTTAAAAATAAATAAATAAATGAAAAGGTAACTTAGAAGAAATCACTCCCTGTCCCTTTCCAGCCTCACCAGTGTGACCTCAGCCTCCCTCCCCTGTTCAGCACTTGCTCCTGTCTCACGGGTGGCCAGGAGTTCATGCACTCACGGTTGAAATCCTGGTGTTTTCATTTACTACGTGAACAGAGACGGTTTGCCCTAAACGTCCTAGTTAGGGCCACGTGCTGGTCCACAGAGCAGGTGTGCCTTCATCTGTTAATCCTCCTCATTATCCACATTCATGGGGGGGTCTCTTATAAATAACACTGTGATGTAAACCTCTTCATGCAAAAAGCTTTTTCTGTTTTTAAGATTATGCCCTTAGGATATTCTTTCAGAAATAGAATTGCCAGGTCAAAACCCCCCAGGTTTTTTTTTTTTTTTAATATTCGTTGTTTTGTTTTAATCATAAAAATAACATAGCTTATTTAGGAAATTGGGAAAATAGAAAAAAGTCTTTAGAAAATTAAAAAGCACCATAATTTCATTACTCATAGAAGAAAACATTTTGGTGTAACTAATTTGTGTTGGTTTTAAATTCAGTTCCTGTTTCTGGGGTGTTGAGCAAAGCATTAATTAAAATCATTCCATCATTCAAATTATTATTGTGAAATATTAAGTAATACCCATAATATTTCTTTTTTTTTCGGAACTTAATCAGAGATGTTACCTAAGTTAGGTGCTTGCACACAATCCTCTAGTGATCCTGTGAGCATTCCCTGTTCCTGTGTGAGGGACCACAACCAGTCCCAGAACAGCCAGACTGTAATTTCCTAGTTTATAAATGAAAACCGAAGCTTTACTTAAGCACACAATAGAGTACTACTCAGTTCAGCTTCACTGAGTTAAAAGCTGTGTTGGTCACTGAGTCACTCGGTTCAGTATGCTTGCTCTCTTCACTTGGCGATTGGCTAGAATAGCTAACTTAGTTAACTTGCTTAGTTAACTAAGCAAGTCAGCTTAGTCCACTTCCTGTTTGTTTAAAACAAGCCTGCATGCCTTCACAATTAACTTCTTTGTGCATTTCATGGTTTTTTAAGTGTTCTCAAAAATAAGAGTTAATGATATGCAATAAATAACACGTGCGGTTCCTTCAAAATAAGGAGCCCTTTCCTTCCTCATTTGACATTGTGAGGACCCTTTCCTGGATAGGGAGGCCTGTGCTGCCTCCAGTGGCAGGAAATGGCATGTACCACATCCACCCAGGCTCTGCTTCACATGAGGGGACCCTGGATCCTGTGAGTGGGACCTGCTGCTGCCCCATCCCTCTCCCAGGTGCTGGGGTGCAGACAGAAGTGGGGAGGACTGTGTTCCACGCTGAGCAGGTCACCTGAAGAACACTGTTTTGACCCCATAAGAGCATTTTAAGATATGACAGGGCACCACATGTGAGGGGGTATGTATTTGTAGCGAGAGAGTACAAACTATATATACTTAGTTTTCATAGGGCATTTTTATTTAAAAGTATGCAGTTTATATCACTTGTCATAAGTGGGTATTGAGACAAGGATAGCAGCTTGTCCTGCTAGGGTGATTATTGTGTTGCTTAACTGATTAGTTGGAGAAACGAGCAGTCTTGTAGCCATAAACTTTCTGTGTCTTTGGTTTTTATTTTTCGGTTGGTTGTTTTGTTTTGGCAGACTTTTTAATACTTGTTGCACAACACTTCTTCTAAACAAACTAACTCATTTGCTTTACAAGGTCAGATCTTCTACAGTTAGAGCATCTACGTGCTTCTGTTTGTCCCTAAGAGCAATTTCCTGGGCTTCCATGGGATGAGGGCAGACAAAAGGCTGCAAGTGGGCACCAGGCCTGACAGCCTCTGCTCTCCCTGCAGACCGCTCCCCAGCCCACCCCGCCCAGCTTAGTCGCTCAGCCTCCCTCAGTTACCCAGACCGCACAGATGTCTCGACCTCAGCAGCCTTGGCAGGTGGCAGCAACCAGTTCGGCAGCTCCATCCTGGGCCAGTACATCTCTGACTTCAGCGTTCGTGCGCTCATGGACCTGCAGTACATCAAGGTGAGTGTGTCCCTTGCCCTCATCTGGGCAGCACCATCTTCTTCATCTCTGCTCAGGAATCAGCAACTTCTTTCTTTCATCCACCAAACCCAGCACAGAGGGCCCAGACCTGAGATGCTGCTGCTGCTTGCTTTTGCTCCTGGCTCGTTTTAAGGATTTCTGGCGACTCTGCCTGGTCCTGTCCTCTCTTCTTAACTGGCAGCCTCAATCCTGGCCCCGTTTCCCCAGGCCTGGCGTAGGGTCTGCCTCTCAACTCCCGTCCATGAACCCATCTCTTCTTTCTGCAGGTAACTCGGCAGCAGTACCAGAATGGGCTGATGGCTTCATGCATGGAGAACAGCCCTCAGTTTCCCTCGGATGGGTGCACTGTGTGCACAGAGAACTGTGCTGAGAAGTCCGAGATGCCCATGGTGGATGAGACCACAACTCTTCTCAACGAGCGTAACTCCTTCCTGCACAAAGCCTCCCACGAGAGCGCCATCTGACAGGAGGGCCCGGGGTCCCCCGCTCACCCTGCGGGGGTCTCCCTAGTGGGCCCACATGAAAAGAGGGAGCCTGTTAGGCCAGAAAGGATGTAGATAGATAGCCTGTCTGACTGAGCGCCAGATGGCCCCCGTCTGTGGGGATCTGGCCTCCAACAGGGACCTGTGAACTGCTCTGAGGTGGCACCTGCCCAGCCCTGGATTGCTGGTGCAGCGGGCCAGCTACCATGAGCAAAGGCTGTTTTTTACTGAGAGAATTTCTAAACTAGGCTCATTGCTCCTCTTTTTAAATATTATTTTGGGAAGGGAAGACAGGGTTAAGGAACTTTATTTAAAAATTTTTTTTTTTCCAAAAACTTTAAAAGGGGAAGGGTCTCTCACCCCGGGAAGCAATAGCCATAATCTGCTCCCAACCATGACCTTCCAGCTTATGTCCCTGACTCAGGGAACTCACCCTTCCTCCTCCTCCTCCTCTTCCTCCTCCTCCTCCTCCTCCAGAGGTGAGATCCCAGAGCCTGCCAGAGGAGGGTTGTCTCCTGGGAGGAAGACAGCTCTTCCCAGGAAGCAAAGAACCAAATGGCGTTGAGATCAGCTGCCTGGACATGAATGCCACAGCTTATCGGACATCGCTGAGGCTGAGGGCTTCTGGGTAGCTATGATCAGGGACATGATAATCCCAGCTACAGAGAGGAGCACATCTGCTGCCAACTGCTGGACCCAGGAATCTCCCAGAACTCTGCTAACGGCCTCTCCTGGTGAGTCGGGACTCTACTGTAGACTCTCCCCTTGGCCTCCCCTCTGCCCCTTTGGACAACTCCCCCCTGTAATGGGGCTGACTCAAGAGTGTTAGGCAGGGTCTCAGACCTTTGTGATTTCTTGTCCCTGTTCCCCAGGCCCTGCCCTTACTTTTACCAAAGGTTCCCCCCCTCTCCGCCCGTGGGAGGGTGTCTAGTTAGAGGTGACTTGTCTGGGTTATTGCTTTTGGTTCCAGGAGTGAATCTGGTCATCAGCATCTGCGTTGTTAGCAGTTAATACCACCCCTGCCCCCCAAGGAGAGTCAAGGCTCAGTTGTTGACCCATGAAGCCCTTCTTTCCAGACTCTCTAATCCCAAAACCCCAGTCCCCTTGGGAGTTGGGGACAAGAGGACATGTTGGAAGCCACCTAAGCAAGTTCTTTATGTCCTTTTCCTCTGTGGCTGGCTGAAGCTCACCTGACCTTGTTCACCTGCTTATGGAACCCTGAGAAAGGAGGGTTCCACCTAAAGGCATGCAGCTGGCAGCCCCATTTCTCCACATCTGAGTGATCCTAGTGTGAAAGATCACACCAGCCTTTGCTGAAGCTAGTGGCACTGTGCCGAGAGCCCGACCCCCACATGAAGTCCTGTCCCAGCGCCTCTTCCCTGGGGCTGAATCACCGTGGAGGAGGCTATGGGACCCGGGTCCACGTTGGCCCTTCCCTCAGGGGCAACAGGAGCTGGGGCCCAAGATCCAGGCGAGTGAGACTTGGCAGGCTTCTGCCTGAGTATTGTTCATTCACTCCTTTCCTCACCAGTGGAGTCATCACCCCAAGTGCTCTGCTCTCTAGGTGCCTAGAGAATCCTAACTCTTGGGACCAGGGATTGTTTTGCACCAAGGATGCCTACCCCTGGCCAGTCTGAGGTCTTCCCTAGTCACAGAATTGACTCCTAGAAGTCTGGAGAGAAGGTGGTGATGCCCATGGGTTCTTACCTATAAGGAAAAGAGACACCAGACCTTTGTTCCTTGTTGAGGGAAAGCCTTTAGTTTAACCCAGGAGCATCTTGCTCCTGCGTCCTCATGTGTTCCTTAGAGGGCTGTGTGCTAGGTGGAGCAAAATGCATTGGCCCAAACCAAACAGGTGTGTATGAAGCAAAAGGGGCAGGTGCACACACTTCCACAGCTACCTCTTTGCACACACGGTTACTACCAACAGAGTGTCCCTCCTCCTCCTTCCCTATCGCTAATCACTTCTTACAGAGGGTCATAATTATTTCCACATATTACCAGTCCGATGACTTCCTCCTCCTAGTGCAATTTTTCACTTCCTATTTCCATATTTGGTTCCTGGGATGAGCCATACCCTGGAACTGGCCCACCCTCACGGGAAGGCCTTTGCAAATAGCATCCAAATGGGTAGGCAGGTCATGGCCGCCATAACAAGTAACTCATATTTATTTTGCATAAGATTTTAATTTGTATATTTTTGTGATTTATTTTGGCATTGTTATGAGTTTGACTCTCGGGGAGTTTTGTTGTTATGACTCTTGTGTCTTTTGTCACAAAACAATGATAATATTTGCTAAACAATATATGGAATTTATTTTTGATTGGTAATAAAAAATGAAATGTGTATAAATCTTGGCGAGTCTACAACTTGCCTGTTTGAGATCTGTCAGTGTTCAGTATCTGTGTAGAGATACACGTGGCTGTGGCTGGCTATCACTTGTGACAGGGCAAGGGGCAATAAAGGATTCTGGGGCTATTTAGTGGTGAAATGCAAGCAGAATTTATAAAATATATGTAATCAAGGCTATTGTCACAGGAGTTAGAGAGTGGTGGCTGTTGGTAGACATACAGGGCAAATGTGCCCAAGTGCCACAAGCATAAAACCAGATACCATATGGTCTTCTGCCTGCAGGTCCCGGGCGGGGCAGTTGAGATGAGCAAATTGCCCCTACTCCCTCCCTAGGGGACTGAAGGGCACTTGATCCAGAAGTATGACTGTATTGTTTTATAGAATGAAGTTGCCTTTTTGTTCACACTTACGGGCTGGTTATGGTTGCAAAGTTGGAGTGTTCATCCCCTGAAGAGCCCAACAGAGAGTGAGCTCGCTCCCGAAGAGGCAGCTGTGCAGACTCCTCCTGTGGTGTGCACAGGTGCTACAGGCTGGCTCTTGCGAGTGAGCCCGCTGGGGCTCAAGCCAGCTGGGCTTGACGGAATAGACAAATTGGGGGGGGGGTGTTTGAAGAAAGGGAGGCACATAGGTAGGTCAAAAAGGAGAGAGGATATTGCAGATAAAAGGAGTTACAAATGCAAAAGTTTGTGTATAGGTAGGCAAGAGGAAATTACTTTCATCCATCTGTTCCACACATTTAAGCCTCTACTATGTGCCGGGTGCTACTAACTCTTCAGTGAGTTTAATGAGGAAGACCCCCTGAGGGAGCCAGTTACACAGGGCCTTTTGATTGCTATCTCCTCCGCCTGGGACATTCCTCCCAAGTCTTTGGTGAGGCTCCCCCTCATTTCATTTAAGCCTCTATTGAAATGTCTCCATGAAGAAGACTTCCCTGACTACCCCATCTCAAACAGCATTGCCCCAATCCCTCTATCTATATCTTTCCTTGTTTTTCTCCATTGCACTTACTACCAGATATTAAAATATAGACTTGTGTATTTTCAGTTGTCCCTGCACTAGAATCTAAGCTCCACAAAGGTAAGGACTTTATTTTACTCTCACTCTAGTCCCAGCACTAGAACAGTACCTGGTACATTGCAAGCACTCACTGCAGGAAATACTTGTTGAATGAATAAAGGAATGACTCTTACAACACGTTAGTACTGGGTGATGGGGGGAAGCACATACATAGTTCCCATAACCTTGGCCTAACTTAGTCAAAAGGGTCAAGGAAGATCACTTGGAGGAAGTGGCATTTGAGCTAAGACTTAAGAGATGAGCAGGAGTAAGCCCATGAGGTCACACCTAATAGTTATGGGTTTAAACCTCAAAAATAAATATTTAGATAAAACACAGAAATGTCTTGAATGTAATTGACCTGTGAGTAAAATGGCCTGGGATGGCCACCGAGGAACAGGAAGGTCAAGTGTCTCCATTGATACTGACTAGTCAGGGCTGGGGCAAAGAATGACAAAGAGCCAAAGGAGAAGCTGGTGAGGTACTGGAGGCCTCTACTGTAAACAGAAAACTACTCCACGAGCAGCTTCATTTGGCCTGTACTGGATTCTTTGTATCTTTGACTATTGACAGTTTAAATGACCATTTGTGTTTTCTAAGTTTGATCCAATTGTTCTTCCACCTGAAGGTTTTCCTCCCCAAAATTAATGATAGGCTGTTTTCCAGGGCAGCCAAGGAAAAAGTAACTCGTCAAAGGTGAGAGCCCTGTCTCTAAATACATAGGGAGCTTTCCCTGTCTTTCCTCTGGAGCTGTTCTTTGCTAGTTAATGACTTTTTAGGCACATGACTCATTTTAAGCATGTCATCTGTTCCTTTTTTTTTTATTTCTGAAAATTTTTTTACTGTAGCTACCTTCGAAAGACCATTCTACTTCAATGCTAGCATTTTATCTTGACTTGGAGATAGAAGTTAGAACTAAAGGAGATGAATCTATTATAATGTTCCCACACTTTTTTTTTCAAAGGAGATACGACGATCCAGTGGAAAGGCTCAGTAATGTCTTTATTGCTTCTGCTGGTGGCTTACTCTGTAATCTGCAAGAGTGAGGTAAACTATTCAAAGGGTACCAGCATCATCTAGATAATAAAAACGGGAGCATGTGGAGTTGCCATTGACCTAGTCACAGTTCTGCAATGTAGAAGGTACACTATTACCATCTTTGTAAGAGTTTTTCACAAAATGTTTTTTCCTTTGGTCATTCACCATAGGCTTACTCATTTTTACACATTACCTTCCACACAAACATGTTTTACTTTAATTGTGGCCATAGCGTCCATACTTTTTTAGATTGTTATTTTCATGACATAGCAAATTGTTTCTATAGAATCCCTATGATTATTTTAAATGATACATATATACAAAGTCTTATCCAAATCTAATTACACTAGGAAATTTGAAAAAACATGAAAGTGTAGAGAAAAATACAAAAATCACTTCATCTGGACACCTATAGAAAAAACTTGTTAGTAGCTGGTCCATTTCCTAATCACAGATCATATGTAATGGGTAAAGAACATTCCATTAGTGAGGATCCTCCTGTATAGTTCTTTTTGATCCTAAGGAATTATTTTCCCAGGGATGAACTGTGAGAAGTAGAATTACCAGATCCAGTAATTCCTAACAGAGCTGCCATATCCTTGTGTGGCTGGGAAGGTGACCAGGTGTTAGGTCGCGTTGTAACCCAACATCCATGCTGAATCTTTCTAAGCTTCACTTTTCTCCTGTAAGATATTAACTACATGAAGTAGCTGTCCGGATCCAATGAGGTAGTGGTTTTGTTTGTTTACCAAGCTCCTTGAAGGCAAGGACTGCCTGACGTCCCCAGACCTATGGTAGAGGTGGCTGCGATAAACACCTTCGATAAACCTTAGCTTCCCGGCGCCCAGTCACTGGTTCTCATTTCAGCCCTCTGTCTTGTAGGTCAGGGGGTTAAACACCTTCCTGGTTCCCGGGCCCCTTTCCTAAGAAAACCGCACATCTCCCAACTTAAGGCGCGCCTGGACCCGCGGTTCATCCGAGCGGCCGCTCCTCTCCTGAGCCCGGGACGTCCCTGAGCACTGGCCGGGCCTTCAGGCTCGCGGGGGTGGCCTCGGAGGAGTGGGACTCCGGCCCCACGCGCAGGCCGACAGCGGCCAGGCTCGGGAGGCCTGCCCGCCGCTCCGCGTCCTCCGGGCGTCCGCAAACCCTGCCTTTGGAGCCGCGGCGGGGCCAAGAGCCCCACGCCCCCGGCCCGCCCCGCGCCGCCGCTTGTTTACTCCCCGGCGCAGCCTAGTCCGACCCTGGGGCCCGCCCTCGGCAGCCGCCTATTGGCCGCGGAGGCGCGAAGGCCGGCGACGATTGGCCCGGGAGAGGCGGAGGTGCGGGGCGAGCGGGGTAGGCTGCGCGAGAGGCCGAGAGGGGGCAGCAGGCGATGGCGGCGGTGGCAGGTCGGCTGGGCTGGTTGCTCGCCGCGGTCTGCCTGGGCAACGCCGCGGGGGAGGCAGCGCCTTGTCCGCGAGTGCTGGGCTTCTGTCTGGAGGAGGACGGAGCTGCGGGCGCGGGGTGGGAGCGCGGAGGGGCGGTGCGGACCGGCCCCGAGGCCACCTTCCGCCTGCGCCTCTTCGGCCGGGGCTTCGCCAACAGCTCCTGGTCCTGGGTCGCCCCCGAGGGGGCGGGCTGCCCCGAGGGCGGGCCGGCCGCGGTGCCCGAGGAGGCGGTGGCCCCCACGGGCGAGTGGCGCGCCCTGCTGCGCCTGCGCGGTGAGGCTGTGTGCCCGCACTCGGCGCTGCTGGCGGTGCGCGTGGAGCCGGGCGGCGGGGCGGCCGAGGAGGCGGCGCCGCCCTGGGCGCTGGGCCTGGGGGCGGCCGGGCTGCTGGCGCTGGCGGCGCTGGCGCGGGGCCTGCAGCTGAGCGCGCTGGCGCTGGCGCCGGCCGAGGTGCAGGTGCTGCGCGAGAGCGGCTCGGAGGCGGAGCGTGCGGCGGCGCGGCGCCTGGAGCCCGCGCGGCGCTGGGCGGCCTGCGCCCTGGGCGCGCTGCTGCTGCTGGCCAGTCTGGCACAGGCGGCGCTGGCGGTGCTGCTGTACCGCGCGGCCGGCCAGCGCGCTGTGCCCGCCGTGCTGGGCAGCGCGGGGCTCGTATTCCTGGTAGGCGAGGTGGTGCCGGCCGCCGTGAGCGGGCGCTGGGCGCTGGCGCTGGCGCCGCGCGCGCTCAGCCTCAGCCGCCTGGCCGTGCTGCTCACCCTGCCGGTGGCGCTGCCCGTGGGGCAGCTGCTGGAGCTGGCGGCGCGGCCCGGGCGGCTGCGCGAGCGCGTACTGGAGCTGGCGCGCGGCGGCGGCGACCCCTACAACGACCTCAGCAAGGGCGTGCTGCGCTGCCGGACCGTGGAGGACGTGCTCACGCCGCTCGAAGACTGCTTTATGCTGGACGCCAGCGCGGTGCTGGACTTCGGCGTCCTGGCCAGTATCATGCAGAGCGGCTACACGCGCATTCCGGTGTACGAGGAGGAACGCTCCAACATCGTGGACATGTTGTACCTCAAGGACTTGGCCTTCGTGGACCCCGAGGACTGCACGCCGCTCAGCACCATCACCCGCTTCTACAACCACCCACTCCATTTCGTCTTCAATGACACCAAGCTGGATGCCGTCCTGGAGGAGTTCAAACGAGGTAATAACGGGCATCGCAGAGTACACCCATGCCAGTGCCCTCCCCTGGAAAAGGGGTGGGGGTTTTGGAAGCTTGGAGGAAAGAGTCCCACCCTTGTGGAGGGCAGTGAGACCTCTAAGGACCTTTTCAAGAATGTGTTGGCCTTGCAGCTTGGAACGACCTTTTGAAATACTTAAAGGTTGTGGTTCAGAGGGGAATGGAATGCCGTAGAAAGCAACACCTTTAACTTCCTTTGGGATAGCTCTCCGCCCCTTTTGGGGGGTGTGTCCACTTGGTTCTAACCTCCCAGCTCTTTGCCTCTCCCAGGCCGTATCTGTGTGCTTGGCTTTGTAGCAGGTCCAAACTCCTGGATGGAAACTAAAAGAGCATAGAAAAGAAAGTAGTCTCCAGATATCTGGATGCTGTTATCTACACACATAATGTCAAATTGGCTGGACCTGTGATATTTCCAGAGTATTGTTAAGGTCCCTGACCTTATTGCAGATAAGGGAATGACTCCTAAATACTTCCTACAGGTATGGAGGAAACTTTTGGTTTGCTTTCATCAAAAGCAGTTTCATGGGTGCTGATTTAATCTCCCCTTCCCCTGTCTCCCTTTTTTTTTTTTTCACCTCTTTTCTAACCTTAAGTATGTCTCCTACGTACTCCCTTGACTCTGAATTTTAACCCTTCCTTTCTCCGTGGTTTATCTGAGCAGTTCTAAGGTTGAAGTAAAAACTTTTGAGACCCTCCAAGTGTGAAGATGTGGGTTCCTCTGCAGTCCTTTCCATTGTCAGGCTTGGAGGTGCCCCCCACACCTGAACCCCTGCAGGATGGGAGTGGGGGCAGGTTTAGGTTGAAATGACGAAGGAGGGAAAAGTAGAGAGGGAAGGCCACAGTACAGGCTGCTCCTGTTCTGGGCTGGGTGGCCTCTGATCACCTCTGGAGAACTGATCAGGTTTCAAGCAGCCTGATGCCCCGGTGCTGGATGGTTTGACCCTAAAGACTACCTGATGTGAGGTAGAGAATTGGGAAAGCCCCCTGATATTGCTGGCAGCTGGGAAGTCTCCTGGCCCAGGTCCACATGGGAGGTGCTCTCTGAGCCCCAGGACAGTCAGTGTGGGAAGCCAGGCTTTGTGGTAATGACCAGCCTCTCCTGCATGGAGCGCTGCCATGTGCCAGGCTCTAGTGGGCACTCTCCATTGCCTCATCTCTATTAATCCTTGCAGGAGGCCTGGGTGCCAGGTTTTTTGTTATTACTGTAGGTCAGGAAAGGGTGGGAGACTTGAGTGGGCAGCTCCATAGACTCTCTGGTGCTCTTGGCTATTTCCCTAGAATATGGCCATGTAGCCCTGCTCTGGGGAGGGAACCTGGGGTGAGGTTCAGACAGAGCTTCCTGGTGGTAAGTACTCCATGTGGGCCTCCAAAGCCCCTGAGGCACTGGTGGTTCTTCTGGAGGGGAGGCTGGTAGTATGGCCATGGATTCCACCCCACTCTGCCTGCTCGTAGGCGCTGGGAAGGCTGCTCAGCTTCTCATGGCTCAAGGTCCTCCGTTATTAGTGATAAAAGTGGGTAAAAGGATCTGGGGGAGGAGACCCTATAAAGCACTTGCACTTCGGCCAGTGCACATGCTGAGTGTCTGTCAGTAAGGTGATTATCTGTTGCTCCTGGGCAGGCTTGCTGATAGGTGGTGTTTGCTAGCTCAAGAGCAAGAGGCTGAACCTGGAAGTGCAGATGCCATTTTTTCCAGGCAGGTCACCAGACTTCCTTCTTTTAGGGGAAGAGTCTTTTATGGGAGATATTTTTTAGGGGTCTTTTATGGAATACCATAGTTGTCCCTTTGGTGTCATAAGCACTCACGTTTCTAGGTTCCTTAAGAAAATGCTCACTCTAGTGTCTGGCTTTAGCTGACTCGTGCATTCTACAGCTATGAGCAGCCACCAGGCACAGATTTGGGGCATGGGGGTGGAGGGGTTGCGCTGTCAGGAACTAAACTTAAGGGAGAAGCTTCAGGAGTTGGTTGTGATGCTCAGGCTGAGGTCGGTGAAAGCTGTTTTTCATTTTCCAAACCCTTAGCATCAGGATCTTCACTGCCATCTGTAGTCTCGCCCTTCAGATGTGACAGCTGAGCTTGACCCAGGGCTGTTGGTGATCCCAGTTGGGGAGAATTAAAGAGTTCAATTCACATTGCTGGGGAAGGAGCCTCCAGGCAGGGTGGGCCCACAGGGGCTTGTATGTTGTGTGAGGGACCTGGACTTGATCACCAGGGCTGTGAGCAGGGAGCAACCATCTGGGTTGTTTTTACTGATCCATGACTGGTGTGGACACCAGGGTGGGGAGACCAGCTGTGAGTGGGATCCAGATGAGGGGTGACAGTAGCCTGACAAGGTACACAGTGGGCCTAGAGAAGAGACCCCAGAGGGCATCAGAAGGTGGGATTAGGAAGGTTTGGTGGTTTGCTGAGGGGCTGTGGAGGGAGAGGGAGGAGCTTAGGATAAGCCCAGATTTCTGACTGCCCTTCCCTAAGGGCTGAGGGTGGGGAGCAGGTAAGTTTGTTTTGGACATTGGAATCTGTGTCTGTCCAGTGTCCCAAGAGGCAAAGTCCTAGCAGGCAGTTGATGTGAAATGCACATGGTCCCTCGAGCCACAGGAGTGGAGCACAGAGCCTAAACCCCAGGGGCAGGGGGAAGCGGAGGAGAAATTGTCAAAAGGTAAGACCTTTGAGGGAGAAGAGCACAGGTGCAGAATGTCCTGGAAGCTAAGGAAAGAACATTTTCTAAGGGGAGGCAAGTGATCAGAAGAGGCCAGCAACCACGATGCCCTTAACCTTTGCAGGAGCACATTGGTGCCATGGCAGGAGCAATTTGGGGAACGAATGAGACATGAAGAGGTGTGAGAGCTAGCATAGACAGGCCTTCTGCAGAGTGGGGCTGCAAAGCAGGAGCCAGAAAGCAGTGGCCGGCAGAGGATGTGGGGCAGGGGAGGAGGCCTTCTGCGCTTCGGTGTTAAGATGGGCAAGTTGAGCAGGTTTAGGTTGAAATGATGAAGGAGGGAAAAGTAGAGAGGGAAGGCCACAGTACAGGCTGCTCCTGTCCTGGGCTGGGTGGCCTCTGATCACTTCTGGAGAACTGACCAGGTTTCAAGCAGCGTGATGCCAGAGGATTTGGGGATTGAGAGCCTTTCTGCTTTCATCAGACTGTTCTAGAAGCTGCCAGGCAACATGCTGAATAGCCTCCTCCTAGAAACCAGTGGAGGAGGTTTCTGGAACCTGAAGGTTGAATGGGGAGCCTTTAGCCCTTGGACTTCCTTGCTCTTGTGACAAGTACAGCCCTTTCTGCACTGCTCCAGAATGGCTGGGTCTTTCCAAGGACATCTGGAGCTTTTTCTGCTTCTCTAGTTTAGTGCAATCCTTTGGCGGGTATCTTTATTTTTCTTTGTTAAAGTCCTGCTTTTCTTGACCTTCTTAGGCATTCCTGTGCTTATGAACAAAGGGCATGTTGCAGTCTTCATGTGCGTGAAGTTTTAAAAATTATTTCCCTTCCCCATCACTGCCAAGCGTATGTAGTGGTGATACCCTCTGAATTTCCTGGAGCTGGAGTTCCTGGCGTCTTGGCAGCTTCCATTCCAGGCCCTGTTCCTCTTGCTGCATCTGTTTGGGAACTTTGTAACCTGGTCACCCCTGAGTTAGTGCAGACTTGCGATGGCACCACTTATTTTGTGCAGATGTCCCCAGGAAGAGTGAATGCTTTGGAGCCATAGTAAATAACTTGTGCAGCTGCTCCTTCACTTACGATGGGGTTGGGTCCTGTTAAACACGTTGTAAATTGAAAGTGCATTTAATACACCTAACTTAACATTATAGTTTAGCCTAGCCTACCTTAAATGTGCTCAGAATGCTCACATTAGCCTACATTTAAGCAAAAGCATCTAACACAAAGTCTGTTTTATAATGAAGTGTTGAATAGCTCGTGTAATTTATTGAACACTATACTGAAAGTGAAAAATAATAGTTATATGGATACTTGAAGTATGGTTTCTACTCAAATGTGTATGGCTTTCGCACCCTCGTAAAGTCAAAAAAATTGTAAGCTGAACTGTCTTAAGTCAGGGACTGTAAAGCCATTAACCCCTGTCTTCCTTGTCAACCCACGTGAGACCATTCAAGGGCATTCTTCCAAGGAAAGAATTAGGCTGAAAGAGCTTTTCAGAGTCCTGCTTTAAATCAGCTGAGTTCTGGTTTCCTGTCTGAAGGAAGCCAAACGATTACCACAACGCAGGAGTGTCCACACATTACTTTTCTCTTTCTCTTAGTACTTATTCACCCAGTTGGTTTAGAAAACAAAAAAGGGGGAAAGGGGGAAAGGAAGGGGAAGATTAAACTCCAACTGCTTTGTTAGAATATCCTAGAAATTAGGCATTATGAAATAATTGGAGTACCCTTGAGCCTGATAATGAAAATTAAAACTCAGCTAGGTGCGGTGGCTCACACCTGTAATCCCAGCATTTCAGGAGGCCAAGATGGAAGGATTGCTTGAGGCTAGGAGTTTGAGACCAGGCTGGGCAACATCGTGAGACCCCTTCTCTACAAAAAATTTAAAAATTAGCCCTGTAATCCCAGATACTCAGGAGGGCAAGGTGGGAGCATTGCTTGAACCCTGGAGTTCGTGGCTGCAGTGAACTATGATAGTGCCACTGCACTCCAGCCTGGGTGACAAAGTGAGACCCTGTCTCAAAAAAACAAGATAACAAAAGTTTAAACAGCTTTTTCAGAGTGTTCTGGTTGATGTCAGCAAGACGCACCGTGCACCCTCCTGTGACTCTAGATCTCGCTCAGTAAAGAGTACGGGTGTGCCTATGCGAATAGTTCATCCAGTCGGCCGGCTGGGCCTCAGGGCAGTTTGTCCTCTCAGAGGAGAAGTGAACTTTAATCCCTGCCCTGTTCTGTGCCTGCTTCTTGCTTTGGTTGCCTCTGGACCCCTCAAGATATTGTGTCTTGAGATTAAATCACACAGCCACTGTTCTGGGGAATCTGCTTTCTTCTGTTCATTATTGAATCATCCCAGTGTGGCAGGTCACGGAGAAACATGTGCCTATGTTATGGAAGTTTGAAAGCAAAGGAGAAGTTAATCGTGTCCTGTCGGTAATCTGCCGAAGGGAGCAGCTTCCTGGAGGAAGGGGCTGTAAGAGGCCTGTCTGCTCTGAGGCGGCCATTTAGAACCTGGGCTTTGGTTCCCAGACTGCTGGCCAGAACCGTGTGTCGCACCCTTGGCCTTCCTGGTCTGGCCTTGGCCAGACAGGTTTGTATTCTGTGGCAGGACAGCCATGGCCCTTGCCCAAATGGTGCCCAACACAAACACAGAGGGAAAGAAGGCATCTGGGGCCACCACATCCCTGGGTCAGTGCCTCTGGCTCAGCAGGACTGAGTGGAGTTCTCCAGGGACCCCGGCCTTTCCTCCTGTGAAGGGGGAGACGACGTAATGTGGTCATTTCCACCTTTAATTTTTGTCTGAGGGTATTCGAGCATCCCAAAGGATGATGCTTTACTTAATTAAGCCCACGGCACGCAAAGTATGATTGAGACAAAGATGTGAACTTGATTTTTTAATTTCTCAAAAGATTCTTGAGGCAAATACTCCCTCACGTGCAGGTCCAGGCCGGCTTTTGCCCTCAGCTTTTTTTTTTTTTGAGACAAGTCTCATTTTGTTGCCCGGGCTAGAGTGAGTGCCGGGCTAGAGTGAGTGCCGGGCTAGAGTGAGTGCCGGGCTAGAGTGAGTGCCGTGGCGTCAGCCTAGCTCACAGCAACCTCAAACTCCTGGGCTTAAGCGATCCTACTGCCTCAGCCTCCCGAGTAGCTGGGACTACAGGCATGCACCACCATGCCCGGCTAATTTTTTCTATATATATATTTTTAGTTGTCCAGATAATTTATTTCTATATTTAGTAGAGACAGGGTCTCGCTCAGGCTGGTCTCGAACTCCTGACCTGGAGCGATCCACCCGTCTCGGCCTCCCAAAGGGCTAGGATTACAGGCGTGAGCCACCGCGCCCGGCCTGCCCTCAGCTTTTTTCACTAGTGACAAAGAAGGGCATAGTGGAGATGATTTGCTCCCAATTCCCTATCTCAGCCTGTGGCTGTGACCACCTGAAAAGTGACAAGTCAGAATTGAGATGTGTTGTAAGTGCAGAACACACACCAGATTTCAGAGACTTAGTGCAAAAGAAAGGTAAAAGAGCCTTTTTTTTTTGGTATATGTAGATTACATATTAAGATTATATTTTGACTATATTGCATTACTTACGATATATTATTAAACTAATTTCACCTGTTTCTCTTGAATTTTTTTAACGTAGCTATTCAGCGATTTTAAATCACACACATGGCTTGCATTCTGTTTCTTTCAGACAAGTCTAAAGATTTATGGATGAAAAGCATTTACCAGATGGAGAATAAATTCCTGAAGCTTCCCTGACATTGCCCAGTACTCTTGAGACTTCAGCTTTTTTTGCAAGCTTATGTTTCCTCACTAAATACATCAAATAGGAAACTAACATGAGAAAGACACGTAGGAGCAAGGTGGAAAGTTCTAGCCATTGCTCTTCTCCCCTGCACAGTTTGGCTTCCGAATGGCCATTTATCTTCATCCCCTGGATGAGACCCCTCTAAAGGGCAGCTTCTAGAACCAGGAAGACCTCCCACAGAGGTTGGGTGGCCCTGCTCTGCTCCCCTGTTTAGACTGTCCCAGGGAGCCTGTGTTTCTGAGGGTGCTGCCCTGTTAGCTCACGCCTGCAGTCTGGTTGCTGTATGAACATTTGTGTTCTCAGCTGGACGCATCCTTATCGAAACCACATCATGGCTGGGAGTCGCACAGACCTGGGGCTGGATCCCAGCTCTGCCCTTCTCTGCCTGGGGGCCTTGTGCAGATGAGTATGATCCTCTGAGATTTCCTTTTCCTATAGGTAAAGTGAGGCTAATCCTCATAAGCATATTGAGAGTCTCAAGTAAAAACCTAGGAAAGAGTCTGGCCTAGTGCCCAGCACACTTTAGGAGCATGAACATTAGCTTTTGTCCTTTTGGTGGGTTTGTCCCAGGGGAGACTAAGAAAAATGGGAGGACCCCAGCAAGCTGTTCTATGAGTGTCCTCCCCAAACAGGGAAGTCCCACCTGGCCATCGTGCAGAAGGTGAACAACGAGGGCGAGGGCGACCCCTTCTACGAGGTCCTGGGCCTGGTCACCCTGGAGGACGTCATTGAGGAGATCATCAAGTCCGAGATCCTGGACGAGTCTGAAGACTATCGTGAGTTTTGGCTCCTGGCTTTGGTTTTCTGTCTCGCCTGGTCCTTAAGCTTCCTGAGGTACATGTGTACCGGAGGCCAGCGGGTCTCTGTGCTGCTGGAAGCCAGCCGGGCCCCCAGCCAGGCCCCGTTCTTCTTAGCCCTGTGAGAGCCAGCATTGCCGCCTCTCGGGAGGGCTCACACCTGCACTTCGATGCAAGCCATGGCGGCCCATCCCAGTGGAGGCCTTGTAATCCCGGCGCTTGCCTGGGGTGTCATGGGCAGCTGTCTGTTTGTTTCCTCCACCACTGAGGGAAGGCCCCATCCGTCATGGGCCTTTTCCGTTCTTCTGTCTTCCCCGGTGCTTTTGTTTTCAGAGGTTCTTTACCACCAAGAGTCTTCCTAAAGCAGACGATCCTGGGGCCCTTGATGGCATCTCAGGATTATCTCCCTCATAGGGCGACACAGGGCAGACACAGAGCCTGTGTTTGATGGCTGGGGCCGCCCACCCCTGTGAGCTTTCACGTGTGTTGCTTTGCCCACACGTCTCACCAATGCAGCATGTTTAGTTTGGTTCCCAAAATGGCCATAGGCATGGGAGCTTTAGGTTAGCTGCTGCCGTCTTGTACCAGTAATCCTCAGATACACATTTCCCAGCCACGGGTCTCTTGATGGCTGGGGAGGCCTGTTATTTTACATAAGCTGCGTTGCTACCATATCAGCCTTCTCTTCAGCCAACTCCAAGGCAAGGAGCAGTCCCTTCTGCACTTCTTGGGACATAGCTGGAACATGGGCCGCTGCCCCTCCGTCCTGGGCACTGGGATTGCTATGTGGTGGGAATGGCAGCAGGGTGCCATGGACGGGTCCTTGGGGCTCTGATGCCATGCACATTGACACCTCCTGGCCGAGGGAAGAAGGAGTGGGCAGCATGGCCCCTTGGTTTGGTCACACTGGTCAGGCGGGCTGCTGTGCCTAAGCATGCCATCTTCTTCCACCGCAGGAGACGGCGTGGTGAGGAAGAAACCTGTCTCTCTCATCGCCCCTCTCAAGCGGAAGGAGGAATTCTCCTTGTTTAAGGTGTCTGACGATGAATATAAAGTAAAAATCTCACCTCAGCTGCTCTTGGCCACCCAGCGCTTCCTTTCCCGAGGTGAGGGGGTAGGGTGGTCCTTGCCCCCTGCTCTCGCTCACTGCTGGGTCCGGAGACCACCCAGGGCCTGCACTGACTCTGCTCCCCATGCCTAGTCAGCAGAAGAGTCTCGAGGAGAACTTCTGTGCTTCTCTCTGCAACCCTGCCAGCATCTTGGGTCACCTGAGAGGTGGCTCCTCTCTACCAGGTGGTTGAGAGCAGGGCCAGGTGGTGCCACACCTGGGGGCACAGCACCTCAGCGGGCAGGTGTGTGCGCTGCCCCGCGCTCTCGCGTGGTACGGAGGCACGGCATCTTGCAGGCTGTCCAGGGAGAGCCCGGTGGGCACCAGGAGTAGGGTGTGGCTACACATGCCACTGTGGCCGTGGTGGACACTGTCCCTTTTTTCTACCGTGGGGCAGAAGTGGATGTATTCAGCCCCCTGCGAATCTCCGAGAAGGTCCTGCTGCACCTGCTTAAGCATCCCAGTGTCAATCAGGAGGTGAAGTTTGACGAGAGCGACCGCCTGGCCGCACACCATTACCTGTACCAGCGCAGCCAGCCGGTGGATTACTTCATTCTCATCTTGCAGGTGACTGGGATCCCAGGCCTGGAGCCTCCCGCTTCCTCAGAGACTAGGAAAGGGTCTGTGAGGAGAGGAGAGGTGGGGAGCAGGGAGATCCCCCCCGCTCCGGAATAATCGGGGTTGTTGGTTCCTCCTTTTGCTCTCTTCTCTGGGGAAAGGTAACCTGTCGCATCTGTTTCTCTCCCTTGCCCGTCCGCCCGCCCAGGGCAGGGTTGAGGTGGAGATCGGGAAAGAGGGCCTGAAGTTCGAGAATGGGGCCTTCACCTACTATGGAGTATCTGCCCTGACAGTGCCATCCTCCGGTAAGCACACCCCCCGCCGGGCGGTCTGTTGTCTCCGGGCTGCCTGGAGGGAGGGGGCAGCATCTCTTCATTGCTCATCTTTGTTGCTCACTCCCATCTCTGCAGAACACCCTCTTCCAAATTCCTACCCTTGTTCCTTCTCAAATCAAGGGTGATTTGTAGGGTGGGTCTTTGAGGCTGTGTGCTTGTCCTCGCCAGGGTAGGGGCGGGCTCCCCAGCTCCAGCTTCTGCCATCACTGATTGTTCCTTCTGATAGTTCACCAGTCGCCAGTGTCCTCACTCCAGCCCATCCGCCATGACCTGCAGCCAGAGCCAGCCGACGGTACCCGCTCTTCTGCGTATTGTCCTGACTACACCGTGAGAGCACTCTCCGACCTGCAGCTCATTAAGGTGACAACAATAAGGGCTGCTCACGAGTGCTGGCTTTAGCCGGCTTTGTGTCCCCAAGGGGCTAGACCAGCTAGTCCCAGACCGCCCAGAACAAGGCCCTGCGTTTGCCTTGCAGGACAGAGGCTTTGGCTCCCTGGAGCTCCCACTTTACTACTGGTGGTCTGGTCTCCCTCTCCAGGCCTCTGCACTCACTTTCTCACAAACGCTGCTGAGTTGCTTTTTTCTACCCTTAACTAGCTTAAAGTTCTTCCTTTGTCCTTTTCCGGCAAGGTGTGACCTCTTGAACCTATCTTTTGCATCTTGCTTCACAAATTGCATCTGCCGGGTAATGCCTCCCGTCCTCTAGGTTACCCGGCTGCAGTACCTCAACGCACTCCTGGCGACGCGAGCCCACAACGTGCCGCAGTCCCCTGAGAACACCGACCTCCAGGTCATCCCAGGCAGCCAGACCAAGCTCCTCAGTGAGAAGACCACTGCTGCGGCAGGTGAGCACCAGGCAGCACGCCCTGCGGTGTGTACCCCGTGGCCAGGAGCTCTTGGCCAGCCCTTGCTGCTCACACGCACAGGCTTGCTCTCTCCTTATTCTGCCCTGCCTTGTGTTCTTGTCTCTGTGTTTTTCTCCCCATTCTTTTCCCTTCTTGTTGTTTTTGGTAGCTTGAATGACACTGAGCTATAGACCAACTGGTATTTAGTCTATTAAGTCAACATTGTCCCTCAAGGACCTCTTAGAATGGAATTACTTACAGAATTGTTGGTAAATGGGATTAAGATCTAATTCGGACACTCTTGGCCATTTAGGGTTAGGTTACTTGGAAAATGAAGATTTGGGTCAGCAGTACCCTGGCTCACAGGGCGGGTGGGTGGGTGGGTGGTGGACACCATCCCAGAAGCTGGAGGGCACTTGCTGAGGGTCGTGGTCAGGTCATGCTAACATGGAAAGCACATCCCATCCAAGGGCTCCATTGTGAGCAGAAAGATCATGTTGAAAGAAACAGACTTTGCAAATAAAAATGAGCGGCTGTGGAACAAAGGAAATTCAAAAGGAGCCTGAGGTGTGGGGTCTGGGTTGGAGTGTGAAAAATCAGGGGCTTTCTTGTTTTTGTGTTTGAAGATTTTTTTTTTTTTTTTTGGTGAGACAGAGTCTTACTCTGTGGCCAAGCTGGAGTGCAGTGGCCTCATGATAGCTCACTGCAGCCTTGAACTCCCGGACTCAAGTGATCCTCCTGCCTCAGCCTCCTGAGTAGCTGGGACTACAGGCACGCACTACCATGCTTGGCTAATTTTTCTATTTTTTGTAGAGACGGGGTCTCATTCTTGCTCAGGCTGGTCTCAAACTCCTGGCCTCAAGCGATCCTCCTGCCTCAGCCTCCCAGAGTGCTAGGATTACAGGCATGAGCCACCCTGCCTGGCTGAAAATGTGCTTTTATAAAAGTCATTTTTGAATTGTGAGGTGACATGTAGGTATACGGGACAGAGAACCCCACCCTGGGCCACACTGATGGCTCACCCTTGTGAGCTGCAGCTCTGAGTGTTGGTAAAAGGGCAGGTGAGGCTGTGCTTAAGTCCTGGATCTGGGCATGGGTCACTCCCTTTCTAAAGGAATCTCTAAAGATGCTGTTGTACTTTTATATATATTTATATATTTGTGTGTGTGTATCTGTGTTTTATATATATATATATATATATATATATTTAGAGACAGGATCTTGCTATGCTGCCTCGGCTGACCTAAAACTCCTGGGCTCAAGCGATCCTGCCACCTCAGCCTCCTGAGTAGTTGGTGGGACTACAGGTGTGTGCACCTCCATGCACAACTGGTGCTGCACCTTTTAGGGTTGACTAAGCTCCTGTGTTTATCCACTGTAATGTTACTTTATGGGGTAAGCCTTGTAAAGAATTTCACACTGTCACATTAAACTTGGGTCTCAGGGGCCAAGAAGTTGTGTTCTTTAAAATGTGAGCCTTTTGGTTTTGGTTTTCCCACTGGCTCCACCTGCTACTCAGACAGCACGTGTTATATTGAAGGTGCAGACCTAACCCAGGAATGATGGTTCTCCCATTGTTGCATCTTTTATCATACACCCAGAGAGTCTCAAAAATCCTCTTGGCTTCAGCTGCTCATTGGGGCATCCTCTAAGAGAATAATTTATAATGGCTTTCTGGGTCCTTTCCTCTTTGTAACTGATTATCCACTATTCTATAGACATAGTGTCAGTTATTTTCACCTACGTGCAACCTGACAGTTGCCCCCAGTGAGGCTTGGCTGCTGTCTTTTGGCTCCTTGTCTAAACTCTCTGGGGTCTTTCTGCAGATTGTCCCTGTTAGCTTGGCAAGTCACTGCCCAGAGAAGCTTCATGGTGGTGCACATGTGGAGATTTCCGTGGGGGCGCTGCTTGAATAGTGCAGGTGAAAACCATTTTCTGGAGACTTTGGCACTAGATCCCTGGGAGAAAAATACCTTTATTGAAATCCTTGGAAGACCCAATAATTTTAAATTGCCAACAGCAGGGGTTGGCTAAGGGCCAAAATCTGGCCAATATGGTTGGTGCAAGGGCCAAATCTGGCCAGCTGCCTGTTTTTGTAAATAAAGTTTTATTGGAACCTACCCATCTGTTCATGGATTGTGTGTGGCTGCCTTTGAGTTACAGCAGTGGAGTTGAGTTGTTGTGACCAATACCATATGGCCTACAAAACCTAAAAATACTGGTCCTTTTCTGTCCCCTGTCCTACCATTTCAACTTCTACGTCCTCCACATCAGCCATTCACGGAACTTTTTCCAAGGGAAAGTCAGTGCTCGACGCTGTGCTTCCCGATTTCCCTCTGCCATCTGGAGCAGCAGCTGAGGCATCTGCCCCACTGCCCCCCTGGCTGGGGAGTTGGCCCCCTTCATGGTGCTGCCTGGAGCCGAGAGGCGCTGCTGCTTCAGCTCAATGGCTTCTCTCCTCTTCTTTCTCTCTGCTCTCTTTAGCCTTCCCAGTAGACCTTTCCCTCTTTGGCACATTTGGAAACTGCAGTTGATAAGTGACTGTGGACTAGTGAGCATTTTTTGTTTTAAGAGCACACCCAAGGTAAATATCTTCCTTTTCCCTTCCTGCCTGCTTTCCTTTCCCAGCCCTTTAGCTGTGGTGCACCTCACACTGGGAGGCATTTCCCTGCAGTGGGGAGTGGGTGCTATATTTCATCTTTCTGGAAAACAGGAGGGATCATGAAACACTGCAGCCTTGGAAAATCAAGCTTCCTTCTAGCAGAGGGCGCTTTATTGTCCCAGGCAGGTTCCTCCAGTGTAATGGCCTGGGCCCCCTGGAGTCAGAAACCCACGGGCCCTGCATTCCAGGTCTCAGGGGTGGCATGTGTCCTCAGTGGTTTTCTCTTGTGGAGCCGAGTTAGGCTGTTTCCTGACTGATCACTCCCAGCCTTGCCTTGGTTCCTCCGAGGTATCCTGAGGCCCTTCTGCCTTACCTGCCCCTTCCTGTCCTAAAGAGCAGTTAGCGCTTGGTTTGGATAGGACTCTCCCGCTACTGGCTTTGATACTAATTTGCCTCTCCCTCTCCTTTTAGGGTCCAACCACAGCTGGCCGGGCGTCCCAGTGGAGGAGAGCCCTGGGCGGAACCCAGGAGTTTAACTGCTTGCCAGGCAGCCCCGGATATGGGGAGCGGACAAGCATGTGGGGAGCTGGAGGGAACTGAGCAGAAGCTTTGTGCCAGCCTGCCCCCACTCCTCCAGGCCACGTTTTAGATGGCCCTTGTAGATGTGGGTCCTGGGCATCCTCAGAATCGGGCATCAGTGCCTAGCACCTTCAGCCGGCCCCGCCCTTCTTTAGGAGGTAGGGTCAGCAAGGCACAGCCCTCCAGGCCTGCTTGTTCTGGAAGGACCGAAAGGAATAGCATCATCTCTAGTCCCCAGGGCCCAGCCTTCCCTGCTCCCCTGAGGCTGTGACAGTGCAGTGTATTTATACCTCTTCGGGCCAAGCCACCAAGTGAGTGCACAGTTACTGCCTTTATGTGGCCGTGACCTGTACTCACTTTGCTTTTTGCCAATCTTCTGCTGCTGGCAGCACTTTTTGAACAGAGAACACCAGATTTGGCTGGGGGTTCAAATCCATGCCCTCACCCTTGGTGTGCTGTCTGGGTTCCCTGACAATGCCACATTTCAGAGCACGCACCCCAGCCTCTCCCCTGTGCCAAGCCAGAAGCACGGTTACCCACCAGTCTGTCCCTCTGGTCCTGCTCCCTCCTGTGGAGGTTGATTTTTTGACCCCTTCCAGGGCCCCGAGAGAGTTGGCTCTGGTGGCGCCGAGGGGCCTGCTCCCTTGCCTGCCATGCTGAGTTGCCACTAGCAGTATTGTCGGTTTCTGTGTTCTAAGAGGTCATGCCTGGGAGGAAAGGACCTTCTTGCTGCATCTGATCCTTTCTTCCTCGTGTGACCCCAGAAGAGAGTATTGCCTGTTAGATCTGCTTCGTGCCTTTCCCACAGGCCTCCGTGGAGGTGCTACGTGGCTGTAGCGTGCAGAGCAGCAGGGAGCGGGGACTGTTTATGAACCAGGTGGACCCTCGTTACCTTTCTTTAAAAAAAAAAATAAGTTTTTCTTATATCTCTAAAACATTTCAAGTGCTTTGCCTTTTTTCTGTTCCTAGCTACTGGGTTTTAGAGAAGTGGGAATGAGAAGGCATTTGTCTTTTTCTTCTAATTTACTTGTATTTTCCTTCCACAGTTCTTTAGCTATGTGGAAACTAGGGTATCACAGGGACATAGGATCATAGATTGGGGAGGGAGGAGGATTTCTGGAACTTTTCTTAAAGGAATTTGGGCCCTTATAAATGGGACTGAAGGCCACAGGAACAGTGGTATGCTTGTTCAAAAATTGTCCTCAAGGAGTGCACTCTAAGAGCAAACCCAGGTGGGAAACAAATACTTTGAAATCGTCTCTCCAGAACAGTGGTTCTTAACCTTGGCTACACATCGGAATCACCTGGCAAATTAAAACACTGATGCCTGGGCCTGTCCCCAGGGCATCTGATTTAATCAGCCTGGGCATCAGGATTTTATTATATTTTCAGAATGTTTTTAGATTCACTGAAGGGTTTCATACACCTTTCACCTAGCTTCCCCTAATGTTAACATAACCTTGGTATATTTATCAAAACTAAAAAATTAACATTGGTGCAATGATACATGATACTGTTAAGTAAACTACAGACTTAATTTGGATTTTACCTTTTTTGTTTCCAATAATATCCTTTTGCAGGATCCAATCCAGGATATCAAGTTGCAGTTAGAACTATTGCTTTTTTCCCTAACTTTAGATTTTAAAATAATTAGATTCATAGGAAGTTGCAAAGATAGAGGTCCCATGGACTGTTCGTTCAGGCTCCCTCAATGGTTATATCTTACGTAATTAGAATACAGTATCAGAACCAAAACTTTGACCTCTGTGCAATGTGGTTGTATAGTTCTACATCATTTTGTCACATGCACATTTATGTAACTACTGTAACAATCCATACAGAACTGTCTCATCACCACTGAGATCT
Source organism: Lemur catta (assembly GCF_020740605.2). Taxonomy (NCBI): domain Eukaryota; kingdom Metazoa; phylum Chordata; class Mammalia; order Primates; family Lemuridae; genus Lemur; species Lemur catta. The sequence goes on from NC_059131.1 coordinate 71,547,394, forward strand.
CCCTTGGACTACCCCTTTAGACCCCTCCCCCACCACCCCTTCCCCCTGGAAACCACTGATCTGATCATCTCCATTATTTTGACATTTCAAGAATATTGTATAAATGGAATCATACAGTATGTAACCATTTGGGATTGGCTTTTTTTCACTCGGCATAATTCTCTGGAGATTCATCCAGGTTGTTTCATGTTGTCAGTAGATCATTCCTTTTTACTGCCCCGTGGTATCCATGGTATGCTCGTCCCGATGAAGGACATCTGGATTGTTTCCAGTTTTTGGTTATTTCAAATAAAGCTGCTGTGAACATTCGTGTACAGGTTTTTGCATAAAGATTAGTTTTTTCTCTGGGATAAATGCCAGGAGTGCAATTTCTAGGTAATATGGTTGTTGTATGTTTAGTTTTTTTAAAGAAACCGCCAAACGTTTTCTGCGTGGCTGTACAGTGTTTGTTCTCACCAGCAGTGTAGGATGCTTGTTTCTCCGAATGCTCACCAGCATTTGGTGGAGTCGCTGTTTTTCACTTCAGCTGTTCTGATAGCTGTGCAGTGATACCTTGCGGTTTCCATTTGCCTTTCCCTAGTGGCTAATGTCGTATATCTTTTCATGGGTTTTCTCTTGGGTGGAATATGTCCGTGTCTTTCACCCATTTTCTAATGGGATTGTTTGTCTTTTACTATTTTTGAGGGTTCTTTATTCTATTTGAGAGTCCTTTGTTGGATTTTTGGTTTGCAAATATTTTTTCCCAGTCTGTAGCTTATATTTTCATCTTCTTGACAGGGCCTTATACAGAGCAAAAGTTTTTAATTTTGACGACATCCATTTTACCAGTGTTTTTAGTGGATAGTGCTTTTAGTGTCACCGCTAAGAACTCTACTTAATCTTAGATCCCAAAGGTGGTCTGTTTTTTTCTACAAGTTTTATAGTTTTACCTTTAAGTTCCTAATGCATTTTGAGTTCATTTTTGTATTAGACATAGGACTTAGGTCAAGGTTCTTTTTTTTTTTGCCTATAGATGGCACCGTTTGTTGAAAAGGCTTTCTTTTCTTCATTAAATAGTTTTTGCACCTTTGTCAACAGTCAGTTGAGGATATTTGTGTGGTCCTACGGGTTGTGTTCTCTGTTCCATTGATCTATGTGTCTTTCCTTCTGCCGATACCACACTCTTCGTTATTGTAGCTATATAATAAGTCGTAAAATCAGGTAGACTGATTCCTCCTTTCACTTTATTTTTAAAATTTGTTTTAGCTGTAAACTTTCATATGAATTTTAGAATAATATTATCTATGCCTACAAAACATCTTGCTGGGATTTTGGTTGGAACTGTGTTAAACCGGTATATTAATTTGGGGTAGAAATGACAGCTTCACTATGTTGTGTCTAACAATCCATGAACACAGTATGTCTCTGTTTATTCAAATCTTTGATTTCATTCATTAGTGTTTTGTAATTTTCAGCATGCAAGTCCTTACATGTTTTGTTAGATTTAAACCTAAGTATCTCATTTTTTTAAGCAATTGTAAAACAGTATTTTATTTTTAATTTCTATGTCCACGTTAATTTTTAGTAGGTAGAGGTTTTTGTATGTTTATCTTGTAACCTGAGACCTTGCTGAATTCCCTTATTCTAGGTGGGTGTCTTTGTTTTCTGTAGATTCCTAGGATTTCCTACATAGATAAGCATTGTCATCTGCATGATAGTACCAGTACCTGGGTCCTACCCTCCAGGCTTCTGACTTAATCAGTTTGGACTTTAGGACTTTTAAAACCTTCTTTGGTGATTCTGATAAACAGCTGAGGCTGAGAACCATTGCTCTTTCAACTTGTCCATCAATGAGCAGAGATGCCTTGAGCACAAAAGCCACGTGCTGGGAACCCACATACTGCCCAGTCCATACTTGGTGGCCTGTCTTGCTGTCAGCCAGCATGGTTAACACGGTGGGGCTTTGCTGCTGAGGACAAGGCCTTGGGCCCTGCCAGCCAGTCCCTGGTGCCCAATGTACTGGCTCCTCCAGCCCAGAAAAGACGAGTAAGCTGTGATGGATAATCAACCAGTTTTAATGAACAAAAAATACTGATCCGTATAAAAAGGTGTTTTTCTCTGTCACTTAAGTGTCCTCATTTTCTAGATGAGGAGTTGTCTTCTCCATGGTCTTGAATGCCTGTTTAGCCCGTGGCGCCAGTATCTGAGCGCATGCTGGCTCTGTCACCATAGGGCAGGGGCTGCCCATGGAAAGGTGTGTGGAGCCCTTGTCAGCTTTTTCACATAGTAACAATGGCCTTGGTCTTGGCCTGAGAAGGCCACCAAAGTTAGACTCAAAATAACTGCTGCAAAATTGATATCACCCAGGTACCTTATGTAACCCAGGACCCATGTGAGGGAGGCTAAACCTTTATCTTTTAGCCCTTTTCTCAGCCTATGGTTCTTGGTTTAGAGCAGAGCTCTTTAAAATTCACTCTGGCATTTAAGGACCCAGCCCTGCCAGTAGTATAGGTCTATACCAGTGAAACTTGAAACGTAAAGAATGATGCAAGAAGAAGGAACCTTTAGGGAGCTGTTGTGAGGGTGAGTCATTGTACCCCAGTTAGCGGACAAGGGGCAGGAGGGCCTGCCCTGCCTTGCCCTGCTTCCCCATGGGCTAAGCTCAGAGCTCCCCAGTGCCCTGTCCTCTGTGTGGGGTCAAGCAGAGTGGATGTAGCTGCAGGGTTCCAGGCAAGAGCTCAAACTCCAGTACCAGGGGGACATCAGTGCCTAAGGCAAACTAAGGTTACGGGCCACCGCCCCAAGAGTTGGGTGGGCCACAAGCAATCCCCAGCACCCAGGCACCTTACCCCTACAAGGAGCACTACCAGCCAGCCCAACAACAGTGTGGCAGGCAGGCCTGACTGAAGCCTTTAGACAAGTGGGCAGAAGGTTCCCCTCAGGTATCAGCTCCAGCTCATCAGTCTTGGGGCTTCTGGGGCAACCTGGTGGGTCCTGGACTTCTGGTGCTGTGGGGCCTCAATCCTGTTGCACAGCCCCCTCCAGACTGTCAGAACCCACCTCCAGTGTCCCTAAGACGAAAGCTGTCTGGAGCCACTCCAGACACTATCAGGGTTGCTGCTGATAGGAATGGAGTCCTCTGGGGAAACCCCTGCCCAAGGGCATTGGCCAGCTGCAGAAACACCTGGCACCTGTGTGGCCTACTTTGGTTGCTCTTGTGTGTCCTGGATGGCAGCTGCTGGCCACAGGCTCAGTCACCACCTGCAGGAGACTGACCCTTGTACAGAGCAAGGGCAAAACCTCCCAGACTCAGGATTAGTGGACACTGAGGAAGTCTAGCACCCAGCCCTGGGTAGCTCGGGCCTGGGGCTGCTCACTTCCTGCTCCATCTTGGCTTCCACTCCTCTCCCTGGCCCTCATCTGGACCCACTTTGCTTTCTGCTGCCCCGTGGTCCTCTGCTTCAGCCCTTTCAGCTCCAGCCCCAGCAGGGAACACAGCACCTCTTGACATGCGAAGCCAAGGAGGCCTGCGTTCTCCACGTGCCGGGCTCGCCACTGCTCCTCAGTTCTGACAGGGCTGCCTTAGAGGCCTGAGAGGAATCAGACTGAGGCAAGAACCACAGAGGGTGCAGATGCAGGGGAGGGGAGGGGTTGGAATGGTGGCTGTGGGTGACCCGCAGGCCTGTTGTCAGCACCGGGTGCGGGGATGTGCAACATGGGCCTGCAGTGCTTCCTGGATGCCCCGCTGCCAGTCTCGGGCCAGCTGCACTGGAGTCATGGAGGCCTGGGAACAAGGATGATGGGTCAGTCCTTTCCTCCGAGGAGCTCTGTCCAGCCTCCTTGGAACAAGTGCCAGGGCCTGGGCCCTGCTCATACTCACCACATTCTGCACACCCAGCTTGGCTCCATAGAGCAGCAGCAGCTTCATGGCTTTGTAACGGCCATGCCGCACAGCCTCATGTAGAGCTGTGTCCCCTTCCTGTTGAGAAAGGGAGAAGTCATGCTCCTACCCTCCGGCCCTCATCATGCAGGAAGGTCAGGTTGGCAGGGGCTGTCACTGAGCAGACAGCACCTTTGGTCCTATACCTTTGGCTTGGGCTCCTCAGTCACCGTCCCCCTTTGCCCCCAGCTGGAAGACAACTACTTACCTTATCCTGTGCGTTGAGGTGGGCTCCACACTCGATGAGGTGCTCCAAGCAGTCGGAGTGCCCAGTGCGCACTGCCACGTGGAGGGGGGTGCTCCAGATCTAAAAGCACATGGGGATTAGTGTGGGGTCTGGACTGGCAAGGCCGCCTCCTAGTCCCACAGGGCCATGCTTTCTCTTCTCCAGGAATAGCACCCACTCCCCTGTGTACTGCTCAACTGGCACCCAAAGTGGCATGCCTCTCACCTTGTCCCGGGCGTTGACCCGGGCTCCCTGGTTGAGCAGCTGTTTGAGGATATCCAGATGTCCTCCACGGCAGGCCCAGAACATGGGTGTCCTGTCCAGCTGCAAAACAAAAGCACCAAAGCACTCTGACCTGCTGGGATGCTAGGCAGGACATTGGCCACAGCAGGGGCCATCCCCAGTTCTCACCAAGTCCCGAGGGTCCACAATGGCACCTGCTGCCAGCAGCTTGTTCACCAGCTGGCTGTGACCCTTCAGACAGGCCCAGTGCAAGGCCGTGCGGTGGAGCTGGGGGCAGAGACAGGAGATTAGGCAGAAGGAACGCAGCCTCTAGAGGCCCCACCCGTTCCCATTCTCAGGGCCAGGTCCCTGAACAGAGTTGCCTATTCCCCCATCATGCAAAGGGCTTCTCTCCCCTCCCTCTGGAGGCACCACCGGATTCATGCCCGTAAGACTGGAAATCACTACAGCTTCCCAGGACAGGGCCACAACACACTGGAGACAGCACTTCTGCAGCCCTGCCTGTGCTACCTTGTCATGGGCATTGGGGTCCCCTCCGTCTGCCAGGAACTTGTCAATCAGGGCCTCCTGGTTCTCAGCAGCTGCCTTCAGGAACATCTCCAGGTCCACAGACTCCACCTGGGCCTGGGGCTGCGGCTGGGTAAGTTGAAGGACAAGACCAAATCACTCCCCAAGACTGTGGTACCCGTGACAACAGCTTCACCAGTCTGGCCCAGTGGTTCCCAAGCAGCTGACTGAGGACCAGCACACTGTTGGCACTTGCAAATATAGTTTTGATTTTTAATCCATCCCCAAGAGATTCTGATTGATAACATTGTGTGTATGTGTGTGTGTGTGTGTGTTATGGATGGACTTGTGTCCCCCCACGGTTAGTCCCCCCACAGTTCATATGAAGGCCTAACCCCCAGTGCCTCAGCACAAGACCTTATTTGGAAATAGAGTCATTGTGGATATAATTAGTTACCATGAGGTCATACTAGAGTAGAGTAGGCCCCTATCCAACATGGCTTGTGTTAAAGTGGGCCCTAATCCAGTTCTGGCGTCCTTATAAAAAGGGGACGCTTGGACACGGGCACACGTGCAGGGAGAACACCACGTGAACATGAAGGCAGAGGTGGGGTGATGGATCTACAAGCTGAGGGACGCCAGTGATGGCCAACACAGAACCTGGAGAGAAGCACAGAAGATTCTCCCTCACAGCCCTCAGAGATAAGCAACCCTGCTGACTCCTTGACGTCAGACATCTAGCCTCCAGGACTATGAGACAATACATTTCTGCTGTTTAAGCCATCTAGTCTGGCACTTTTATAGCAGCTCAAGCAGACAAATCCCCACAGGGCAGAAGCCCTTCCTCTGGGACCTGAGCCCCGGCCATGTATGTTCCCTCAGTCCCGACTTCCCACTCACCTTAACCACGGGCTCAGTTTCCCTGGGGGGGACCCTACGTTTCAGTCGCTTTTCTCTTCGTCTTTGAACCAAGTTTTCCAACTCAGCCAGAGTCTCTAGATTAAGTCTGGAACTGTTAAATCTTTCGAGCTGGGGCAGAAAGTGGGCAGAAGACAAGACCATGCCGGCCGTCAGCCACTGGCCGTGGGAGCCGTGGGGACAGGCTCTTGGTTGGTCAGGCTGTTGGTCCTGGGCCAGAGCCTGCCCACAGCGCACCAGCCACCCCGCCCCCCTGCCCCACCCCCACAGCACTCTCACTTTCTTCTTCTTCTCCTCTTCCAATTTCAGCTTCTCCCGGGCCACAGCCTCTTGGGGTGCCATCCTCCAGTCACTAGGCCAGCCTCCGGGATCAGGAACTCTATGTCCCAATCCCAACACTTTCCTTTCTACTCTTTCTCCACATACCTGTAGGAACAGGATGTGGATAAAGAATCAGGAAAATTGGAGGAACCTTAGAAGACAGAGTTGTGCAGTACCAGGGAGATCTCTGACAAGAGTTGATGCACAGAGATGAGTGCTCTGGATTTGAGGGTCGGCCTGCCCCTTCCTTCTGGCAGCTCTGTGGCGGTCCGAGCGTTGGCAAGCTCCCGGACCCCATGGTTGCTTCTGGCTCCACCAACCGTGGTGTCAGCTGAGGCCCTGGGGGGACAACTGATCACTGCCTACCCTGCTCCTGTCAGCAGGATGACATCACATCTATTTATACCACTGGGCTTGTGCCCAAGTAGCCTCAGGGCAGATGACACCTTAGCTTCCCTCCTGGGCTGTTGTCCTTAGATTCCTACCAGATCACGCCATCATGCCACCTGACTCCAAGCTCAGAGGGACAGAGGAGATGCCCCCTGGGTAAACTTCTAAATTCCTGAGTTCAATTCTTGGCTCTTTCTGAAGCTACATTCAGGCTCAAACTAGCATTTACCTAAAGCATCTGGGGAGACTGTATGAGTTATTGTGACCTGGAGCAGAGCCTACCACAGCAAACATCCATTCTTCCCCCACCCCCCATGCCCCAGCCCCATGAGTTCAGGTGCTGGGAGCACTGAGGACTAAACATGCTGTGGGGAGAGGAAAGCTTGGAATGACAAGGGTAAGAGAGGGCTTCTAGCCATATTCCCTTCTACAGCAACTCTGGCAACCTAACACTGCCCTGCAATCGGCCTCCTGGCAGAGGCTGTACCAGGCTGGGGCCAGCTGGGGTCAGCGGCCACTGCTGGGCAATGCAACGTCCTGGGCCTCACACGTCCATGACCCACCTCCCCAAAACTGACAGCCTAAGGGTCATTGTTCCTCTCATGGCCCAGGGAATGCCAGTGCGCCCCCTCCATCTCCCTGACCAAGGCTGCCAGACCCTCTGGACTTCCAGAACAACAGCAATCATGGTGCTTGAGCTAAACAAACACCACAGCTACACCCACATCTTCCAAGGGAACCTGCCATTTCTTGTTTCTCTTTCACCATCACAGTCCAGGGCAAAACTCGCTAAACTCAAGAGTCTTCACATCTTTCCCATTCAACTTCCCTCTCTTGCTCCCTAAGCCCCTCAACCAACTCATGTGAGAATCAGGCACACGGACCAGAAGAGAACTGCATGCTCAGCTAGGCACGGTGGTGCACACCTCAAGTCCCAGCTACTCAGGAGGCCAAAGTGGGAGGATCGCTTGAGCCCAGGAGTTTGACTCCAGCTTGGGCAGCATAGTGAGACCTTGTCTCAAAAAATTTCTTAAATAAGTAAAAAAAAAAAGTGCATGCTCCCTTGTTCTTAAAATTTGACCCTCAGACCACAGAAAGAAGCAGGCAGCCCTCTAGCCAGATGGCATCACTCTGCCAGGCTGGTCTCAGGGTACCTCCCGCCTCTGCCCCATGTCCTTACCAACTGCTGAATGCTGATGAAGTCCATGGTCCCCCCTGCTCTTCACATCACCTAGTGAGAGGAGCTGAGTTGCTCAGCCCTTTTATAGGAGCCTCTCTCAGGGGCAGGGGCAGAAAGGGAAGGACAGAGGCTGTGCCTGGGCCAGATGACTGTGTGGCTCTGTCATACTAACAAAAATACCAGTCTGGGAATGTAGCCCACTGGGGACAGGAAAAGGAACTGTTTGGAGATGTGTCTGTCATATCCTCAGACACCTGCTAGTCTGCACCTCTGCCATTTACTCCCCACATTTACTCAGGAGTCACTTAACCAACACGTATGTCCTTGAATGACCGGACCACAAGCCCAGATTCAGGGGGAAAATGTTTCCCATGCTCCTAAGTTAAGATCCCACTCATGAAAAACATCCCGCTTGAGCTCCTATGGTGTAGGTCTGGCTGCCTGAGAAACCTCAAAGACCCTGCCCAGTTGCCATAGCACAAGGAGGCCAGAATCCCAAGGAAGGCCTGGGCAAGGACGGAAGCAGCTTGGCCCACTGCCTCAGGGATCCTCATGGCATCTACAGGAGGAAACCACACTTCACCTGATCTCCCAACTGGCCCGTTTCAAGGCTGCCCTCCTTGTGCTTGATGGTCTCCCTTCCCGGGGTCCCCCACTTATCCCTCACCGTTCTGGGAGCCAACACATTACGCTGCCCCAGCATCAGGAGCCAGGCCTGCTCTGTTGATACTCATGCCTCTGGAAAAGTCTTCCACGCCCGCACGCACGTCCCTGTCAGATGCTCTCCAGGCAGGGAGTGTGCCCTTCCACAGGGAAGGGGAGATTGAGACCCGCTCCGGGTCCCCATATGTAACGATAACCATGAACTCCTGCCAAGGAGCAATCTGTCTCAAGACACCAACATCACATCTCCTAATTCTCCTTAAGAAGCCATGCATGCCCTTCACCCAGTTATGCCTCGAACTCTACCTTGACCTTTGAAAGGAAATCAGATAGCCTGTAAATAAGACTCCAGAACCAGAATAACATGAGCAGAGATGACCAGAAGGACAGGAAGGGAGAACTGTGGGTTGAGAATGACCAAAGGCCCCAAAGGGCTGCCAGTGGTCCCACCCACAGGGCTGGCTTCTTGGAAGTGCTTCCAAGTTTTGAGAGAACTTAGGGAAGTGCAGAGCTTTTTAAAGAAACTCAGTTCTTATGCTTGAGAGTACTTTTTTCAGACAAAGGTGATTTCTTGCTTTTGGTTATGAGGAGGGAAAGTTACCTAAAATTTTAGAGGGCAAACAGACAAGAAAAAGTAAACTTCAGCTCTGGACGCCACTGTCCACTCCTGACTCTAAAATTCCCCTCCTTCAACATTTGAGGAAAAGGGTATTTTGCATTAATAGGCTTCATCTGAAATTCTCAGCAGAAAACCAGCCTGATCCACGTGAAACTGCTACTAACTCTGACTTAAAAAAAAAAAATTCTTTATTAAAAAAAATTCAAACATAAATATAATGCTCTAGACGTCTTGCCTCCGTGGCCTGGGAAAATCCATGGGTACCAGTTTAATGTACGTCCTCCCGCCTTTCCCTCTGTATATTTTGTGTACGTACATCCACACGTTTCTGCACTCGATCTGTTTCTATAGACGTGTTTTGTTTGGAAAGGCATCATGTTGCAGACACACGTGGCCCTTGTTCCACCCGCACACACCACGCTCAGCTGCACTGCACGCCAGTGACGTGCTTGCACGACTTAACCTTTCCCTACTGGGGAGCAGTCGGCCTGTCCCCATGGTTTTTTTACGTTACACTCCATGCTCCAATGCCCATCTCTGTAAATGCCCCTGTGAATAAACATCTTTGTAACCATGGAAGAACATTTCTCCAGGAAGCTACAGAGAAATCAAATTCTCGGCCCTGCTCATTTACATTTAAATAGATATTGCCAAACGGCCATCTACAGTGGCTATACCAACTTCCACGAACAGATACCAGCAAGTTAAGACAAGTGACAGCATGAAAGAAAAAGAGAAAAAAGATTTTAAAATGTATATAAATATATGTATATATAAAAAAACAAAGAATCAATATCCAGAATATAAACTCTTATGAATCAATAAAAGAGAAAACATTTTTAAAATAGGCATGGGCAGGAAGTTCACAGAAAACAGGCAATTAGGACTAGTCATCAGCAACGCAAAAGAAAGGAATGGCACTTTCCTACCTACCAGTCCGCCGACAGTAATGAAACCAGGGCACGAAAGCCCGTGGGGTGGGGTGCCGGGCAGCAGGCCCTCCTCTGCTTCCCACGTGCCAGGCTCTCTCAAGTGCTCCCCTGATGTTCGCTCATTTCGTCCCCACAATGACTGAGGCAGGCCCTATTACAGTCATTTTCGTCTTTCAGATGAAGAAACTGAGGGACAGACAGGTAAAGTGACTTGTGCCAAGGTCATTCAGCTAGAAAGCAGCTTTTGTCACATATTCCATATTTTCTTCTAATACTTACGTAGTTTTTATATTTAGATCTTTAATCTTGTGATTTTTTTTTTTTGTGTGTGTGGGATGAGATAAGGATATAACTTTATTTTTTTCCAAATGGATAGATGTCTCACATGAACTCATTTAGAATATGATCATCTGTCTGGGCTTAAACACTTCCAGCCCCAACAAGCCTACTCCCTGGCCTCCACAGTAGCCAAACTGGGGCTCTTCCCGTGTCTTCTGGCCGCAGCTTCGTGCCCTGCAGCATGGATGCTGACCAAGGCAGGGATTGGAGAGCTGGTCTGTGTACCCTTCAAGGGCAGCCCAAGACAGGAGAGTGGTGACTCAGCTGGCCAGAAGGTCCCGCAGGTCACTGTTGCAGGGCAGCAGGTCACATGCTAGACGTGCCTTCCGATCCCGGACGGCCTTCAGGGCTGGGCTATGTTGCAACAGGAGGGAGCAAATATCCATGTGCCCCTTCTCAGCAGCCTGTGGAGAGAGTCCCAAATCAAAAGGCATGCCCCCCATTGGGCTCTGCTCTTTCCTGCTCCACTTCTGGGGACCTCTTGCTCCTAAAAAAGAGGTTTTGTGGAAATAGAGACACTGGCTGTTTGAGTAGATTTCCTACCACATCCCACTGACTTTATGCAGATTGGTGGAATACCTCAGTGCCATCTGGCAATTAGCCTGAGTTTTTCTTTCGTGTGTCCTTTGCCCAGTGGCCATTCTTGTCTTTGGCCAGACTTACACATTAAAAACAAGCACAGAACCTTGGATCTTTAAGCGTCTTTCACAAACATTCACATGTCATCCACAAGGTGCTGGGCACAAGATATACCAGGCACAGCCCTGCCCTTTGGCAACTTTTAGATGAGCAGGGAAAGAAAGCGGCCCAGGTTCCCAGCTTTCTCCTCTTCTTCTTTAAGGCAGATGACCCCAATCTGGACATTAATTTATAACTCCCCTCCCAATAACAGAGTTCAATGATTTATGTAGGTTATCTTATGTAACTTTCACAATAATCCTCTGAGGTAAGAACCATCATTATTCTCATTTTACAGATGAAGAAATTTAGGCTTATATAAGTAACTTGCCTAAGAAAGGACATAGAGCTAGAGTGGTTTAGAATCCCAGGTTTGTCTGACTTCAAAGTCTAAACTCTTAATAACTATGGTAACCACTATATTCCCTACTCCTCCCAACAGACAAATTGATGGACTACAGTGGCTTTTGAGAAGTATCAAAATTAATACTAATAGCAATTACTATACCAAATTTTAACCCAATCTTTATTTAACAGGTCCTCTTCTTTTTTTTTTTTAGAGACGAAGTCTCGCTGTGTCACCCACACTGGAGTGCAGTGATGCAATCATAGCTCACTGCAACCTCAAGATTCTGGGCTCAAGCGATCCTGCTGCTTCAGCCTCCTGAGTAGCTGGGACTACAGGCCCGTGCCACTACACCCAGCTAAATTTTTTTTTGTAGAGATGGGGTCTCGCTATATTGCCTAGGCTGGTCTTGAACTCCTGGCCTCAAGCAATCTTCCTGCCTCGGCCTCTCAAAGCAACTGGGATTACAAGCATGAGCCACTGCACCTACCGAGCAGGTCCTCTTGGTGACTACAGACCCAAGATTCTCAATTTCAGTACCTCAATTCAGGCAGTGATATGTTGTAAGCAGTTGTGAGATGCATTCCAAATATACTTTAGCAAAAAGTAAAGTACCAAATAGTTTATTTTAAAAAAACAACACACAAAAGAACAATTCATATCCCTCAGACATTTTCATTCTCTGAATGAGAGAAAAATAGATGGAGATGCATCTAAAATGCTGCAAGCTGTGGGTTATACCAGCCAGGTATACCCACAGCAGCAACCTGCCTGTAAATATCCACCATGTGAACTGTAGCAGTAAAAAGCCTGAGCAACACCAGTTTAGACCATTAAGAAATAAGCAATCTGCCTATCCAATTGGCAAGGATTAAAAAACAAACCCAATGTCCAGCTGTTCACTCAGCACATATCCATTGAGCACCTGTGCTAACTGCTAGGGCTACAACAGTAAACAAAATAAAGTCCCAGCTGTCTCTAGTGAGAGAGACAGACCTCAAATAGGGAATTGTAAGGTAGAGAGGAGTTAAGAACAGTTGAATCGAGGGTGCACGTAGCTAGGCATACATCTGGGTGAGCTAAGCATGTTTGGGGATCAGGGAAGGATATCTGGGGGTGTGATGTGTAAACTGAGACCCAGAATGAAGGGCAGAAATAAGCCAGATGAAAAATGGGAGGGGAGAGGCATCCAGACAGGAGAATAGCTTGTAATGCATGCCCCTGGGGTGACAGAATAGTAGGTTCAAGAAAACAAAAATGACTAGCAGCGCCTGAGTGTAAAGGACAAAGGGGATGAGAGCTCAGGATAAAACTGGAGAGGAAGGCAGGAGCTACCTGCACCTTGTAAATTGGCTTATGGACTTGGGAAAAGAAAGCCTCTGAAGGATTCCAAGTGAGGGCATGGCATGATCCGAACTGTTTTCTAAAATATCGCTCTAGGAGAAGATCCAAGCAGGGACAAGAGAGAACTATATTTACACACATAATGCATAAATATGCAGAGACCACCTCTCAAAGATGCATAAGAAATTAATAAAGTGAATGCCTCGAAGGAGGTGATCTAGAAGACTGAGGGATGAGGGGTCAGGTGGAAGGGAAACTCATTTTCATGGCATATCCTTTTGTACTCCTCAAATTATTTACTATGTGTCAGTATTTCCAGTTAGAAAGAGTTCAATTAAATGATTACTCTGGCTATAACGCAGAAGGTGGACCAGAGGGACAGGCAAGAGTAGGTACAAGTTTCAGAAAACTAATTACATGGAAAAGTCTTCATGACTTATCACTAAGGAAAAGAACAATAAAATGGCACTGTGCATTTTAATTTTAATTTGCACACGTAGGAAAAAGGCTGGAAAATCACACATTAATCCTAAAGTGATGACAGGTGAGCACTGAGATTACAAATGATTTTATTTTCTTCTCCATGTGTTTTTGTTCTCTCCATGTTTTCCACATGAACACGTGACAACTTTCAGAATAAGAAAAGAAGGGGGAAGGAGCATACCTTATGTAGACTGGTCATGCCATCGGCATCTACCAGCCTGGGGTTGGACCCATGTGAGAGCAGCAGCCGTGCGATTTCAGTGTGCCCACAGTAGCTGGCCCGGTGCAGAGCAGTGGCACCCCCATGGGTCTGGGCATCACACTTGGCTCCACTTTCCAGCAGGAACTGGCACACAGCATAGTGCCCATTGCGGCTGGCGTAGTGCTGCAGAGAACAGAGACCAAGGTCAGACAGCAGAGGCCAGGCAGGCCACAAGGGTGCTGGAGAGGTGAGGGCACAGTCCTGTAGTGAGGGGTCTGGAGTCATCCTAGGTGCCACCTCTAGCAGCCGAATGGCCTGGGCAAGCTTCTTCATTTCTAACCTCAGCTTCTTCAATTGGAAAATAGGGAAAATGATCATTCCTACCTCACAGGATTGTTATGAAAATAAAATTAAATAATTGATGTAATGCTCTTACACTAATTAAAACCCAGGTTCACATGATGTTTAAAACAGACACTTTGCTGGAAGAAAGGGCGGGGGGAGAAGATAAAAGGTAAACATCAATTCCCCCTTCTCAGAGAGCAGGTATCCCCGAGTTAAAGCTTCTCTGTCTTCTGCGTTCCTCCCCAGCTCACCAGAGCAGTGTAGCCAGTGGAGTCGGGCTGACTAGGGTCCGTTGCCTTCTGGATTAAATACTTCACTCGGCCCAGGTCTCCATTCAGGGCTGCCGACCAGATCCCTGCAGAAAGCATCCAAAGTACTGAATAAGGTCAGATGAATGGGGACCTTTAGTACTTCCTTTACCTCTTGACCTCAGTTTTCTGAGTGTCAGCTAGTCTATAAAATGGAGGATATCCGTTCCTTCAATAAATATTAATTGAGCACCTCTTCTGTGCCAAGAATTATTCTAGGTGCTGGTGACATAGCTGTGAACAAGACAGACAGGGGGCCTGTCTAATCAGAACAGTAGCATTAAGCAGACAAAGAAATCCCTTCTTCCCACTTCAAACATAGAAATGTTGGATGAAGTAATTTTCGGCTGGCGTAGTGGCTCACACCTGTAATCCCAGCATTTTGGGAGGCCAAAGTGGAAGGAGTGCTTGAAACCAAGCAACATAGCAAGACCGTGTCTCCATAAAAAAAATTTTAAAAATCAGCTGGGTGTGGTGGCACAGGCTTGTAGTCCCAGCTACTCAGGAGGCTGAGGCAAGAGGATCACTTGAGCCCAGGAGTTCAAGGTTCAGTGAGCTGTGATTAGGCTACTGCACTCCATCCTGGGCAGACAGAGTGAGACCCTGTCTCTAAAAAAAAAAAAAAAGGTTTGAATCTACAGTCAAATTCAAAGCAAGAAAAGGAAATTTCATAAAGTGGAAATCATAGCCAAAGTGGTGAGCAGGTACTGAAGCTGTAGAATCCAAAGGGCACTTGGAACTATACACACACATCAGGGGCTTTGGTGCAAATGCTTGAGGAGGGTCCAGAGTGAAAGCTGCAGGCCACATGCATGGCAGGGAGCTAAAGCAAGGCTCTGTGCACAAAGTTAGGAGGCAGGAAGTCCCATAGCACAGAGGAACTGAGACTAGAGAATCTCTACTTCCCTGCCCTGCTGCAGAGCAGCAAGAAGAAAGCTACCAAGCCTAGGCAATTTGGTTATTTAGCAACTATTTACTGAATACTTACTATGTACATGGCACTAAGGATCTTCTATGTTCTATTATCAGAACTGCTATGTTCTAGGCACTGGGGATCAGCCAAGTATCAAAGATTCCCCCCTAAAATTTGGCCCTATAGAGCTTACATTCTAATTAAAGGAGAAAGACAAGAAGCAAATACATATATATTTATTTATATACATATTGTCTAAATAGACATACATATATATTTGTTATATATTTATGTATATTAAATATTTTATATATAATTGTATACATATAATTGGGGGGCATAAGGGGACAGGGTCTCTCTTGTTGCCTGGGCTAGAACGCAGTGGCATCACCATAGCTCACTGCAACCTCAAACTCCTGGGCTCAAGTGATCCTCTTGCCTCAGCTTCCCGAGTAGCTGGGACTACAGGCATGTGCTACCATGCCAGCTAATTTTTTATTTTTTGTAGAGACAGGGTCTCACTATTGCCCAGGCTGGTCTTGAACTCCTGGTCTCAAGCAATCCTCTTGTCTTAGCCTCCCAAAGTGCTAGGATTATGGGAGTGAACCACCGTGCCTGGCCTAATTATACATATAATTTTATATACATATTCTATATATTTTATAAAATAAGTAAGTTGGTTCTAAGTGCTCTAAAGGAAAAGCAGGGAAGAAGAATAAGCAGTGGTCAGGCATGGCCTCTCATCAGGTAACATTTGAATAGAAACCTAAAGGAAATTAGAGAAAGCACCATTCAAATAGTGTGAGAAGATAGCAAAAGCAGAGAAAAACCTAAAAAATGAGATACCCTGACTTATGCAACCTGGAGGTATGGGGCCTATTAACTGCACCTTCGGGAAACAAAAACCCCAAGCTAAGAATCTGTTATAGTCTGGACTGTCATAAAAGGTGATCCAGACAACTGAACCCTGTAAGGAGCAGGCAGAGGTAACTTAGAAAAAATACCCTATTAGGATCCCTCCAGAAGCCAGCCAAAGCAGTGTGAGACTCTCCCAAAAAAGAGGATCCCCTCAGCAGCTCAAAGACTAAAAATTACAAAACAAGTAATCTACTGCCATAAGATGACAGCAAAAATACAAATGGGAAAATACATGCCTCATAAATTAGCCATTATAGCACAATCTAAAAAAGACTTTAAAACAACAATGTTTAATGTATTCACAAACACAAAGGAATAGACTTCACAAATCAACAGAACATTAGGGAAAAAAAAAACAGGCAGATCTGAAACAGAAAAGTCAATAAATTAAAAAGTAGAATCTTTGAGCTGGGTGTGGTGGCTTGCACTTGTAATCCCAGCTACTCGGGAGGCTGAGGCGGGAGGATTACTTGAGGGCAGGAGTTTAAGGCTGCAGTGAACTGTGATTGTGCCACTGCACTGCAGCCTGAGTGACAGAGCAAAACTCTGCCTCTGGAAAAAAAAAAAAAAAGGAGTAGAATCACTGAAATAAAATGACAACAATAGATGGGTTGAACAGTATTGCAGACCCAGTTGAAGAGAGAGTTAGTGATTTAGAATTCAGAATGCAGCACAAAATGATAAAGAAAAAAATATTATGGTGAATAATCTTTTAATTGTGCTGTTGAATTTAGTTTGCTAATATCTTGTTGATGATTTTTTTTATCTATGTTCATCACAGATATTCTTTTTATGTTAGAGAAAAATATTAAAGAGCAGCAAAGAAACATGGAAGACAATGTATCAACATTTGTCTAACAAGAGTTCCAGAGAGAGAAAGAAACTGGATACAATGGAAGAGAAGTAATGTTTGAGGAGGTAACAACTAAGACTTATCCAGAATTAAAGACAACCTTGATTCCTCAGATGAAAAACCACACTAAATCCCAAGCATTAATAATAACAAATCTAGCATGGTGAAATGACTTACTATCAAAAATAAGAGAACATTTTAACATATTAACTGCTACATGAGTTGTATTTAACTCACACTAGTTTTGCGCTCGGGGCCTTGTGAAGCATATGTAACTCTCACACGTCTTTTTACCTTGGGAGTCGTGTGGTGTGCAGGCAACTCAAACTACCATGCTGTAGCATATGAGTTATGTGACGGGTGGCCCCCGGGGCAGAACCCTGAAGTTGGTTCGTGAAAATCTTACTTGTTGATGTTCTTATTGCTACAAATAATATTGACAATTTAATTGTACAGAAAACAATAAAAAATAAATTTTTCATTAAATTAGAAAGGATCATTTTGTTTTCGAAGTTTTTATTCTATTTTCATAATAAAACACCATGGCCCCAAGGAAAAAATTTTTTTTTCTGGCATGGCAGTCAATGTGTTAGTGTTAACAAAAAGAAAAGATCATCACCCATCAAAGACCAACAATTAGATTATCAACAGATTTAACAGCAGTAGTAGATACAAGAAGATAAAGGAAAAATATTTCCAGAAAGTTGAGGGGAAAAAAACCCTGTCAACCTAGAATTTTAT
The DNA here is from genome assembly GCF_020740605.2 of Lemur catta. Taxonomy (NCBI): domain Eukaryota; kingdom Metazoa; phylum Chordata; class Mammalia; order Primates; family Lemuridae; genus Lemur; species Lemur catta. Next base: position 71,564,782 of record NC_059131.1, read on the forward strand.
AATTTTATAATCAGCTAAGCTATCACAAGTGTATGTGTGGCAGGGGTTGGTGGGCAAGGAGAGGCATCTTTCACTGAAAAAACTATTAAACAATGCACTTTTGAAAAAAAGGAAAATGAATCCAGAAGGAAGACATGATTTGAAGAAAAAAAGTCCACATAACAAAATAGATAATGATCTTTTCTGTGTGTGGGAAATAATAAATGAGTAAGCAAACAAAATGACGTCAGATTATAAAAATTATTTTGATGAAAGCAAGATGATAGAGGTATCAGAGTAACCTAGAGTGGAAGAGGCCTAACTTTGGATAGGGCAAAATTTCTTTCTCAACAGCAGCACAACTGACATGTTGGGCCAGATAATTCCTGTTGTGGAGAGCTGTCCTGTGCAGTGTAGGATGTATATAGCATCCCTTGTCTCTACCTACTAGATACTTGTAGCACTCTCTCCAGTTGTGACAACAAAAATGTCTCTAGACATTGCCAAAGTCCCTCAAATGGCAGAATTGCCCCCAACTGAGAACGACTAGAATGGGGTATTTAGGGAAAGTCCCTCTGAGACATTTGAGCTGAGATCTGAAGGAAAAGCATAAGCTAGCCTAATGGTTGCAGGAAGTTCTTTCTAAGGAGACGGGACAAGTTAACTAAGGCCTTAACTCAGGAAAAGGTCTTGCCTACTTGAGAAACCCAAACAAGAACTGTGTGGCTAAAGCATAGTGATTGGGAGAAGGAAAGGATGAGAAATAAAATGAGGGTAGAGAAGTAAAGTAGGCGTGGGTTAGGTCCAAAGAGCTTTGTAGGCCACAATGGGAATGCTCTAATTTCATATTTTCAAAAAGCCACTCTGGCTGCTGTGTGGAGTACAAAACACTGCAGGAAGGCAACAATGGAAAGGCCCACGGAGGGAACCACTACAGTAGGGCACAGAGGAGGGTCGTAGGAGAGGCAGAGAAGTAGGCAGATGTGGGAACAATTGTCTAGTAATAGTTAAATACAAAGGCATATAAAGCAGTAGGATCTACCCAGCAATTTTTGGCAGTGTTATTATTACTGAGTAAGCTGCCTGTGCACGGAGAGGTGATAAAGCATGTCAGCACAGTGGTTTCCAACTCGGAGAAGAGGAACCTTGGTTTCCTGCTTTCCTCTGTTCCTACTAGCAGCATAATCTCAGTATAATCGGGGGCAAAAGAGTTGCCTCTCTGGGCCCCATAGGCAGGAATACCAGTCCTGCCTCCAGGGCTGTCTGTGAGAAGGGCTTTGCCCTACCTAAAGCTTGTGCACTGCCTGACACACCGGGGCTCCGCAAGGGCTGGTCCCCTCCACCGAAGCTCCATGCCCCCAGAGCGCGTGCAATACAGACTCTGCCCCCCTGGCCCCTCTCTGACACCTGAGCTGGCTTGCGTCTCCCAGGTAAGGTGAGGAATCAGGCCCAGCCCCACCACCTGGGAAAGTTACCGAAACCAATGTCTCAGTTTCCCCGCCTGCACGCGAGACGAGGTGTCTAACGGCCAAGAGCTCGGGCCAGGCCGCCGGCAGGCTCTCAGTAACGCGCCAGGCTCGGAAGCTCGGGGTCCCGTTCACCGCCCCCTCCTTTGCCCACGTCGGTGAGGGCCCCGAAGGCCCGGCCGCGGGCCTGGGGAGCGCCGGCAGGGCCGCGAGGCCGCCTCACCCCTCTCGAAGTCCATCTCCTCCAGGGTCTGCTGCACGCTGGGCACCGCACTGAGGTGGGAGCAACAGGGACCGTCCGCACCGGGCCGCGACGCCGCCATCCCAGCCTCGGCGCTGCGGGTAGCCAGCTCGGCCTTGGAGGGCGGGGCGGACGGACGCAGGGCCCGCTCCGCCGTCCCGGATCTGACCATTCAGCGTCCACGGCTGGCCTCCTAGTCCCGCCACCTCGCCGGAGTTCGCCAATCAAATATCCAGACCTCAGCTCGAGAACCAATTGCGGCGGCGCGGTGGGACTGGCTGCGCCGGGCCGTGTCCCAAGGCCGCCACGCGAGGGCGCCCTAGGCTAAGCGCAGGGCGGCGGCGCGGCGGTGCTCGGTCTTGGGGGCCGCTCGCCGCGGAGGCGGGCGAGACCTTGTAGGGTGTGGGACGAGGCAGCTAGGCGCGGCCCGGAGCGTTTACGTTACCTCCGCCAGAACCCAGCCCTCAAGAGGCTTCTCGGGCTCTTCCCGTTACCAACCTCGTCCCACCGGGCTCCCCAGGGCAGGGGGTCCTTCACCCCTTCTTGCCCGCACCCCAGGCCCGGGCCGACTGCCCAGGGCGGTGGTGTGAGCCTCGAGACCCTCTTTCCCCCAACTCCTTAAATATCCAGTAAGGGGCAGGCAGGTGGCCACAACTCGTCCTGCCACTGGAATCAACTAACTCCACATAAGCCCCAAGGGCAGGGAGAGGGCCTCCATTTGTGAGAAGCCTCCGCTTCTGCAGTGGGCTGAGTTTACCGAATTAATCTTCCTATTATCAAAACATCCTCTGGGCTGCTGCCTGCGGACCATGCCCTAAGCCCCTTCTAGCCACAATCCAGCGTACTGGGGGAGACTTCATCTCCACCACCTCTATCGGGGGGCATGGGTTAGATTAATGTGTCTAAAGCCATCAGGGGCATTGAGAAATGATGCATGGACAGAATCGAGCCTGGGTCCTGTTTCTCTCACAAACAGCTGGGCCCTGTACCACTCCCTGATCAAGATAGTGGCTTGGTGGAGCACTCAAGACTCTAGCATTCCTGGAGGGTAGAAGGCTGGAAGTAATCTTTCCTCCCCTAAGCTCGGGAGCCCCAGTTTCATCCAAGCAACTACCCATCTGTACAACCTTTGGCTGCTTCTAGGAAGTTCCCCTCCTCCGGCCCGTCACTCCTACTAGCCCTCCCCAGAGTTCTGGGAAGGCAGGCCCCTCCTCTTCTCCCCGCCTGACTCCCAGCGCCCTGACTTGTCCATTTGGCTAGAAGCCAAGGCTGGCTCCCAAGGGGCTGTGGCCGTGGTCTAGTTCCCAGCCCCAAAGCCACCACTGTGGGAAAACACTGGAGCTGCGTTGTCCCTCCTCCTGAGAGGGGCACAAGCAGGCAGGACCACAGAAGGGGTGGCTGCCCTGAGAATGGGGAGGCCCGGCCCAGCCTTGCTCAACCCAGTGTCTTCCCTCCTGGCACCCAGAAGGGTTTTGGCCCAGAAGGTTTATCCCCATCGCAGTAATAGTTTCATTTTCTCCATTTTATTTGTCAATATAAAAATACTCAAATATTTACAACAAATAAATACGCGGGGACACAATAAGTTACACTGTTAGGAGCCCTCCTCCTAGGGCTGGGAGAGGATATGCTAATATCCACAGCATGCCCACCCTCTCTCCCTTCCCTCCCCCAGCACAACCCTTCCCAGCCCTATACTGGAAGAGGACAAGTATAAAATACCACGGAACCCAGGGGCCAAGTGGGAGGCCCCTCCCACCCTTCCCCTCAAACACACAGGAGGCTCCATCTCCCTCCCCCCACCCTGAAAACATTCACAGCCCTAGGGGAAGGACTAGGCCCACCCCTGAGCCCTGCACTCCCCCTAAAGGGGTACAGCACCCTGCCCGCCCCACCCCCATATGTACATCACTGCCCCACACTTGGGACAGATGGGGGCAGGAGAGGCAACATGATACGACCCCTTCCCCTTCATAGTTCCAATGACTCATCAGGAGGACCCCAGGCCTAGGGAAGACTGGACAGAAACAGGAAGGCTATGCCACACATACACACATACACACGCACACGTGCAAACACATATGAACACAAACACACCCACATCTTGAAACTTCTGCCTTGAAAAGTTTTGGCTGCTGGGGTCCCATGTGTCCGTGCTTCACAGAGGAGGAAGATGCCTTCTGCGAGGCTGGTGCCCTGGTGAGCCACACCAAGTGGCAGTGCCCATGCTGAGCAGAGCAGGTCCTCATGGCCGGGCGGGTGCTGGGCAGGGTCTGTCCCAGGCAGAGCAGGTGCCCATGCCATGTCCCTGAGGTAGCTGGTGCCTGTGCAAAAGTAGGAGCTGCACCTCCCACGCTCCCCCCGCCGATGCGGTGGGGGGTTCGCCTCATACTGACGACTCCTCGGGGTTGGAGTCGGGCAGTGGCTGGCGCTGCTGCAGTTTGCGTCTCAGTTCATCAGCGAGCTCAGGCAGGGGGTGCCCGAGCCCTCCCCGGTCCTCCCCTCCTAGTTGTAAGCGCACGTAACCATTGGCATTTGAGTTCCTCCCGCCCCCCAGGTGAAGCCGAGTTGGAGAAGGCAGGGGCTGGCCAGGGATGCCAGGGGGCGGAGAAGGGGGGCCCCCCCCAGGCTGGCACCGGGCGTGTCCAGGTACAATCTTAAGGGAGCCATCGGAGTAGTAGTAGCCAACAGGGTCCCAAAGTTTCTCATCTGTTTCAGGGCCAGGCCGGAAGGGGGGACTGGTGGGTTCCTTGGGCAGCTCCAGAGGGTACACCAGGGTCCTCTCGGCTGCCTTGGCTCCTTTCTCCAGCTCTTCTCGCAGCCGCCGGCGCAGGGACAAAACAAGCAGCAGCAGCACCAGGCACACAGCCCCCAGGGCCACCACAGCCAGCCACACCAGCCCCAGGTTTTCCAGGGGGGCCCGGGCCTCCAGGGTCACTGATGGGCCCGCCACTACAGCCACAAGGTAGCCTTCGGCAGCCAGCCGTGCCCCCTGCTCCTCTGAAAAGCAGTGGTAGGCCCCAGCATGGCGGGGCTGGGCAGCCATCACGACCAGGGCCTGGAGCCGGGCGTCATAGAGGAAGGAGCCAGGTTGTTCTGCAGGCAGGTCCCGGCCCCCAAAGGTCCAGCGGGCATGGGCCAGGTTGGAGGAGAGTCGGCAGGGCAGCACCAGGTCTGTGCCTGCCACCACTGTGATGTTTTTAGGAGTGGGCCTCACTGCAGCAGCAAAGAGAGAGCAGAATTAGTACAGGAAGCCCAGGACTGCGTCCAGGGCTCACCTCAATGGGAGGGGGACAAAACGGACAGCTCACCTTTCTTATTGCCACGGAAGTTACAAATGCCCGACGTGTCTGAGATTGTCACATGCTGGATCAGCAGGGATCTAATAGGGGACGCAGGGGATGTCAGTCAGCAGCCCAGCTCCGACCTCCCTGCCCTCCCTCCTGGCCCTGGCCCTGGCCCGTGCAGAGCCCAGCTCACCCAGAGTGGCCACCCACAGACACACAGCGGCTGGTGTTGACACTCCAGGCACAGTAGGGGTCCCGGGCGAGGACACAGTCTGCACAGGAGCGATACTTCATGCAGTCCGCCAGTGGCAGCTGCACCAGCTGAGAGCGGGAGCCAGCAAAGAGCAGCTTCTGCAAGAGAATTAGGGCCCAGGAGGGTCAGCCAGGTCCACATCTGTGGGTGGCAGCCAGGCCAGGACACAGCACAGGGGGCTCCCGGACTCCTGCAGGGTACACAAGGACAAAGGAGCCAGCAGGAGGAAGACAGCAAGCTATAGTCCTGAAGAGGGAAATCTAAGAGCCATACAACTCACTGAGGACTTACACAAGCCAGACACAATCCTAAGTACCTTACAGACATGACCTTATTACAAAGGGATGACAGAAGCGTGAGGCTGGATGTGTAATCACACTCACACACACAGTGCAGGAAGTACGTTCTCCTCAAGGCCCATCAACCCTCACAATAGCACCAGCATAAAATAAGGTGTTTTCCTCTGTTTGAATGGTGAATGCTAATCTCTGTGTTTATTCAACCACACGCTTTCTTTCTGCCATTATTCTATGTTCTGGGGAATAATTTGGAATCACTATAGTTGATAAAAGGCAAACAAATCAAAGTTCAAGGGGTGCTGCAAACATGCCAGAAAAGAGTATTGCATAAGGTAAAATGCAAGCACTCTGGGAAGCGGTCAAGGAAATGAAACAGAGGGTTGGGACCAGAGAGCAACTGGGGGCTGGCAGGAAACCGACATCGTGCGGGCATCATAAACATCTCGCAGCCTGGGTGGTCTGGCCAGCAGGGGTGTGACCAGGGAAGAGCTATAGCCTCGGCTAAAGCACAACTCTGAGGGCTCTAAAGAAAACACGAGAGCAGTTGCCAAGGCCTGCCTCTGAGAACACAGCTCCTCGGACCCAGCTATATGTAACAGTCCTTTGGAGTGCAGATTACGTCACTTCAGCATGCTTATTTCCAGGAACCCACCCCAAGCTATGCAACGTGTGAGTGGGTTGGCATGCACATGTCCCTACCTCTGCAATGGCCAAGCGCATAAGCCCAACTGGGAAAGGCAGGCAGACAAGGAGGGAGATAGGACGGTGCTGAGGACAGCGGTGTGGGGGGCCTGACTTACTACCTTGCTCTGAGACAGCACCAGGCTTTCCACTGGCTCCTGGTCAAACACCTGCAGCTCCTCGATCAGGTGGACCCAGGGCCCCAGGCTCACAGCTTTGAGCAGCCAGCCATCTCCTGCGGAGGGGCAAGGTGTAAATGGGGGCACAAGGCCCCAGGGCGTCTCCAGATCTCCTGGCTCTGGGCACAGGGCCTTCACCCAGCCTCCAGCAACCATCCCCGCACACCCACGCGCCTACCTGTGCCAATGAACAGCACAGTATAGGTGGTTCCATCAAGCCCTGTAACCCGGTCGGCCACCAAGTGAGTGAAGTTGGTGTCCTTCTTCACAAGCAGGGGGCGGCCCCACCGAGGCCCCACCTGCTCCTCCATCAGTGGGTGCTTCTTGATGAAGTTGAGGGTGTTGTCAGGGAGCTCCAGAGAACTGGTGTAGCCGTGGCGTCGGTGCCAGTTGTTGATGCACTGGGAGCAGGGAGGTGGGGAGGAGAGCCATCAGCCAGGCGGGAATGGCACTGGAGCTGAGCTGAGGGTGGGAACACATCCCTGCCCCAGGACTCACCGAGCCAGGCCGAGGGCTGGGTACTGGGTCGGTATAGCGGCCCCACTTCTGCGCTTGCTCACGATACTCCTTGTAGGGACCCTCGAACACCCGCTGGATCTCTTCCAACTGATACTCGCAGACTGCCGACAGGTCCACATCACCCCTGACACAGAGAGGCAGGGACCCCAAGGGTCAGGTACCCATCTTATCCCATTTTACCCCAGCTCCAGGCAAGTAGTACGATGGCAGGGCCCAGCACAATGCAGTCATGAGCACAAGAATGCACTGGCAGTTCTAAAGTGCCACCCCAGGGCAAGACCCTGCCCACCTCCATGGGGAGCTCTGGAAGGGGCAGGTGCCCAGGAGTCTCCCTTGCTTCAGGACAACTGACCACCTGAACCTCCTGCAGAGGCCCTGCCCAGGCTCTCACCTCCACACACCATCCCTAACCTGAACACCTGCTCCTCTCCACCCCCAAGGCTCCATGGCCAACTCACCATCGCGCCCGAAAAACCCCAAAGAAGGTGGTGTTGTGCCAGGAGGTGCCCTGCAGGGTGTGCATCGCCTGCAGCTGGTTGAAGTAGAGCTGCCAGTCGGGGGCAGAGCACACCAGTCTCGCCTTTAGGAACGTGGTCCACTTCCTCTGCAGTGTCCGTGCGCCCCCCATGTCACCCTGGCAGATGGCAAAAGGACAATGTCGGTCAGTCTCACCAGGCTGGCAGGGCTCCCAGGGCCCCCTGCTGCGGGACTCGGTACCTTGCAGACACGGGCCACACGAGCCACCACCTGCTCGGCATAGCAGTCGTACTCCACTGCCCGCTCGCTGAAGAAGAAGTAGATCTTGTCATCGTCCCCCGTGAAGCTCCCTACACTCTCAGGTATGTAGGCAGAGCCTACAAAATGAGGTTCTGTGGGAAGGGGAGGATGGCAAGCAGTGAGGTGCTGGGCCCCTCACGGGCCTCCCCCCACAGCTGCCCCAGGGCCCACGCCAATGCCTCGGGGCTCACCGTTGAGCCAAAAGGCCAGGTACTCTGTCTTCATGGAGTGGTGGGGCCCCATGTTACGCAGGATAACAGGCTCCGTGCCCAGGAAGTTGTTGAGCGTGGCTGAGTACAGCTCACCGTCTATGGGAGAGAGGGTCAGTCAGGCCAGAAGTGAGGTAGAGACACACTCAAGCCCCGGGGGACTCACCCAGCCCATGTCAGGAGCAGCCACTCACCCACAAGGAGGCCAGTGTGGCCCTTAGCTGGGTCATAGGGACACTTCCCCTTCCCGTCCTCAAACTCTCCACGCTCCAAAGTGAAGGTGAGCATGTCCTAGGAGCAGGGAGAGAGGGGATGAGAGGGAGCTGCCCAAGGGCAGGGGCCCTGGGGGCTGGAGCCCAGAGCAGGGCTGGGAGGGTGTGGGCGGGGCCCAGCGAGGAGGGAGGAACAGCACTCACAATGTAGGTGCACTTGGGCTGGAAGGCATAGGTGCCGCAGACGTACAGGTGGGAGGCGTTGTAGGGCTGCAGGAAGCGTATGAAGTTGAAGCACTCCGTCTGGGGCAGAAAGGCGTCCAGTTAGTGAGAGTATGAGGGGCAGCCCCAGGACAGCATGCACCTGTACTGCAAGGCGCGGCAGGTGATCAGGGCCCGAGCACCCACCTGGTTACTCTTCCCTTTCTGAATACACTCAGTCTTCTTCTCCACTGGGGCCTCCCAGGAGATCTGGAGACAGGGAGGAGGACATCAGCAATGTCACAGGTATGTACCATGCATGTGTCACAAACACTGCCTGTGGCAGCAACCCAGTGCAAAGATGTCCCCATTCTCTGCGGGCTTCTTTCAGTAAAGTACAGAAGCCCCACACAGCCCCACTACACAGAATCTAGTAAATGCTACAGGAGGGGAAAGAGCTAGCCAATCCTGATGAGCTCGCGGGCCCTGGAAGTTGAACAAGACTTCCACGAGGGCAGCTAGGCAGAGGGACAGCCCGCCCAAGCGAAGCCCCTCTGGGCCCTGCTCTCTCTCCCAGGCCTGTGTGCCTCCCGCTGCCCCACCTCTCACCACTCCTTGCAGCTCCAGAGCCTCCACGCTGAAGGCAAAAAGGGCCTCTCGGGCCCCCACGTACAGGAGCCCGGTCTGCTCCGTCAGGGTCAGTGTCAGGAAGTCCTGGATGCCCGTTTGGGAAAACCGCCGTACCACTGTGGCCAGCTCTGCAGGGACAAAGGCAAGGTAGGGTGAGCAGGACTGTTGTTGAACAGGCACCTCTCAGAGTCAGCCTTCCTCTATGCACTGGTCTCCTGCATTCCCCAGTTCCCCGCATTAGAGCCTGGACCCCACAGCAGTGCCAGCCAAGCCTCCTGACTGGCAATAGAGGGCATTTTTGGAATAGCCTTTTGGCTCTGACAGCTCCACCTAGGCCTCCTCAGCCTTCTCTAGCCTGGGAGGAGGCAGATCCAGGCTGCTGAAAAGGAAGGACGGATCTCTCAGCCACAGCTTCCGGCCAGAGGAAGCCATCAGACTGATGGCTCTCGCTCTCAGGGTCAGTGGCACCTCCGGCTGCCGGGCTGTGCACCCTCACCCTCCCCACCCCCTGCTTCCTTGGCTGCTGCTTCCTTCTGTGCTCTGCTGCTCACTGTCCACATTAGGGGCCAGCCAGGCCCTGGCCACCCACCCAGCAGGGCATGAGGTACAGAACAGTTGTGAGTGCTCTTTGCCTCAGGAAAGCCTTTACCCCCACAGGACCCAAATCTATGCTGCCAGAGATGCAAGCACAGGTGGCCACCAGGACAGGCAGGGATGGCAGGAGGGGAAGGCATCGAGGCTGGGAAGCCAGACCAGAGAGGCTGGGGGAAACCAGAAGCTAAGGGACCAGAGATGGGGCTGAAGCCTGCTGGGGCCCGGGAAGCCAGGGCACTATGCCATTTATATAGTCATGTGATTCCTACGTCAGTCCCCAAAACAGTGGCCCACCTGTCCTCAGGGTCCTCTCAAACCAGCCTCAGTCTCTGAGGCAAGGATGGACCCAGACACAGGCTGGCACGGGAGGGCTTCATTAGCACCTGAGTGGAGCCTGTGGGAGGTGAGCTCATCCCAGGTCCCCGGAGCGCACAGATGATACAAACACCTGACATCACCTCTTCATACAGGTGTGTGTGCACAAGGAGAGCTGCCAGGTCCACTCTGTCCCTCGGTACAGGCATGTGCACATACACACACCCATCCAGAGCCACCAGATGGCATGAGTACTGGGGCGGTATTAGGGTTGATAAGGGGGATACTGGGGACAGGCAGCTAGAAAGACTGAGGGGAGCAGGGGACAGAGCTTCGGTTTACACCATCCTGGTTCAGGTTTCTCTCTCTAGGCTCCCAGTGCTAGTGACAATTCAAGAAGTGAGGCGTGCAGAATGGCCTCTCTCCCTTTCATACCTGGGCAGCCAGTCTGGGGCAAGGAGTTGGTAAGAGCTCCCCCAGAGCCATTCTAAGTGTCAGAAGGAGGCAAATCCCAGGTCCTGACCTGTACTACTGACCTGTACTACCCTTCTGGACCCCCAGGGCCACACACATCAGAATAAAGTGGGCACGTTATTGGGGATGATTCCTTAGCAGCCTGCCCCTGCACTCCCTGAGAGCACCCCTCCTCCCCTGCTGTCCCTCCTGCCTCCCACATGGCTTTTCCCCCAGGACTCCAGGCACTCACCCCCAGAAGATACTGTCTTCCGGGGCACAAGGTTCCACCACACCTCAGCCCCAATGCCCAGGCCCCACAGCCCCACTGCCAGCAGCCAGACAGCCCAGTGTGGGGCCATGGCACACGCCGGCTCTATGCTCCAGGCCAGCTGCCTGCTGAGGGAAAAGAAATGGTCAGAATCACAGCCAGAGAAAACAAACCGAAGGGGGCCCACACCAAGAGGCGACTGGACACCTGATCAGGCCTCTCCAGGAGCCCCTGGAAGCCCCCCTGGCTACTCCCTCTGGAGGAGAACCTGGTACCTCACACCTGACCTCAGCCCCCAAAAGATATGGGGTCTCCCCTGGCGGCTCGGAGGAGCTGACTCAGCTGGAGGCGTGGACAGACTCCAAGAAGCCCTCCCTGGCCTCCAGGCCTCCCCCCACTTGCTCTCAACAGGAAGTTGTTTAAAAAAATAAAGAGGACACCCCCCCCCCAACTCAGGCCTAAAAGGTTTGAGAGTTCCTTAGAAGAAAAAACCTCAGGAAGCAGGACCTGCATCCACTGGGGCTGCAGCCCGCCCCAAGACCCAATTCTGGGAGGCAAACCCCTCAGCCCGGTGAGGAGGCATGTGGTGGGGCAGGCGGTGGGGCAGGCTGTGGGGAGAACCCGCACAGGGGGACTTGGTGCAGCAGGCTGCGTGCGAAGTCCCGCCCCAGCCCGACCCCTCCCCCAGCACAGACAATAGCCGGGCAGAGCCCAGAACCCCGTTCCACAGCAGCAGGGCAGGGGTGGGAGTGGGGCCGGGAGCCGAAGGGGCCCCGCTTCCCGAGGCCCCTTTGTTGCCCAAGAGGGAGGCAGGAAGTGGGTGGGATGGGCGTGGAAATGACCAGGGCCTCATCCTGTTCCTCGCACAGCCTTCTAGGAGACACTAGCCCTCGGGCTGAGAGGCGGCGGGGTAACAGAGCAGGCTCGGGTCTAATCAGGGATCTCCCGGCGGCGCTGGCAGGCGGGGGCGTGGGGGATGAGCTGGGGGAGCACGAGGGGGGTTCCTCTTGGACCGCATGGCCGGCGCCCGCTGCGCTCCCCCGGGTCTGACGAACCTTCCCAACTCGGGGATTACGCCCCAGGGACCCTGGCCTAAGCAGGCCATCGGGTTTGGTTTCCACTGCTTCAGCCCTCCCATGCTGGGCACAGAGACACAGAAGCTGGGGACGTGCTCACCCCAAAACAAAGGGTACCCGCCAAGACCCCGTCCAGGGTCCCCCCGGGTCCTCCCCTCCCCCAGCTCCAGGGATTTGAATGCAAACAAAGCGGCGGCGCTGGGAGCGTGGCGGAGCCCGGCCTGCGGACGCCCCCTGTCGGCCCAGAACCCCAGCGCGGGAAGGGCGGGGGGCTGAGGCTGCGTTCGCCCGCGACCGGCCCCCAATACACCCCCAGCCCTCCCTCAGCTCCTTACCCCAGACCCTGGCCGAACCCGGAGGCGCGCTCCGAGGATCCGCCCGCGCAGCGGTGCCCCCACCCCCAGCTCCTCCCAGCGCGGGAGGAACGGGCAGCCAGGGGCGTGGGGGCGGAGGGGTGCGGGGTCCAGGCGGTGCACCCTGCACCCTTGCTCACCCCAAGCTGCCGGCAGTGGACGGCGGCGCTCCCGCGGGTGCAGGGCGAGCGCTCCAGCCGGGTCAGGGCGTCCCGGCTCGGGCCGGGGGCCTGGCTTTCCGGGACAACCCGCCTCCCCAGCGGAACGGGGGGGCGGGGGGCCGCGGCAGGGAAATCCGATCCCACAACATCAGCCTCTGTTCAAGCCCGCCCCAAACTTTCCGTCGGCAGTGGGGGAGCCGAGGACAGTTCGGGAGCCTGGCGAGGATCCCCGCCGTGGACCGGACAGCACGAGGAACCCTGGAGCCCCTCACCAGTCCGCCCCTACAGTCCCAGGGGCCGCAGGCACTGCACGCCCCGCTCCCGAGCCCCCGAGAGGCAGCCCGCGGGGGGCGCAGGAAGGATCTCGGGCGGACAGCTGTCTCCGCCGTCGCCCCTCCCTGCGCCCCTAGACCCTTTGCCTCGCGCGTGCGGCAGCCCCTGCCCGAGCAAAGGGACAAAGCGGCGGCTCCGGAGCCCCGCGGTGCTGGCTCCACGCAAGCCCGGCCTCACTCACCTCTTGCGCGCAGCTCGAATCCCTGGGCGCCGCCCTCGCGTTCGCCACCGACCGCGGTCCGCCCCTGTCCCCGCGCCGGTGCCCGCCCGCGCGCGCCCACCAGCGCTCCTCCACTGCCCCTCTGCCACCGCCCCTCGGTCCCGGCTCAGCGCCCCTAGGCTCGGGCTCCCCGCGCCACCGCGGCGGGCGCCGGCTCTTTCTCCACCGCTGCCGCGGCTCTCCGCCCCCTCCCCCCTGACGTCAGGCGGGGGGGTCGAGCGGAGGCCGGGGGCGGGACGCGAAGGCCAGCTCAGGAGGGGGCTGCGACCCGCCACGACCCGCGGGCCCGCCCGCTCTCCGCCGGGGGGGCTCCGGCCTCTGTCCCTGCCGGTGCCCAGCCGCCCCGCGCCTCGGAGTCGCGGTCTGCGCCACAGCGCCTGGAGGGAGGTGGGGCGGAGGAGGGACTCGGGGCATTGCCACGGCTGAATCGGACTCACCCGGTCTTTCCGAAGTGTCCCTGGTAGACCTACGGCGGGCTCGGGAATCGGGCTTGAGGGGCTCCCAACGCTCCAGTTACTGCGACGAACGCGGGCCAGCCACCTCGGGGCGATTATCCGAGGGAGGAGCGCTGGGGAGACCGAGGCTTCTCTTCTGGGCAGGCGAGAGAGGTCTGTCTTGTGGCCCCAAATTCTGCCTTCTTTTTTGGCCCCAACGCCACTGGTCCCTGCCCTCAGACTAGCTTTACCAGCCAGGAAGACCCTCAAGTCTCGGGAGACAGTCTGGGCCTGTTTCTCACGCTCCGGGCAGAGCCTACCCCCAGGAAATGACTCCTTCTGGTGCCACTGGAAGGCTGATTAACAAGCGGCACGAGCCCTAATGTTCAGATGAAAGGGGCTGGGGAGAGCCACGCGGGAGCACCAGCACCTCAGAACCTCCAGCCTCCGCCCACAGCCGCTCCTAGAAGTAACTTGTAGCTCTCGCCTTCTGGGCGGTGCTGGGATGTCCTCCTTCCTGCCAGCTGGTCCTGGGAGCTGGGCAGGTGGACAGAAAGCCTCAGGGAGGACACCCCAACGGGCACTTGGAGACAAATGCCACCTCCTGGCTAGGGGCAAAGGGCAGGGGTGAAGGGACCTGAGGCCCTGAGGCTTGGATGGTAACTTTAAGCCAGGGTGCAGTCCTGGAGGGGAGGAACACTTTAGGCCCTGTCAGCAGATCTGGATTATAAATCAGTCCCGACAGCAGCTTTTGTCTGTTTAAAACTTGGCATCTGAAAAGTGGAGACCAGAAGAGTAGTGGAGATAATTGAGAAAAGCAGCCCATTTTGGTTTCAGTAACAATTGGGTCTTTGCTGGTACACATAAAGGCCCCTTCTCCCTTGCTGGCCAAAGCCACATTTCCCAGCTCCTTTCTGCTAGAAAAAAAGCTGTGGCCTTGGAGATGCTGGAGATAACAATCACCACAGGGTGGGCAGGGAAGGCCCTGCTTCAGCTGACAGGGAGGGAGAAGATGGGCCGACCCTGTGTCTAAGTGGGGTAAACTGGTATGCAAATGCCTTCACTTTTTTTTTTTTTTGAGACAGGGTCTTGCTCTGCCACCCCAGTTAGAGTGCAGTGGCATCATCATAGCTCACTGCAACCTGAAACTCCTGGGCTGAAGCGATCCTCCTGCCTCAGCCTCCCGAGTAATGGGACTCCAGCACAGTCTACTATGCCCAGCTAATATTTCCATTTTTGGTAGAGACGAGGTCTCACTCTTGCTCAGGCTGGTCTCAAACTCTTGACCTCAAGCAATCGTCCTACCTTGGCCTCCCAAAGTGCTAGGATTACAGGTGTGAGCCACCATGCCTGGCCTGTGCCTCTCACATTTGTTCTGTGCTATAGACTTTGTAACCTGCCTTCACATACATTTTCTTACTCTACTCACTCATGACCACCCTTTAAAAAATAGGTATTGTTTCTTTCCCTTTTATAGATGAGTCTCAGAAAGTTTAAGCAAGTGGCCCTAAGTCTCCTAGATAATAAGGAAGGTCAGAATTTTAACTCAGGTCTTGGGACTCCCAATGCTGTCTTTTTTTCCCATGAAGTCACCATATATCCTGACAGCGCTCTGTTTCCTGCTGTTTTTCTTCACCTTCAAGACTCAGCCCCAGCCTCTAGGTGTGAGGGTTACCAGGCAGAGACCTGAGCTCCCTGGCTCTACCTCCAAGGTGGCCCCAGTGGAAAGTTTCAAAAGGCGGTTTGGTTTCACTGGCAGGCACAGTCTTCTTGTGCACCTCAGTGGCGGGCGTTTGGGTTCCAGGAGGGCCAGTTATGTAGAACTGTAGAACCCCCCAGCTGACAGACGCCCCCCAGCTGACAGACTCCATGAGCAGTCCCTCCCAAACGCTCCTCAGAGATAAGGTTGCAGCTCCTCCTCCCCTTTTCCACCTTCGTGCATTTCCGGCTCTATTCTGTTCATTCTCAGCACTGGCCTTTTCCCTGGGTGGGTGGGCAGAGGATAAGTTTCCTGCATGACTACTTGCTCATGATTCATACTTTTAAATAAAAGCACAACTGGCAGAAAAATGAGGATTCCTGGGTCTTCAATTAAGAAAAAATTACTACTACAGGTGTGGGGCGGGGGTTGGGGGAGAAAGGCTCGTGTACCTGTCTAGCCTCCCTGGGGCCTGCCTGGCATATCCTATGGGAGGTGCCCACCCTTCAGGACTCTGGCCTTGACAGACCCTCCATTTGTTCAACTGCTTGTGGCCAAGTAAGGAAAGACAGAGACATGCTAGATGCTTCCCAAGGCTCTCCAGGGATCCACTAGCAGCTTAGGCTGGCCCTGAGAGATGGCCCAGGAGTCTTTCTTGAAAAGCAAGTCCTCTCTCTCTCTTACACATTGGTCATGGGCCACGGTGCCCTTCATTTGAGCTACTCACCTGCCAGCTCTCCTGAAGCAGCTTTCTGGCAGGAGGAGGGCCCAGGGTGCCCCTGGGTTCTATGGTCAACGCTGCCTCATTGATTTCCAAGGCAGCAGGAGCTGCTGTCAACCCACAGATGGGAAGTGAGAACACTTGGGTCAGCCACCCTTCAGGGGTCTTTCTGAGGGCCTGGGGACTGCGGTGACTGGGGACATAAGAAAAGGACTCTCCCTCTTTACTTCCTCCAAAAGGAGAGTTATCAAAGCCGTCCACCTGGGAAGCCTTTCCCTTCCCAGCCCCTCCCTGCCACCATCGCCAAAAGGAAGCAGGAAAACATCCGTCATCACAGCCCCGGATGCCGCTTTTCCAGTGGCTCCTATCAGGATATCCCCAGCCTTTCCCCAGGGGTTAGGGATCTGGGAAGGTCACAGACCTGGAGGGCAAGTGGTAAAACTGCCAGCACCCCTGTGGAATTCATGGCCCTGAGGAGGCTGAGTCTCTAACTGACCGCAGACTAGTTTTAGGAGATCTGGTCAGCTCCCAGCCAGTCCCAGAGAGGGCCCATTACATGTCCCAGGGGATATCGTACGCCCTTGGATGACCTCACAGTGCACACCTCTGCTCAGGTTACAGCCAGGTCTCTGGAGGGACTGAGTTGTCACCGACACCTCCTCTCCTCCTGGTGTCTATTTCTCTCATGGGGATGAGTATGTTGGGGAGCAGGGGAGGAGGGGACAGTGTCCAAGAGCCAGGACTGGGCAGGAAGGCTCCAGATGCCTATGCTGATGGACAGCTCTGTCGATCCCTTTCTCAGAGCCAGGTAGGGCCAGCTCGACACCTGGAAACTCCCTGGTTCTGCCTGTAGGGCCTCCCTATTCCCTTTTTGCCCTTGGCAGTAAGAACAAAGAAGGGAAATTTCAAAGGTGATTTCCAGGTTTCCAGAGCAAACTGAATAGCTGAAGATTAACTGTCAGGATGTGCAGTGTCAGAAGCAGGGAAACCCTGAGGGAGGGTGAAGAAGGCTGGCTCACCAGGCCCACTCTTTTATCAGAGGCTGAGCTGATGCTGCTGCAGCTTCGGTGGTGCCCCGGCCAAGGGGGGCATGTGACATAGCCAGGAACAGAAACTGGAACTCTCAGTCAAGTTGCCTGGGGATCCAAGTCACCCTGGCCCAGGGTTTCTTCCATCTCTCATTTGGCAAAGGCTGTGAGGCAGAAAGGTGCCCTGTGTGGTACCCAGCACTGTGTCGTGCCTGTGCCCGTGCCCTCTGAATAATAGATACCCCCTACTCCTAGCATCTGGGGACCCAGTGAAGGAGGCAGCTGTGTCTGAGGCAGGCCCAGGAAGTAATGAGCTTCACTTCGGCACACTGAGCCACTCGGCCTGAAGGTTCTTTATTTTGGGGAGGTCTCTCTCCTACTAAGTGGACACCCAGGACTGAGGAGTGGGTATAGGCCAATCTGTCAGGGGTAATCCTCTGCCACTTCCTAGCTACCTTTTGTGCCTCCTGCAAAACCCCATTCCAACCCAGAAAGAGTCAGGAGGGGCCCGAGAGTAAGCATGGATTCTTAGGGTTGGGGGAGTAAGCAAGGTTGATACTAAGGGGTCTCTTGGGGCACAAAGGGCCCACTCACTTCTCAAGGGGTTCAGGCCAAAGATACTCAGTACCCCATTAGGGATCAGGTCTCATGAACTGATCTGGGCAAGTCCGAGGGGAAGCAAGAGCAGATCCGGAACTGTCTTTTGTACCCGCCCTCACTCCCGAGTCTGGGGAGTTGATTTCAGAGCTCAGCAATAAATTGAATTAAGGGTAATTACAGCCCTGATCCACCATCTCACTCTGTGTATTCTCCCCAGCAGGGATGGGGAGGGGAGAGTGGTCCCAGACTGGGTCCAAACAAATGTTCCCCATCCCTGAGTTTCTGACAGCTCTCAGGCCACAGCAGGGCCACAGGGATAACTGCTCCTCCCTGGGGATTTGCAAACGGCCCTCTGTTGCAGGGGGCGGAGCCTGGGCCCTAGTCACATAACTGTCGGAGGTGAGAACTCAGCAGAACTCTAGCAGAGACGTCAGGAGATTGGACGCTGGGCACAGCCCTCAGGACAGGGATTGAAGGAAGTCTTCTAAACCACTGATGCTGAAATAAGACTTTAATGTGCACAAAGAAACCTCACATTAGTGACAGAGCAAGGGAGGAAGGAGGGTGGGGAGGACTGAGGCCCGGGAGGGCCCAGGAGGCCCAGGGAAACCAGAGCTATGGAGACAAAGGCCTTAGGGAAGAAGAGATGGCTGGGAGGGGAGGAGAGCTGAGGGTGGGCCAGGCAGGGAGAGGCGTCCCTGGCAGAGGGGGGGCAGGGGCAGTGGCAGAGGCAGGCTCTTGCTTCATCAGGCTGGTCAGCATCTGGCCCTCCTCTGGCTTTGATTCTTCGCTTCCTCCAGTTCCCTGAGCCCTGGTTACCGCCTGCTGAAGCCCAGAGCCCTGGGCTGTCCCGACCCTGCTCCATTAGGTGTCTTTCCAGGGGCTGAAGTACTGGGCCTGTGGCAAGGAGAAAAACGGGCTGTGACAGCCTGGGCCCCACGGCTGCCCACTGCCCTGCAACTCCCTGGACTCCCAGCTTCCACTCAACATCCATCATAGGCTCCCTCACTGAGTGAGCAGGACTCCTGGGGCTCACAGCACAGGCAAGGATCGAGGATAGGCAGGTCAACAGGTCTGATGGGTCTGCCAGGGCCCCTTTACTCATGGCCTGCAGGTGCAGGAAGTGTGAAAGGAAGGTGGTACCTGCCCCCACCAGGCTCCGAATCACTTTTCCTTCTTTTCGTGACAAACACACTGCTTCCCACCAGAGACTAGTGTGATCTAGTTCCCTGGGGATTGAGGGTGAGGTTTGCTCTTCAGCTTTCTTAGAGACTTGCGAAATCTGAGACCCAAGCCACAGCCTGTGGCCAATGTGTCAGCCCCAAGTCAGAGGTTACAGGGGAGGGAGGAGAGGAGTCAGAGGAGAAGCAAGTTGATAGCTGAGGAGCACTGGGGCTGGGGACATGGCCCTGCTCATCTCCATCAAGGGCTGGGGGCTCAGGAAGGGAAGAGCCTCTAAGCCAGCCCAGCTGGTGCTGCTTGTTGGAGAGACTGAGGCAGAAGGGAGGGTGCCAAAGCAGGGGCTGGACTGTGGCTAGGTTGGCGGGCTTGGGAGTCAGACTGGCTCTGGGCCCTGATTCTGACATCTCCGCAAGCTGCCTTCGTGATGGGGCAAGCCATTTTTAACCTCTCAGGGCCTCTGGTTAGTTTGCTCATCTATAAAATGGGCTCTTAACAACCTGCCTCATGGGGGCTTATCTGGGTTCACATAGAAAGGAGTCTTCATACAATAAATGTTAGCTATGAATATTATTACCTGGGGGAGAGGGGCAGGAAAGCCTGGGAGCTTCCTCCTAACAGAGTAGGAGGCCAGCCTCAGGCCCGCAGGACAAGTGGGCAGAGCGTGGACAGCTGGTGCCTCTGGTGCCCCTTCCTGGCACCATTCATGACAAATTGGTACTCCTGGCCCAGGCTCTTCCGTCTCTGGGGCTGTGTTTCCTTGCATTTGCTCAAGAGTAGGCTCCTCTGTGTCCCCCAGACCCCTCCCCAGCCTGGGCACTGGCTTCTAGGTAAGAACGGTGAAGGTTCCCAGGCATCCTCACCCTGCCCCCACGTTGCCCTCTCCACCCATGGCCTTGCCAGGAGCTCAGCAGCTGCAGTGGGGGTGGACACGCTGCGGGCTTGGCCAGCCCTGCCTGACCACTTCCCTCCCCTCCCAGGTCTGGGGGCTGCAGGGGCACCACCTGGGGAGGGCAGTGGGCCAGCAGCTCCTGCCAACGGATGTAGGTCTGGGCAGCCAAGTCCTTGAGTTTGGTGCGGTGCATGGCCCGGGGGCTCTCCCGGATATGGGCGCTGATGTGGCGGTCCAGCTGTATGCACAGCAGCTGCAGCTCATCCTGCAGAGGGAGAGGCCGAGGCTGTGGGGGAGGGTTCGGCATGCCGGGCACAGCCAAAGGGGGTCAGGAGAACAAAGTCAGAGAAGGAGAGGGGCATATTTGAGTGACTGCTCAGCAGCTGAGCAGGAAAAGGAGGAGAGAGCCAGTGCAACTGCTGGGGCATGGGTCAGTGTCCCTGAGGAATGGCTCATGGGACACTGTGGGGAGGAAGAGGCCATGGCTCCCTAGACTGGCCTCCTTCTCAGCCTCCCCCTCTTCGTGGCTCCTGACAGTGGGTTGGGCTCCATCCCGGCCAACCCTACCCCACCTGACCCCACCCTGGCCTCTTGGGAGACTCACCCATTGGTCTGGAGTAATGTCCTGGCAGCTGACCACCACGCCGGCCAGTGTCAGGAGGCTGTGGCACAGGTAACAGGCCTGGAAAGAGAGCACAGCAAGAACTGAGAGCCACTTCCCTAACTCCGCCCCAGGGCAGCACAGTGTCTACTCCTTCACCTGCAGATCCTGCTTTCAGCCCAGTCGCCCCCTGGGATGGGGACACAGCCCATCACTCCACCTCCATCTTCAGGGAGACCTGGGTGAGGAGGGCTCCAGGCCCCTCTCACTCAGGGCTGGGAATCCCCCCAGCAGGCTTTCCTAGCTTTCCCTCTCATGAAGTACTGCCCTCCCTTCCGTCAGAAAAAGAAGGAATCTCTGCCATCCAGAAACCCACACTGTCCTCCAACCTTGTCCTGGGGCTCCAGCAGAGAGAGCCCTCTGGGGAGAAGGGCCATCCACTCTGACCTCTATCCCCCACAGCACCTCTGTGCAAATGGCAAAGGGAGCCCCTCTGGGGGGACGTGGCCCATGGGTACATAGTTCCAGCATTCGGCTTGCCCTCGGCGGAATGCCACCTGCACAAACACAGGCACAGCCTGCCTGGACAGTCAAACCTGCTGACAGGAGGAGGCAGGTGAGGAGAGAGGAATGGATGGGAGGTGGTTTGGGTTAAGCACTTGCACACCTTATCCGCCAACTCCACCCTCATTCTTGCCCACTGGGCACTCTCAGAGGTGAAAATAGGACACAGACCAATTCCATCTGATCACAGACAGTTTGATCCCAGGGTACCCTGGGCACTGTTGCGTCATTTATGAGACATTTGCCTGCTGTTCAGAGAAAATGAGATACAGGGAGCATCCCAAAGACAGATGAGGCTTCTGAGGGGAAGAGAGCCTGCCCTCGGCACCCTAACTGCTGTCTGTGGGCGACCCCTCCACCACTCAGCGGTCCCTGCTACCTGTCCCCTTCAGATTCTTTACATCCAGGATCAGGAGGGTGGCAGCCCAAGGATAAGCGGCGGTGGGAGGGGCAGGCTCTAGAGATGGCCGGCTGGTGAGAATAGGGCCAGAGCTCAGAACCAGCCCAAGGCCCCTGTACCCCAGCTTCCCTGCCTTGTCATCTCACCCTCTCAGAGTGCCACGTGGGCCCAAGAAACAGCAGCAGCCTCTTTGCACAGACCCAGGAGCCTGCTTAGGACAGGAGTCAGAACCATTTCTGAAGGCACCAGACTTGGCACTATCGACTAACTTCTTGAACCCAAACACTACGGTGCAAAATCCGGAGGACAGAGGCCACCTGGGGCCCCCACCAGCTGCACCTGCCCTGCCTAGGACCCAGCCTGCTCTTCAGCACAACAGCGAAGGCCCACAGGGGGCCTCACTCCACAGGCTAACCAGACCCTGTGGCCTTGCGCATGGCAGGCACAGAGGAGACACAGTGGCGGAACCAGGTGGCTGCTGGGTGTGCCTCCAGGGGGACTGCCTTGGGGTGGGGAAGACCCAGCCTCTCTGAAGCCTCACTCCACCTGCTGGGGCCCTGCAGCTGCCCATGCACCGGGGGCCTGAGTCACCTGGCCAGGCTGGCTTGCTGGTGAGCCACTGCTTGTCCTGTGCATAGTGCTCCGTGGCTCCCTGGGCTCCCCTTCTTCCAGCCTGGCCTTGCCCTAGGGAGGGTCCACAGCCTTTGGGACTCCTTCCAGCCTTTGCAGTCCTGGCAACAGTTCATTGGCCCCTTCTTACAAAGCAGGCTCAGGCCTGTGTGCCAGACACTGCCGTGACTAAGACACAAGGGCACACACAAGGACATCAGAGGGAGAAAGAAGGCAATCATTTGGTGGTCAGAAAATACCAAACTTCAGCTTCCCCACTGACCAGAAGGAGAAAGGGTCTTTCTAGGGCTTGTGTGTGGTTTTTTTTTTTTTTTTTTGGAGGGGGAAAATAAAACTTAGAAGCTTCAGGGAAGAAGTGACTAAGCTAAAGAGGGCCTCAAAGGAACAGTAGGATTTGAGGCAGAGATGGCCCTGTGGGGGTGGAGGTGGGAGATTACACCACCAGATGGATCCTGAGGGCTGATGCAAGAAACAGAGGCAGGGCACACTGGGGACTAGAGGCCAGGTGGGCGGGAGCAGGGGTGGGTGAGGGGCCACCTGGGGACAGGGCTGGCAGCAGAGAGTTGTGGGTGATGGAATGTGGCCATATCCCATATTGGTGGGATGGAATATACCAGTGTGAAAACGGGGCACTGGAAGAAAGAATTGCAGGATGTCCATCTTTCTTTTTAAGATTATTTCTCTACAATATGTGTGCTTTACTCATATAATGAGAATACAATGAAAGTCAGTTTTTAAGGGAAATCTTAACAAGACACTGCCAATTATAACTGATTGAGCCTAACTGGGTTTGGGGTGGGTGTGGGGCAAGGAAGAGGGACATGACCTTGAGGAGAAGCTGAGGCCCTTCCTTGAGAGGGCAAAGCACTTGGCGTTGAGCGAACTGGCGGTGAGATGTGGCAGGGGATGCCGAGGAAAATATCCAAGGGCCATGGGTCAGGTCTTGAGGGTGGCTGGGGGAGGCACCCCGGGGGCTGTCTGCAGGGAGGATGTGCTGGCCTGGGAGCTGAGAAGGGGGACTGGCACCTCCCAGACCTTTCACCTGTAAACATTCCCAGCACCTGAGGGGCCCAGTTCACTGGTGGAAGTCTCCATATTACAGAGGCCTGGCTGCAGAACTCATCTTCCCGGGAGGAGGAGGAGGAGGAAGAGAAGGAAGAGGTGGCAGCCGGGTGCAGCATCCTTGAGGTGGGGAGGGTGGACCTTAGGATGGAGGAATACCAGGGAGGAAAGTCTCTCAGCAGGATTTACCCCATGCAGTCGGGATTCACTGGTTTCACAACTTGGTTCTTATGCTGATTCCCATAATTGAATCTGCAGGGAAAATCCCAGGAAAACTACTCCAATGTGTTATTTTGGAAGGGGGAAGGGGCTGGGGATAGCAAGTAGGAAATGGTGGCCCTAAAGAAAAGCCCTGTTAACCACACTTAATAAGCTGCTTTTCCCAAAGGGAAAAAAATAAACCTGCCACTGTCTGGAGGCTGGGTGTATACTTTCCTCCCATTTGAGGGTGCTCCCTGTAGTTGGGCCTAGGTGAGGGGAGGCCCTTTAAGGAAGTCTTTGACCCAATTTAAAGGAATAATTTTCCATCTGTGGCCAGAAATCATGCCAAAGCCTGCAGCTGCGCAGGTCCCCTTCCTTAGAGCACCGCTGGGGGCTTGGCCAGACCTGGGTGTCCAGTGCAGCTTTTGAAAAAAGGCTTTATTATTGGCACAGGAAGCTCCCAGACTTCTATCTCCTCCTCTTGCCTTCCACAGAAAGGGTGAAGAAGTCCCCACCCTCCCCCTACTCCTCCTCCATTTGTTTGAAGGTCCCAGGCACAAATCATCAGCAGAAACTCGGAGCTCTGTGGCCAGGAGCAGGCAGAAATGCAAGGGCAGGCCTGAAGCGCAGTTTGCAGTTTGCAGTTTGGGCAGGGGTGGGCCAGCAGGGGCTGTTCTCAGCAGGAGGACAGGTAAACAGCCAGGTGTGCTTCCTGCTCCCTCCCTCCCTCCCTGGTGTGACCAGCTCCTGAACTTAGCAAGCCCGCTCCTGTCCTGGCTGGCACCGCAGAGACGGGGTTCCTCATATTGCCTTTCAAGACACAGGGAGGGGAGGCTGAGCAGAGGCCGAGCTCCTTCCCACTCGCCTGCCTTGCCCACTCCACCGCTGGGAATGCCACGCACCTGAGGGAGGCCCTTCCAGGTCTCTCAGGACTGCCTGGTGTGTGTGTTGGGGGGGGAGGGGGCGTCAGTGTGGCTTCAGAGTTAGCCCTCTGGGGTCGTGGGGGCAATGCTTGCCCAGGCTCAGGACCTTGTCTGAAGATGGGGCCCTGATCAGCTAGGGCAGCCCAGCTCCACCCCCTCTGGAGGTAAGTGGAGGCTGGGAAGCCCTGACAGGAAATGAGACCCAGGAAACCTCAGTCAATAACATGGGGAGAGGCAGAGTCTGAGGGTGAGGAATCGGACGTGCCCAGACCCAATACTGACAAGATGGGACCATCCCTGCCGCCGCTGCCAGTAAGTCCTGCAGCTTCCATCTTCTGGGTCTCTCCCCAGAGTCTGGTGGGCTGACTCTTCCCAGAAGTTCCACACAGGATGCCTCATTTCTGGATCTAGAAGTGGGGCATACTCTCCCCCTGGGAAAGGATGACGAGGATGTGTGATAGTAGACAGCCTACTGGGACTGTCACCAGAGGAGGGGAAGGTCAACGTCTCTGTGTTCTGGTTTAGCTGGTTCTGACCCCAGGAACCCCCAGCCAAGTCTCCCAGGTCAAGCGGGATCCATTAGCAGCACTTTTGTCATAAGACAAAAGGAAAAAAGGGTGGACATTTCCCAGGAACTTCATCCTTTAGAAAATTCCCCTCTAGCTAATGCCAAGGGTGCAGGCTGTGGCCTGGGTAATTTATGCTGAAGAAGGCAGGAAAGGGGGAGGGAGAGTCTCTCCCAGGAAGCTACTTGCTCTGGCCAGAACATCATGGTTTCTCCCACCTCGGGTCATGACCAAGAATCCAGCCTTACCCTGGGCAAGTCTTCAAACCAAGCCCTTTTCCTGGAGGCTGCCAGACAGGGTGGGGATGGCAGATCTTGCCATTGGCAGGAGGACCCTGTGGGAGCAGGTCCAGCCAGGCTTTGGAGCAGCTGTTGTGGTGGGGAAGAACCAAGCCTGACCCAGGAACACCT
Source organism: Lemur catta (assembly GCF_020740605.2). Classification (NCBI taxonomy): domain Eukaryota; kingdom Metazoa; phylum Chordata; class Mammalia; order Primates; family Lemuridae; genus Lemur; species Lemur catta. The sequence continues at coordinate 71,589,401 of NC_059131.1, forward strand.
GCTGGGAAGGACCAAGACAAATCTAAAGGACATGGCTCAACCAGCCAGGCTGCTGGAGCCCAGGGGCTCCCCTAACAGGTGTCCTTGCCTCTCACTTAGGAAGCTGGCCCTGAATGCCTGCTGCTGCCAGGCTACCTGCCTGGCACCTCAAGATCCCAGAGCAGCTTCTTTTGTTTTTGCCTCTCCATGCTCACAGGCTTTGGGTGCCACCCTGGGGAACATGCATTCAGCTCCAATCTGCCTGGGCCGCTCTCAGCCCAGTCTCAAGGGCCTGGAGGTCCAGCCGAGCCAGACGACTGACCCCAGGAGAAGAATTCTGCCCTAGATGCCATCATTGCCATAAGTGGGTCCTCTCAGGGACTTAGATGCAAGCACATGTACTGAAGATCAACTCTAGAAACAATCTAGCATGGGAAAGACTGGAGCTGTGCTGGTCTATCTTGGGCCATTGCAGACCCAAGGCTAGATCTGGGCATGATCTGATCCTTCTTTTTCCTTCTTTAATAAATTTAAACCTATATAGCCTCACTTCACAGCTTCCTGACCCAGAGGGGCATGTAGAAAGGGCCTGGTGATCCCCACATCCTCAGATGTGGAGGCTGAGGCTGGAAGAGGTCCCTTATGCACGTGGCCCCTGTCCAGTCGGGGTGGGTCTGGTCCAGAAGCACATGTCTTGGCTCTCACCCTTCAGCAGGACAAGCTCCCTGAGTGTGTGTGTGTGTGTGGGGGGTCCCTAAAGGGGATTGACACTGTGGACACCCAAGAGCAAGGCCCTTCTGTACCCTGAAGCCAGGGTCCACAGGCCTCCTAGAGGCAGGACAGGGCAAGGCCAAGGCCACTCTCCCCAGGCAGTAGAATGCCCTTTGCAGCCTGAGCCCCTAGGGCATGGTCTAGGTACTCCACCACAGGTTGGGCATACAACAATAATTAGTCATGAGCAATCCTGAGGTAGGGCTACTTGCAGGCCTCAAGCCAAGAGCCTCAGTCTGGGGAGAGAGCCAGAGCTTGTCCACCAGAACACCAGAAGAGAGGGGATGCATTTTTGTAGGTACACCCCATCTGAACCTGTCTGGGAGTGTGGCACCAGCCATCATTGCTAGGCTGTCATTTCTTCCCTGCCCCCATGAGCAACCTGCATGACCTACTCCCCTCGCCCAGGCAGCTCTCCTTCCAAAGTTACACCCCCTGACCTTGGCTTTGGCAGGCACTAAAGAAGCACGCAAAGGGCTGCACCCAAAGTTCTGTTGCCAAAGGAAAGCTGACTTGGGAAGTGACTCTGACCAGAAAAGATCACCAGTCATAAGCTCTAGTGAGAAGGAAATGACAAGGACACATGAGCAACCGCTAGGAACTGGGGCGGATGACACAACACCTCTCCCTAACCCGGGGTCCCTGAAGACAGAAGGCCGAGAGGCCAGAGAGCAGACGTCATAGGTGGAGCCTGCCAGCCTCACCACGGGCTTTGACAGGCAGGACACCCAGTTCTGTAAATGAAAGTGCTTGTTGGGTGTGGGGGTGGGTGGAGCCCTAAACATGGAGCAGGGATGAGGCCAATTTAGGGTGATGGGAGACAGGCTGGTAGCATCTGGACAGGAACAGGACTTCCGGCTCAGCTGCTGGGAACGGCCACTGCATGGAAAGTTGCTCTCGGGGCCCGCTGGGTGGAGAGGTGGGCTGTCTCTTCCCAGGCTGTGGAGGACTGAGAAGCCCAGCATGTGTCCACACCCTCCACTTCCTCAGGACGGGAGCCTCACCTGTGCCTCTAGCTTCCCAGAGAGTGAGTTCAGAGACCTGAGACCCCCTCACAGTGGGACTCTTTTAAGCTCTATCCCGAACTTGCAATTGGACTCTAAGCAGCACTGGCTCCCGCTCTTGGTACTGAGGACAGGCAGGGAACAAGGAGGCCGTGGCACAGTGGGGTTGGGGTGGAAAAGAGAGGGGGGCTGGGACAACAGCAGGAAGGCTGAGGGCTTTGTATTCCTGTGGATCTGCCGTAGGGAGGTTATCTCAGAATGTCTGACCTGTTCCTCTGTGGCCAGTGGAAGGAACCACGGTGCTGGGGCAGATCCTTGCCAGAGTGCTCCCACCCAGCCCACCCTTCCTCTCTGGCTTCCTGCTGGTGGTGGGGGCTGGGGAGATGACACGCAGGGATTGGCAGGCTCTTCCTGCTCCTCCAGCCGGGACCACAGACCCTGACCCCAGGGGGATCTAGACCGGAAAACCCAGCTCTGCTGGCTGCCCAGGGAGGGACACAATTCTCAGTGCGTATGTGTGAGAGTCTACGCCTGTACACACGTGCACGTGCACGTCAGTGCATGGGTGTGAGTGCTCGGGGGTGCAGGAGGGAGCCACTGACACCAGCCGGTGAGCTTGCATGGCCATCCTCATGGAGCAATGGCTTCCTGAAAAGCCATTTCCTTGAAAGCCATGGCTTCTCCCTTACCTTATCTTTCTCCTTCACTGAATTGTCTCCTAGGGTGTTGGCACGGCCAGAGCCTGGCAATCACTGCCCTCCCACACTTCCCAGGGATACCAGAGCACAAGCCCACTGCCTGTGACTGAGCAGCAGGGGGATGCTGTGGAGATCCAATGTTTATGAGCACCCAGGATCCTTCTCCTTCTTTGTAAGAGTGTCCCAGCCTCCTATGTCCTACACTCAGGCCAAGTTGTTCCATGGTGGTGATGTCAGCCCTGACTTGAGGGGCAGACATGCATCCCAGGCTGGCCAAGTCACTATACGCCAGCCTGGCTATGTGACTGACTTAGAGATGGGCACATGACCCAAGCCAAGTCAACAAGGCTCAACTCTGGGACACAGGTCACTAGGACAGAAGCTCTTCCGAACCCCCACCCACCTGGCTAGGGTTGCTGAGGGCAGGAGGCAAGCCTGGAGTTTCTCACGACCTGGGAATGTACCAGGCGGGAGAGGTGAGGGGTGGAGAGAGCAACACTGAAGTTTCACAACACAGTTTAGCCACCGGATCCAGCTAAGCCCTAGCTGTCCCAGGGCTTTTCAGGATTTGTGTTTGTGTTTCCATCACTAGAGAGGCCTGGCAAAGACAGGGAAGAAGGTGTGGAAAACGTGATGAGTAGAAAGCAGTCCAGAAGGCTGTGGTCTGCCTGGCGATTGCTCCTACAGACTGAGGGTGGTGTGTGGGACCTTCCCCACTCATTCCAGATCTTCCTGAGCTGGGAGCTGCGCCTGAGCTGCCTGGAGAGTCTTGCTTCTGCACCTGTTCTCTGGGCTGGCTCAGGGCCGGAAGGCAGCTGGGTGGGGCTGGGTGCAGGGGAAGTGGGGAAGGGTCCCTCACATAGGCTGCACCTGCTCAGGGCCAGGCATTTCAGTAGGGACAGTGACGAGTGCAGCTGGGATAAGACTCCAGACTGGCCCTCATAGGCAACTCTGTTTAGGTCCATGAAGCAACGTGTGGACCAGCCACAGATTGAGTAATGCCTGCAGGAATCCAAGAACAGGAGACACAGGGTGGACACTGCAGGAAGAGGAAAACAGGAGCAAAGACATGGGCACAAACGCGGAGGGTTTCTGGGAGAGACAGTCATGCTTGGATTCAAATGTCATGCCTTGACATACAGGGGTAAAGCCACGTGGATGAATAGGGCCAGCTGGCGGAGGCTCTGGGTGGCAAGGTTTGAGTATAATGTGACAGGTACTAGCATCTATCTTTCCTAAGTTAGAATGGGAGGAAGACAATCCACAGAGTTGTCCAGGAGGACTTAACGGATGAAGACACACAGGCAGAATGTTAGGTCAGAAGCTGATGAACCATCTGCCTAGGGAAAGGGACCCCAAAGTGTCCCCAGGAGGACTGGGCCTGGGTGGGGCAGGGCAGAGAGCAGCCCCAGAGGCTGTCTAAAGAATCCAAGTCTGCCCTCCCCAGTTTAACTCTGTCACTTGAAGCCTGCTTGGAGACTTGCAAAGAAGCCAGAATTCCTGGGACCCAAACAAAGCTGGCCAGGGCCCTGCCTGGCCGTGGGATGCTCAGAAGTACCAACCCATCTCCAGACCTGCAGACGTCTCCCCTCTCCCCACAGGGTCAGCTTCCCAGAGGCCACTTCTTTGAGGTTTATTTTAAAAGATGTCTGATGCTCCTCACTGGAGGAAGTAAGACAGAAGCAACCACAGACTAGCCAGGGTAGGAACTCAAGAGTCCTGAATATCCATTTTCTGTTCCTCAAAACCAGTTTCCTCCTAACCCTTCTGACCTTGGCCTGACTGTGAGGCAGGAAGGAAAGCACATGCACTTCCAGGTGAGAAGGCAGAGAGCACCACAGTGGTGGGGAGCAGAGGCTCCACCTGTCTTTCAGGGTGACACAGGGCAAGTGGCCTGTGCCGGAGGGAACACATGTCCCTTGCTAGGGCTAAGCGTGCCAGTGAGAGGGCAGAGGCAAGCGTAGAGCTGCCAGAGGGCAGTGGCATCCTCCCTACCCTGCCCCTGTAGCGAGAGCCAGGCCTCTCCCTACCACAATCTCCATTAAGGCAGCTCTTGGCAGGGTTACCGGGCACAGGGACAGACAGCTACAATCCTGCAGCCAGAGAAAAAGCAGTAAAACTTGTTTGCCAACTCTATCGACACACTCGGCACACCACAGGATATACGGGAGATACACACAATGCACTTGCACACAAACACATGGCAGGCCATGCCCTCCGCAGAAGATGGGCAGAGACACTCAAAGTGACCTCAGGGGAGTTGGTGCAGTTGGGCTGAGTTCACCCCAGAGTATCACCCAAGCTCAGGAGCACATACGCTTCCCCAACAAAATCAACTCTTTGCAAACGCACTTCTCCAATAAACAAGCCATCCCCAGGCCCAGGAGCATAGAGCCCCTTGAGGAAGCTGGCTGGAGCCACCTGCAGTCAGCTCCAGCTTGGTCTGGGTGGTGCTCCCTCCAGGGAAGTCACAGAAGCAGAACGCTCACAGAGCCCCAGGTTGTCGTCACGTAAGGACATCACCAGGCTGGGAGGAGGACACAGCCAGGAAGCACGTGGGGAGCTAGGAACCAGGCCCCTGGTACCTCAATTCTGCCTCAGCTCTGGGACTTCCTCCTTTGTGGTCCTTAGTTCTCTCTCCAGACAATGGGAGACAGTTAATTTCCTCGCAGTTCCCACATTTAACCAACTACGGAAAAAATTCCATCCACCTTAAAGATACTGGTTCTATGTACCTTACAAATCCCTAAGAAGAAAAACGGAATTAAAAAACTCCCATCAGTAGAGCACTGGTACAAGAAAAGGCCTGGGGAAAGCAAGAAACAACAGGAAAATGTGGTAAGTACGAGCACCATGTGCAACGGCAGGTTTGGAAAGACCCAGATATCAATAATCTCAATAGAAGCGAATGGGCATGACCGAGACTGGACAGAACACAACTAGACAATATCTGGCCGGGTATGGTTTATGCAAGTCAGCTGAAAGAAAACAAAATGCCCCAGGAAGCCCCTGGTTCTGGGTTGGAGGGCCACGCGGGTAGCTTTGAGGAGATAGTGGCAAACTGAATTAAGTTATGTAACATTTGTCTGCCTGGGGCCAGAAGGACAGTCTCGCAAAGGGAGGCCTGGGAAAGCAGTCAAGGCAATGGCTTTTGCAGAAGGGAGGCCAACTCTGAGCATTAGACTCTCCTGTATGAAAACACCCTCTCCCACCTCGCCCTGCCAAACAGGGCACCTGCCCCTCACTGGGCTGTACCAGACCCCCAAGCATCACTCAGACCCAGATGTTTATCTTTCTCTGGGAGAGCCCAGCTCAAACCAGGCACGCACAGTGTGGTCCACAGTTACCAAGGCACTCGGCAACCATTTTCTTTATCCAAAAGCTCTTTAAAATGCTAAAAGTACTCTATTAATAATTAGCTTGTTAAGCAGGATATCACAAGAAGCTTTTATATTCCATGTGAACTCTGCCATGATTTGCTAAGCCAGGACTTTGACCAAGTTGGGACAAAAAGCCTCCTCTCTAACTCCCCCCCCTACCCACAACCTGCAGTGCGTAACAGGAGCTTGTTGCTTCTTTCCTGAAAGTTTTCGGTGCTTAGCTTTCTCAGGAGGAACCTCACTAGCTTATAATTACAAACAATGTGCTGGGATTGATTCCCTCACACACAGGTAACACTTATGAAGTCCAGGGCCTCCAACAGGAGAAGCCCAGAGGGCTGCCACTCAGAGGCTGGTCAGATGGTATGCAGGGAAAGGGAGGTTTCCAGAATGGGGACAGGAGAGTGGATGGCCAGAACAGTGTGGAAAAAGGGAGTTCAGAGGGAGAGAGGAATTAAAATGGGATGCATGCATTTATTCATCTAGTGCCAAATATATGCTACAGTGCTGAGAGATACCAAATGTGCCCACAGTCTAGCTGGACAGCCAGGCAAGTAAAGGGAAGATTGTGAAGCCATGGGATCAAAGAGGAGGGAAAATTCTGCCCTGGGCACCAGGGAGCAGCTCTTCCAGCCTCTTAGAGGGAGGGAGGAGCCTGGGCCAAGGCCTGAGGCAGAGACAGGAGGAGGGGGGTGAGGACAGAGGAGCCTGGCAGAAGTGTTTATCTGCAGGGCTGGAGGAGAGCTGTGACCCTACAGTGTAGGGCAGGAAATCTCCCAGACAGGAGTGAGCTGGGCCTGGGGGCTGGGCAGGCATCAAAAAGCTCTGCACGGTAGCCCTGAGGGCTGGGAAAGTAGCCATTTCCTTCAGGCTGGGTCACCGCAGGCCAACCTTACTTTGGCCTCAGTTTCCCCATTGCACTGGAGGGGGAAAAAGGCGAAGGCTTTGAGCTCTGGGGATGAAAGGCTCAGCCAGGGTCCAGACCACCACTCCCTGTAAAACAGGGTGGGTGACGCTGCTGCTCTTTCTGACTGGTGAGTAGCCCAGCCATCCTCTTTGAAGATGAAACATGCTCAGGCCTAATGAGGAGTCAGTCGGTTGGGTTGAGGTGGGTGAGAAGCCCAGTCACCTGCCCCACCTGGCCCCTCCCAGTCAGAACAGCAACCACCCCAGGGGACGCAAGGAGGCCATTTCACACTTTTCTCCACCTGTGCAGCCTCCTCTGCCCTTGGCCACCTCACTGGAGGGAGGCAGAGGTCAAGGGAAGCCCAGTAGGCTCCAACGTAGCCTCAGGCTGCAGGAAAGGTGTTCTGAGAGCTGCCTTGGCCTCACTTGCCCCGTCCATTGCTCTGAACTGGCACACCCAACACTTTTGGTGTACTCTGCTGGGACATGCTGGCCCCTCCATGTTTTCAGGCCAAACGGTCATTTCCAATATGGCAGCTTCCCTGGGGGATGCTTTTCAAGCCTCCTTTACATGTATGGGGACAGTCCTCAAAATAAAGGATACCCTCAGCCCACTCACTCCCCCTCCTCTACACTGTAGAACGTACATTTTCTGCGGCCAGAAGGCTCTGAAACATGGATGGGCCACACCTATGCTAGGCAAGGTAGAGGACTGTCCCCCAAGGCGCCAGGAAGCCTCCCTCTTCATGACCAGACCAGACACAAGCCTCTTCTTTTCTCTCTCACCACCCCCTCCTTCCCCACCCCAGACCTGCTCAGACACCCTGAGGGGCTGCCCCACCTCCACTCCAGAGCCCCCTCCCCCACCAGCTCCAGTTTCCTGGGAAATACTTGGCAGAGGAGAAGAGGCTGCAGACAGCTCACACTCTCCAGGGAGACAGCACTCATAAGTGCACTAATATTAGGCACAACTGAAAGATAACCTTCCCTACACGTTCCAGAAAAGGAGAAGGCATCTGGGGATTAGCATATTTTCTTAATGGTTCATTTGTGTTCATTAAGTAATTAATTCATTTATCTGATTTGCAGAGGGGTGCCCAAAGGTTGGACTCCTGGATTATCAACATTCAACCTCTGAATGAAGTTTTGCAATTACCACCCTCCCAAATTAGGATGATCTCTATCTCCATTCTTCATCCCCCAGTCAGTCCCCAGGGATAGGAGAGCTCACTGACAGCTACCCCCTGCGCGCAAGGGAGCTGGGCCTGGGATGCTACCCTGAAGCCCCCATACCCACCACCACCCATGCTCTGACATTCACTCCAGGGACCCCACAGGCCTCACTGTTCCAAATCCCACAACTTCCAGGCCGTGGGGCACCTCCTGGCCCCTGACTCCTGCCAAAGCTTGGCTTTCAGGAAAGAAGGGCAATGTCTGGAAAGTCAATTAGAAAGAACTGGGGACAGGCCAAGGACTCAGCCTCAATGACAACCATAGTGAAAAAGAAAAGAGAGGCTGGGCCCAGCTCTGTCTCCCAGGATAAAGGACGCCCCTCACGTCCAGACATCCCCTGCACTTCTCCTCTGAATGCTCCCCTCCTCCTCCCCCACACCAGTATTTCAGTTCTGCACCCTCCCGAAACAGAACTGTGGTGTAAGAATAACAGAGAGCCCCAGAGAACCCCGCAGCTCACAAAGCCATGCCAGGCTATGAAGGTTGCAGTGGGTGCACGAGCAGGGCCAGGCAGCCGTCCTGCCCGCACGCCTATGCACACAGCATCCCCTGCACCTGTGTGAGCAGTACGTGCACGAGGGCACCAATTACAGACCGTGGGAGACGAAAAGCACCTCCTCTCAACACGGGGAGGCAGCCTGTAGGTCTCTGTTCCGGCAGCCACAAGGACCCGCAGGCTGTGCAGCGTGGACAGTCCTGCCTTCCCCCGCTGCCTGTGGTGGCAACGCCCTGGGGGAGGCAGGCAGTGTTGGGTGCTCACCTTGTAGTCTAGCTCGGCACTGGCCTTTGGCTGTTGTTCCTGGCAGGGTGGCAGGGACTCAGAGCCCAGGTACTGCCCAAGGGATGATGGCCTCATGAGGCTCAGGAGCCGGCCAAGCAAGGATAGCTGAGGAGAAGAAGGAAGGCTGTCACTCACGGAGAGTGGCAGCTGAGAGCTCAGGGTGCTCCAGGGACTCTGGGCCCAGACACCTCAGCTGGCGGCAGCGGGTCAGAACACCTGCCTCTAAGACCTGGATCCACCTCACTTATGAGCTGTGTGGGCCGGGCGCGGTGGCTCACGCCTGTAATCCTAGCACTCTGGGAGGCCGAGGCAGGAGGATTGCTTGAGCTCAAGAGTTCGAGACCAGCCTGAGCAAGAGTGAGACCCCATTTCTACTAAAAAAAATAGAAAGAAATTAGCCAAACAACTAAAAATAGAAGAAATTAGCCGGGCATGGTGGCGCATGCCTGTAGTCCCAGCTACTCGGGAGGCTGAGGCAGGAGGATCGCTTGAGCCCAGGAGTTTGAGGTTGCTGTGAGCTAGGTTTATGCCAGGGCACTCTAGCCCCGGGTGACAGAGCAAGACTCTTATCTCAAAAAAAAATATATAATAAAATAAAATGAAATACAAAATGAGCTGTGTGGTCTCCCGGAGCCTGAGTTCTTAACCTATAAAATGGACCACATGCCCTCTTCCCAGAAGAGGAGGGTCTCACACGCAGAGGACCCTGCCCATCTGAGCTGCCACTACACCTCTGCAGCCCGCCCTCCCCTGTGTGCCTCTCTTTTCACGATCTCTTCACTGTGGAGATTCAACATATGTGAAGAGGACAAACCGTGTGCTAAGTCCCCACCTGGCCATCACTACGAGCAATGACCGCACCATCATCATCTGGCCTTGCCTGTTTCGTCACTCATCTCCTCTCCACCCCTTGCCTGCCCCTTTTCCTTCCAGAGAATTTTAAAGCAAATACAAACATCATATCATTTTACCCATAAAGAACTTCTAACAGAAAAGGATAAGGATTTTTTTCCCTCTATATAATCACAATACCATTTCGTGCCCAACAAAATTACTAAGAATCTCTTATCACCATCCAACACCTGTGTTCAGTTTGCTTTGTCTCAAAAATGTCCTCTTCCAGTTGGTCTGTGCGGATGCAGATTCCCCACAAGGCCCGCACACTGCATGTGGCAGACATGTCCCTTCATCCACTAGCTGCCCCATCCCCTGTTTGTTTTTGAAGAAACTGCCCAACCCCACTGAACAAATAGGCTTGGGAGGGAACGTGAGCTGCATAAGTCCAGGTGTCTACAGCTAGCCACTCCCTCAGGCCCAGCCCATGTGCCCAATTTGAGCAGCTTCAGCGGGGCCCCAACAAGGGCTGCCCAGCTGCACAGGGTGGGGAAGAATACCGGAGCAGAGCCAGGTAGCTCGCAGAGGCACCATCTTTTAAGATCGCTCAGGTGCAGGGTGGCCATGGGCTAGAGGCCCACGTCCCCTGGCCCAGCTCCCTGCTTGAGCCCAGCCGGGCTGGCACGCCTGGCTTCCTCCTGTGATTCACCCACGAACACCTGCTCAGCACCTCAGCCGGCCATGGGCTTAGCTCATAAGAGCAGCTGGGCTGGGGATGGAGTCAGGTCTGGGGCCTTGGCTTCTGGAAGGAAGCCAGGGCTTCTTGGCCTAATGTCTGATCCCTTTGGAAGGGGAGAGGAGAAAGAGGAGGAAGGTTCTGGGTGAAGAGAGGCATCATTTGGGGCTCCAGCAAAACCATAGCTGTGCCGCCTTGCTCAGGCTTCACAATCAAGATTGTTTCCAAAAAGCCCTGCCTGCTCAGGGTTCACAGCTGTGCAAGCACAGGGGCCAGGCCCTGCAGCCCACGCCCCTAGAGTGGCCCTGGGGCAGCCAGCCTCGCCTCGCTGGGACCCTCCCTGCTACAGGAGGCCTGGGCAGGGCTGGGCTGGGGAGGGGAGCACAGGACAGCCGACAGCTGCTTGCTGCTCACTTGCTCTTGTTTTTCCTCTCCACGAACACAGCTCGGCTGTACTTAGCGCAGCAAGCGGCTGCCCCTGCGATCTGCCTCTGCCATGGTGCCTTCTGATTGCTTATTTTCTTTTGTTTCCAGCCCAGGACGCTCCAGCCAGCGTCACTACCACAGACAAACCCCTCTCCAGGATAAGGGCTTGCTTGGGCCTCGTGGGTCCCAGTGAGGCTGAGGCCAGGCCGGCACCCTCCCCACCCCCACCCCACTGCTGGGAGCCCGCACTGCAAACCCTCAGCCCATTAGGGCAGACACCTAGGGCAAGAAGCAAATGATCACCTAGCAAGACAGGCCAGCCCTGTAAGAGGCCCGCAAGCGGTGGCTGAGGCTGATTTCCAGAAAGGCACCTGTCCACACAGCATGCAGCTCCTGCGCTCAAGTCCTGGCAGCAGCTCCTATTCACCCAGGGGAGGAAGCCAAGATCTTAAGTGTCTGCGAGGCCCCAAGTGGTCCTAGTGACCTTTCTGCTGCTCCCTGGAGCCAGTGTCCTGACTGGGCCTTCTGACCAGACACTGCAAGGCTTGCTTCTCTCCTCCTTCCATTCCAGCCTTTGCTCCGGGCCCACCTGAGCTCCCCATCTCCCCCTGCAGCCCATGCCAATGCCCTTACCCTACACTTCTTTCCATGGCATTTATCACCTTCTAACAGCCTTTGCAATTTACTCCGTTCTTATTTATCAGCTGTGCCCCTCCCCTCACTGGATGTACGCCCTCTGAGGGCAGTTCTGTCCACTGCAATGTTCCATAACCTAGCACTGTGCCCAGCAATGGCATATGTTTAATAAGCATCTGTTAAATGAATGAGTGAATAAATGAATAGCCAGGACTGCAGCTACCTTTTCCTAGGAGATGCAAACCTTTATCCCCCTTGATTTCAGCCACTTGAAGCTGTGTTTTCCAAACCCCAAACAAAGACATGGTTTGACAAAAGAGGTTTGCTGTGTTGCAAGAGGTGGCCTGGGATAAGAAACAAACTCCTGATTTCCTCCCCAAACCTGCTCCACTTGTGTCTTGCCTAGCTTGGTAAAGGGCGTCTCCATCCTGCCAGTTGCACAGACCTTGGAGTCCTTGTCTCCTCTCTCTCCCATGCACGTCCCACTGGCTGTACTTGGGAAACGCACCTACAGTCTGACCACTTCTCACCACCTACGCTGCTGTCTCCCCGGGCCAAACTGCCATTGTCTCTCGCCAGGATTACTGCAACTGCCTCCTTTCTCTCCACTCTCAATAGTCTATTCTCAACACAGCAGCCAGAGTAATTTTTAAAATGTTTACAAATCAGGTTTTGTTTTTCCTCTGCTCAAAACCTTCCAGTGGCTTTCCACTTCGGCATAAAAGTCGAAACCCTCACTACGGCCTTGAGGCTCTGGCTGACTAAGCCTCCACTTACTCGTCTGACCTCAACTCCTACTATTTCACTCTCAGCCCTCTGCTCCAGCCACACTGGCCTCTGTTTTCCCTCCAACCTAAGAGGCCTTTGCATGTCCCAGGGGCTTTGCACTTGCTATTCCCTCTGCCTAGAATGTTCTTTGCCAAGAAACCTACCTGACTCCTTCAGGTCTGTGCTTAAATGTCCTGTTCTGTTTATCCTTATAGTCCCCTTTCATCAGCTTTATTCTTCTCCACAGCACTTATCACCATCAGGTATTCCAAAAAGTGACTTCCTCCTCGATGCCTGTGTCTGCCTCGCTCTGGACTAAGTTTCCAGGGGGAGGAACTCAGTTCTGCTCTGTGGTATCTTCAGTGCCCACTGGGACCTGAGGCCACTAGGATTCCCAGGAACACCAGGACACACTGTCTGACCCTGGGGCTCTCCTGGAAAATGTAACCTTTGGCGTTGTAGCATCCTGACCACCTGCAGAAGTCTTGTCCCTCAAGTTCAGTTCTCCAGTGTCTGCTCCTGATCCCGGGGCCTCAGACTGCCACTTGTGGGAGAGGCAGAGCCAAGCAATTTGGGCATCAGGGATGCCTCCTGCCCCTGGTGCCCTGCGAATTGCTCTGCCCCGAGCTAAACCCAGGTCCTCTGCTCCTACACAAGTAGATTCTCAACCCTTGCACCCCTCTTCACAGTCAATCAACTGATAAGATTTATCGAGCACTTGTGCATCGATCAGGGAGAGGAAGGGACAGCCTTTGTCCTGTCTGTGATCTAGGACTAAGCTCAAGGGGCCAGCAGGGCATCTTCAGTGTGACGTGGCAGGTGTGGTCCAGGTTGCCAAGAGCCAAGCAAGGGGCTGGAGAGGCTGAGACAGCACACTGCAGTGGGCAAGGGCAAGACTTGACTCCCAGCTTCTCTGCTTCCCTGCTAGGTGACCCTGAGAAGTTCCCCTGCCTCAGTTTCTCCATCTGTAAAGTATGGATGACAGCAACAGTCCTTACAGCCGAGGGGCAAGGACTGAGAACAGAATCTGGGACACAGCAAGTGCTGTGTTTGTGGTAGCCACCACTATTGCAGGGGGGTGTGACATGTGGAAAGGAAAAGAGGACCAGTGCACACCAGGACTGCGTGCAGAGGGCAAGCTGGGCCGGCCTGCAAGGAGGACAAGGAGAGCAGGCAGCACTGGGCAGGCGTGTTGAGAAGTTGGGAAGGGGGCATGTGGGCTTGAGTGGGCGCCGTGGGGCCGAGGTGGCCCTTTGAAGGCGTGTTTCAGGATCAGTCTGACAGGCCAGACTGGAAAGGGGAGTGCCTGGCAGCCCAGAGACCTGGGAGGAGGCTGTGAGCAGCCCTGGACTTGCAGTGAGATGGGGAAGTACATCAACAAGGCCATGGGCAGGCCCCTGCTGGTCCTTCCTATCCTTCCAGCCTCCATGCACCTCTCACTCCCTCTCTCCTTTCTGCAGTACAAGCACTGACTCATCCTCCAAGACCTGGCTCAGGTCGTCTTCTCTAGAAGCCGCCTCACTGTCCCCGGGCAGCATTAGTCACTGTGGCTGTGGCCAGCTTGCTCACCCTCTCTTCTGAGGTCGTCTGGGTGCTGTCTCCCCAGTGTCTGTCGGCGCCTGCTGCAGAGCCTGGTACACGGGCTGCTCAGCTAGTGCCTAACGTACACGCAGCACATGGTAGGTGCAAGGCAGGGGGGCTGACTGGGGTGTGCAAAAGCCTCTGGGGCTGGCAACTGCAAAGGCCGGGCTGGACCTGGCTCCAGGAGGTCCCAGCCCCTTGGGAGCTGAGGAGACCTCGTGGGCCAGGGTCTCTCTGGGAGAGGTGGTGCCACCCACATGCCCTTTTCACTTGTCTCCTTGCAGTTCCCTCCAGGCCCACATGACCCAGCCTGAACTCCTGACACTTGCCCTCGGCCACTCGGCCTCCAACAGGAACACAGCTCTACCATGCTCCCCGCACTCCCCCTGCAGGGGCTCTGGCCAAGCAAAAAGAAATCAAAGCAAAACCCCAAGGCTTGAATTGGCCCCTATATTCAAGCAACTGTCTCTCTTTCAGGTCACTGCCAAGATTGCTCCTGGAGGACTGCCCCACTGCCATCGCACTCTGCACTGTGCTGTGCTCCTCAGGGCTCAGTGACCCCTCTGGCCAACGCCAATGCCTGCCTTCCAGAGCCCTCAGGGTCCCTCTGTCTTGTGCCCCCCACACTGCATCTCTGCTGCCCTGCCTTTAATTGCTGGGTGTCCCTCATGACATCGTTTGGTCCTTTTGCTCTCCCTTCCTCACAGGGACCATCTGTGAAGTGACCTCAGTGCAGGCTACTGCCTTGCCACGCCTCCCAAGGTCTTGGCCTGGGGTGCATTCTCCCCCATGTGCCCCAACAATCCACCCGGTGTCTGTTCCTTCCACAGAGTGCACTGCCTTCCTGCTGGTGCCAGGCACTGCTAGGTGCTGAAAGGCAGTGGGGAGCAGACACCATTTGTTCCCTGTTCTCCAGGGCTATGTTCTGCTGGGAGAGAAGGGTGGAGAACACAGATGCTGAACAAATAGGAAAACACCAGGAGGTGATTGCCATGTGCGATTTAAGGTGGAGTGATAGACAGTGCTGGGGCACTTTAGGTTGGGTGGGCAGGAGGCCTCCTTGAGGAGGTGACGTTTCAGCTGGAGTTGGAATGACAGGAAGCTCCAGCCATGCTAAGTCTTAGGGGGAAGCATTCAAGGCAAAGGGGGTAACTGGAGCAAAAGCAAGGCCAAGGCCACTCTGACAACTTAATTGGTCACCTCTCTCAGCTCCCGCACTGCAGTCATTGTCCAACCTCACCCAGGGATGTGTCAGAACATTATCCCAGCATTCTGGGCAAGGGGTTACACAAGGTCGCCCTGTATACCTCCAGCGACTAGAGATGCACACTGCTTTCCGTCTGGGGCACCTTGGCCCTCTAGTGTTGCTGAGCTGGAGAGCAGCTGGACCCAGCAACTCTATGGGATTCCAGGGAGATTTCTCGGGAGGTGAGGACATCCCGAGCATCCATCCGCAGGCTGGCAGTGACCCACACTGCCCCCAGAACCTCTGAAGCGATGGCCTCTGAGCTGCCAAGGGGTTGCAGTCAGAGCTTTTTGGAGAGAAGAAGAACAGGGAAGGAAGACGTCCTTGCTGCCCCAAGGATGCCTAACTCTGGGACCAAAGGGACACTGGAGGGAGTAGTTTTAATAGTATTTGTTTTCATCGTTATTGTTTTTCCACCTATAAAAAGCAATATAACCAGGGACTGGGAGGGAGGGAGGAGTGCAGAGTTAGTGTTTGATGGGTATGGAGTTTCATCTTGGGAAGAAGATAAAGTTCTGGAGACGGATGGTGGTGATGGCTACACAACAACATGAATGGACTTAAGGCCCCTGAATTGTACACTTAAAAATGGTTGGAACTCTATACTTAAAAATAGTTAAGGGCCAGGGGTGGTGGCTCACACCTGTAATCCCAGCACTTTGGGAGGCCAAGGCAGGAGGATCATTTGAGGCCAAGAGTTTGAGACCAGACTGGGCAACATAGTGAGATCCTGTCACTACAAAAAATTTAACAATTAGCCAGGCATGGTGGCACATGCCTGTAGTCCCAGCTATCTGGGAGGCTGAGGTGGGAGGATCACTTGAGCCCAGGAATTTGAAGCTGCAGTGAGCTATGATGATGCTATTGCACTCCAGCCTGGGTGACAGAGCAAGACCCTGTCTCTAAAAACAACAACAAAAATAACCCACAAAAAAGTTAAGATGGTTAAAAAAAAGTTGAAATGGTAAATTTTATGTTATGTATACTTTACAATTTTTTAAAAAGTACTAAAGCCTCCCCAGCTTACTGCTCCTAGCTCATGGTCAGCATGCAAACAGTAACTAATGAATGAAAGAACGTGTAGAAAATTCAAACCCAGCTTAGCTCTCCAGGCCCGAGGCTCCTAGGCTTTGGGAGAAGCCTCGGGAGTGAGCAGGCTGTGGGGAGAGTGTTTTGCCCACCCACAGGCCTCCCTGCCCCAGCTAAGGCAAAGACTCACGTGGGTCTTCTCTTGCCAGAGAGGGAGCGTCTCTTGCTGGCCCAACATTCGGGCAATGACCACGAGGCTGAGCTGGCTTCGAAGCTGCCTGAGAGAGAAGGAGTGACAAAGCCTGAGAGGGTGTGACAATCTGAGAGGGAGGTGGGCTTGAAGGTGGGAGCAGTCCTGACTGACTCACTCACGATGCAGCAGATATCTCTACTTCAGGGATGAACACCTCCACTGGGTTTCATAGCTCACTGCAACCTCAGATTCCTGAGCTCAAGCAATACTCCCACCTCCTCCTCCCAAATTGCTGGGATTGCAGGTGTGAGCCACCACGTCCTCTCCCTTTAGTCTTGACACCTCTCTGCAGAGGGCTACCGTGTGCCCACTCAGCCTTCCCCAGTGCCCTGGACTAGGGTGCTGAGGAGAGGCAGCCTCCATCGGGACTGAACCATGCGACAGCAAACAGAAGCCCGTCATCCCCACTCTCCCCGACCCATGGCCCCCACGCCAGACGCCCGTGGGTGCAGGCCACACCTCCGCCCCAACCTTCAGTTTTCTCCCCATCCCCCCCCACCAGGCCTCTGCCAGGACCAGCTTTCCAGCTGTTCACAGGAGCCCAACAGCAGCTGGCCAGGAGCACTGTGGGAGGTAAACAGCCCCTCTGAGCTGGGCTGCTGCTCCATAGCCAGAGTCAGAAGTCCTGCATCTGGGCTTCATTAATCCAGCTGAGGCCTGCACCGGGAGCTCTCTATGCACAGCAGGCAGGGAGGGGCTGAGCTGGGGGTGCGGGGAGCCAACAGAGCAGTGCTGGGGTGGTTTCAGAAGGGAAGAGGCAGGCGGGTGGGTCAGGACGGGGCTGACAGAAACGAAGAAAAGCACCAGAAAAAGCAAACGGGTGAATGGATGAAAAGGAACCCACATCTGAGAGCAGCAAGCCCCTTCCCTGCCCACAGCCTTTCATCCTGATGGCCCTCCCTGCCTTTTAAACACAGTCCTGCATTCTCAGTTCCCGCCGGGATGCAGTGGGGTGGTGGCACCACTTTTTTATTTTACAGACTGAGGACTTACTCCGCGGAGGGGAAAAAGAAAAGCCTCACCCCTAACACCAGCCAAATTGCAGAGGGCAAGCAGAGGGGCCCGCTGCGGCTGGCTGTGTGCTCTTCCTCCCCCAGAAGAGGCCTGATCCCACCTGGCAAAGTCTCCCCAGAACTCAAACCAGGCAGGCAAAGGAGGACGAGGAAGCCACTGGAGCCATCCCAGCCACTGTCATATAAGGCAGCAGGCTCCAGCCCTGGCGCTCACACCAGGCCAGGCCAGGCCAAGCCAGCCTCCGCCTCCGCCCCCTCCACCCCACCAGGGGCCTCTGTAAGACCAGGACACTGGATTAGCACTCAAAGGAGCCTAAGGCACTGGGAAATTTGGAAATGACTTTTCCAAACCCAGAGCACAGAGGCGGGAAGTGGAATACGGACGCTCTGCCTCCCAGCCCCCTCGAAGTGCAGCTGGGCAGGCAATGCAGGGGCACCGAGGGAGGAAGGCAAAGGCAAAGGCCATATGGGCCACTGGGACGTCATGGTGATGACACGGGTCAGTGCAGCCCCTCTGGATCCCCTTGTCTTCGGTCCCTCAGAGGGGAACCAGGCCCTGCCAAGGCTGCACTGCCCTAAAAGGCTGTCAGGCATCTGGCCAAAGGCATGAGCTGCCTTTTCCACGTCTCTAGGGCAGCTCAGGAAGCAACAGAAGTGGCCTGTTCCGCTGGGGAAATGCTGCCTGACACCCTGCTCAGGGCTCTGCCCGGCTTGAGTCCCTGGGGCTGTCCATGGCCCCTCTCATCCATCCGCTGCCTGTCACACCAACCGCTCCTCAGCCCTTCACTTGGACTCCTCTATCTCGCACGTGAGTGTGTGCTACCCAGGCAGGAAAAGCCAGGGCTTGGGCTCAGAAGCTGGTGTGACCTCCCTGGTGGCAAGCCCATGGCCACCAGACTGGTCATTCACGTACATGTTTGGCATGTGGCGTGCACAGGAGGAGGCAGCAGGATACAGCCGGCCACAGACCCACCACACAAGGGGTCTGTCCACAACCACTCACATCAACAGGGAGGAATCCCACAAAACAAACGCTGCGCTAAGGAAGCTATTAATATTAATATACAAATGTGCAGACAGGCAAGTGAGCCTGTGTGATGGAAGGCAGGGAAGCCGCTGCCTCTGCAGAGGGGGCTCCAGGGAGCGACTGACGCTCTGTCCCACGGTCAAGAGGTACACAGATGGTGTCTGCAAAGTGCCCACAGTGTCCATCTATGATATGTGTCCTTTCCTGCATGTATAAGTAAATAAAAAGGTACATGTAGACAATCATAACCCACTTTGCATTCTTCTTAGCTTTCTTTTCCTTTTTTGTTCTTACAGAGCTGCAGACCTGCCTGATATCTCTCTTTCTTTGTATTATATGATTGTAGAACCTCAGGCTTAGAAAATACCCAAGTCACCTACTCTAATGTCTGCATAGTTATCCATTTTTTTTTTTTTTTTTGAGACAGAGTCTTGCTCTGTTGCCTGGGCTAGAGTGAGTGCTGTGGTGCCAGCCTAGCTCACAGCAACCTCAAACTCCTGGGCTCAAGCAATCCTTCTGCCTCAGCCTCCCGAGTAGCTGGGACTACAGGCATGTGCCACCATGCCCGGCTTTCTATATATATTTTTAGCTGTCCATATAATTTCTTTCTATTTTTAGTAGAGACGGGGTCTCGCTCTTGCTCTGGCTGGTCTCGAACTCCCGACCTCGAGCGATCCACCCACCTCAGCCTCCCAGAGTGCTAGGATTACAGGCGTGAGCCACCATAGTTATCCATTTAATTCCCTTTGCCACACCCCTAACAAGTGTTCATTTCAGCAAAGGAAGTGCAGTATCTGCCAAGACAGCCCAGTTCATTTATTGGAACTAACCAAAGGAAGCTTGTTCCCACATTTTGCCAAAATCTGTTCTTCTGGGACTTCTACCCAAAGCTTCTGGATCCTGTACTTTGGGGGCCCCAGGAGGGAGCCTTCTGACCGGTGAAGGAAGCTGCTGCCTTCCCCTGGCTGCCCCTTCTGCTGTAACAACAGCCCCATGTTCCCATCTTTTGGAATCGATTTGCCATTTTGGTTTGGGTCCTCTGAAGGCCTGGGGGTTGTCAATGTTCCCTGTCAAGTGAGACGCTTGGAGCTGAGGCTGATGCTCATTTTCTTGGCAGCCCCACAATGCGACGCAGTTAACAGATTGAGCCCAAAGTCTTTTTTTTCACACGTCTTGCTGTCAAATCCCATTTCCCAGATCCTGTTCTTAATTGTGCAGCTGGGCTTCTCTTTTCTCTCAGCCCATCATTACGGTCTGTTGAGATCTTCTGGGATCTTCAATCTGCTGTCAGTTGTATTCAGGTCATCTGTGAATCTGACCATTGTTTCATTAATGGCCTCATCCAAAACCCTGGTTCTGCCCTGGCCAACCTGTCAGTGAAGACGGAACTCCAGTGCCACAGGGGCCTGCCCTCCGGGTGCGCTCTGATGGCCAGCCCGCCTCATTCTACCATCATTCAGCCCACGTTCCTTCACATTGTCCCCAGGATGTGATGACAGATCTACCAAATACCATACTAAAACCTAGATACACGTACTCCACAGTCCTCTCCAAAGCATGGTTCTGGTTGACCTGTCAAAAAATAAGTGAGGCCAGCCTGGTATATTTATTCATTTATTTTTAAGAGACAGGGTCTCTCTCACTCTGTTGCCCAGGCTAGAGTGCCATGGCATGATCATAGCTCACTGCAGCCTCAAACTCCTGGGCTCAAGCAATTCTCCTGCCTCAGCCTCCCAAATAGCTAGGATGACAGGCACACACTACCATACCTAATTATTTTATTTGTTGTAGAGATGGGGTCTCACTATGTTGCGCAGCTGGTCTGGAGCTCCTGGCCTGAAGTGATCTTCCCTCCTCAGCCTCCCAAAGTGCTGGGATTACAGGTGTGAGCCACCACACCTGGCCTGATTTAGTCTTAGGACTTCTAGAAACCAGTGCTTCCTTTTCTAAGTACGTGCTCACAAACTGTGCCCTGGGGGATTGAGGGGCATATCAAGCACCATCACCCCATTTCGCAAAAACCCTCCACCTCCACAGGTCCCCATGGAGTCAGGGCACCCACCGGCATGTCTCCCAGAAGGGGTGGGACATGCTCCCACTGGAGGGCACTGAACCTCATCTGCACAGCGAGGTGCCGTCATATGGCTTCCTGCACTATCTTAGGCTTTAACTACCTCCGGCCAATATTGGATTTCAGGTGAAAATTATTCTCAACAAAGAAGAGAGAAGCAAAATAGGAATCATGTGGTGCTGCTCTCTCTTCGTCAGCGTTAACATTTTACTGTCAGCCCAAAACAGCACTCCAGGCTTCAAAAATAACTACACAGAAGCCCCTTTTATGGCTCTTAGCATTTCCCAACCATACTACCACTGGTCCATGCCACTCGTCCAGTTGCCTTGCTTTGTACCCTTCTATCTTCCATGTCTTTTAAAACCTGAGATCATGCATAAGCTCCAGGTGTAGCCTCTGCAGCCTTTAGATACTTTCCCCTTTTCCTCACTGGGTTCACTTGCAATCCATATTCCAAGTTTTAATGCACTGTCTCCCAGCCCACCTGAGCCTGCCTTCATTTTAGAATCTGCTACTAAAAAGACATTTTAATAAGTCCTATCTCTTTCCCTACACTTTTTTGAAATCTTCCCTCCAGAAGCAACTGCACATGCATGCTCGCCAAGCCCCTCCTCTGTGCTGGGTTCCGAGGACCCAGAGAACAAAGCCACAGCCCTGTCCCTACAATGCTCACAGCCCAGGGTCAGTGAAGGGAGGCAGCCAGTTGGGCCCTATGTCCACAAAAAAATTCTCTGGGTGTGGTGGTGCTGCACTTGTCATCCTCGCTGCTACTCGGAAGGCTGAGGTGAGAAGACTGCTTGAGCCCAGGAGCTCAAGGCTGCAGTGAGCTATGAGCTGCACTCCAGCTTCACGGAGCTGTGAAAGACATTGCAAGGTGGTCCTCCTTAGAAGGTTGTGGCTTTGTTTCCCACACTGAATCCGAAACACTCGCCTGGATCTGGTGCTTAGCAGAAGTCAGGACAAAAGTATTGAACTGGGAGCTGCTAGCATGTGCTTGGAGTGGAATCCTCAGATGTGGATGAGATGGTGTCTCCGGTTGGCTTCCCCAGGAAGTGGACTCTGAAATGGACATCAGCATGCCAGAAACGTATGGAGGCCAGGAGGGAGGAGGGTGCCCTTAGGACCAGCTCCTGTAGGGGAGCAAAGGAAGCAGGTCTGGGCAGCAGAGAAAGCTGGGCTGCCACACAGTCACAGTGAAGGCCTCAGCTGGCCCTGTGAGGGGCTCTGGGGCTGGTAAGGTCCTTCAGAGTCTTCCTGAACTGAGGCACTGGGCTGCTCTCAAGGAAGGGGCCCAACCCCAAGTAAGGCGACCTCCTTTTGCAGAGGCGATTCCTGCAGCAGGCCAGCAGGGCAACACTCCCAGCAGCTGGGGAGGGAGCGCGTCAGTCCCGAAGTGAGGAAATCTGGGTGGAGCACCCAGCACAGCTGGCTCTGTGGGCCTGAGCCATGAGAGCACAGGGACTGGGACAGAATCCTGAGGCATACCAAGACTCGAGGGCTAGTGGAAGAAGGTCCATCCGTGATGGCAACTGAGGTGGCCAGAGAGAGAGAGGAGGTCAGGAGAGTGGCACTGTGCAGCCCAAGGAAGAAGGTGATGACTGTTCATCAGGAAAGGCCTTAGGAGGTCACTGGTGACAGAGCAGTTTTCCTTTGCTGTCTTCCTCCCAGCTTCTTGCTCCACCAGATTTGGTGCCTTTCTGAAATCTTCGGGTTAATTGGACCTTGCCTGCTTCCTTCCAGAATGTTCTGGCCTTGTCCACCCCAGAAGCCTGAATGTCTTTTCCTGTGAGAACTTTACTCCGTGGCTCTGAAGAATCCAACGTGTCAAGGGTGGGCAGGATTCAGACACGGGGAAGTGGGGGAAGGAAGCCTGGGGCTGGCAGGAGCTGAAGGCAGCTGTGGGTGGAGGCAGAATTGCCATCTCAAGGTGGGAGACACGAGCGCCTTTATTTGCTGTGGAGAGTGAGACCGCAGAGGATGGAAAGCTAACAGTACAGGAGCACAGAGAGGTGACTGCAGAAGAAAGATTCTGGAAGAGGCAACTGCTGAGATTCAGAACTGTGGGTCCGACAGAAAGGAAGGAGGTGAGATTTCGTACTGGGTTTGCAGAGCAGAGGTGTCAGGGACAACACTGTTTGCAGAAATGCAGAGGCGTCAGGAGCAGGAAGCGGGATGGAGTCTGGAATCTGCTGAGGACCGGAGGAGGCTGACCAGGAACTCCTGGCAGCCCAAAGGGGTCAGGGGCCAAGGTGGGGTCAAGGATCTGCGTGTGGCACCACTCCATGTGGCTGCGCAGGTTCAGCGCAGGCAGATCTAAAGAACAAGAGAGGGAGTGTACGGTGGAGCACGGGCTCCAGGAACTGACTCAGGGCCTGGACACAGTGGTGAGCTTGGAGAAGGAAAGGTGGGGCCCTCTCATCCCACAGTGAGGAGAGTGAGCGGGGGCAGGGAGGAGACCGGAGGGCGTCGAGGGAAGCTCCGGGGCAGCTGACACGTCCCTGCTGCAGGCCTGACGACTTCGAGGGCTGCTCTCTGCCCGGCTGCCTGCACCCCTGCTCCACCGGCCAGTTCCTCCTCGCTGCTCAGACACCACCTCCCTTGCTGGCTGCTTCAGCTAGAACAGGCGCTGAGAGGATACTGGGGAGCTCCGGAATTCACGGGAAGGTAGAAAAGCTGGCCAAGGGGCCCTGGGCAGCACTGGCCCAGGCAAGGCTGGTGAGGGCTGCTGTCCCTGGGTCCTTGCCTCAGTAGCAGCCAGTCAGTTAAGCTGGATCTAGCTCCCAGGAGGTGGAACAAGGGAAGATTTGGCTCTGAGCTTCCGTGTAGAGGGAAGCATGAGGAATTTTCCCCAAAACAGGATGGCCAGTTTGGGGAACACTCCCCCCTCGGAAAAAAACCTCAATATATTTCCATTACAGAAACGGAGTAAAGATGAGAGTCAAATGTTGGCATTTACTTATCAAATATTTACTAAGCACCCATGATAGCCTAGTCAGGGTTCTAGCTGCTGGGGACACGGCCGTGAAGGAGACACAGGCCTCACCCTCAGGGAGCTTATGTTCTGATGGGCAAGAGGACAGATGACACACGAACGAATAAATTTCTGGTACTGGTAAGTCGGTGAAGAAAAATAGAGAAAAGTGAGGTTCTAGAGAGCTCTGAGGGGGGAGCTAATCTGGAAGGGACGATCAGCTGAGGGCTCTACAGTGATGACTGTGAAAGTGGGCGTCTCTGGCCAGTTTTTGGTGGGTGTCAAGATGCAAGTGTTCACCGTGCGCCAAGGCCAGCGAGGGGAAGAGCCCAGGTGAGTCAAGGGGCCTTATGGGCCATCTTCAGGACTCCAGGCTTCCTTGCAGGACAAGGAAGGCTTGGAAGAGGGGAGCCTGGGGCAGGGAAGTGACTCAATTGCTTATGGTAGTTCTTTTGTTGCTATATGTTTTAGGTTTGATAATAATGTTGTAATTATGTTTTTAAAAACCTACTAGGGGCTTATCTTTTAGAGATACCTACTGAATGAGATGATAAGAAGTACGGGATTAGTTTCACCATGATCTGGAGCAGGGGTGGGGAGTGGCTGAAGGCAAGAGGAATTGCCGTGGCCATAGTGAGTATCTGCTGAGATGGAACATGGGTGCGTGGAGTCCACTTCTCTGTCCTCTCTACTTCTGTACATGTTCTGAAATTTTCTATAACAAAACTTAAAAAACCTTATGCTCCCTCACCCATCAGAGTGTAAGATCCCTGAGGGTGAGGCCTGTGTCTCCTTTATGGCTGTGTCCCCAGCACCTAGAATGGTGACTAGGATATCATGGGTGCTTAGGAAATATTTGGTAAATAAAAGTGATTCTCGCTACATGGTGAGAACTGGCTGTAAGGGTGAGAGGAGAAGCCAGGAGGCCAATAGGGTATTTAGAAAGGAAAAACAAGCCCACAGATAGCTAGTTCATTTGTATTGATCTCAACACCGACAGATAATATTTTTGTTATTTGAGACAGGGTCTCGCTCTGTTGCTGGGGCTACAGTGCAGTAGTGTCACCATAGCTCACTGCAACTTCAAATTCCTGGGCTTAAGTGATCCTCCTGCCTCAGCCTCCTGAGTAGCTGGGACTACAGGAGTGTGCCACCACGCCTGGCTAATTTTTAAGAAAATTTTTTGTAGAGATGAGGTCTTGCTATGTTGCTCAGGCTGGTCTCCAACTCCTGGCCTCAAACAATCCTCTGGCCTTGGCCTCCCAAACTGCTAGGATTACAGGTGTGAGCCACAGTGCTCGGCAAACTTACCCTTTTTTCCCCTCAAACAAAACTGGCGTCACACTTTACATATGGTTTTTTTTTTTTTTTCCTAGACAGAGTCTCACTCTGTTGCCTGGGCTAGAGTGCCATGGCATCAGCCTAGCTCACAGCAACCTCAAACTCCTGGGCTCAAGCAATCCTCCTGCCTCAGCCTCCCAAGTAGCTGGGACTACAGGCATGTGCCACCATGCCTGGCTAATTTTTTCTATATATTTTTAGATGTCCAGCTAATTTCTTTCTGTTTTTTAGTAGAGATGGGGGTCTTGCTCTTGCTCAGGCTGGTCTCAAACTCCTGAGCTCAAATGATCCACCTGCCTCGGCCTCCCAGAGTACTAGGATTACAGGCGTGAGCCACCGCACCCAGCCTACATATGGTTTTAAAGCCTTTTTTTCATTTA
This sequence comes from Lemur catta, assembly GCF_020740605.2. NCBI lineage: Eukaryota > Metazoa > Chordata > Mammalia > Primates > Lemuridae > Lemur > Lemur catta. Next base: position 71,614,465 of record NC_059131.1, read on the forward strand.
GCATTATTTGATTCACTTTCCCTTTCTTCTGTGATGTCATTTTAAGTACTATAAAATATTCCATAGTATGGGCAGAACTTAACTTATCGTGGGGATGAGACTGTTTCCAATTTTTTACTATTATGAACATAACTATGCTAAACATCCTTGTCAATAAATCTTTGCTCACGATCTAGTTCCCTTAGGTTAAATTGTTTGTGGAAGGGTTCGCACAGTCTTAAGCCATTTGCTTGATTTTGCCAAACTGGCCTCCAGAGGGATTGCGGGCAGGCACCTTGTGAGCAGAGAAGCATATGCCTCTTCCTCACACCCTGCCAACATTGGGCAGCACTGTCCTTTCAGATCTATGCCGATCTGCTGGGTGAAGAACTCTACGTCAGTGTCAGGGCCAGTTTTGTGAACCGTTTTTGGAAGCCTTGGTCCACTCCTCCATCTGACCAGGCAGACCAGGCAGTCTGCTTAAGCTGGTTTCATTGTCCCCTCTACGTTGAAGGAGCATGCACAGGATGTTTAATAAACAGCCACAGATGGTGACACAAGCAGGTCCCCAGGGCCTGGGAACATCAGCTTTCAGTGGAGGGCGAACAGCCTCTCTCCTTCTCCTGGCAGGGCTCCTGCGCACGCTGCAGCCCTCAGCAGAAGCTGGGATGGGAGTGGCTCTTCCCAACAGCTCCCCAGAGCTACCCCAGCAAGGCCACCTTCCCAAGGCAGGCTTCCCTCCAAGGACTTCCTCTTCCCATTGGCCCCATTTCAGGTGGTTTGCCCTAGTATTTACTTTCATTTTTCATGGTGAAGCTCAACTCTTCCTTAAATTTGCAGCACATCCCATGAAGTCTTGATCAACAAGGCAGGGTGGTGGAGGGGAATGCACAAATGCCAGTGGGAGTTCTGGCTTTGTGCTTAACCAGTCAGTCGAGTAGACCAGGAGTGTGACAGCCCCTGTATAACAATCCGCCCTTCCTCCTGGGGTCAGTCTGGGCACTGAGCCCAGTGGGGCAGCCACCAGCAAGGACAGAGCTTGCAGCCAGCACGCTTCTCCACCACCACCACAGGCAGCACAGTGGGGCAGCGGCTAACTAAAGACCCACAGTGAATACAACACAGTTGGAAAAAAGAATTAGAAGCTCTTTACCAACCAATTTGGAACGACTCCCAAAATATACCTTGAAGTAAAAAGAAGGCGTGGGCAGAACATGCATACACATGCACAAGCACACGAAGACTGGGGACCAGCCAGGTGGCTCTGGCACAGGGGTAGGGACCCCTTTGCAATATCTACTCCTTGGCACCTTTTGAATTTTGTACTATTTGAATGCTCTATCTATTTAGAAAAACAAATAAATTTAATAAAAATATATAATAAATAACACCGATTACGACGAGGAACCCTCTTCCCTAGCAAAGCTCTTGGCACAAGGTACTACGCTGCTGACGTGTCTGTCTGAAAAGGGAAGGGCATCTGTTTCATTCACTCCTCGGCATTGAAGGGGCACTTACCACAGGCCCTGCAGCTACAGAGACCCTGCAAAAGACACTGATTTCTGAAATCAGTTTAATGTGGCTAGCAAATGAACCAGCAAAGTCATATACTTAGGATATGACAAAGATAGCTTCAAATCTGTTGCAAAAGGATGAATTATTTAATATTAAAACAAAAATAACTGCTGTTGGGTACACTGGCTCTTTTGAGGTGGAAAAAAATCAAGTTAGATCCTCGCCTCATACCTAGGAAAAATAGATTACAGATGGCATTAAGAGCTGATAGAAACATAGTTATGTAAGCACTGAAAGAAAATAGAACATGCTATTTTTATGGTCTTGGGGTAGGGAAGGCCTTCCTATTCAAGATAGAAAGATTCAATTACACAAAAATCTCAATCAAAACTCTGTACTATCCAGAAACTCTGTACTGAAACTTTCCTATAAGTCTAAATCTATTCTGAAATTTAAAATCTATTGAAAAAGTAAAAAAGAAAACCAAAACAAATTCTACTTCACTGAAAGACACAACACAGAAAAATTTAAAAAGTACAATTTACAACCTTAGGAGAAAATGTATTGTGATGTATATAATGAGCAACATGTAGATCAATATAGTTAATCAGATAAATTAGCTGATAGAAAAGTGGGTAAGAAATATCAAAAGATAATCTACAGTAAGACAAACACAAGAGACCAATAAACATGAAAAGAAACTCAATATCACTGGCAATCAGGGAAATGAAAATTAGAACCACAAGATATTTTCCACTCACCAGATTAATTAAAACTTAAAAACAAAACTGAGAATATGTAGTGTTAATGAGAATGTGGAAAAACAGGCATTTTCGTATCCATTGGGTGGTATTATTAATAGGTTCAGCTTTTTTATGGAGGCTAAATTTTAAATGTATATACTTTAAGACTGCAATTTTGCTTTAAACAATTCATCCCACAGAAATATTTGCACAGATACCCAAAGCTCAGATACCTGGACAGTCATTGGATGAATGTCCAGAGTTAGAGGACTGGTTGCACACATACTAGGGAATACTATGCAGCTATGAAAAAGAGCGAGGTTCATCATATGTGTGTGTGTGATAAACAACCACAAACAACATGGCCTGGCTGGAGAAAATGGGAAATTGGGCTGGATGATGTGGCCTTGGGGGTCAGCCGGAGGTGCCTGGCCCTGGCCCTGCAGGCAAGGGGGAGCAAGGCAAGGCGGATAGACTTTGGGGTGGGGAAGGAAGAGACAGAATGTGTCTGCCACCCTCCAGGTGAGCTGGTGAGAAAGTAGGACAGGGTGGAAAGGAGATGACTGATTAGAAGTGACCTAAGTTGACATGGAGAGGTAGCCACAGATAATGGTTTAGGATTCAGAAGGCAGAATGGACAGGATTTAGGATGAAAGGATAACAACGAGGCAAGGATGGCAGAAATCTCTAGCACTGCAATTTCCAGCCTGGGCAATGGAGTGGATGAGTGGCTTGTGGGATGCCAGGGAACCGGGAGGCAGGGGTTAGCCACTCCAGATCACATGGAAAGAAATCCCAGATGTCTAAGCTGAATGAAGGTGGCAACCACTGAGGCCCCTGGAGGCCTTGGACAGAGCTAACCAGAAACCCAGTTTTTTCAAATACAGGGTAAAAACTTCACTCTCAGGACTGTGGAAAGTCAGGCTCTCTTCTAACCAGATTCACGAGAAAGAGATGGAGCTCCCCACCTCAGGATCGAAGTTGAGCCCAGGATAGCTGTACCTGACTTACTCATTTGGTCAGTGAGCAGAGCTCTTACCTGGCTGGGCCCTGGGGGTGTGAGGCTATTCAAGCCCCAAGGCTGCTCCCATAGGCCACCCTCCAGGGAGTCCCAAGGGAACGGGGCCCAGTGGGGAGGGTGGCTGCAGAGGTGCCTGCTGAAGGCTGGGGCTGAGAAGAGCGTCATGCCAGGTGGAGGAGCTGGACAGGCCCAGAGGGGAGAAGGGAGGAGAGGAGACAGGGAGTGGTCTGTGCAGGGAAGGCCAGGGAATGCCCTGACACTGTCGGCAAAAGTGGGACAAGGAAGGTGGAGAGATGAGGAGAGACAGGGCCAGATCTAGCCAATGGGTCTTGTCCCTTCTGTGCTGAGTTTGTTCAGCTCGTTCATTCATTGGAAAAGAATTTATGAAGTGCCAACAGCGTGCCAGGCACCATTCTAGATCTGGGGCAATATGGCAGTGCCCCCAATCAGGTACCTGCTCTGGTGCAGATGACTTGGAGAGACAGCCATAAACAAGGACACAAAGAGTAAGATAATTTCAGCAGCGATAGACGCTGTGCACAAAGTAAAACAGAATGATGAATTGAGAGTTTGGGAGGGGCGGGAGGCGGGTGATCAGGGGACGTAATTCAGCTGAGGCCCCAATGGCAAGAAGGAACTGCAGCCAGACTGGCGAGGGAGCCCCAGAGAAAGGAGGACCTAATTGCACAGGCAGGACCTAATTGCACAAGGCAATTGTTTTGCTAATAAGACCATGTTAAGAAAATTAGGCTTTTTTTCATTTGTAAAGAACTCATTAGTAAGTTGTATTTTTAGTTCTTCCTCCCTGGGGTTTATAAGTTGGGCGGGAGGTTTGTTGGGGCTGCTGGGGAGGATCCTGGATCCAGGCAGGACCCCGTGGGGAGGAGTGTCGAGGGAGGAGGAGGAGCTGCACCCACCTGCTCCGGGAGGTCACGTCCAGGAAGAGCTGCACGAGCGCCAGCAGGTTGTGGTGGTGGTCGGACACCTGGCTCAGGGTGCGGCACAGCTGCTGGAGCTGCGGGGAAAGAAGGCACCGGGCAGGCTGCAGACCGAGCTGCCTTCCACTCTGACCTCGCCACCCAGCCCGCTCAGGGAGTAACGGGGACAGTCACAGAGGCCAGGCACATTCTGATGACCTCCCAGGAGTGCTGTCCCCATCCAGGACACTCAAGAGGCCACCTCAGTCCCCAGTGACAAAGCTGTGCGAGGGTCAGGCGCAGCGCATGCAGTACCTTCCCTGGCCACTCCTGGATGTTCTCCAGGAGCAGGAGCAGGAGCTGCTGCAGGTCGGCCTTAGGCAGCAGTCGGAGCCCCACGTCTAGGCTGGCGCGACACAGCAGCTCAATCAGGCCCACGAGGCTCCCGTCAGTGTAAGTCCCCGGCTGGGCCAGGGCACACAGCGTGAGGAACTGGACGGAGAGGGAGAAAACGAGGGCAGGGGTTGGGGAGAGGATTTAGAGGACCATCTCCTTGGGAGATAGTCGGCACTGCCAGCCCCTTGGCCAAACTGGGTAGGAGCTGAGAAAACAAGCAGCAAGGCCTGGAGTCGAGGCCCCTTCTGGGGTCCCCGGAGGCAGGCACAGGCATGCAGCGGGTGTGCTTTCTGCAGCATCAGTCAGGCCTCACAGCCAGCACAGTGCCCGGGATGGTGCTGAGCTCACCAGAGATGCTCGATGACACTGAATTAAACTGCTGAATGGGTCTGGATTTCAAGCCAAGAGCGCTCCGGGGAGAGGCAGGCAGCCTGACTCACCTTATAGATGTAGCTCAGACTAATGTCCAAGGCAACCTCCTGGGGAGTGTCCTGCTGCTCATTTCCGCTCAGGCCAGCCTCACTTCTAAGCACTCTAAGGTAAGACAACAGAGATGACAATGAAGCAGGAGGCGGGCATAACGGGAGAACTGAGGCAGAGGGAGGCCTCTGCTCAGGGGCAGAGAACTCAGAAGACCCATTCTGCAAGGATATCGTCACCCTGTGTGTTGGTCATCTACTGCAGTATAACAAGTTACTCCAAAACCCAGTGGCTCAAAAACAGCATTTGGTATCTCACAGTTTCTGGGAGCCAAGCATGCAGGGGCAGCTAAGCAGGGTGGTTCTGGCTCAGGGTCTCAGCAGGTTGCCCTGGAGATGTTGGGCAGGGCTGCAGTTGTCTCAGCTTGACTGGGCTGCAGGATCTGCCTCCAAGTTCACTGAGCAGCAGGCCCCAGTTCCTTGCTACATGGGCCTCATCACAAGTTTTGTGACATGGCAGCTGGTCTCCCCAAAGCTAGCTATCTGGGGAAGAAGGAGGGGGAATATATGCGGGAGATAGAGCTGCAGCCCTTCATAACCTAATCTTGGAGCGACATCCCATCTCTGCAGCTGACTCCTGGTCACACAGGCTGGCCTGACTTGGTGTGGGAGGGGCTCCACCGGGTGTGAATACCAGGAGGTGGGCATCCACAGGGCCCCTTGGGGGTGACTCCCGCACGCTGCCATTCCCGTGAGGCCTCCAGCTTCAGTTTTCTGGGACTTGGAAACCAGAAAATTATACCTCCAGTCCACCTAAAGGGTCTTCCTCAAAAGAGTTCTCTCTTTCCACTTGATGGTGGAGACTGCGTGCACTGCAAGGCACAGCATGTGCTAGCTAACCTGGGGATTAGTTTCTAAAGTCAGCAAGGTGAAAGTCAGAATGCAAATCGTTCCTTGCAAACCCTCCTCCACAGGTGTTGCCTTGAGCTGAGTGTTGTCTTCTGACAAGCCCAGCGTGGCCAGTTCTCCTGGTGATGAGATGTATCTGACTGAGCCCCAGATGAGGGTAGAGGCCAGGGCTGTGTGCAAAAACAACCCCCTGTAAAGACCAGAGCCACACTCAGGGTGGCAAGAGGCTCACCCTAGAAGACGGCACAGTCCCACCACCCGTCCTGCAGCTTCCCAGGCCCCCCTCGCGACATTGTCCTCTCTCTGGCAAATGTGCACTGTTGATTACAGATACGTTGGGTGAGCTTACGAGGAGGCTCCCCTGTGCTGTCTCAACTACTGCTCAGCTCTCCTGAGCTCGCTTAGTGTTCCTGGGAACATCAGGCTGGCAGTAAACGCAGTTAGTGCTGATGACGACAATGGGCTCCCAGGTGGCCACCCTGCCATGGGCAAGGGGAAGAGCGTGAAGTTTCTGCTTTTCTTTACTTCCTGACACTGGCGCTGCGCTCAGAGGGGAAGGAGGAGAGATCCGTCTCCTAGGCAGTGGGAAGCTAGCACCAACAAACCAAAGTTAGTGTGGGGGTCTGGGTTCAGCCCTCCTTCCAGATTGTAGCATTTATTAGGGCCGGATAATGGGTGAGGTGTTTGCACATGCGGGCACACACGGGGCCTGTATGCTCCAGTATGTGAGGGGGAGTCCTGGTTTGTACCAGCCTGTGAGCATGCACCAAATGAGCAAGCATGGGTGGTCATGCTTTCAGATTTCCCAAAGGGCAGGGCAGCCAGAGTCGACTTCAAAAGTCTGAAGAGAAATGGGCTTTCAGAAATTTGGTGCTGCCAAAGGGAGGAGTATAGAAAGCGTGAGCTAGGGAGGGGAAGTGTGGCTGCGACAAGGGCCCTCTCCTCCTTGGGAAGGAATGTCAGCCCTCCCAAGTGAGGGGGTGGATGGCCTCCTGGTGCGAGCTCCACCGTTTCCCCTGGCCCATTTCTCCTTGGGAACAGCAGGCTGACAGGCAGTATAATGGGGGTCCTCTATTCCTTGCCTAAGGACTCACTTGACTGAAGAGCTGGCATCTGTGACTGCTATTCTGAGACGTATCATGAGCTGATCCCCAGGACTCCACCACTGCCCCCAGCAAGAGGCCACACAGCACAGCACGGGGAAGTCACAGCCTGTCATTCCTGCTCCCCTCCTGGACTCAGCAGGTTAAGAGGGAGCTGATGGCTCCATCACTGGGCTCCACAAGCAGGGTGGCCTGATAGGTCCCACCCCCATTCCCCACCCAGGCTGCCTGTGCTAGTTGGGGCTCCTAGCCTGTCTGAGGCCAGCATCCAGGAGCTGGTATTTGGGTCCCAGTGACACTGCTCTACGCTCATTAAGTAATTTTACGAGGGGCACATCATTGACCTCTACCTGGGTTTCTACATCTTTTCCCCCCAAAAGTTGAATAATAAAGTGACAATGTATGTGGCACTCCCATGTCCTCAGAGGGAAGATGGTAAGCAAAGTGTCTGCACACCACGACCACTGTAACCGAGAGCCCTCCGAAGGCGCCCTGTGGCCGGGGCACCGGCACGCTGGCTGTGTGCTGGCAGTTAGCAGGGTGCTCTCCCACAGGCCTGTACTGCTAAACCAAAGCTCGCCTGTCATCTCAGCTCAATGCAATGAAAAGGAATTGACCCTGAGCTACTGGAAGAGGGGACACATGCAAATTTTACCTGGATCGAAATACACTGTTCCAAGATGGCCAGTTACCAACTGCCCCACACTTGATAGGGTACCCTGTCAATGTATTAATTGTCATTTATTTACCAGTTTGGCCTATGCAAGGGGCTGCTCTTTTGAGAACCAAGTGCACAAAGGCTTTTGGCACCAGGCAGCACCTCCAGGCTGCAGGTCTTTAGTGGCCAGGCCTGTGTATCTGAGCAGGGCTCTTCAGCTGGCCTTTGTATGGAGAAGCAGCCTTGGAGGAACAGCCGTAGCTACCTAAGGACCTTCCCTATGTTCCTAGGTGAGACCAGAGCGCCTGACAAAGCCCATTCTGCACAGTGGTGTGGGCACATCCCCTCCCCTGCCGAGGTTGCTGACGCCTTTCTTCCTGCTCCCTCCCTCTTCACACAGCATACTCTGGTCCCTCCTCTTCTCCCTTCCACTCTCAAATGTCCTCCCATGTTCCCCTCCCCAGCCTTATCACTGAGCAGAGCCATTCTGTTTTCAACAAGGTGGACATCAGATGATCTGCTGCAGAAGGACTGTGTGTTTTTGAAAGGAATTCTTGAAGCACTAGATGGGAGATGGCGATGGCTTTGCAGGAAATCTGAGATGAGGAACAAATGGTGAAAGACTTGTCTTTCTCATAGCAACTAGACAGCCCAGTCGTGGGGCCATCCACAGAGACATCCCAGCCCCTCTTTTCCTGCCTCAGCTAGTATGAAGCTCTGTGGGTGCCCCCAGAGGAGTCACAGAGGCATCTGTTCTGCCAGGGGAGCCCTAGATGAAAACATCCCTGGAAGTCAACAGAAAAGAGATGCCCTACATGGAACCAGCTGGCACCAGACAAACCTCTGAGTTTGGTCAGGAACAAGGATGAGAAGGACCGTGGGGAGAAGGTGCCTGCCCTGAGGTTTCCCTTGTGGCCTGAAGGATGTTGTGCCCTTGGTGGATGATGCCAGAACCTTCTTGGTGCTTCCTGAATACTGTGGAGGAGCTGTCCTCCAACCCCATGACCCCCAGAGCTTCCCCAGTGCGGCAGCCAGGAAACCTCCTAGAGCATTTTCACCATCCATATACCCCAGGGAAGATACGGGAGGGGTCTCTAGGCAGAAAAACCTTCCTAGCCCTGAGTGGCTTGGCAGGTAGTCCCCAGCCTGCTCTTACAGAGCCTCAAGCGGAGAAATCACCCCTGTGGCCATCAGCCAGATCCTCCAGGGCAGTTGTGAATCCTCTTGAGGGAAACAGTGTCAACAGCCAGGCCAAGGTCTTTCCTCAGGAAAGGAGGCAGGGTGTCAAAATGGCCTGTCTGGGAATGCAATGCCAGACTTTGGCAGCTCTCTGGGCCCTGCTTAGGAAAACATGGCTCTGCCTCCTCCCACACAGAGCTTAGCTACGCCTGGGAAAGCTGAAGTCTGCGTGCTGGGGTGTGTGTTCCAAAGTACTTGAGGTGATGCGTTTAAAGGACCACAGTTCTCATGCCCACCCCACAGCACCCCACCCCCCCACCCCAGAGATGGAGACAGATTTGTCCTGCAGCATGAAGGGCAGGCAGCAAGCAATTAAATCCTGGGAGAGCTGGGAGGAAGGGGAGGGGAAAGTGGCTCTTTGCAGAGTGAAGTGTGACCTAGGTGGATATAGGTCTGCAGTGTCATCTCCCACTTCCCAGGTGGACAGACACACTGGGTGCTCATCAGAGCAGTCAGAAGTGGTTCTTCTGAACCCCACGGCACCCCCAGGCCCTCCCTGTGACATGCATTTGTTTTTCTGAGTGTAGTTCTTTCCCCCACTCATCGAAGATGGTGGTGTGATTGAAGTTCCATGTTAGGAAGAGGCAAGTAGCTTATGACAAAAGATACAGAACTCGGAGGGAGAGAGGGAGAGGGGCAGGAGCGTGGCAGGCTGGTACATGCTTGGGGTATTTATAGCAGAGCCGAATGTGCTTTGGTTTGGCAGACAATTATTAAACATGGTCATGGAACAGGTTATTAAGAAAGCTCTGGCTTTCCCTGCAGAGGAACATCTGCCTGTCAAGGCAAAGGAAAGGGTCCTGGCACCTCCTGGGCCTGTGATCATTGGCAGGATGCACGGGAGGAGGTCCTATGTAACAGCCCTCCAGGTTCTAAACGCTCTCTCAAACCAACTTCTCAAAGGATTCTTAAGAAAGAGTTTAGATGTGCTATCATTTGTAGAACAAGATTATAACTCTTTTACAGCTCTGACCTAGTCACCATCCACTGACAATAGTTGTTTATGCACTGGGTGGCTCTGTTCTTAGAGGGCAGGGACAATGAATATGCAAATTAACATCATTGTTCACCACCAACCAGACCCAACTCAGGGCACAAAGGGGGCACTCACAAAACAAAACCCAGCATCCTGGAAATGTAAACCAGTACTTTGCTGTTCATGAGTTGATATTAAGTAATTGGCCAAACAAGAGGCCTGAAGACAGACAAAAGAGACAGGAACGTGTCTAGGAAGATACTAACTAGGCTGGGAAGTCTGGGTGTCTCCAGAGGTGGGGGGAGGGGTTGTGCAGGAAGGGCTCTGAGTCAGTAAGTGGCAGAAACAGCGGTGAGACAAAGCAGCCAGGCTCACCCACTCCCAGTGCTTCCCTGAGGCTGGGAGTGTGGAAATTCACATGCCATTCACAGGCAGGTGTGTTGTATGCGGTTGTTCTGTGCTCCCCCACCACGTGGGCTACAGCCCTAGCCCAGCAACTTTCAAACAAAGGAGAAACAGCAGGAGGAAGGGGAAGTGCTCACCTGCTGCCATGCTGAAAGGGCCCCAGGGGGTACAGAGCAGGGATGTGGGCTCCCAGGCTGTGAAATGCCTCCATGACCTCCGGCAGCGAGGGGCACCACAAGTGCATGTCTTCATCTGTCAGGTGAGCAAAGGAGGGCAGAGAGTTAGAGGAGGAGAGAGGGGGCAGGCTCTGACAACCCCTAGCCCCAGTAACCGGTTTCTATGTTCTCTGACAGCACAGGTGTTAATCTGCAGAAATGAAGCAACCAGGGGTTTTCAAGTATCACTGGAGCTCTGTGAACCTGGACATTCATCCTTATCGAGTCCTCACAGTGTGGCTGCACTGCAGTTCAAGGGCCCAAGGACACCCTCACCCTAACCCTCTGACCACCCACATCAGGCAGCAGTCAGGGTGCTCAGCTGCTCATGGTTAAGTGACAAGAGAGGCCCTGACACTGCAAGGCTCAGAAGACACCAGTCTCAGCACCCTCAGGCTCTCTGTGCTAAGGCCAGGACAGAGTCCACTGCTGACTCACCATCACTCTTCTGCAACATCTGGGTGTCCCCTGGTCCACGACCCCTACCAGGAGCACACCTTGCCTCCCTTCCACAGCCTGGGACATGTCCTCTCAGCAAGGGTGGGCTATAGGTACCAGTCTCTCTTGACCAATTTAACAAAACATGAACGATAATCTGACCACACCAACCAATAGGACAAACCTTACATACTCAGGGCCTTTCCTCTGACTATTTAAGGACATTTGTACAACTGGGAGAGTAGAAAAATAAAAAATAACATTTCTGTGCATCTTTTCCAAAGATGGCTGCACAAGATCATCCATCCCCTGTGTTCTCTGTGTTGTGACCTCCCACACTCCATGGACAGGCAGCGTCTACGTCTCTACCCCATTATCATTCCTCCACAGTATCTTACTCATCAATGTACTTGCTTCTTGTCTGTCTCTTCCTGTTAGATGAGGGCAGGGCCTACATCTGTATTGATCTCCACATGCCCCATGCCTAAAAAGAGTGGCTGGTGCGTAGAAGAATTGGAATGAATGAATGAAGAGAATTCAAAACAAATCTGAATAGTACACAGCTAAAAGCTTGCTATGTTCCGAGTGTCTGTGTCCTCACAAGGTTCACACATTGAGACTTAACCCCCAATATGACAGTGTCAAGCAGTGCAGCCTTCGGGAGATGATTATATCATGAGGGGGGCCCTTCTGAATGGGATTAGCACCCTTATAAAAGAGGCCGGAGCAAGCTTGGGAGGACACAGCAAGAGGGTGTCATCTTTGAGGCAAAGACTGAGCCCTCACCAGACCTCAGATCTGCTGGCACCTCAATCTTGGACTTCCCAGCCTCCAGAACTGTCAGTAATAAATTTCTGTTATTTGTAAATTACCCAGTCTAAGGTACTGGGTTATAGCATCTCAAATGGACTAAGACAGAGGGAAACTGAAAACAAGTCACAAGATGGGCTGGCAGTGTGAAGAACACAGATGTTGAATTTGACAATGGGTAAGGCATTGGGATCAAGAACTTGGAGGCTGGATTAGGGATGCATTAGAAGCACATGCTTGAACCTTCACCATCCTGCAGGGTGAGTGTTCCATCCTAAGGATCCACTTCAGTGCAACCCACTCTGTGCAGGAACTACCCAGGTATGAAAAGATAAAAAGGTGACCCAGTGGAGATCCTGACCTCAGGAAGCTCACAGTCTGGTGGGGAGAAGAGCCAGGCAGGTAAATAAATATGAGGCACAAAGTCTGCTCAGAAGAGGGGGTATTAAGTGGGCGTGGGGAAGGGGCAAGGCAGGAGACACATCACAAGTAACGGGAAGGGAACTGGATGCCCATCATAGGGACAGAGATGATAGAGGCAAGACAACATGAAAGGGCATGGCATGTTGAGACCAGAGGCAAGAATGGGGCACAGAAAAGGGAAGGCTGGAGCGAACTGGACACTTCCGCAAGGCCAACTACAAGAAAGTTTCCTAAACTCATCGAGAAGTTTCAGCAACAGTCTTGCAGGGCTGCAGTGTCTGCAGACAATGGAATGGCAAGCAGAGGGTCTCTGAAACCCGTCCAAGGACATTTCTTCAGCAGGCATTGAGTGTCTCTCTCTTCGGAAATGTATATGGGTCGGGACTCACCCAACAAGTAATTAGACTCTTGGAGGAGGAAAAACTTTGTTTGTTTTTTTCCCTCTTGGGCAACTTAACAAGGTAGAGAGTGATAATGATACCCCTTGCCCACTTCACAAATAAGCTGGGAAGAATGAAATCTGCAAAACACAAAGAGATTCCACTTGCAAGAAAGAAGTGTTTACCAGGGCCTTTGGGGGACTGTGCACGTATGTGCACACATCTGTGGGTGGGTGCATGAACTTTCCTGGGAGGAAAAGACAATTGACCCAGAGCGAGGCCCTGGGAGGCCCAGTTAAGCTGGAACCTTTTGCTGGGAGCCCCCAAAGCGGGCTTTGTCCAGCCACCCGTCTCGAGCCCCACCTCAGCCCACACTGGTGCATTTTTTGCTGTGAAACACCTCAATGGGCAGCAGTGCTGACCCCACCAGCCTCAAGCCTGGAGGCTGGCATCCTTCCCTGTCTCCTCTCCTACCCAGTAATTGCTCTAGACCATGGCATGGCCCAGGCTGAGGTGTCATGAGCATGTCAGAGGAGAGGCCTGGGAGGTCTCAAGATAAATCAGTCCCCATCAACAGCCCTAAAAGTTGGTTATGTGACGACAGGAAAATACTACCCCAAAGCCCATAATTAACACTGCCTCTAAGTAGGACACACGCTCAGCTTTTCCTGAGCACTGTTTGTCCCAAATGAGGGATTTCTGGAGAGCTGACACAGAGGAAAACTCAGACACGAAGCTGCCAGGCTCCAGCTCGCTAACTCAGTTCCTCCATGCACAGAACAGGCGTTTTAGGTGATTCCTAGGGGGGCCCCAGGGAAGCGTGCCTTTTAAAATGCCAGCGCTAACAGAGCTGCACCCAGGCTCTGCAGAGGCTGTGAGTCTGGAGGCGTTCCTTTAGGTCTCTCTCCTGGGACGGAACTGATGCTTCCGGGGATAGGCAAGGGAAGAAAAGTGGCAAGCCTAAAATAAAAGTGACTTTTCCATCTGGGCTCTGGAAGAAGCTGTTAATCCCCCACTGTCCTCCTGGCACCGTTTACATGGAATGAGAAAACCGCCCTTGCACATCCCAAGAACCTCCTTGGTGCCCTGTGTGCCAGCCCCTGCAGCTCTAAAGTCTGGCTCCAGCTCCCCTCCCTGGGCCTACATTCTCCCCCTTTTCTCATCTTGGGTCTCAGCGGCATGACAGCAGCGGGCTCTGTTCTTGTTCTCCCCACCCCAACAATCAACCAGCTGAGGAGCACGGGGGTGGCTGCACCAGGAGCACCTGCTGCCTTGGGTCCGAATTCTCTGACCCTGCAGTGACGCGCTGGTTCCTAAAGGAAAGCAAGCCACCCACCAGACTGAACTCTGATCCTACCTGGAGTGCAGGGCTCACAATGTTTACGGGAGGCCTAAAATTTGATCATTTCGTATCCTCCCAACTCTAATTACTTAACTTCCCTCACCACTTTTGTACTTAAATTTAAACTGTCTCAATATTACTAGCTTTAGTCAATTAGCTTTAGCTTTATTCATTTAAACTGTTTATTCACTCAGCCAATGTTAATGGAACACCAGGCGCTTTTCTAAAATCTGAGGACCCAGCAGGGAGCACAACAGACAGAAGTCCTGCTCTCCTGGTGGATGGTCTGGTGGGGGAACCGCACAATGCAAATATACGAATATACAAAATGACACCGGGTGGCAAAAATGGATTGGAGGAACGGTGGACATTGGAGCACCCCCCAAGTGATGCAGAGGACGATGTTGCAGACAGAAGAAAGAGCCTCACAGAGACCTGAGGCCAGGGCATCTCCTTGTTTTAGGGGGAGCAAGAGGCCCAGGGAGCTGGAAGGGCACAAGGCCAGGGGTGGGGATGAAGAGTGGGGGTGGGTAAGGGGCAGACAGGGCAGGCCTTGTAGCCGGGGACACGGCCAAAATCCTGTGTCACGTCGTATTTTAAAAATGTGCACATTCTGTCACCCCAACTGCAGTATAAGCACAGGACACAGGCCGAGGTCTCCCTGAGACTGACACTGCCTCTCCCCACAGAGATCCACGTGCCCAGGAGACCTTGATAAATTCTGACCCACTTGCTGTTCTTGGCCTCTCCCCCAACAATGCCTTTTTTCCAGAGCTGTACCCACTTGCTTTTGTAATCTTCTTTTGGTTTCTTCTCCATCCTGCAACCAGCTCCATGGGCACGTTCATTTTCCCTCTTCTCCCCACCTACCCCGAGCCTGAGGCCCTCCTTTTGGTGCCCCTGACATCCTCCCTGCCTTGCTGTAACCCACCCTGCACACACCCCCAACACCATCTCTGCAGGCCCCTGGCCTGTTTATTCATGGGAGTGTGTGTACAGGGTAGGTGATGCTGTCCCCAGGCCACCTCTCCTCTCTCCTGCCCTCTGTAACTCACACTGCCTGGTATCACCTAACACCGCTGAGCATTTGAGGCCCCTGGTGTTCAGGACAGAGTTGCATTGTGCCAAACCACAGAACCACTCAAATCTGCTAGAATTAGGTTAGGCTGCAAATAACAAAAAAAAAACACAATTGAAAAACAAAAACAAAAGCAAAACCAAACAACAAAAGCCCCTCCTGGGCCTCAATAAGCTAGAATTTTATTCTCTGATGAAAAAGAAGTCTAGAGGTGAGCAGATCACAGCTGGTGCAGAGAACTGACTACCCCTGTAGGATCTCGGGTGCCTGTCTTCCTGGTCTGCCATCCGCATGTGCCTCTCATGCTCAAGGCCACCTCATGATCCAGGATGGCTGCTGGAGGCCCAGCTATTACGTTTCAACTACAGGCAATCACTTTCTCATGCTGTCACCTAAGTATGCATTCTTGGGTAGTTTTTAAGGATGCAGGGCTCCTTCACTATGACTCAGGAAGGTAGCAGCAAATCACTCTCCCAAGTGTAACATGTGTGTTTACAGCAGCATCATTTGTAACTGTCAAAAATTGGAAGCAACTAAGATGGCTTTCAACAAGTGAACAGATAAGCTATGGTGCATATAATGGAATATTATTCAGCAATAAAAAAGAAAGGAGCTATTGACCCATAAAAAGACATGGAAAAACCCTAAATACTGGCCGGGCGCGGTGGCTCACACCTGTAATCCTAGCACTCTGGGAGGCCGAGGTGGGCGGATTGCTCCAGGTCAGGAGTTCGAGACCAGCCTGAGCAGGAGCGAGACCCCGTCTCTACTAAAAATAGAAACAAATTATCTGGCCAACAAAAAATATATATGGAAAAAATTAGCCGGGCATGGTGGCGCATGCCTGTAGTCCCAGCTACTCGGGAGGCTGAGGCAGTAGGATCACCTTAGGCCCAAGAGTTTGAGGTTGCTGTGAGCTAGGCTGACACCACGGCACTCACTCTAGCTGGGGCAACAGAGCGAGACTCTGTCTCAAAACAAACAAACAAACAAACAAAAAACCCTAAATGCTTATTGCTGAGTGGACGATGTGAAAAGACTATGTACTGTATGATTCCAGCTATATGACATTCTAGAAAAGGCAAGACTATAGAGACAGTAAAAACACCAGTGGTCGCCAGGGACTAGGGGCTAGGGGGAGAATGGATGAGATGAACATGTGGAACACAGGGCATTTTTAGGGAATGAAACCCTTCTGTATGCTACAGTAATGATGGCCACCTCTATACACTTGTTAAAACCCACAGAACCATACAACACAATCCTAATTTAAACCATGGACTTCAATGAATAACATATCACTACTGGCTCATCAATTGTAACAAATGTACACACTAATGCAAGAGGTAAGTAATAGGCAATATCAGTGGGTGGGAGCAGAGAGGGGAGGATATGGGAACTCTTTGTAGTTTCTGATCAATTTTCCTGTAAGCCTAAAACTGTTCTAAAAAATGAAGGCTGTTAAAAATACAACAAAAGCACTCTTAAAAAAGAAAGAAAGAAACAGAAGGAGAGGTCTCCACACACAGCACCGTGGGCAGCACAGTGGACCCTGCAGTGTAAGGGATGGTGGTGTGTGCTCCCTGTGGGATCAAGGACCCAGTTGAGAACCCGATGCAGTGGTTCTCAGAGTTGTCTGCACATTTTGGAATCACTTAGGGAGCTTCAAAAATTACTGCCACCTGTGCCCCAATCCCAGCAATTGCAGTTTAATTAGTCTGGGGTGTGGCCTGGGCTTTGGAATTTTTTTAAATTCCCAAGTGATTCTAATATGCAGCCAAGTTTGGGCTCCACTGAGCTAATGAAAGCCATGGCCCTCATTCCAGAGCAGCACCAGGGTCACCCTCACGTACTCAGGCAGATGATAAGGGGGTGCGGGTGGGCACGATCAGTGGACACGAGACCCAGCTCACCCTCACCCTCATGCTCAAAGTTCTTGGCCTTGCCTCTCACACCAACTGCCCGTGGCCCAGTAGCCCGGGCGTTCTCAGCTCCATTTGGCTGCTGGAGTCACAGGGGAGGTTTCAAAACACGCATGCCCAGACTGCACCCCCAACTGATCTCAGAGGGCAGGACCTGGGCATCAGCCCTTTTTAAAGTTCAGCTACAAATGAAAATAGCCACATCTGAGGCTGAGTCCTGGGGGAGCCACAGACACCCTCTGATCAGGGTCTAAAAGTCAAACACTAAGAAGTTCTCTCCAAATTCAAATCACTTAAATTTAGTTTGCCCTTTTTAAAATTTATTTTAAAAAGCAGTTTGAGAGTCTTGAGCTAAAGAGGTGGGCTAGGCCTCTGTAATTGCATGGCCACTCTCTCCTCCTCCAAGAGGTTCATGTTCTTAGCCAAAGTCCTCATAAACCTGGAGTGTCTCAGCCCCAGCTGCATGTTAGAATCACCTGGGAGCGTTAAAAAATCCTGGTGACAGGTACTATCCTAAGTGCATTGTAGAAACTAACTCACCTGAGCCTCGCCAGCACCTGAGGGAGCAGCACCACAGCATCGCCGCTGTACAGGTGTGGGATGTAGTGGCGGGGACAAGGTTCAAACGCTCCACAAGGCAGGGAGATGGGGGAGATGCCAGCTGAGCTGGGGTAAAGCATTCATGCCTGTCCCCGCAGGCCCAGTAGACCCCATGTCCTGACCCTGTAGGATCAGACAGAGTATCAGAGCTTGGCTGGCACATGCGGCTCTACAGCCGACTGACCACCCAGGATTAGAGCAGCCATATGCAGAAGACGCTGATGTCCACTGCAGGTAATGCAGGTGTTCCTCAAGACTCATCTACTCATT
The DNA here is from genome assembly GCF_020740605.2 of Lemur catta. Classification (NCBI taxonomy): domain Eukaryota; kingdom Metazoa; phylum Chordata; class Mammalia; order Primates; family Lemuridae; genus Lemur; species Lemur catta. The sequence goes on from NC_059131.1 coordinate 71,632,223, forward strand.
CAACAAAAACTACCTGCATCCCAGTGTGTACCTGGCTCATGTAGCTGCCAGGAACCCAAGAGATGACTAAAACTAAAAATAAAACAACGACATGGTCCCCACACTCTGGAGCTCAGAGCCTACCAGGAAAGACAATATTAACCAAAGAATGTACCATCAACTATGACTAAAGCCACAAAGAGTGGAAGAGGGACCTGAGCATAGAGGGACAGGGTCTGGACCTGGGGGCAGGGCAGGCCTCCCTGCTCAGCTAATGCCAGAGAAGCCAAGTAACTGAGTGGAATAGATGGAGGTAAGGAGGCAAAGTCAGGGGGCTGCTGGGGAGAGAGGAGAGCATCCCAGGTGGAGAGACTGGCACATGCAAAGGCCCTGTGGCAGGAGGGAAGATGGAAGAAAAGGAGGGCAGTGAGGCTGGAGTGCAGAGAGTCAGAGCAAGGATGAGATCAGATAAGCTGGGTGGGGTTGGCTGCCCACGCTGGAGGTGCCATGTATCATGCAAACAGTGTGAAGCTTGGGCGAGCATTCCTCATGCTTTCCAGCTCCCTGATTATTTGCAATAAGGGAAAATAATAGTATCTACTTGTTGGGTAGTTGTGGCAATTAAATGAGATAGGCCAAACCCTGGGCTTGGTGCCTGGCACAAATTAAGTTCTCTAGAAATGTTAGCTATTATTTTTAGTTAAATTACTTTTATTATCAGATCCAACAATAATATATTTTAAAAACAAGGATCAATTATGAAGTTGAATTACTGTTATTATCTAATTCTAATTGGAGACTTTGAAGGAGCCATGCCAGGCAAATGATGGCTCCGAGGGAGCTGGGCCACGGGGCCTCCTGGGTGGTCCTCCAAGTGTTTTCCTGCCTCTTTGGGTCTACACAACATTCTCACAGCACCAGCGTGGGGACTGAGTGCAGCTGGGGTGGCAGATCTGGATCCCAGCCCGCTTTCCCGGGCTTGGGGACAATGGGACCAGCTCTGTGGAATTAAGGAGTAAAGGGCGCCATGCACATGAACAGTGTTGGGCCCAAGGCCCAGGCACAAAAGTGCCCCACGTATGTGGGCAGCTGCCAGGGCCACCACAGGAGTTGTGATCCGCTGATGACAGGGTTGTGGAGCTCCAGCAGGCAGCTGTCCACAAGTGGGGCCCCCACTCCCGGGAGCTCCAGGAGGTTCTGATTGGCTCACTTCCTGCCACCCCACCAGGAGGCCGTCCTGACCACCAGGAGAGAGGCAGATCAGGTAAGGTGAGGACACCTCCTAATAAGACAGCAAAGAGCAGGAAGTGTCAGCCAGATGGACAGCCTCAAAGACTTTTGACTGCTTAAAAACCATCTGAGAAAACAAAAAGAAAAAAAAAAGCTAACCATCTGAGAATAAGTTGAAATAGAAATGGCCAAAACAGAACTACAGAAATTAAGAGGTGTAGATGGTACTTAGAACATCTGTGTTACTCAGTCCCTTCAGTTTATCTCATGATCTCTGCTTCATAAAGAAATAGATTTTTGTTTTGATAATAGCTATCACGTTTTGAGCGGCCACTATGCACCACGTGTTTCACATACATTATTACCTCTAACCCTTAAAACAATCCTGACAGCTCAGTGCTGGCAACTCAGGTGAGTACTTGTCAGTCCAAGCTCCACCTGTGTCCTCACACTGCTCCATGCCACTGGAGGGTTTTTCCCAAGGGATTGACTGTAGGACATTCTGCCTCCACTCCAGCCACCCCACCCTACACTGCCCCCAATCATGCATCCTCATGTTCCCATGCATGTCTCAAGAACTTACGATGAGGAGTCAGCCCAGGGCCCCAGTCAAAGATTGCTTTCGCTGATCCCTAAACTGTTTTCTTGATGGTGCATACATATCATTTTAAAATGTTTAATTTATGCCTCCAACAAATATATATTTATAAACTATATAAATGTAACATGATACTAATATGCTATATGCACATTATAAGTTATACTGAAAAAGGAACTTAAAAAAAGGTGAGCTACTATGGTCGAAGTCTTCACCTTAAGAAACTGGAGAAAAAAGAGCAAAGTAAGCAGAAGAAAGGAAGCAATACAGATAACAGAAATCAATGAAACCAAAAACAGGAAGACAATAAAGAAAGTCAAAGAAATCAAAAGCTGGTTCTTTGAGAACATCAATAAAGTTGATAAACTTTGAACCTGATTGATCAGAAAGAAGAAAAAAACACAAATGACCAATATCAGAACAAAAAAAGGGTCATCATCACTGACCCCACAGACATTAAAAGGACAATAAACAAATACTATGAACAAATCTAAGCCAATAAATTTGACAGATGAAATGAACATAAACTAGCAAAGTCTACCCAAGAAGAAATAGATAATATAAATAGCCTTATATCTATTAAAGAAATCAGATTTATAGTTAAAAACCTTTCCACACAGAAGACTAAGAGCCCCTATGACTTCACTGGCTAATTTTGCCAAACATTTAAGGAAAAATACTACTTCTACACAAATTCTGCCAGAAAACTGAAGAGGAGAGAATACTTCCCAACATAGTCTATGAAGCCAGCATTATTATGAAACCACAATTAGAAAGAGAACACCATAGACTAATAGCTTTATTAAAATAAATGCAAAAGATCCTAACAAAAATTTACCAAATTGAACACATAAAAAAATTAATACACAGATTGACCAAGTGGAATTTATTCCAGAATGCAAGAACGAATGAACATTCAAAAATCAATTTAATTTACCGTATTGAGAGACTAAAAAAGGAAAACCATTTGATTATCTCAAAATCCAATATCCAGGCCAGGCACAGTGGCTCACACCTGTAATCCTAGCACTTTGGGAGGCTGAGGAGAGAGGATTGTTTCAGGTCAGGAATTCAAGACTAGCCTGAGCAATGTAGTGAGACCCTGTCTCTATAAAAAATAGAAAAATTAGCCAGGAATGGTGGCACATGCTTGGCATCCCAGCTACTCAGGAGGCTGAGGCAGGAGGATCACTTGAGCCCAGAAGTTTGAGGCTGCAGTGAGCTATGATCATGCCACTGCCCTCAGGCCTGGGTAACAAAGGGAGACCTTGTTTAAAAAAAAAAAATCCAACATCCATTTCTGATAAAAATTCTCAGCAAAGTAGGAGTTTATTAAGGTTATATTATAGGATAAAAGGTCAATATACAAAAATCAGTTGTTTTTTAATATACTAGCAATGAACAATCTAAAAATGAAATTAAGAAAACAATTCAATTTATAATACATCAAAAAGAATAAAATGGCCAGAAGTGGCTCATACTTGTAATCCCAGCACTTTGGGAAGGTGAGGTGTGAGGATTGCTTGAGGCCAGGAGTTAGAGACAAGACCCTATCTCTATAAGAAAATTAAAAAATTAGCCAGGTGTGGTGGTGCACACCTGTAATCCTAACTCCTTGAGAGGTTGAGGTAGGAGGATCATTTGAACTCAGGAGTTCAAGGCTGTAGTGAGCTGATCATGCCACTGCACTAAAGCCTGGGCAACAGAGCAAGACCCTGTCGCCAAAAAAAAAAAAAAAAAAGAATAAAATACTTAGGAATTTAGCAAAAGAATTATGAGACTTGTACACTGAAATGTTGAAAGAAACTAAAGAAGATCTAAATAAATGAAAACATATCCCATGTTTGTGGATTAGAAGGTGAATATTGTTAATATTGTTAAGATGTTAATTTTACCCCAAATTGATCAATAGATTCAATGCAATACCAATAAAAACTCTAGCAAGACTTTTTTTTTTTTGGTAGAAAACAACAAGCTCATTCTAAAATTTATATGAAAATACAAAGGTTCAAAAGGAGCCAAAACAACTTTGAAAAAGAAGAGCAAAGTTAAAGGATTTAAACTATCCAATTTCAACACTTACAAATAGAGACACTTATAATGAAGATAGTGGGGTAGGCTTAGACATATAAACCAAGAAAATAGAATGGAGTCCAGAAATAGACCCACATACACATGATCAACTGATTTTTGATAAAGGTGCCAAGGTAATTAAGTGGGGAAAGAATAATCTTTTCAACAAATGGTGCTGGAACAGTGGATAGCCATATGTAAAAAGATTGACCTTACCCAATATCATAAACAAAAATTCACTCAAAATGGATTACAGACTTAAATGTAAGAGCTAAAATTATAAAACTAGAAAAAAACAGGGAGAGACCTCAATGACTCAAGTTTCACAAATATTCCTTAAATATGATACAAAAAGCACAAAGTATAAAATATCAATAAGTCAGACTTTATTAAAGTGTAAAAACTTTTGCTTTTCAAAAGATAATGTCATGCTAATGAAGAGAAACCACATATTGGGAGAGAATATTGGCAAAACATGTATCTAATAAAGGATTGTAACTAGATTACATAAAGAATTCTTACAATTCAATAAGAAGACAAACAACCTAGTAAGAACATAGGCAAAACAACACAAATAGACTCTTTGCCAAGGAAGATAATACAGATGGCAAATAAGCCCAAAAGAAGATCATTAGTCTTTAGGTAAATGTAAAGTAAAATCACAATGAGCTACCACCTATTAAAAAGATGGACCCTAACCAGTGCTGGCAAGGATGTGGAGCACTGGAAGTCTTGTACAGTCCTGGTGGAAAATGATAGAACCACTTTGGAAATGTTTGGCAATTTCTTAAAGATGTAAACATACATTTGCCATGTGACCCAGCCATTCCACTCCTAGATATTTACCTGATAGGAATGAAAACAGATGTCCACACAAAGACTCGCATAAGAATGTTTACAGCAGCTTTATTTTAAATAGCCTCAAATCTGGAAACAACCAAAATGCCTGTCAACAGGTGACTGGATAAACAAACCATGTTATATCCACACAATGAAATAATACTCAGCAATGAAAGGAAATAAACTACTGATTCATGCAATGACATGGATAAATTTTAAGACAATTATGCTATGTGAAAGAATCCAGACCAACAACAACAAAAAAGAGTACCTACATGTGATTCCATTTATATAAAAGTCTAGAAAATACAGACTAATTTGTAGTAAAAGAAAGTAGGTCAGTGGTTTCCTACAGACAAGAGTGGAGGCAGAGATCAATTATGAAGAGGCATAAGGAAACTTTTGGGGGCAATGGATATACTTACTAGCTTGATTGTGGTGAGGTTTTATGGGTATACATATATATGCTGTACAAGTACAAATGTGTACAAATTAATATATGTCAATTATACCTCAATAAAGCTGTTTTTAAAAGAAGGATGAGCTAAAATATTAATATAAATGTTAAGGTTTTCTTTCTGTACCCCAGTGGCTATCCCACCTCCTAGACCCCCACTTGACCAGACTTGTGCAGGCTGTGGCCTCTCCAGACACCCATGGGAGAGAACTGGGAAATTTCTAGAAGAACAACTCTCCATGGGAGGTAATTTCAGATTGATACTGATGTGGGAAAAGAAATACAGTATAGATAAATATATAACCAAAAATATACATATAAAATGTGGATTGTGCATTAATTTTGTTCCTGGAAATAATCACAAGAAACTATTACTAATGAGTACTTTGGGGGAGGAAGTAGTCGTGGGAGTGGCTGGTCAGGGAGGCTTTCAGTTTTTATTCTACATCTTTCTCTAGGATTTGAATTTGCTAAACTTGGTACATAGAGGACTTTAAAAAATTATGATAGGGGTTACTTGGGTGGTGAGACTACTGGCCATCTTATTTTTGTTTTATTCTTTTTACAAGAAGCAATTTTATGAATGTTATCTGGGAGAGAAGGAAGGTAGGAGGAAGAAAGGAAGGAAGGGAGGGAAGAAGGAAAAAAATGCAAGTAAACAATGGCAAAAAGAAAGTGGCCAGCCAGGTGTAGTGGTTCACTCCTATAATCCTAGCACTCTGGGAGGCCAAGGTGGGAGGATTGCTTGAGGTCAGGAGTTCAAGACCAGCCTGAGCAAGAGAGAGACCCTGTGTCTATTAAAAAAACAGAAAAAATTAGCCAAGCAACTAAAAATAGAAACAAAAAATTAGCCGGGTATGATGGTGAGCACCTGTAGTCCCAGCTACTCAGGAGGCTGAGGCAAGAGGATTGCTTGAACCCAGGAGTTTGAGGTTGCTCTGAGTTAGGCTGATGCCACAGCACTCTAGCCTGGGCAGAGCAAGACTCTGTCCAAAAAAAAAAACAAAGTGACCCATGAAATGGGGGCCTGTATAAGAGAACCCCAAAGCCCAAGTGTCTATGATACCAGAGCTCCAAGAACAAAGCGAAAAGTGTGGTGACCAAGCAACGAAGAATAAAGGGTCCAAAGGCCCTGCTCATGAAAATGAAACTTATTTTGTTCTTAGAGCTGAACATCTCGCCCACTTTCAAAATATCCAAAGAATGTACTGGCCAGGGTCATTCTATTTTTTTATATCCCCCTCCTCCTACACAAATATTACAGAAGCTCATACAGAATGGAATGGGTAGGTAAAAATGAACAACATTGTCTTGGAAGCTAATGGGAAAGAACCCACGCGTGCTTTGCTCCTTTTCTAAAGTGTTTCAATCTTGCCGATGGAGCTCCTTTTCTTGAGGCACTGCTTCGAGACTGGTGCTGGGTTAATGGCCAGTCCTACACTGGCTCAGCCAAAACATTTTTGTTAAAGAAACATGAGGTCATTTCTCTCAAGCAATTAGTTGCACAAGAATATGTTTGCTTTCAAAACCAAATTCTACCATACACACACACAAAAAACTATTAGAGCTAATAAATGGGTGTAGCAAGGTTGTAGGATACAAGGTCAATATACAAAAATCTGTTGTATTTCTACACACTAGCAATGAACAATCCCAAAAGGAAATTAAGAAAACAATTCCATTTATAATAGCACCAAAAACAATTAAATATTTATGAATAAATTTAACAAAAGAGGTATTAGACACATATACTGAAAACTGTAACACATTGTTGAAAGAAATTAAAAAAGATCTAAATAAATGGAAAGATATCCCATGTTCATGGATTGGAAGACTTATTATTATTAAGATGGCAATACTACCCAAAGTTATCTATAGAATCAAAACAATCACTCTCAAAACCCCCACTGTCATTTTGCAGCAATTGACAAGCTGATCCTAAAATTCCTATGGAAATGCAAGGAACCCAGAATAGCCAAAATAATTTTTAAGAGTATAATACTTGGAAGACTCACACTTCTCTATTTTAAAACTTACTATAAGCTACAGTAATCAAGAATTTAGAGAGACCAGAAATAAACCCTTACATTTATGGTCAATTGATTTTCAATAAGGGTGCCAAGACAATTCAATGGGGACAGAACAGTCTTCAGCAAACAGTGCTGGGACAACTGATATCCACATATAAAAGAATGAAGTTGTACTCCTATTTCACATCATATACAAAAATAAACTCAAAAATGGATCAAGGACCTAAATTTATGAGCTAAAATTATAAAACTCCTAGAAGAAAACATAGATGAAAATTTTCATGACCTTAGATTAGGCAATGGTGTCTTTAAGTTTGACACCAAAGGCACAGGCCACGAAGGAAAAAAATAAAATAGATTTCATCAAAAATTAAAAACTTTTATGCATCAAAGGACACTACCAAGAGAGTGAAAAGACAACCCACAGAATGAGAGAAAAATATTTGTCCAAATCACATAACTAGTAAGGGTCTAATACCAAGAATATATAAAGAACTCCTGCAACTCAACAAAGACAAACAATCCAATTGAAATTGACTAGATATTTTCCCAGAGAAAATATAAAAATGGTCAGTAAGAACATGAAAAGATGCTCAACAAGCCTAGTCATCAGGGAAATGCAAACCACAATGAGATATTACTTCACACCCACCAGGATGACTACTATCAAAAAGATGGACAACAACAAATGTTTGCAAGGTTGTGGAAAAATTGGAATCCTCATGTGTTGCTAATGGAAATGTAAAATGATGTAGCCACTTCAGAAAACAGTTTGGAAGTTCCAAAAGGTTAAACACAGAGAGCTACCATGTGATCCAGCAATTCTACTCTTAAGTATATTAATACTGGGTAATTAATATATACCCAAGAGAAGTGAAAACACATGTCCACATGAATATGTGTATGCAAATGTTCATAACAGTATTATTCATAATAGCCAAAAGGTAGAAACAACCTAAATGTCCATCAATTGATGAACAGAGAAGTAAAAATAAATGATGACTGATATACGCTATCACATGCATGAACCTTGAAAATATTGCTAAGAAAAGAAGCCAGAAAAAAAGGTCATATAGTGTATGATTCCATTTGTATGAAATGTCCAGAATAGGCAAATCCATAGAGACAGAAAGTAGATTAATAATTGCCAGGGGTTGCAGGAGGGAAGAATGGGGTGTGACTGCTGATGGGCGAGAGATTTCTTTTTGGGGTGATGAAAATGTTCCGGAATTAGACAGTGGTGACGGTTGAACAACTGTAAATGTACTAAAAACCACTGAATCATACACTTTAAAAGGGTAAACTGTATGGCATGTGACTTATATCTTTAAAAAAACAACAATTTCATCCTCATCTTGCCAAATATTAATAAAGCCCCACTTTGCCTGCAATGGCCCCAAATTTTCAGTCTCATTTCCTACTCTGCCCCCTTTAAGGAAGCCCCCTTCTTCCCACCTCCTTATCTGTTCCCACTGTTCTCTACTTCCCTTAAATCTCTGCACACCCAAATCCTATTCTCAAGGCTGCAAATCAGTGGTTTGTAGTTGAATGATGTCTGCAGATGGGTTCATAGTGTTTTTTAAATTGTCATTGTTAACTGAATTAGTTACCAAGAGGCGATTTCAAGTAAATATTCATATTCTGGCTGTGGCAGATTCTGTTGGCTGCCCATCCAAGAACCCTTATCCCCTTCTTCTCTGCTAAGGGAACTCTGGTTTTGTTCTGGTGTCAGCTCAAGGAGGTGCGTCCACCCCAGCAGAACTATGTCATTCCACTCACCTTTGCAGAGGCTCACCTAAGGTGGCTACTTGAGCAGTCAGAGCTCTGAGCTGCAGGCAACAGAAACAAGCTCTGGCTACTTCAGCAGAAAACAGGTTTATTATATGCCGGAAGACACTCTACCACATAGCCAAGTAAGCTTAGGCTCCAGGGTCCCTCACTTGCATGAGCCCCTGTGAGTGTTCTAGGGTAGGTAGGGAAGCCAGGTTGCAATCAGCAAGCATTGCTATGAGCACATTTCTGGAAACTATCCCAGAGAGATAGAGCAGAAAGGGACTTCAATCTCCAAAGGTCTAGCACTCGGTATGATTTCTTTACTCATGCTAAATAGATGTTCACGTTCATACTGAATGTTAGAATTACAGATAAGGATTTTAAAGCAGCTATTACAACTGTGCTCAAGATGGTAAAAGAAAATAAGCTCATAATGAACAAACAGGAAATCTAGTAGAGAACTAGAAACTATAAAAAAAATTAAAGAACCAAATGGAAATTCCAAAACTAAAAATTCAAATATCTAAAAGGAGGCTAGAAAAGCGAGTCTCCTAGGTTCTACCTGAAAGGGGTAGGATTCATGAGGCTGGAAATTCTTCAGGTATAGCCAGGGTGTTCAAAAGGCACTGGGCAGATGGAAAACTTGGCAAGTATCCTCTAAAGCCTGTGACCCAATTCTGTCTAATGAAACAAAATGGAAATAATGTCCTGATAAAAAGAGAGGGAAAGTATGAGTGGTGATGACCTCTTCTGCCCTATCCTTTCCCTTTCTGCCTTGAACACTGTTGTCTCATGAGAACATGATGTCTGGAGCTATGGTAGCCATTTTGCAATCTTGAGGGAAAGTAGTGACAAGGGCAGACACAGAATCCAGAGCCCTGATACTACAGATCTGCTGAACATATCATGGAATCACCTACCTCTGGATTTCTTGTCATGTGTGACAACAAACTTCTCTTAACTGAGTATTTGTTACTAATGGTCAAAATATATCCTAACTAAAATGTGGCTTCTCTTGAAAATGGAATGATCTGGCAATACTGGACCTACATTTACCTGCACCAAAACTGGTGCAGACAGCCCCTTTAGACAGGGCAGGAGCTCTCTTGTCTCTGAGCTCACTTGGTCCCCGTAGGCAACTGGGTTTGCAATCCCTGCCCTACCTATCTTTCCTGAGATGGCTCAACTGCCCCCTCTTCTACAAAGCACTTTCTGATTCCTGCCTCCCCACACCCAAGCCCCACCAATCTAGAAATAATTACTCTCTCCTTTGCCTCCTTGTTATCTCCTACTGTACTTGCTCATTTCCTCCCCTCCTCCCTGGCTATCAGCCTTCTGAGGACAGGGACCATGCCTTGTTCATCCCTGTACCTCCCTTTGCTATTTAGCGAGGTGCCTGAACACAGGAGGTACTGAATGCATCTTTCCTGAATAAATAAATAAATACTCCCTGCAATGAAGAGTGGCAATGTTCTCGAACATCCTATTCTCTAAGCTCATCAAGAGCTTTGCACAAGTGATGTGTGCTGCTTCTCAATCCAGGAATATAATTTCCCGTCATACCCCCTATACCAGTGTACCCTGGGCTGCTCAGCCCTCAGCCCCAGTCACTGGAGCACACTCATAACAGTCAACGCTCTGAAGTCCAGGTCCCAGGCCCTGTCCTGGGCCCCTCCACTCTCCCCTTACTCAGGGAGTGGGTTGGAATAAAGACAATTGCATAAGACCCTTCCCACATACTCTGGGAAGAACTGTCGGTCACCACAAAGTCCAGAAAAGACAGAAGTTTACATGCACACAAATCTCACGTTTTACATATGAGAAAGGATGGCCACTTGAAAACACACACATACAATCATGGATACAGAAAGGAAGGGAGTCAGCCTTCTGCCCCGAGCTCTGTACCCCAGAGCCCTGCAGTCCTCTCAGACACACTCAGAGCACCCAGGTTGTCAGTGAAACCTGAGGAGCATGACTTCCTTTTGCATCAATCCTGGATCTAATCTACACTTGGAAATGCTTCCTGAACTGGTGGTCGATTTTAGTTCTAACTTTTGGCAGATTCTCTCCTGGCACCTGGCTCTTTGCTCTCTACCAGCCTTTTTTTGGTTTTTCCAATTGTGGTAAAATCCACATAACATAAAATTTACCATCTTTACCATTTCTAAGTGTACAATTCAGTGGCATTAAGTACATTCACATTGTTGTGCAACCGTCACCACCATCCACCTCCAGAACTTTTTCATCTTCCCAAACTGAAACTCTGTATCCATTAAACAACTACTCCCAATTTTCCCCTCCTACCAGCCCCTGGCAAGCACCTTTCCACTTTCTGTCTCCATGAATTTGACTACTTTGGGTACCTCATGTAAGTTCAATCATATAGTATTTGTTCTTTTGTGTTTTATTTCTCTTAGCATGATGTTTTCAAGGGTACATGTTGTAGCAGTATCAGAATTTCCCTTTTTTTTTTTTTACAACATATCATGACATTCAAAGAAATGCCTTCCTTTTAAGGCTAAATAATATTCCGCCATTATGTGTATACCACATTTTGTTTATCCATTTCTCACTGGACACCTGGGTTGACTCCACCTCTTGGCTATTGTAAATAACACCATTAAGAACCCAGGTATGCAACTATCTATTCAAGTCCCTGCTTTCAGTTCTCTTGTGGTCCCAGCCTCTGACTTTCCCCTCATCAGTAGAGATCCTCTAGATCAGTTTCTATTCCACTAAGCAGAGGAACAGAATTCCAGGTTGGGCTTTCATGTAATGTCCACAGGAGATGTTCTAGAGTCAGGAGAGCCAGATCTGAGCTGACCAGTAACCCGGGAACTGGTTTCTGGCCCCTGTGATGGAGGGTGAATCAGAAACAACGTGGCAAGAAGCAAAGGAGGGTAGGACATCCCCTCTGCCTCTGCGGAGGAGACACATACCACTGCACAGAGGACAAGAGCAGGACAAGGGAGGCCTCTGTTCCCAAAAGGGCAGGCATGCCACAGAGACGGCCCCCGGGGCTCCAAAGGGCAGCTGGGGCTGCAGGGGCAGAGGTTACAGAAAGGGAGAGGGTGCTAAGACTGGTGCTATTCAGAAGACCTCAGTTAGCGGGGTCCATGGTGGGGTGTGGGGCAAGTCTGGAATGCTCTAATTTGACAGATGGCTCCCCAGCTTAGTCAACTCCTAAAGCAGAAGAGGCACAAAAGCAGAAACTCAAAGGTCTAAGGGGAAAACGGTGCATCACAGGTCTATAACCTTGGCCTTCAGAGCTATGTGCTTCTGTGCTTTGGCAGGAGGGAGAGCAGACTACAGTTGGGGCAAAGGCGGGGTCTGGGCACCTGTGAATCCCTCTCACCATCTGCTGTAAGCAACTTTTAACTGGTTACATGATATTTTTTGGTGCCAAAGTGTCTAGGTTCAGGTATTGAATGATGACAGCCTGGGAAGGGTGCAGCCACTGAGGGGAAAATTAATTGTTTCTGTGGAACTCTGCACATCTTACAGTATCATAAACACAAATTAAATACACCTCCTAAATGCCATGACCAAGGAACGGACTTGAGGCTCTCATTCCAGCCCAGACCAGACTCAGGGGTACCACTGATGCCCTATCAGCCAAACAGGGCTGTCAGTGGGGGGACAGCTTTAGGGACCTCCCCTTTTGTGACCCCAACCCAAGGAGCTGCCCTGATTTGATGCAGATGTTCCTGGAACCCTCCCAAACAAACTGGGGCTCTTGGGAAGAACCTGGAGGCAAGAAGTCCCTCAGACCCAGACACTGCCTTGGTCTGAGCCCGGTTCCTGGACTGCTCTGGGATCCTGAGAGTCTGTGAGGTCAGCTTGGACTTGGCTGCGTGACCTGGATCAAGGTGCCAAGGAGCCTGTCACCTCAGCTTTTTACTAAGACTGGAGCCAGAGCCAAAGATGACCTGATGTCTCCAATCCTGGTGATGCAATGCCCCCACCAGCACCTCCCCTGCACGCTGGGCTCCAGGGGGACTGAGGGTCACATATCCTACAGGCTTGAGAGTTTGGGCACTCAGGACTCCAGTCTCCACCCCACACCTCGGTACTGACCAGACTGACAGAAGAGCCCATCCACACTGAGATCCCACAGGAGACCAAAGGCTCCCAAAGAAGTTTCTGGAGGCCATGTCAGCAGCTAGGAGGAAATAAACAAAGGTTAGCTGGGTCATTCCCATGGAGTAATAGTAGCAAAATTCTACTACTCCATATTGAACAAATCCCATTTAATCCTCATAAGTCCACGCAGTAGGAGGATACTGTTATTATTGCCATTTTACATATGAGGAAACCAAGCTCAGAGAGGTCAAGCAATTCACCCAGGATCACACAGTAAGCAGCAAAGCCAGGATTCAAGTTCAGGTCTGTGTCACTTGAAACCTACTCTGGTCACCTTCCTGTGTGGGAGTCTTGGTTCTCCTGGTCGCAGCTATGCCCTCCGCAGGGGCCAGTGTGGAGGAGAGAAGGAGCTTGCAGGCACTGACCACAGTCAGCTGGACAAAGACGGGGGCAGCCCCTCTCTGTGACCTTTGAATCATTTCCAGGTCAACACTTTAACCTGTCATCTGAGACTACTGGCTTGGAAGGTCCTTGGTACTGAGCACAGGTCCTCAAACAATGGTTGAGAGGGCAGTCACACACCTGACTCAGACTCACTGGGGTCTTTACCTGAATGTTCTTTCAGTCTGAGGGGCGTAAGCTGGAGATTTGGAACATGGAGATGAGCAATGGGACAGGACCTGCCCACGAATGCCAACCGGTCTGCAGACACTCAGAGGTGGGGCTCCTCCGTGACTGGCAGTGCTGCCCATTACACTGCTTCTCCCAAGAATGCTGAGACAAGCCTGCTGTGGTGGCACTGTGGGCATATCCCCTTTCAGGATGAGGCTCTTTGTTTCCCCAGGGACTGGGCACAGTTGCTGGGGGACCCTGAGCCCAAGCTCTCTCTGGGCATTGACCTTAGAGGAATCACCTGGCCCAAGGTCGTGTCCCTCAACAAGTGCAACCCGCATCTGACCAGTGGCTGGTGCTGGGTCCAAGGGCCTGGACTCCTTGCCTCAATCGGGACAACTCTAAAGGGTCATGGGGTTACAGAGCCCCAAGGAGACTGCTCTTCCTCCCTCACATGTGTGGTTGAGAGTGCTCCCCAGTAAACCTGCATGGAAACCACCAGCTCAGCGTCCACAACTGTGCCTTTCTCCTCCTTTAGTACTTTCTGGTAATTTTTTCGTAGTTGAATCCTTGCATATCTCCTAACAAGAATATAAATTCACTGAAGATATAGCCTACCTGCTTTTGTCCCCCTACCCCCTACCTGCTTTTGTCCCCCTACCCCATACCTCACCTGCAGGTATGTGCGAGGGCTCCAGGACAAGCCACAGAGATCTTCAGCACTGAGGCTGTAACCTGTTTAGCCAATGCCCAAGTGCCCACTGTATACCCCACTGCAGCCCCCGGGAGAGGGGAGGAGGGTGGGCAGTAGGACCAAGTCCCTGAGAGAACTCAGGATGTCCTTTCAAAGAAAGTTGAACAAACAGAGTTGGAGAGGTGTGCCCTCCTCACCCACCCATGTGGCCCCTGGCAGCCATGGGATGCCGCTTGCCTAGCTGTCTTTGATTAGACTGGGGGACCACTTAACCCCTCTTAGCCTAACCAGATTCTCCTTCCTGGGGAATTAGATATGGGAACAGGATCTGGCCTTACTTGGCTGTGGAGTCTGGGGAGGGAAGAGAAGCAGAGGCCTGTCTTAGGATCCCAGCCCTTGCTCACCCCTGGTTCCAGCTCTTCCTAAGACCCAGCATATCCTTGCCCTGGGATCCCCTGCACCTTTTTCAGAATCCCCCTGGAGGCTTCAGGGAGCCCCCATGGATTTCTGCTTCTTGCAACCACAGTCCTGCACAAGGTTCTGCAGCACACCGAGTACACTGCCCAGAAGGCTCCCCAAGCCAAGTGCATGCCTTTCATGGACCTGCCTTCAGCTGCGTGGGAGGGGGGTGCATTTGTTTCTCCTTCCTGCGGAGTGTAAACCCCTACAGTAACATCATTCCTTGCAGACGATGGCCAGGCCCTGAGCAGAGCTGTGGGGGACCGTAAGGACAAGGAAGTTCACAGGATTCACCCATCTAACCTCCACATGCACCGTGGGCCCCAGCATCCTGAGGCACAGAACTGATGCCAAGTAACTCCCCCAAGGCGACACGGTGGCAAGAGGCAGAGCCAGAACTCACACCTAGTTTGTGTGACCCCAGGGCTGGCTTCCTGACTCCCCTCCTCTATGTCTCCTAGCGTGATGGAGGTGGGGGAAGAGCTGGGGAGGGCTGGCCCGTGCCTCCTGGGGCTGGGCTCACAGAACCTTGTGGAAACCGATGGACCAACAGGGAAGGCATGCCACGCCGTGTCAGGGTCACACAAGGACCCTCTGTGGGCACTGTCTCAGACAGGCTCTTTGTGCCTCCCAATGCCCAATTGTACATTTTGTCTATACTGTGCAAGGAGCAGAGAGGCTGCACTGACTAGGGTAAAGAAGAATGGCCCCACTGTTCCTGCTACTCACCACTGTTCCTTCTGGGCCTTGGGGTGGGGGGCAACAGCTACACACGAGGACCCCAGGAGCCCGTGTGTCCTCTTCCTCTGGGGCAGGGATGAGCAATGTGAAAGACCCCAGAGGAAGAAGAGAGAGCTGGAGGGCTCCTTCTGGACTGCGGCCAGCCTGCTGAGCTGAGGAGTTCCTGGAATAATCCACCCTGCATGGTGGCTCTGATTTACAGCTGGGGTCCAGGCTCCAACTGGCAGGAATGGGACCAGCTGGAACTTGTGACCTGCCTTTCCCTGGACAGAGATGGTCCTGGGCGGTGGCCAAGGCCAGGCTGGCATCCTCATGCCGTGCATTCAGACCACAGCAGGTGGGTCCTGGGCTGTCCTGCTGGCCTCTCACGGTCTTCCTCTGTGCAAAGGTTTCAAGCCCTGGGCAGAACGCATGTCCCCCAAGGCAAAATGTTCTAGCAGCAGCCGTGAGGGAAGAAATGAGGCGGTGTGGACAAAGCTATTCTAGGCTTTTCCAGCTAACCTACAACTGCACAGAGGAAAGCAAATGCTCAAACACCCAAGTAGCCTCAGCTCCAGATTCATGAGGGCCCCACACTTCAAGGGGTGCTGCAGGGCCGCGGTGGGCCCTGAGACGAGCTTTGACACAACAGAAGCACTTGTTGAGTGGCCTGGACTGAATCACTGAGAGGCTAGACCTTAAGTTCACTTGGAACACCAGGCCCCTCAGGAAAGGCACAGGCAGCACCCTGAGATGCACACTCTAAGGTGGGAGGCAGAGGCCCCCAGGCGGTCGCCAGCTCTGTGGGACCACAGGCGAGTCCCTGCACCTCCCTGACCTTGGTATCCTTAGCATTACGGTGAGGATTAATGCCCAATCAACCTTCCTCCCACCTCTCCTGCGCCCAGCCCAGCGGCACCCAAGGCAAGAAGAGGTTAAGTGCCCGGGGCTACCAGGCCGCAACGCTCCCGCCACCTAGTGGCAGGTCTGTGGTTCTCACCTGGAACAGCCACTGGAGCAGGGGCACCGGGCAGTCGGGCACGTGCAGGTAGAGCGTGCTCAGGAGGCCGCTGCGCAGAAGGGAGAGCTGCTGGGCCAGAGGGGAGCTGTGGGCAGAGAGGCCAGGTTAGGAGAGGCTCCATGCAGCGGCCCCATGGCACGCCTGCCTCAGTAACACTGCGGGAGACCGTCACCGCTCAGCTTCACTGGGACTCTGGGAAGCACTTTCCCGATGCCACGGACAAACACGCTTTTGGAGCCCTGGATGTGCGGAACTTGGAAGGAAAAGCAACCCACGCCATCATCAGAATCATCTGCTTTTTTCCAGTGCTTTTCATGAACATATCTCACAGTGTTTAAAACATAGGGCTGAGGAGCACATTTTGTCCTTTCCATTTGACAGAAGGGGAGACCAAACTCTTTGCCAGGGGTGTGAACAGGATTTGGCGAGGGGAGGAGGGAGCCCTCCTCAGAGGTCTTAGCCTTGGGTTCCAGGCTGAGAAGGGTGGGCAGGATTACCCCCAGCCACAGCCAGAGGCTGGGGATCTAGTTTCACAGGACGTTTCTGCTGCCTTGTGCTTTTCTGACACAAAGTGGACACCTGAGAAGATGGGAAATTAACAGAAAGAAGCCCAGGACAGGGAAACTCTGGGAAGGAAATCTCAATCCACAGATGATTCTTTGGAAAGCATGTGAGCAGCAGCTGTCCCAGAGTCAGGGGAAAGGCACTCAGACTGGCCCCGAGGCTATGGTCAGAACCTGCGTGTCCACCCACACCATCCCATTGGGCCTCTCCCTTCTAACAGGAGCTCTGAAAATCAGACCACTGGCATGCAGAGGAGCCCTGCCCTGAGTATGTCACTGCTTTGCAGATCACCTTGACCTATAAGATCCCAGGTCTATAAAATGAGGAGTTCAAATATTTCTTGTAGTTGTAGGGCCTCTGGTGGAAGGTGCTTCAGAGGCCATTTTAATGAAGGGTCAGCTGGACTTTGTCACCCTTCTTGAACTCCTGGTCATCCCCAGAGAGATTGGGTTTGGGGTAGGATTGTCCTACTCCCTGTGCATTTTGTGACTATTCCTTTGAGCGCTCTTTCTCTCTCTTTCTCGACGATGTTTCAATGACAATTAATATGGGCTCCAGGAAATAAAAAAGTAATTCCATGTTTGTTCTTCTTTTTAATGGTCCAAATCCATGGAAAGAACATTTCAGATAGTATTTAATGTCATGACCCTAGATAAAAAGTTCCTCAGTCAGCCCAATCTCCTCCTCCTCCTTTTCCTTTTTTCAAAAGGACATTATACTTTAATCTGCTAGGAACAGAATGCTACAAAACAAAGATTCTCCTCTGAGCCAAGCTGCTGTCTCCCTGAGTATGTCCAGGCAATTTACAAATTGTATGCTTTTTTTCTAAGTCATTTAAGTTCAGAGGAGAAAGCAGCTTTGTTCCCATGGTTGTGAAGTTTACCACTCTGAAATAGACCTTTATTTGTACATATAAACACGTGTGCACCCCAGGGCTGCTGGCACACTCTGCTGTACTCCACGTGCCTGGTCACACAGAGACTTTCATGGGCTGACCCCCAAGATGCATGGTTCAAGTACATGCACAGCACCCTGAATGCAGACAATACCCAGGCAGACCTTGCAAATTGACAGGACCCCACCAGAGGCCATGTGGTGAGAAGGCTGGCGCTTCAGGGACTCTGAGGAGAGAGACTCTGCCTCTGGCATTCCACCCTGCCAGTTTCCCAGCAGGGGAATTGATTGTACAAGCCCCTGTTGGCTCAGATCAACACATTACTAACTGGTGCTCTGAAGGGGGAGACCCGGCAGGTTGCAATGTCTCCCTTCTGCTATGCTGGCCTTGCTGTGCAGTTTCTGCCGGAGAAATGAATGATCGGTCGGCCTTCAAGTTCATTGCTGCTGAGTTGGGTTTCTTCTGTAAGACCAGGAGAGAGAGAGAGCCAGAAAGGACATAGTCCTGCTCTGCCCTGGAGTGAATGGCTTTCAAGGAATTCTGTGTCTAGGGCTAGATGAGATGTCAGGATTCCCTCTGCAGGCTGGGTGCACACTTGGCAGGAGGGAAGTGCTCCCCTTGGCTCAGCCATAAACCCTTCTATGCAGTTTACGATGGCACAAGGTGACCTCGAGCTTGGCTGCAGGGCAGGGAATGGGCCTCGTGTGCATACACTGTCCTGACTCTGGGGCAGGAAGGAGGGAACCCGCCCAGGCACCCAGTTAGGGAAGCCTGGAAGAAAAGGAAACAGGGGTCCGGGAAGGTAGAGGGAGGATGTGTGCAGTGAAAGCTAAATATCCTTGGGTGACAGGATCAGCTGTTGTTAGGGTCACATCCCCACACCAAGAACGCTGACGCTGGGTCCATGTGCATGCCTTTGCCCATGGGCAAGCCAATGCTGAGATGGGAAGTTATCCTGAGAATGTCAGAGGACCCTGGAGGGAGAAGGGGAGGGACAGAGCCTCCCTGGGCAGCAGATGCCACTCAGGCCTGGCTGAGCGTGAAGACCCCAGCTGTCAGGCCCAAGGATCCCAGTGAAGGGAGGTTCCGACTGGGGCCCTCAGCCATGAGTGGGAATGAGAGAGGCACAAGGCACAGCCACAGTCAGAACACTGCTAATCCCCAGCAATGACAGCGGGCAAGTGTCTGCTTCCACTCTCGCTGCCCATTGAAACAGAAGGAAGGAAGGAGAGGAAATGAGCCAAAAAGGGGAAACACAAAAAATAAGTAACAACAAACAGGGGGCCAGCGCCATTCAGCTCTAGCCTTCTCCTCGAAATTTCCATCAAGGAAAGATTCTCCAGCCTCTACCTCCTCATCTATTTAATGGGCAGCAGTCCCAGAGGGCAAAGTCTTCAAATGCCTGGGAATCCCAAGTGATGGTGGAAGGATAAACACCAAGTGTGGTTATTTATATAGTATCAGTTTCTGGGCCTTTGCCAAATTACTCAAATGAAAGGCTAAATAAAATCCCTAAATACAACAGAAACACATAATGGTCAAAGCTTTCACCTGTGTCCCTCTTTTTCTTTCTTTCCTCTGTTTAAAGATAAGCAGGCACCAGTGCAGGCAGGTCCCCGCAGCAGCCCCGTAGCCCTGCTGCTTGCTCCTTACTTTCAGGGCCAGATGCAGCCAGTTGAACGGCTCATCCCTGTCCACACTCCGTAACTGCTGGATTTATTTCACCTGGGTTTCAACCTCGGCATCTTCTTCTAGGAAGAGGAGGAGCTTGCGGCAAAACAAGAGCCGGGGCTGCCAGGCCTCAGGGAGAAGCGAAGCTCAGCCTCACCCACCTGCACCACCCCACCTGCTGGCGTGTCCACGGGGAACGCCAGGCACTGGGCTTCCGGAGAGCCCACCGGTCCTCACACCACAGTGGCAGATGCACCCAGAGGACAAACGTGGACCCTGATACCCTTGCAAACACCATGGGCAGGCCTGTGAGTAATTCAGCAGGGCAAGTCCACCTCCACCCCTCTGACGGAGCCTGCTTCTGCCCCTCAGTTGTACATGGCTTCTGTCATGATGCTTTTCCACTCAGGAGGATCAGATTTCCTTTTGAAACGCTGTTGAGGGAGGAGGAAAAAGTTCAGCTCCTGATAATGGCTGGTACCAGCTTCTGTCACAAAGGCATGTGACTTTGGTCCCAGGGACTGACCCCAGGTCAGACTGAGAAAGGGTCATCCGGGCCATCTGCAATTGCTCAGCAGGGGCGGGGGCGGCCTCACACATAAACCTGCGCGGTCCCACAGGGAGGCTGTGGGGCTCAGACACCAGGTCTGTCTGCCTGTACTTGCCCTGTGATCTGAAACAAACTGCTTGTTTAATTTGTGCTGACATTTCCCATTTTGTTCGGAGGGAAGAAAGATATTTTTCCCCCTTCACAAAAGGGTAGAAGAAGTGAATCCATTTCAAGAGGTGATTTTTAAAAAATGCCATTCACTTTTCCCGCCTCTGATAAAAGTGATGTATGTTCACTGTAGAGAATTTGGAATATACAGAGGAGTAAAATGAGGAAAATAAAAAATTACCTGTCAGCTCACAGTGTTCACTTTCTGTATGGCAAGAAATTGGACTGACTGCTTCTTAAGAGATCCAGTGACTTTGTTGTCCTCCTCATGGCCATGCTTCTGGCTGAATATGGTGGGTCATTATTGAAAGACTAGTATCTCTCACTCTTGTGTCTCTGGACTTGAAGTCCTTGGCACAAACAGGAAATGAAAGATGACCCCGGGCTAAATGGTGACCTCCAGGAAGCGGCCCTTACCACTGCCCAGCAGGAGTCCCGGACCCAGTCACAGAGTCACACAGCAGGCATTCCTCCAGGAAGCTACACTCAGATTCCCAAAGTCACATATCTGAGGGGCTGGCAACACCATTTCCACTGTCCCTCATTAGCATATCTGAGGGAGGAGGGCCTGGATCCCGCACTCCAGAGAAGCTGGGCAGCCACCTGGCCCCATTTGGCAGGGCTGCTCTGATCCCAGGTCACCACTCCATGGGCCATCTCATCTGTCAAAACACTTCCTGCCCGCCATCCAGTCTGGGACAGAAAACCTGCTCTTGGCACAAACCCTGAGGCCAAAGCAGCCCAGGAAGACGCCTTCCTGTGTGTCCATTGCAGTTCCTGCCCAGCCTCTTCTTTGTCCCTCTCTTTTCTCCAGCTCTACTCTTTCTTCTTTTTCCTTTGTTCCCTCTTTTTATCTTTTCATCTTTTTATTGGATATCATGTCAATATGACAGTGTGAACCTTTACTAATGTTTTTACACTTAGGATAATCTCACACTGCAGCTAGGAATATATTCTAGACCTCCAGGCAAATATTTATGTATAAGAATATCCTCCACCACATTGTTTATAATAGAGGAAATCGGGAAATAATGTATATGTTCAAAAAAATGAGGAAAATGGTTAAATATGTTAGAGCATCAATGTAATGTTACATTATTTCATGAACATTATATTGTCTAATTGCAATGTTTGGACCTTGTTCAGATTCTTATTTGAGCAACCTATAAAAAACATTTATAAAACAATTGAAACAACACTAACATATTAATGCTATCAAGAAATAACTATTTCTTTAGGTATAATAATGGTGTTGATGTTACATCTAAAAATAGAGTCTTATGTATTAATATTAGAGACACAACCTGAAATATTTACAGATTAAATTATATACAAGATTTGCTTAAAAGTAGTCCTGTGGGGATGGTGTTATTGGGCAGGGGTTGAGAGGAAACAAGATTGGCTTTGAGTTGGTCCTTGCTGAAGCCAAGGGATGGCTGTACAGAGGTATATTATACCGGTCTCCATACATTTATAGGCACTTGCAACTTCCTGTGATAAGAACTTTTAAAGGAAGCATGTCAAAATGTTAAGGGTAATCTTCATATTATAAAATAAGATGGATTTAATTAGATTAATTTAACTTAATGAAATAAACATAAGAAAGCCCTGAGTAGCTGGAAAAGAGAGCAAGAGTCCTGTGTTCAAGTGCTAAGGTAACTGAAAAAACTACAGAAGCAGCCCAACCTTTAAGCTCCTTACTGGGTGGGCCAGGGTGCCCCCCCCCATTGCCCCTGGCCTCCAATCCAGCAGGGTGCCAGCCCTGGATGGCCATTGCACTGAATCCTGTGGGCTTTTTCTTTCTCTTATTCTTGGATATATTAGCTCACAATTGCAAGTGTTGGATATGATTGTGGTAAATCTTTTAAAAATCATCCTAAAAAGCAACATAGTCAGTGGTTATATGATAATGATCATGAATTTACTCTCAAAAAGAAGAGGAACAAAGCAGCTGTCCTAGTGTTATAGAGTGTACTTGGGGCTGGGGACAAACCTTTCAGTGTCAGTACCATATACTGACTGGAGAAGTGCCGTGTCCCTAAAAAGTAGATGGAAGAGACCACCAAATGCGCTGGATGGCCCAGAAAGTGGCCTCAGGGCCGAGAGAGATATAACCCCAAAGGCATGTATGATGAGTTTGACTCAAACTATTCTGTGCAACTGGGGTGTGTGGGAAGAGAAAGCAACATGAACATGTAAATGCACAACCAGATATTTGCTATAATGCAGATTTTTTAAAAAGTATGTGCATCAAAATTAGTAAATACTATAAATAGATATGTGTGAGTATGTCACCTATATCCCTAAAAGCTGACATACCCAAATAGGCCAAAATACTGCTTTGGATCTCCTCCTTTGTGGTGGCTCTATCCCTGGGCTCCAGGAGGGAGGGGACCTGTCCAGGCTGCGCAGCCCCTTCCCCCTCCCTCACACATACTTACCTGAGGAACAGCCCTTCCAGGTGGTTTCGTGGTTTTATGTGTGAAGAGTCCAGGATGCAAGGCAGGGGATGACTCCTGGGCAGAAACACAGTCTCGCCTGGATGTACTGGCGGGATGACCTGCTGTGGCAAGGAGTACTTCTCCAGCAGCATCCTGGCAAAGCAAGGCGCGGAAGAGCCGGGGTTAGCAGGTGCACCTGGGTCTGCAGCATGGTGGCAGGCCCAGGGAAGGCCAGGTGCTCTTTGCCCTGCAGTACTCCCCACAGGTCAGGGGGACAGCGCCACCTGTTGATGCAGGAAGAGCCCATCAGGTGCAGACTAAGGAGCCCTTCGCTCTCCACTCTGCCAAGACACTCCTCCTCTCAGCACACTACTCCAGGAGCCAAAAGAGCTGGTCATAATCACAGCCCCAGCCCCACCCATTGGCTCTCTTAGGTCAAACTTTCACTGTGTGTTTACAATGCCAGGTGCTGAAGGATGAGTCAGGTGTGGGCAGCCAGGAAAAGTGTAAACAAATCACTGCAACACCCTTGGCTAGTAGAACAACTGACAGAGCAGACTACTGGGTGGCTCTGCAAGAGGGAGAGGAGAGAGGTGCGGCTAGGGTCAGGGAGGGTGCTGCAGTGCACATCCTGGCCCTGTCCCGTCCAGAGAGTCTGATTTAGCAGGTTGGAGCTGGGCCCATGGACAGGGAAGGAACAAAGGAGAGGAGATACATTTCAACTATATTAGGGAGAGGTAAAAACTGTCCAGACTTAAGGACCCACTGACATGGGGAAGGGGAAAAGGGAGGCAGCTGAGATGACTCCTTAAGAGTGAGCTAAATCTCTGCATGATGAAGGACTGGTGTGGGTACCTGACCCAGTATGCTGGTGGGTGAAAACAGCAAGCTGCAGAAGGGGTGTCTGTGTGTGTGTATGTCTCTATACACATATGCACATACAGACATACTTAGACATGCACACAGCACCCCACATACGTGGGCTACACCCAGCTACTATCTAGGGTCATCCCTAGGGAACAGAATCGGGAGACGGGAGAGAAAGAGGAGACACTTCTTGTTTTACTTCATATAACTGTCTTCTGCTTGACTTTGTAGCAATATAACACACACTTAACAAGCTGCGGACATTGCTTCCCCTCCTCTCACCAGAAGACGGCCCATACCCAGGTTTCCAGCCAGGCCCACTGTCTGAGACAGCAAGCACAGGAGAGGCCCCCTTAGGATCTGGACACAAGCAGCTGGTGCTGGAGGTGGAGTGGCCTACTCTGTGGCATGCCGGCTGGCTCCCACAAAATCTGTCTCACTTTCTAGTCAAGTGACCCAAAGTAAGGCCCCAACCCACATGGCAGGGCCATCCTGAGAATGAAATGGCCCCCCAAAATGGAAATGATGTTGGAAAACCAAGAGGATTCTGACCTGCAGGCTTTTGAAAGCAGTCTCAGCAAACTGCAACACAAATGGTAAAATAATTTTCTGTTTTGTTCATGTTTTTGCCATTAGAGTTTTGTTTCTATTGCTTCCTATGTACTGCTTTTACAGTTAGGAAAAAATGTACAATTATTAAAAGTCTCTAAGAACTAGCCTAATCTGTAATGGGTCCTAGCTCTGTCCCCAAAACTATCATTCAAAGGGACTTTTGTGATATTAACTATAATGTATGTGCATTATTAAGAGTTCTGAGACGATGCATATATCTAATTGAGGATTTCCTGTACAGCTGAGGATAAAGGATGATGTTGTGGTTTAAGTGTCCGCCTCTCCCCCAGCCTCAGCGCACACACACACACACACACACACACACACACACGAGGTCTTTCAACTTTAAGAAACGGAGTATTTAGGATGTCATCCACCCAAGATACAAGCCCCCAGTCTTAGAGCATGCGCAGGTGGTCTGCTCAGGATGACCAGGGGTCCTTTCTGTACAGGCAGTTGTGGCAATCATAGGATGCCTTGTCTGGCAGATGGTGTCTAGCCCCCACCCTCAGCCTCACCCCTTCCTGACCCACAGCCCCTTCCCTGGCCCCCACCACTTCCTCTGGCCCCATTCAGGGATGGAAGAGGCTGCTGGCTTTGTGTATCAGTGAGTGATTTCTTTAAAGCAGAAAGTTGAACAGTCCCATCAAAATGATCTCACATCAAAACAACCACCTCAAAGTGGCTGTTGTCAAAAAGGCTTTGTCAAAGCACCACTGGGAAATTCACATGCCTGGAAAATTAGCAGTGATTTCAAAGCCAGGAATACCTTCTGCCTTAAGCTGGTCACGCAGATAGCTCCCTTTCCAAACATCCAAGCCATGACTTCTGGAATCCTGGATACACTCGGTAGGAAGGTAAAGAACTAGGAGAATGATTCTTACTACAGCAATTTTAAAAAGGGTTTAAAAGGTTTAATTTCAAGGCTATCTATCTAGTGAGCAGAAAACCTGGAAACCAAATCCATAAGTCTCAGCTCAGAGAGAAAATTGCTTTCACTTCATATAATACCCACCATGGCACTCTTGTCAAAGGAGGCCTTTGGCCCTAAACACAATGATTAAATTCAGTCTTCATGCTCCACCATATCTATCCAGATGCTTCCTGAGACATCAGAAAGGACCCAGCACCTGCCCTTTTGGGATTCAACGTCGGTGCAGTGTGCATGGAGCTCTCTTTGCCTATGTGGAATGCTGTTCAAATCTGAACACACTCCCAGATTTTCATGGTGAAAACTGGTACGAGCCAGGAGGCAGGGGTCCTCCTAATCTAGACCAAGCAAACAACAGCCTGCAGCCCAGCGCTGCCCATGGCCCGTTTCCATAAACAAAGTCTTACTGCAACACAGCCACGCTCATTCATGTACCTATCGTGTGTGGGAGTGTTCACGCTACAACAGCAGAGTGGAGTAGTTATGGTGGAGATCATGTGGCCCTCAGAGCCCCAAATATTTACTATCTATTTACCAACTATTCAGAAAAAGTTTGTTGCTCCCTGACCTAGTCAAGAGATGATTATCAGAAAAATTTGAGAACAAGGCAAGTGGCAGCCTAGGCATGGCTGGTAATTGCCTTTGGGTGACCATACAGTGTAAATCACTTGAGGATCTGAGAGGCAGGGACCCTGGAGCAAGTCTGTATGTTATCACTCAATGGTCCCACAGGGAGTGGATGCGGAATGCTAACTTAAAGTATGTACCCAAACTTCACCCATCACTGCTTGGACCAGTGCCAAGTAATACAACTCAGGCTCACAGAAGCAGCAAGGCCTGGACAGCAGGCCAGCAGGGTGTGCCGACCAGCCTGCCCTGGCCACACAGCTGAGGCTGTCCCGTCTCCTGCAGCCCACCCCATCCCACCCCGTCCCCTCTTGGGCACATGGTTCCTAAAGTTCCCCCTCTGGCCCTCTCCACATGAATTTCCTCCTCTCCTGGGTCATTCCCATTAGCCTACATTCTGTTACTTCCTCCATGAAAGAAAGAGAAACAGAGACAGACAGATAGAAAGAAACCAACCAACCTGTCCTGATCCCACTGCCCTCTTCAGTTACTGCTCATTTTTCTCTTTCATGCTCTCCTCCTGTTCTCCCATGAACCTCCCACTCCAGTCAGGACCATCCCCACCAGCCCACCAGTGCTGCTCTTGTCTAGGTCACTGTGACCTCTACGTTGCCAAATGTAATGGTCATTTCTCAGTCATCCCCACACTGTAGCTACCAGCAGCCCAGCATTTGGACACCTGGCTTCCCTCCAACCTGCTCAGCATCCTTTGCTGCCTCCTCCTCTGGCCCCCAAATGCCATTGGCCCTGTGCCCTGGGGGCCTTGCTCTGCTCCCTCTTCTCACCCCCCAGGGGATCTCATCCGGTTTCGTGGCTTTAAGTGTTATCAGTACATGGGGACTCCCAAGCTTGCCTCTCTGGATGCACATCCGAACCACCTACCAGATCTTGCCCCTGGATGTCCCAAATGAACTCTTGATCCTGTGCCCACCCCTCACTACAGCCTATGGTCACTTGGTCTCCCCCACTTTAATTAAAGATAATTCCAGCCTTTCAGTTGCATAGGCCCAATTCCTGGGGTCTCCTTTCATTCCTCTTTCTCCCACACCTTCCATCCAGCAAATCCTGTCACTTCTACCCTGAACACATCTCCAGAACTGGCCCACCCCTCACCGCTCACCTCACCCAGGCACCACCACTGCTCCTGGGTTATGGCCTCATCTGGCCCTGGTCCCCCTCTGGCCCTCGCCACCACACCTCACTGGTCTTTCCTCAACACCGCAGCCAAAGGGGCCGGTGCAAATGTTTTGACGTTTGAGATTGACGGTGGCCGGCTCAGAGGCAAAGCTCTGAGATCCAGCACCTGCCCTTGGCCTCCTTGCCCTCCTGTCCCCTCACACATCCCCTCCTCGCTGCTCCCCAGCACACCAGGTGCACTTCGATGGCAGGGATGCCCACAGCTGGCTCTCACCTCCTTCAGACTTGGCTTAAAAGTCACCTGTTCATGGAGGCATTCCTTGACCCCTTGTCCAAAATCTCACCCCCACTGCCGCTTTATGCTTTCTTATGAGCAGTTGTCATGGAGTTTCATTTATCTTGTTTATTGTTTCTCTCCCCAGCCTGAAAGTGAGCAACATGAAGGCAGTGATCTGTCTGGTTTTGTTCCTGCTATATCCTCAGAGGCTGTAACAGAGCCTGGCACATGGCTGGCACTCAATAAACATTTGTTGGACAGATGAGGATGGACAGACAGACAAATGTATAGATGGTGTTACAGACTGTTTATGTCCTCCCCAAATTCATATGTTGAATCCTCACCCCAAGGTGACAGTGTTAGGAGGTGGGGCTTTGGGGAGGTCATGAAGGCAGAGCCCTCATGAATGGCATTATTGTCCTTATAAAAGAGGCCACAGAGCCTCTCTACTGCTTTCCACCATGTGAAGACACAACAAGAAGGTAGCAGTCTACAACCGGGAAGAGGGCCCTCGCCAGAACCCAACCATGCTGGCACCTGGTCTTGGATTTCTAGCCTCCAGAACTGTAAGGAACAGATCTTAGTTGTTTATGAGCCACCCAGTCTATGGCACTTTGTTCTAGCAGCCCAAACGGACTAAGACAGATGGAAACCAACATACGCTGAGGATGGATTCAACCGTGGCCCCTGGGCGTCTCTGAGACTCTGTGGTGCAGATGAATCCAGCCCTCTCTCCAGCCAAATGCCCAATTAAATCAAGGCAGCAGAGCCCCCACCCAGATGACAGCACAGACAGAGCCACTTTCTTTTCCCCAGACAAGGGAAGATGAAAAATGTCCTGTGGCTGTAATCTCCCCTTGAAGGGCATTTTTTCATTTGGATTGTGGTTTTGTGCAGCTATTTTCCCAAGAGAGCTGGTTCTATTACATAAATTTGGGCAGATAATGGGGGCAGAGCAGGCTGTGTTTTATGATCCCTGTGTCCTCAAAGGCTCAAACTCGATCTTGATGCACAGCAGGTGATCGGATATTTCTCAAATCAATGAATGAATGCAGCTTTAAAAGAAGAAGGCAGCTTTAGAACTCATAAATGGCATACAAATTGCTGGTCAAACTCTGTCCAAAACCACAGTGGGTGGACACTTAAGTCCTTCCCCTTCAGGGCCCTGGACTCTCACCTATGCTCAGGTGTGAGAGACACTTCATCTTCATCAAAATGCAGGGAGTTGAGACTGAGACAGTCGTGCAGAAGTAGTTTCTCTCGCTCCAACTCCAGGGCCTGTTGCCTGCAGGGGGATTAGAGCCAAAGCCAGAGGTCAGTGCTGTTCCTGGTTGTCCAGCCCCAGCACCAGGCTGCAGGGACCCCCACCTAGAGCCAATGAACCAGAGGGCTGCACTGGCCTGGTCTACCTTCAGAAAGGCTCTCAAATTTAGATTTTTAGAAGAGGAGGGAGGGGTTGCATTGCATAGATTGTGCTGTTTTCAAATGACCAGAGATGAACAGACAGCTCCTGAAGGAAGATGTTTCTTACTACACAATTTCAAATGTGTCTTTATTTCTGTATTTTGTTCTGGCCTTCATTTACCTGTCTTTCTTTTTTTTCAGAGATAGGGTCTCACCATGTGGCCCAGGCTGGTCTCAAACTACTGGGCCCAAGTGATCCTTCTGCCTTAGTTTCCTGAATAGCTGGGAC
Source organism: Lemur catta (assembly GCF_020740605.2). Classification (NCBI taxonomy): domain Eukaryota; kingdom Metazoa; phylum Chordata; class Mammalia; order Primates; family Lemuridae; genus Lemur; species Lemur catta. Next base: position 71,661,225 of record NC_059131.1, read on the forward strand.
TGGAGGTGTGCACCACTGCACCCAGCTTCATTCGCTTTAATACACCAAGGCCTGGGCCTGGCCTTTCTGTTCCTCCTGGGGCCCAGGCACACGACTGGGAGAGGGCTGTGCCCCCATGCCTCAGTATTCCTGAAACATGGCTCAACTCAGTGGCCACACACGGCAGCCCTCCAGCTCCTGTCATTCCCTCTCTCTCCCTCTGTTCCACAGTGGCCCGAAGTCTTCTGTGCTCCCAGGTCCTCAGGTCTCAAATATTTTCTTTCCAGCTCAGGCCCATCCTGAGCTCAGATCTTCTAAGCCAGCCAGTAACTGGATGATTTCCAGCTTAATGTGACCAGGCCCTTCCAGTGGCATGTGTCCACTACCCTGGCCATCAGGTGCCACACTGGCCTCCTCCCAGGGACCTCCCAGGGTAAGCCCCTCCCCAGGCCCCCACATCCCTCATCATTGGCCCTCTTTGGCCCTTCCCATCCATTCTCCAAAGGCAGAAGATGAGATCTTTCTTACACACTAGGAAAGCATATCTGCCTGCTTAAAGTTCTCCCATCACCCAGCCTGTGTTCACAGGGCCCTCGTGAGGTAGCCCCAAGCACACCTTGGCTGCATCTCCTGCCATGCCCCTCCCACCCCTCAGCACTGAGGATGCAGGTCCTCACCAGCATGGTCTGTCCTACCTGCCTTTTCATGTGAGGACACCCCCCTCACAAACCCAAAACTTTATATACTGCAAGGTTCAAGGACAAAGACACCTCTGGGGAGCATTTTCTGACCTCCAGGTTCAGTGTCACTCTTCTGGGCCCCTCCACAGCAATTGTACAGCATGGGGAATTCTGTAATCATTATGTTCAATTTCCAGGTGAACAGGGGCTGCACCAATGGCTATTATCCATTGCCTGGCATGGGGCCCAGCACATAGTGTGCTATGGAGTGAATGTTTGTGTGCCCCAAAATCCATATGTTGAAGTGCTAACCCCCCAGTGTAGCTGTATTTGGAGTAAGGAAGTGATTAAGGTTAAATGAGGTCATAGAGTGGGGCCCTGACCAGACAGGGCCCCACTCTTATTAGAAGAGCCTCCAGAAAGCTCACACTCTCTCTCTGCCATGTGAGGACACAGCAAGAAGCCAGAAAAAGAGCCTTGAAGGGAAACCAATCAGCCAGAACCTTGATCTCCAGAACTTGATCAGAACTTCCAGCCTCTAGAACTGTGAGAAATAATAATCTGTTGTTTAAGCCCTGTTCTGCAGTATTCTGTTACAGCAGCCCAAGCTAAGAGCAAGACCCTCCAATGCCAGGCATACTGATGACCGGGCATGAGGAGTCCCCACCATTGCTCGCTTTCCTGACAACATTTTTGAGCATCTGTTAAATTTACAGCACAGTGGGCACTGTGGAAATATACAGACAAGGTCCCTTGCTCCACTTACAGTCTAATTGGGAGAAAATATACTCAGGTGAAGGAGTTAAAGGATGAACGTGTCAGGATAGTAAGAGAGCCCAGAGGAGCTCTATGGAGGAGGGAGATGAGATGACTGTGGGGTGGGCCACAGGGCCAGGAATGAACAAAGGCAGAGAAAACAATAATTCATCCCACGTGTTTCACTCCCTCCTCCTGCAGAAAAGTACATGGGGCTGGGAACTCTGGGAAAAGCAGAGACGCGAGAGGCATCAGTCCTCCCAGCAGCAGAGGAGAGGCAGGACCCAAAGTGCTGAACAGTGGCATCAACCCACCTACATGTGACTTCTGCAAATGTAATGTACACGCACTGAGAAAAACAACACAATGCAGAGAAGACACAAGAATTAGGTAGCGTGAGCAATCTGCCCACATGCCATCGAAGGGCACGCCCCAGTGGAGACGACCTGAACACAGGAGCAGGCCGTTCCCGGCCAGCCTCGGTCCTCTCAAGCCTGGGCTTCTCACAGCGTGAGGAGCCACTGTGTGCTGCAGGGATCTAGTATTTTCACCCAAAATAGCCCCTCAATGCAAGCCAAAGACATCGGCAGGCACTCGACAGAACAAAGAGCCACAGGGTGTGGTCTGTAACACCACCTGCACCTCCCTGGGATTTCCAATTCCGATCAGATTCAATTTTTGCCTTTGGTGCTGCCCTTAGAAACTGCTTAGGGTAGGGAGTGGAAAAGCTAGTTAGAAGTTAGTTCAGCAACTAACTTTTACATGAGACATGGTTCCACTGTAATACCAGGGAGAAGGCAGGCGTGAAATAGATAAAGTCTATGGGAAAATGGGCAAAGTGTGCCCAAATGCTAGGACAGGGCAGCAGGGAAGTGCGGGAAACTCCTGTCAGGCCGTGCGCCTCAGCAGCAAAGCTGCCTGATTTTCCACTTGCCTCTAACAGAACACGTGAGTGAGAGTCATGACACCCCCAACTGGCATGAGTTGGGGGGAACGGCAGTAAGGTGGAGAGAGGACCTGGGACGAGGGCTTTGGGGGTCTAGGAGCTCTCTGCCTTGGTGATGCGGCCCTCTGACCTAGCTACCGTACACGTGCTCATTGTCAATCAGAGCACACAGTGTCTACGGGGGGCAGGCTGCTTTATTCTGACAGGAATTTGCTGTGAGTCCTGGATTGCTGCCAACGCCGTAGACATGAACACCCCATAATGGGCTATTTCTCATACTCACCTCTTTTCCTGCAGTAAGTAATCCAAACTGTTGACATAGCTTTCTGAGCCCCCAGAGGCGAACTGGAGAAACGAGACATGAGAATGAGGAAGAAAGAGAAAGACAAAGATAGAGGGAAAACAACAACAACAAAAAAATCTAAATTAAGCCCTTGATTTATTTTGTTTACTTTTCTGATTAGGTAATGCATTTATATGACTAAACCCCTCACCCCAGCCACCTAGTTCCGCCCAACAGGTGCCCACAGGTGGGCATTCCTTGTGTGCTTTCTGAGAGATTTTATGGAGACAAGCAGTACTGTGTCATAGCTTCCCCCTCTAACACAAATGGTAGCAAACACCTCATTCTGCACTTTGCTCTTTTCAGTTCACAATGTCCTGAGGATCATTTCCCAACAATGCCAAAGGGATTCTCATATTTTCAATCTCTCTCTCTCTCTCTCTTTTTTGTTTTGTTTTTTTTTTTTTTTGAGACAGAGTCTCACTTTGTTGCCCAGGCTAGAGTGAGTGCCGTGGCGTCAGCCTTGCTCACAGCAACCTCACACTCCTGGGCTTAAACGATCCTACTGCCTCAGCCTCCCGAGTAGCTGGGACTACAGGCATGTGCCACCATGTCCGGCTAATTTTTTTTTTTTTTTGCTATATATATTTTTAGTTGGCCAGATAATTTCTTTCTATTTTTAGTAGAGATGGGGTCTCACTCAGGCTGGTCTCGAACTCCTGACCTTGAGCAATCCACCCGCCTCGGCCTCCCAGAGTGCTAGGATTACAGGCGTGAGCCACCGCGCCCGGCCTCTCTCTCTCTCTTTAAAAAACATTTTCAGGGTATTCTGATATATGACTAAAACATAATTTATTAATTCCTTAGTGGTAGACATTTAGGTTATTGATAATCTTGAGCTATTACCAATAATTGAAGCCCTATTCTTAGAATAAATTTCCTGGATCTATGGGTCCTTAAATGTTCCCACAGTCTACCTAGCAACAGCAGTCTATTCTCTATTGGAAGTTCATTACTGAAATCTCCACCTAGGAATCCTGATCCACTAGACCAGAGTCAGCACCAGTCTTTGTGCCCTGTCAAGCCCCCCCCCCTTGCTCCAGGGCCATAATTGTCACCTTAGCCATAGAAGCCTTGACGGGCTCCATGCAGAAGTGGCACGGATTTGGTGCCACCTCCAAATCATCCATTAGCAACCCAGACTTGGGGGCCTATGCTCCCAGACACGTAGGCCCAAGGGCTGCAGAGAGGTTGGACATGTGTGGCCAAGGAGGGATAGCCAAGGGGAGGTGGCTAAGGAAGGGCAGCTGGGGCGTGGCTGAGGAGGGGTGGCCAAAAGTTGTGGCCTGAGGGGACTATGAAAGGGTGGCTGAAGAGGGAGAGCCAAGGAGGGGAGGCAAAGGGGTAGACACTTGCTTACCGAGGCATGGACATCCACCTCTGGGGCCACAGCCTGCTGGCACAGACCTGCCATGTTGCAGAACAGCTGCTCCTGTGAGTCCGGGGGTTCCTGTTCCAATTCCTTGGGTGGCTGGCAGGCCAGTCTCCTCAGGCCCTGGGGGCCCGCCGCCACACACCTCTGGGCTGGGGCCTCCTGGCCAGCCTGCAGTACCCTCAGATTTAGGAACTCTACAGGTGGTGGGCTCCAGTCGGTGGGGAACATGTCCCCAGGCACCTGCATCTTGGGCTTCTTTGGCTCACTGGGTGTCAGAGCCGAGGAGGGACTGCAGGGCCGCCGGACAGGGCTGAGGAGCCCCGGATTCACGGGATGGTCGAAGAAGCTGTGGTTCAGGTTGGGCAAGAGGATGGGCACAGTGGCGGCTGCCTGGACCCCTGCAGATGGTACCGAGAACTGTGGTGCCCCTGCCCACCACTGTCCCAGACATCAAGCCATGCTGGGTGATGAGAGGAGCAACTGGGTGAGGGGGCAACATGGGCCTTGTGTGGGCAGTATACAAGGGAAATCCCTCAACTGTGGGTTTTCTATTCCCTCTTGGCCCCAAACTTCATGTGGGCTCTACCTGTGCAGGTGAGGGACGCCTACCTTCTCCCAGAGGGAGGGGCAGCAGAGTCTTCTGGGGGCTGGCCATCTTCAAACCATGCGACGTTCTGTCCTGGAAAGAACTGCCTGCCTGTCAGGTGAGGTGAACCTCCAGAAGAAAGCTAAAGGCTCTGAACCCCTAAGTATCCCAGAGATGAGGGCCTGGGGCCCAACAGTATCCAGGAGGGATTCTTCCTCCAGGTCCACCTTGAGGACCAAGCATTGTGGTACCACCAAGGTCAAGCTGCAGAGGTGAAGGGGACACAATCTGACTTCTCATTTCAAGGACGTGACCAGCAACTGTAAGGACATCAACATTTTTTTAAAATGCATACAAAGTTGAAACAGCTTAGCAGAAAAGCTGTGTTACACGATGTCTCTCATGTCTTGCTTGCTTGGTGTCACCATGTAAGAAAGGCTGTTTGCTCACAGGGGTGAGGCAGGGATGTCTGATCCCCAAGTGCCAGCACAGATCTGGCACACAGTAGGGATCTGTGCATTCCTGTTGAATGAACAAGTGATTTAAAAAGAGACCCTAGGGCTGGCCCAACAAGCCTCCTCCAGCATGAGGAGCAGCCCATCTCCAGCCAAGGGGAGCCATGGCACATACACAGACGTCTCCCACTGGATCAGGCTCAGGCTCAGATAGACTGCAATGCAGATGAAAGGCTAAAGAGTCTAAGGATCAAAGGAAACGGAAGTTTACGAAAAACTAACACTAACTCAACAAGGGTTCAAACTCAACAACAGTGAAAGAAATCAAATTAATATGACTATGACATATGATTCAATAATCATCAAAAATTAAAATCTATAACAATGAATGTTGACACAGTTGTGAGGAAATGTATTGCTATTAGCATTGAAAATAGTTTACTCTTTTTAGATGGCAATCTATCAATACAAAAATAACTGCCAAAATGTCCATATCTGGGAGCGACATCAATGAAAATAGAGGAGTGGGAAGTCCCAAAAATCTGCCTCTCCACAAACACAACAAGTAAGCTGGGAAAAATTGTCAGAACCAATACTTAGGGAACTCTGAGTTCTAATAAAAAACTAATGAAAACCACAAAGCCTGAAAAGGAAGAGGATAGCGAAGGAGATACATGAGGGAAAATAAAGACTTTGAAAAGCTCTCATATAAACCAGAGAATCTAGAAGGCCACACGCGTGCCCAAGGCTAGAAGCATGCTGAGGAAAGACCTGAGAAGACCCTCAGCTTTCACCTCTGGCTCATCTTTTGGCTCCATATCACCAGAACGTGAAAGTTAAGGTAGAGTTGCAAAAGGCCTGGCTAAGCACTGGAGGAGTACCCCAACACAGTCAATCTGCAAGGACCAGGGGAATTTTCTTTTCTGTTTTTGTTTTTGGCTCTATATGTTTAATATCTATCAAATCATCAGTTGACCACTAAAGCTAAAAGAACAGAGACCAGTAACCATACTCAATAAAATAATATAGTCTTTACAAAAACAGTTTAGAAAAGTCACTTAAACAAACAAACAAGTACAACCCACAACAAGTAGGGGCAGTAGAAGAATCTGATTGCCTGAGTTACTGTGTTATAATAGTCAAAATGTCCAGTTTTCAACAAAAAATTACAAGGCATGCAAAGAAACAAGAGAATATGGAAAAAAAGGAAATAAACAGAAACTGTTCCTGAGGAAGCCCAGACATTGAACTCACTAGACAAAACTTTAAATCAACTGTCTTAAATATACTCAGAATTAAAGTAAAGCATGGGTGCAGTGGATCATGCCTGTAATTCTAGCATTTTGGGAAGCAGAGGTGGGAGAGTGCTTGAGGTCAGGAGTTTGAGACCAGCCTGAGCAAGAGTGAGACTCCATCTCCACAAAGAAATAGAAAAATTAGCCAGGCATGGTGGCATCTGTAGTCCCACCAGCTACTCAGGAGGCTGAGGCAGGAGGATCACTTGAGCTCAGGAGTTTGAGGTTGCAGTGAGCTATGATGATACCACTGTACTCTAGCCTGGGTGACAGAGTGAGACCCTGTCTCAAACAAACAAACAAACAAACAAAAACCCCTCAACAATATAAACAAAACCATGGACAAAGAACTGACAGAAACCAGGAGACTAGAATGATGTCTCACCAAGTAGAGAATACCAAGAAAAAGGTAGAAATTATAAAAAGGAACCAAATGGAAATTCTGGACTTGAACAAAACTGAAATGAAAAACTCAGTAAAGGGTCTCAACATTTGATTTGTGTAGGCAGAAGAAAGAATCCATGAACTTTTAGACAGGTCAATTGAGATTATCCAGTCTAAGGAACAAAACCCAAAAAGAATGTTGAAAATGAACAGAGCCTCAAAGACCAGTGGGTCACCGTTAAGCATATCAATATGTACATAGTGGGAGTCCCACAAGGAGAGAAGAGAGAGATAAAAAAGCAGAAAAAACATTTGAAGAAATAACGGCTGAAACCTTCTTATATTTGATAAAAACATGAATTTACACTTTCAAGAAGTTCACTCGCCTACAAATAGGTCAAACTTAAAGAAATACACAACTAAATACATCACAATCATACTGTTAAAAGCCAAAGACAGAGAGAATCTTAACAGCAGGAAGAGAAAAGTGATGTATCAGATACAAGGAATTCTCAACAAGATTAACAGCCAGCTTCTCATCAGAAACCATGGAGGGAAGAAAGCAGTGGGATGAAATATTCAAAGTACTGAAAGAAAAAGACTGCTAACCAAGAATACTATATCCAACAACAGGAGAAGAAATTAAGACATTCTTGATAAATAAAAACTGAGAAAATTTATTGATAACAAACCTGTCTTACCAGAAATACCCTTCAGGCTGAAATCAAAGGATATTAGAGAGTAACTTGAATCCACATGAAAATATAAACAGTACCAATAAAGATATTATAATTACAGAGATAAACATAGTACAGTATAAATGTATTTTTCTTTGTATCTATTTATTCTCCTGATTCAAAGCAATAACTAAAAATCTGTTTTGATGGATAAACAACTATATAAAGCCATATAAAGATATAATTTAAATGAGAATAACAGCACAGAAGGGGGAGAGAAAACAGAGCTATATAGGTGCGAAAGTTACGCATACCATTGAAATTAAGTTGGTATTAATCCAAACTAGATTGTGAACTACTATTTATAGGAAAATAAGAAGTATTATTGTATTTTGGTTTGTAACTGCTCTTTTTTTCCCCTACATAATTTAAAAGACAAATGCATAAAACAATAATTATACATCTATGTTAATAGACATGTAATGCATAAAGATGCAATTTGTGACAATAAAAACATAAAGGGGAGGGAATTGTAAAAAAAGCTGGGGTTTTGTATACCACTGAAGCTAAACTGGTATGAATTCAAATAGTTTGTTATAAATTTAAGATATGAAATATAATCTGCAGGGTAACCACTAAGAAAATGACTTAAAAATATACAGAAAAGGAAATGAAGAGGCATTCAAAACAGTACACTATAAGAAAATGAATTAAACAGAAAAGAAGGCAATAATGGAGGAACAAAAAAGGTATAAGACATACAGAAAACAAAGAGCAAATTGGCAGAAGTCTTTATCAACAACTAGTTTAAATGTAAAGAGATTAAATTTTTCAATCAAAAGGCAGAGATTGGCAAAATGGCTTTAAGAAAACATGATCCTAGGCCAGGCAGGGTGGCTCATGCCTGTAATCCTATCACTCTGGGAGGCCGAGGCGGGTCGATTGTTTGAGCTCAGGAGTTCGAGACCAGCCTGAGCAAGAACGAGACCCTATCTCTATTAAAAATAGAAAGAAATTATATGGACACCTAAAAATATATATCGAAAAAATTAGCCAGGCATGGTGGCACATGCCTGTACTCCCAGCTACTTGAGAGGCTGAGGCAGGAGGATTGCTTGAGCCCAGGAGTCTGAGGTTGCTGTGAGCTAGGCTGATGCCACGGCAAAGGCAACAGAGTGAGACTCTGTCTCAAAAAAAAAAAAAAGAAAACATGATCCAATTATATGACGTCTATAAGAGACTCGGTTTGGATCCAAAGATACAAACAGGTTGAAGACGCAAAGATGAAAAGCAAAATTGGACAAATGGGATCATACCAATCTAAAAAGCTTTTGCATGGCAAAGGAAACAATCAAGTGAAGACACAACCCACAGAATGGGAAAAAATATTTGCAAATTACCCATCTGACAAGGAATTAATAATTAGAATATATAAGGAGCTCCAATAACTCAATAAGAAAAAGTCAAATAATCTGATTTTAAAATGGGCAAAGGATCTAAATAGACATTTCTCAAAAGAAGACATACAGATGGCCAACAGGTGTATGAAAAAATGTTCAATATCATTACTCGTTAGAGAAATGTAAATCAAAACTACAATAAGGTGTCATCTCACCCCAGTTAAAATGGCTTTTATCAAAAAGACAGGCAATAACGAATAAGGATGCAGACAAAAGGGAATCCTCGTATGCTGTTGGTGGGAATGTAAATTAGTGCAACCACTATGGAGAACAGAATGGAGGTTCCTCAAAAAAACTAGATTTATTCATTTTCAAATTCAGGAAAAATAGAGAAAAAGGCTTGTAAATAGAATTACCATATGACCCAGCAATCCCACTGCTGAGTATATATCCAAAGGAGGGGAATTCAGTATATCAAAAAGGTATCCGCACTCCCATGTTTATTGCAGTGCTATTCACAATATCCAAGATTTGGAATCAACCTAAGTGTGCATCAACAGATGAACGGACAAAGAAACTGTGGTACATATACACCACGGAATATTATATATTCACAAAAAGAATGAAATGTTGCCATTTGCAACAACATGGCTAGAACTGGAGAACATTATGTTAAGTGAAATAAGCCAAGCACAGAAAGACAAATTCACATATTCTCACTCATATGTGGGAGCTAAATATTAAAAATAATTGATCTCACAGAGACAGAGATGGTTAGAATGATGGTTACCAGAGTCTCAGAAGTGTAGTGGGGGTGGGGATGAATAAAATGGGGATGGTTAATGGTGCAAAAATACAGTTAGACAGAATGAGCAATATTTGATAGCACAACAAAGTGACCATAATCAATCAGGTGCACTGCAGAATAACTAAAAGAATGGAATAGGAATGTTCCTAACACAAAGAAATGATAAATGCCTGAAGTGATGGAATCCCAATTACCCTGATTTGATTAACTCACATTGTATGCTTGTATCAAGACATTACATGTACCCTATAAACACATACAACTATTATGTACCCATAATAATTAAAAGTAAAAAAAAATGTAAATACTAGGATGGAAAAAGACATCCCATGCAAATAGTAACCAAAAGAGAACTGGGGTAGTTATACTAGTATCAGACAAAACAGACTTTAAGTCAAAAATTCCAAGAGACAAAAAAAGACATTATATGTTGATGTAAGGATCAATCATCAAGAAGCTATAACAGAGATGTTGGTCAAAGGACACAAATTTCAGTTAGATAGGAGTAATAAGTTCAAGAGCTCTATTGTACAACATGGTACAATTAAAAACAACATATAGTATTCTTGAAAGTTGCTAGGAGAGTAGATTTTAAGTGTTTTCACCAGAAAAAAAGGTATGTGAAGTAATATATGTTAATTATCTTAATATAGCCATTTCACAATGTATACTTACTTTTTTTATTAAAAATTTTAAATTGATACATAATAGATGTACATATTTTGGGGGTACATGTGATAATTTAATACATTCATGTAATTTGTAAAGATCAAATTGGTATAATTGAGATATCTAACACCTTAAATATTTGTCTTTTCTTTATGCTAGAAACATTCAAATTATTTTCTTCTAGTTATTTTGAAATATACAATACATTACTGTAAACTATAGTTACCCTACTGATCTATCAAATACTAGGTCTTATTTCATCTATCAAACTGTATATTTGTACCCATTAATCAACCTCTCTTCATTCCCTCTCCTCCTACCCCCCCTCATATACTTATTTCAAAACAACATGTTGTCATGATAAATAGACAGTAATCCTCCCATATCCTTGGTTTTGCTGTCTGCAATTTTGGTTACCTGCAGTCAATCATGGTCCAAAAATACTACATGGAAAATTCCAGAAATAAACAATTCATAAGTTTTAAATTGCACACTATTCTGAGCAGCATGATGAAATCTCACGCCATCCTGCTCCATCCTGCCCAGGACATGAATCATCCCTTTGTCCAGTATATCCACACTCTATATGCTACCCACCCATTAGTCTCTTATTAGCTGTCTCATTTATCAGATTAACTGTCATGGTATAAGATTATTTGTGTTCAAGTAACACTTATTTTACTTAATAATGACCCAAAAGTGCAATAGTAGTAATGATGGCAAATTGGATATGTCAAAGAGAAACCACAGAGTGCTTCCTTTAAATAAAAAGATGAAAGTTTTCAACTTACTAAGGAAAAAATTGTATGCTGAAGTTGCTAAAATGTATAGTAAGGAATCTTCTGTTAAATTGTGAAGAAGGAAAAAGAAATTCATGCTAGTTTTGCTGTTGCATCTCAAATTGCACCAGTTACAGCCACAGTGTATAATAACTTTTATTACAGTACACTGCTATAATTTTTCTGTTTTATTTTTAGTGTTAACCTCTTACTGTGCCTAATTTATAGATTAAACTTTATCATAGGTATGTAGGTATAGGAAAAAACATAGTATATATAGGGTTCGGTACTATCAGAGGTTTTGGACATATGCTGGGGGTTTTGGAATGTATCCCTCACAGATAAGGAGGGGCTACTATATACAGCTTTTATTTGTCAATTAAAATAATTAATTTTAAAAGAAGTTATAAGAATTATAAATACATTTGCGCCTAAAAACAGAGCCCAACATATATGAAGCAAACTGACAGATCTGAAGGGAGAAATAGAGTTATAAAGTAATAGTTGAGTCTTTAACACCCTACTTCAATAAGGCAATAACTAAACAGAATGACAAAAGAAAATAGAGGACAACACTATAAACCACTGGACCTGATGGATGGACATATACAGAACACTTCATGCTGTAACAGTAGAATACACAATCTTCTTAAGTACACATAGAACATTCTTCAGGACAGATCAGCTGTTAGGCCACCAAACAAGTCTTAAAAAACTTAAAAAGATTAAAATCATTATCTTCTGATCACGATGAAAAATCCAAGAGAGTTGAAAACAAATGCTCACACAAAATCTTGTATGCAAATATCTACAGCAGCATTATTCATAAAAGTCAAAAAGTAGAAACAGCCCAGATGTCCATCAATTGCAGAGTGTATAAACAAAATATAGTATATCCATAAAATGGAATATTATTCAGCCATTAAAAGGAATGAAGTACTGAAATATGCCACAACATGGGTGAACCTTAAAAACATTATGCTAAGTGAAAGAAACCAGTCACAAAAGAGCACATATTGTATGGTTCTATTTATATAAAATGTCCAGAATATGCAAATCCATACAGACAGAAAACAGATTAATAGTTGCCTGGGGCTGGGAGAGAGGAGGGAAGTTGGGGAGTAATAGCTAAGGGATATGAGTATTCCTTTTTGAGGGTGATGAAAATGTTATAAAATTGTGGTAAAGGTAGTACAACTTTATGGACTGTACACTTTAAATGGGTAAATTGTATGTGAATTATATCTCAATAAAACTGTTTTTTTTTTTAAAGTAAGTATAGGGCCAGGTGTGGTGGCTCATGCCTGTAATGCTAGCACTCTGGGAGGCTGAGGCGGGAGGATGGCTTGAGCTCAGGAGTTTGAGACCAGCCCAAGCAACAGCAAGAGCAAGACCTTATCTCTACCAAAAATAGAAAAAATTAACTGGGCGTGGTAGCTCACACCTGTTGTCCCAGCTACTCTGAGGCTGAGGCAGGAAGATTGCTTGAGCCAAGGAGTTTGAGGCTGCAGTGAGCTATGACGATGCCACTGCACTCTACCCTGGGACGGAGTAAGACCCTGTGTTGAAAAAACACAACAAAAGTAAGTATAAAGAAAGTAAAATTAAAGATCACTGCTGACGATGCAGTTGGACCTTCCAAAAGGACAAAAGGCACAGCAACAAAACACTGGAAAACACGCTAAAAGTGGCTCACGTTGAGCTGCTGATCAAGGAGCAACAAGGAAAAGAGCAGCAAAGTATAAAAAGTAAAGCTCAAATTTTCTAGAAAAACTTGATGTGAATAATTATGCCTTTTGAGAATTTACGGTGGGGGTAGGAATTGAAACTGCTCTTTAAAAAATTTTTTATTTAGGGATCTTAATGAGTTTGGACCATTTGCCAAAAATAAGAAAAATTTTACCAACTACACCAAGCAAACATTTCAGTGTTCAGAATCCATAGAGATGATAAAGATAAAATATAAAAAGAAGCAGAAACTGCTGATGCACCCATGAGGCCAATGCCATGCAGCAAAAGCTGTATGCAATGGGGAGGGGGGACTGGGAGGAAAGGATATTTTCTCCTTTTTAGACCAGTTTCTTTTCTGAGCACAGTGCTTTCTGTGTCATCCTAACAATGTAGCGCCCACTAAGTTCAGGAAACATAATACCAGTCTTTGTTCCACTCCAGAGTTGACGGTTTTTGCTGTTCCAGTTTTGGCTGCTTCTCAAGATCATGAAGCCCAGCATGTTCTGCTTTCTGTAAGTTCAGCAGTTTATGCTCCAAGGGGAGCACAGAAGGGGGAGCACTTTAAAGTCTATCATAGGAGAAAATGTGTCATTGCTGACTGAAAAAAATGATGTAATTTCTCAGCCCCTCCTCTTCATCCTCCCGTGAATCTATACCACACTGATAAGCGATTTGTCTTCTTGTATCACTACAGTACACAGAAGTCTTGTCTCTGTACCCCAGAGCCCAGCCCAGGGCCTGGCTCAGAATGGTTTCTCAGAAAATCAGGTACTTGGTGCTACTGTATATTAACATGCAGTATACCAAACATTTACACTAGATGCAAATTAAGTTAATCAAGTTGAAATTAAAGTATAATATACATACACAAATGTGTACCAGATAAGAATAGAGCTCAATGAATTTTCACAAAGTGAACTCACCTAGGTAACCATTACCCAAAACAAAATAGCACATAATCAGTCTTCAATGTGCCCCCTCCCAATTGGTACTCCCACCTGCTGTCCCAAAGGTAGGACCTTAACCCCATAGATTCATTTTGCTGGTTTTTAAAATATTGTGTAAATGGAATCATGCAGTATGGATTCTTTTGTCAGGTTTCTTTTGTTCAGTGTTACCTTTGTAAGTGTTCATTTTCCCTATGGTTAGTGCTTTCCGTATCCTGTTTAAGAAGCCTTCCCTTATTCCAAAACCATAAACATATTCTCATGTTATCCTTGATAATTTTATTATTTTATATGTCACATTTGGATCTATAATCCACACAAGATACATTTTTACTTTATTTTTTATTGATATATAACTTAGATAAAGTACACAAATCTTTTTTTTTTTGAGACAGTTTCACTCTGTTGCCTGGGCTAGAGAGCTGTGGCATCAGCCTAGCTCACAGCAACCTCAAACTCCTGGGCTCCAGCAATCCTTCTGCCTCAGTCTCCCAAGTAGCTGAGACTACAGGCATGTGCCACCATGCCTGGCTCATTTTTCTATACATATTTTTAGCTGTCTATATGATTTCTTTCTATTTTTTTAGTAGAGATAGGGTCTCGCTCTTGCTCAGGCTGGTCTCGAACTCCTGAGCTCAAACAATCCACCCGCCTCAGCCTCCCAGAGTGCTAGGATTACAGGCGTGAGCCACCGCGCCCGGCCAGTACATAAATCTTAAATGTTCAGCTTGATGAATTTTTACATACATATGTGTATATTTGGTATAAAAGTGTGTGTATATATACATATACATACATATAGTAACCATTACCCAGATCAAGATATTGAACATTTCTTATACCCTAGAAAAATCTCTTCCTGTCAAAAACCCCCAAAAGGAGCACTACTCTTGCCTCTATTACCATCAATTATTTTGCCTGTTCTTGAACTTCATTCATATACATAAAATCATACATTTTATACTCTCTCGTGTCTGATTATATTCTGCTCAACATTATGCATGTGAGATTCATCCATGTTGTTGCATGCAGCAGTAGTTCAGTAATTTTCATTACTATATGGTATTTTCTCATATGAATATACCACAATTTATCCATTCTCCTGTTGGACATTTGGGTTGTTTCTTGTTTCAGGGCATTATGAATAAATCTGCTATGAATATTTCTATACATGTCTTTAGGAGGACATAAGCACTAGTTTCTGTTGGATATCTATCAGGATACACAAGGTTTTAGTGTTACCATACTACAAAAACAACACAGATTTGTCAAGCTCTCTCTGCCAAATACATGTAACTTATTGTATCCTTTCTCACATTTATAATTTTTATTGGAAAAAATTGTGAAAATCAGTTTTTTCTATTTTGTTATTTTGAAGTAATTTCAGACTCACTAAAAGTTACAAAAGTAATACGAAGAATTCTCATATGTCCTTCATCCACATTCCCCAAATGTTAACATTTTACTGTGTTTGCTTTATCATTAATTCTCTCTAGAGTGTGTGTGTAAATATATGACCTTGATGCTGCTAGATCATACATTTTGTAGATTCTATTGTTAGGTCTGATGCAGGGTAAACAGGTGACAAGGAGGTGGCTAGGGGCAGAGAGTGGGAGCCAAACTGTAGCTAGGAACCAAATTGAGGCTAGGAACTGTTCCCTAGTGGGAACATACATGGTAAAAAGTTCCTAGTAACCTTTAACTGACTTAGAGCTCATTACCATCTAATTAGCATAACATGGGTGGAGCTTCGTGGAAAATTCTAGAAAAGACCCATGTGCAGGAAGGGAAATCGTTATATAACCTACCCCATTTTGTAAACTGTCATGTGATCTGTTATATAACACCCGCCTGTCAATCACCCCAAAGGCAGGAAATGGCAACCAATTCTGCCAGGGGAAAGGTGGAACAGACTAGTGGGCTTATACAAGGCAACATGTGCTCAGCCTCTAGTGTCTTTCTCCACTCGTGGGGACTGACTCGCTCCACTCTCTCTGGAATTTATTTTCGTTTCGTGTAGCTTCCTTTACTTTCATTCTTTCTATTATGTGATAAATTGTTTATATTAAGTTGCTCTGTGTTTGTGATCACTCTGTCATCAGGTTGACTCGGTACCAGTACTCATTCTCGACACTGGGAACCAGGGGACCAGGGAACATCCACACAGATGAACCTAACACTATCAGTTTGGGTTTGTGTGTTGTTTACTCATGATTAGATCAGGTCTCCAATTCTGAAACCTGCAATTACTGGACCAAGTCCACAGTTGACTGCCCTACTTCATCAGAGCTAAGATGCTGCTGAGCTTAAGGGCATTGTGACTCTCTGTGCCACTAAGACAGACAAAAAGCTGTCAAGTGAATGATGACACAAAGAAAGACACCATCAACTGTGAGACTCACCCCAACTTCAGAGCTGTAAAAATGTGAACAAAAATGCATCCTAGAATCAATGAAAAATGATCATTTGCGGCCAGGCACAGTGGCTCACGCCTGTAATCCTAGAACTCTGGGAGGCCGAGGTGGGTGGATCGTTTGAGCTCAGGAGTTTGAGACTAGCCTGAGCAAGCGTGAGACCCCATCTCTACTAAAAAAAAAAATGAAGAAGAAAAAATTAAAAAAAAGAAAAAAAAAGAAAAAGATCGTTTGGGTTAGTCTGACATGCTCCAAATGCTGTACACTAGGTGTGGAAGAAAAATGGGAGGGAACAAAAGTGACAATGTCAAGGCCTTCCTACAGTCAAAGGGAGACAGACTTAACATCTAAACTTCACTTCTTCTTTTGCCCTCTCCCTCCTGAGCCCCCAGTACCCACCCAGCCAGGACCTGTTCCTCCTCCATTTCACTCATATATTTTCCAGGCTAAGGACTGAAACCATCTTGGAGGTTGGTTCTTTAGCTCAGCCAGACTCACTCTACAATCCAGCCCAAGGACTGTGGCTCCATCTGCCTACCACATCCCTCTGCCTGGGTTAGTGCCTCTCCAAATCCTGCAAACCCAGGCTCACAGCCTTTAGCATTCAGCCTCCCTCCCCACACTCTCCCACTCTCCATCGCATGATTTCAACATATGTCATTTTACTTTTTTGTTCTTTTACTTTCCTGATTACAAGAAAAAAAATCTGTCTTAAAACGTAGCTAAGAGGCCAAATAATTATGGACTTGAAAATGCTTTGAGTCTTGATGTCAGAAGAGCCAAGATTAATTAAGAATATTACAGTAGTCTTGTTTTTGTGAGATGGCTTACTCCTAACACCATGTTTCATATCTGTCCTTTTAAACCAATATTTAACAGCCTAGGAATGCTAGTGAGAGCAGGCTCCGGTCAGCAAGGCCTAAGCTCACAATTTGAAACATGAAAGGAGATGAGTTTTATCCAAAAAGAAAAGTAAAACGGTCTCTACTATCATAAACTCTACATCCATCAAACTGGGCAGGGACTAGGAACAGAAAGCCTTTCTGGAAAGAAAAACACCAGCTACCCTTTGTGCCCTGGGGAACACTGAAAACAAAACAAAACAAAACACTCCAAATCAACCAAAATATAAACCAGTTCCCAAATTAGTTTGAGGAAAGTACCACCCAGCAAAGCCAGCCACGCCTTGGTAGCTGGAGAGGACGGCCAGCCCGTCTCGGGGTGGCCTGTCCCCGCGCCCGCATAGTGCCCGGCTCAGGGAGAAACACAAACACAAGCGTCAGACAAGGATCCACGAAAGGGGAAAGCGGAGCCTGGCGGCTGTGCTGGCGCTGCCGAGGCCGGGCTCGGACAGATAGGGGTCCCCTCTGGGTCCTTTACTATCTGTCCCCCCGCCCCCCCCCAGACCCCTGAGGGTTTTCGGTCTCGGTTTACTCACCTGTAAAATGGAGTTGGTGATCCTACCACTTGAGCTACAGGTCGAGGCCCAAACCTGGTACCTTCCACACGGAGGGCGGAAGGGCAGGGGTCAGGAGGTCAGGAGGCCAGCACGGGCGCAGGCCACGGAGGAGGGGGCCGGCTAGCGGGGACCGGAAGTGGGAGCAGGCTCCCACCGCGGTGGAGCGGAAGGTCTGGGGAGAGCCGCCGGGCCTCCCTGAGCCACCAACAGGGCACTTGCTCGGCCAACAGACGTCTAGTGGGGACTCCAGGCCTAGGGGTCGCCTGCGCACTGCAGCACGGAGCCCGCAGCCACGTGCGCGTTGCATTGACGCGGGCCGCTCGCAGCCCTGGCTGGTGCTTACACTGAGCCTGCGCCCTGTCGGACGTTTTTGTGTATTAAGTCACTAAACCCTCACCTGCGGAGGAGGACTTTTTAATGAGGAGGACACTGAGGCACAGAGGGAAAGGGCCACTTGTCAAGGGTACCCGGACAGAAGGGGGTGGCGTCAGCATTTGAACTCAGAACAGACTGCAGCCACTCCATGGTCAGACCATTCGGATCTTTACAAAGGTGAGACGCTAACAGGAGTGTGTGTTTAGAGTACTCTGCTCATGACCACCATCCACGATTATTATTCGCCACATTTTGCTTTGAAAAGAGATCTGTCCTGGGTCTTTACCTGTGTGTATGTGTGTGTGTGTGTGTGTGTGTGTGTGTGTGTGTGTGTGTGTGTCTGTCTGTCTGTCTGTCTGTCTATGCGCTTTAGGGTATTTCAGCCCTCAGATGCACGCTCAACAAATACTAGCTGAACCCGGGCCCCTGCGCTTGGCATTGAGTTAGGCCGTTTACACACATTGTTTTGCCTTATCCTAGCAGCTCTGTAATCAATGCAAACCCATGCCCTATACTTCTGGGTGGGGAAGTGATTTTTAATTAGGCATCATGAATAACTAATTAATGATTCTCCTGTGTGGTTCCCCAGGCAAGAGGGCCGTAGAGCTGAGCTGAGCTGAGCTGAGCTGAGCTTTGCCAGAGTGCAGCTGGGACTCTGGCCAAGTCGGTCCTCTGAGCAAGCCCTCTCTTTGGGGGCCAGGATATGATAGGTGGGAGGGCAGCTGTCCTGGTGTATTGGCAACATCTTCCCAGCAACAATTAGTACTTGACCTTTACTTTTTTTGATTAAGTCCTCTAAGAGTTTGGGCCCATTCATTCATCTGACTTGCAATTGTCAAAAAGAATATTGAAGAGGTTGAAAGGATCCCCTCCAAACTTCTTCCTGGTCTTTGGAGAACTACTGCCATTTAAAATGTTTTAAACATATATAGGTAGGTCCATTTTAATGAGCACCATTTGGAAGTTTAATATAAAGAGACAGCCAGCTCCAGGAAAAATTGAGCATAATAACCTACAGAAGAATAACCCTTTTTTTGGTGTACAAATTGCTTCCAGAAACATTACTTCATTTGATCTTCACAGCAGGCTGGAGGAAGCTATTACTAGTCTCATTTTTCAGATGAAGAAACTGAGGCTTGGGGGCCACCTGCTGGGCTCAGGGCCATACACTGGGTTATGAGAGCTGGGATTCAAGCCCAGGGGTCTTGCTGCTGGCCTATCTTTCCCCACATCCCCCAGGGTTTTGCCCTCACTTTAGGGACCCATTGCCCTAACTTCTTCCTCTGTGTTCAGGCTCTGTATCCTTGAAACCCTCTATATTCCTCCCAGAGGACTCTGTAAGGAGCAGAAAAGGAAATTTTTGGCAAATGGAGCTGCTTCAGGCAGCTCAGCCACCCAGTATAGAGGACCCTTGCAGGGCCTGGCCATGCCCAGCTGAGGACCTACCCTGTCTCTTCCTCTTCCTTCTCCTCTTCCTCCCTCCTTCTGTTAGGATCTCTGTTTCCTTAGGCCCTTCTCTGAAACTACATGCTGTGTGTGCCTACTCCTAGTGAGTTGATCTCTTCACCCAGTTAAAAAGGTATCTTTTCAAGAGTCCTTTGAATGGTGATCCCAGTATTGGGACTGACTCAGCGGAGATGGGCTTTAGGCAAGTTGGCCTTGCCTCTTCCCAAGTCATCTCATACGAGTGGCTGCTTATTCTTCCAAAGGCCAGCCTGGAGTGACACTTTCAATTGTTTTATTCATTTATAGTCTTCACTTCATATAATTACCATTTATTGATTCTCTAGTGTGTGCTACATACACTATGTGCATTGTAACTTAATCCTTATAATAACCCTATAAAAGGGAAATTGGAGGTTCAGAGAGGTTAAGTAAGTTGCCCAAGCTACACAGCCATGAGGTACAGAGCTATTTGAACTCATGTTTCTCCAGAGTCTATACCTTTTCCTCCATATTCCACTGCCTGATTTCAGAAAGGTTATTAGAAAAAAGATAGAAAATCAAAACCACAAAGAAGAGGAAGAGCCAAATTTTGTTCAGAAGGGCTAATGTGATGATTGCCAATGAACATTAAATCTGTCTGAGCTTCTTGAACACAAGAAAAATAAAAAGTGGAGGGGACACGAAGGGCTCCATGCTTTTGTCTATAATATAGAGTCTCTATGGTAGAAGGAAATAACACTTTTTTCCTTATTTTCAATTTCCAAAGTAATTTCTCATGTACCATCTTATACAAGGATGTTATATAATAAAATAAACAAAGTTTTGAATAACCAGATATATCAAAAGATGGATAAACAAACAATTGTCTTCTGTAATGCATTCATCCATCCTATAGTCATTCAACAAATGTTGAGCACTTACCATGTTGCCTAGACTCAAAACGTGCAAAAAGATAATAACCCTGCAATGTAATCAGCCTCATAATGGACATGTGCCCAGAGTGCTCCTGAGGCACACGGAAGTGAGATGACAGCCCTGCCTGGGGGAGTCTGTGACCTCAGGCAAGGTAACATTTGCCCAAAATTTTTAAATTTGAGTTGGATTTGCATATTATCTCCAAAAGGAGGAAAAGCTTTCAAGGAAAAGGGAACAGAATGTGCGAGGGCATAAATGCAAATGGAGTACTTGAGGACTGGGATGTCAGTTATCAGTGGGGAAGTGCAGGATTCCTAGGTGTCAGCCAGCCTGAGGAAGACCTCACAGGGAGGGGCAGAATCCAGTTCTGTTCAGTATTGAAGGAACAGGGGCCAAACAGAAATGGGAGGAATTGGAAACAGGGAGTCCCAAAGGAGGTGGTTGTAAGGGTGCTTGTGGGAGTGGATGGCAAGGCCCTTCCTTATAGGGACCACTCTGGGGACTATTGCTGAGGAAGAACCAAGAGACTGACATGAGGGAGAGATGGGTGGGGTACTCCATTTTGTCAGCTCAGAGGACAGACCCCATTAACAAGGTGAGTGGACTCGAGGTGAGTTCCTTTGGAAGCCCTGCCAATTTTAAGAGCCCACAGAGGATTCAGGGACTGAGGTCTAACAGGAAGTTATTCTTACAGATTGAGCATATAATATCAGACAAAAGCCAGTGAAGGTGACACTGTTCAAGACTCCACCAATGGGCCCAGGATTCCTTTGGGGGCATAAAATGCCTCCCCTGAGGATAGAACTGAGATTCCAGGATGAGGGATGAATAAAGGGCACATATCTTCATTATCTTCCTTAAACGTCACTTTTCCTTTTTTTTTCTTAAACCATATAGGTAGAAGATGATTTGAGCTCATGCTCTGTTACGTCATTTTGGAAAAAGAACCTTCTTGAAGCTTCCTATACTGAATCTTCTGCTCACTCTGATCTGGACTGTTGTTCGAGACAAGCGTCCAGTTCAGATGAATTGTCCCAACATCCCTGCAGACTCATTCACTTATTTCTTGAATATACACCCACGCATGTGTGCTTATCTATAATGTCTTTTGGCTTACAAAAACCAGCAGAATTCTCTTTCACACAGCCCGTCAGGATTTATTGAATACATTGTGCTGGGGCCTGTGCAAGGCACTTGGATAACGAGATGGATATGTTCTGGGGGGTCCTGCCCTTGAGGAGCTCACACTCTAGTAGGAGAGAGAGGTGGATACGCAGCCCCCCGCCATGAGCACCAGAGCTTTTCACACGCTGCCACACTAAAATCCTGTGAGGTGCGCCTTGCTTGCTTGCTTGCTTTCTTGATGCTTGATTTTTAAAAATTGAGACATAATCCATATGCCATAAAATTCACCCTTTTAAAGTGTATAATTCAGTGGTTTTTAGTATATGCACAAGGTTTTGTAATCATTATCACTATCTAATTTCCCAAAATTCTCCAAAGAGAAACTCAGTAGCCATTAGCAGCCCCTCCCCAATCCCCCTTTCCCCCAGGCCCTGGCAACTGCTAATCTACTTTCTGTCTGTATGAATTTGCCTAATCTGAACATTTCATATAAATAGAATCATTGCGTGTCTGGCTTCTTCTATTTAGTATAATGTTTCAAGGTTCATCCATATCAGTACACATAGTAGCACATATCAAAAGTAGCACATATCAGGTACATATCAATACTTCATTCCTTTTTATGACTGCATAATATTCCATTGTATGGATGTACCACTTTTCGTTTATCCATTCATCCATTGATGAACATTTGGGTTGTTCCTACCTTTTGGCTATTATGAATAATGCGGCTATAAATGTTTGCACACAAGTTTCAGCGTGGACACCTGTTTTCAGTTCTGTCCGGGGTATACCTAGGAGTGGAATTGCTGGGTCACATGGTAACTCTATGTTTAACTCTTTGAAGAACTGCCAAATTGTTTTTCAAAGCAGCTACACAATTTTACATTTCCATCAACAGTGTGTGAGGGTCTGATTTCTCCACATCTTTGCTAACATTTGTTATTATTTGTCTTTTTTATTTATTTTTGTTATACTATTGGGTATAAGGTGGTATCATTGTAGTTTTGATTTGCATTTCTTTGGTGACTAGTAATGTTGACCACATTTCCATGTGTTTATTGCCCATTTGTCTGTCTTCTGTGGAAAAACACCTATTTAAATCCTTTGTCCACTTTTCAATTGGATTACTTGGGTTTTTTTTAAATTGAGTTGTAAGAGGTTTTGTCTTTTTAGTTAAATATATCCTGGATATCAGACCCTTATAAAATAAATGATTTACAGATATTGTCTCCTATTCTCTGGGTTCTTTTCACTTTTTTGATATTGTCCTTTGAAGCACAAAGTTTTTAGTTTTGATGAAGTCCACTTTATTTTCTCTTTTATTGCTTGTTAATTAGATGCCATATCTAAGAAACCATTGCCTAATCCAAGGTCACTAAGATTTATAGCTGTGCTTTCTTTGAGCTTTGATTTAGGTCTTTGATTGCTTTTGAGTTAACTTTTGTATGTGATGTGCAAAGGTCCACATTCTTTTGCATGTGGATTTGTAGTGCTCCCAACACCATTTGTTTAAAAGACTACGCATTTCCCTATTGAAATGTCTTTGCATCCTTGTTGAAAATCAATTGACCATAAATATATGGGGTTGTTTCTGGACTGATGTGGGCATTTCTGTCACTATTTTATAGAAGTTCAGAGAGGTTAAGCTACTTGACCAAGGTTATAGAGCTAATAAAAAGGGGACAGTGGATCTAAACCCAACTCCATAGATTTGTTTAAAGTGCTGTGAGAAAACAGATGAGGAATGATTAACTGCCCACCCCAGGAGACAGGTGTCAGGACTGGTCTTGAAGTCTCCTACAGAAAAAGCATTTGGAAAAATGGCAAAGAATATGTTGTGGTTGGAATGCCAAGGACAAGGGCAGCAGGAGGCAGAATTTAGACTTGCCAGGATATTTGGCCTTGATTCTCTGGAACAGGAGGAATCACTGAAGGTTTGTAAGCAGGGAAGAAATGGATGGGGGAGGAAGAGGTAGAGGAAACTCAGAGGGGAAAGAAGGTGAGTTCTGGGTAACTTGACTTTGGAGTCTCTTAGGAACCACGAAGTGGAGAAGAGGGTAGCCAGGTTAGCTGGGGAGAGCGGGCTGTGAGCGGCCACAGAGCTCTGAGGGGGCCTGACGGGACAATGGCTGCTGGGTACCAACACCTGACAGAGGAAGAAGGGCCACCAAGAGAGGCTGAAAAGCCACGGGCAAGGAAGCTTAGTTTTGAGAGTGGTAAGGAGGAGGCAGTTAACAGCTGAAAGGTGGCTGTGAGAATAAGGTTGTAAACAGAGTCTGGGGTTTGGCAAATAAGAGGCCAAGGGTGACCTAAGTGATAGAATTTTCAGGGCACAGTGGGGCCAGAAGGCAGGTCGGGTGAGACCACCTGTAAGTGGTCACTGCAAGGGTAGAGACAGGGAGGGAACAGCTCTTCCAAGAAGTCTAGCCGGAAATGGAAAGAGAAGACAGGTGAGTGGTGAGAGAGGCGCTGCACTGCTGACAGACTCCTGTCTGAGCGTCCTTGAAGGCTGAAGGAAGGTGCCCAATGCAGGGAGAGGACTGCGCCAGACTCCTATTGTTTCCTAAAATTAAAAAAAAATGCTTTAAATAAGGCTCCTCTGACCCCTCTGAGCCAAGCTTCAGCCAGGCCCCATGCTGACAGATGTCTAGGTGACCCATTTTGGGTTTGTGGCATCTGCA
The DNA here is from genome assembly GCF_020740605.2 of Lemur catta. Lineage (NCBI taxonomy): Eukaryota > Metazoa > Chordata > Mammalia > Primates > Lemuridae > Lemur > Lemur catta. The sequence continues at coordinate 71,685,453 of NC_059131.1, forward strand.
TAAAGATGGTTTGTTTTGACCTGGCTTTTGGTTGGAAAGGTCCCAGCTTCCAGCAGCCCACCAGAGGCTAAGCCACTTTGTCTCATCTTCCTTAGGCTTCCAGAAGGGGCCCTGGGTCTGGGCTGTCCCAGGATGCAGCAGTCTTCCCCTTTGCCCAGTTGTAACGAAAAGCTGGCTGAACACCCACCGTCTTAAATGCTTGGGGCTTTGTGGTCCAGTCACAGCTGCTCCTCAGGCAACAGAAATGCAGAATAGTCCCTTTTTTTGACCCCATTACTTCAAGCTTGTGTGGATTCTGTGAAACCAAGAACAATCCTCGTTCCTTTCTCTTTCTTGCAATGGATTTAAGGCAGATACCACGTTTTACTTACTCTTGAAAAGTGACCAGCCTTGGCCCAAGGAAAGGACTCAATATAATCTCCCTAATGTTCAGAGTCTTGGCAAATCAATAAGATAAACAACGCTTCAAAGTAAGAATATGTTCAGGTGGAGTAGTTCATACCTGTAATCCCAGCACTTTGGGAGGCTGAGGTAGGAGGATTGTTGAGGCCAGGATTCAAGACCAGCCTGGAAAACACAGCAAGACCCCATCTCTACAAAAAATAGGAAAAATTAGCTGGGTGTGATGGCGTGCACCTGTAGTCCCAGCTACACAGGATGCTGAGACAGGAGGATGGCTTGAGCCCAGGAGTTCAAGGTTACATTGAGCTATGATCACACCACTGCACTTCAGCCTGGATGGTGAAATGAGATCCCGTCTTTACAAAAAAAAAAAAAAAAAGTAAGAATATGAATAGCCAATTTAAAAAATGTTTATTTTATTTCTGAATAGTGTAGGGGTGGGGAAAATGGCTTCCTTCTGCCCATCTAGGTTCTTTGGCTGGGCTAGGAATGGAATTGACATAAGACAGATTAGCATAGAGAAAAACCGTATTTAATTACATGCATACACATGACATGAGACTCTAAGAAGGGCCAGATGATTGAAGCTTATATAGCATCCTGAGCTACAGAAAGGAAGAGGGGCTTGGGCTTTTGTGGGTTCGTGGTCACACAAGTTATAGGAGGGTGAGGGGAGAAAGTATATGGTGAATAAAGATTATCTTGTTATGCAGATAAATCTCTCAGGTAATAAAAGTTGTCTGGAGCAGCCCTCTTGCAGATACAGACACTTTTACTGATGTAGATTTCCCTTATAGTTGTAAATTTCTTTTACAAAAGGACAGCTGTTCAGAGCTACTCCTGTGTCTGCAGTTTCTCAGAATAACCAGCTCAAAATATGCCAAAAAAGTATATTTGGGGGTGCCATATTCAGGTTTCCTACAGTTATACTGTAGGGTGGTATGTCCTGAGCCCTAATAGTAGGTAATACACTCACATAGTTAAAACAAAAAATTCAAAGTAGAGTAAGAGGTTCACAGTGAAAAGTCTTGTTCCCACCCCTGCCTTTATGAGCCCAATTCCTTCCACCAATCCCCAGTGCCCACACACAGGTAATGACTTACATTAGTTTCCTATGCATCCTTCCAGAGTTCCTTTAGGTAAACAGAAGCAACTACAAATATATTGAGTAGATGATTTTAAGCTAACATTTCCTGAGCACTTACAATGTCTTAAGCACTGTTCTAAGCACTTTATAAGTGTTAACTCCCTCCTCACCATAGCCCTGAGAGGTAGGTGCTATGCCCATTTTAAAGAAAACAAAACTAAGGCAAAAAGAGGTTAAGTAGTTTGAGTGGTTGAGTCCAGCAGTTCACAGCCCTGAGGAAATGCAGATGAACCGTCAACATCTGAAAAGATGCTCAGCTGCCTTAGAGGTCAGGGAACTGAAAATGTAAATACCAACAGCACTAACAGCACCTCATATTTCATTCATCCAGTGAGCAGACTTCAAAAAAGGCCTGTTACTCTCAGGCTTGGAGGTGGGGACTCATACTAACATGTCCTACCAGTGGGAGCATGAATTGCTTCAAATTTGGGGGAAAGCAATGTGGTAAAATGTATTAAAATGTTTAACACACATGCCTTTTGACCCCATTCCTCAGAAACAAAAGCTCTAGAATACAAGGTTATATGTACACAGATGTGCACTGCAGCATTGTTTGAGAGGCAAAAGTAGAAGCCATCTGCATACTCATGAAGGGGGAATGGCTGGGTAAATTACAGTACATTCATAGAAAGCAATGTTTACGGGAATTATGTTAAGTTAGATCTATATGTATTGATCTGGAGAGATGTTCACAAAATATTTTAAGTGAAAAAAGCAATTTATTAATAATTTGTATAGTAGTTATATATTTTTGTTTCATATTTATATATACAGTATTTTTCAGAAATGTCCTATATGTGTGTATTTGTTTGAATATGTTCATATATGCATAGAGCAATGATGCTCCACTGGGGACAGTTTTGTCCCCCTTCCCCCTGGGGACATGTGGCAACAGCTGAAGACATTTTTGGTTATCATGACTGAATGACATAGCCATATAATGAACACAACACAGGACCCCCACCCCACCCCACAATTACCAGCCCCAAATGTCAGTTGCACTGAGGTCGAGAAACCCTGGCGTAAAGAAAAAAAGCATAAACACCACACTGTTAACTTTTTCCTTACACATCTGTGTTGTTTGACTTATTACAATGTGCATTTATTTTGACAACTAAAAATTATCCTATAAAGTAAAAAATAATATTCAATAAAAGTTTATTGTTCTGGCAAAGACAATGATGGAGCAGGAGTGGCAGTCTGTTTGCCAAGTCAAACTGTGTCCCAAGGAGACCTGAGTGGGCAGGGGTGTGAGAGGAGAGTGGTGGAAGCTGGAGGCAGCAGGGGATGGGTGGGGGGCTTGGTCCTGACCTTGGAGCTCACCCACACAATCTGAATAATCCCAGGGTGCAATTGAGGTTTTCCTGACCGGGACAGGGGCCTGCAAAAATTTCCCAATTACGAGGCAAGCCTACTATGAGAGTGAGAAACAAGCTGCAACTCAATTTCCTTTTCATAGCCTGGGCTAAACCACCTATGGTCAGGAAGCAGGGAATCATCACACATCGGAGCTGAATATCTCATTGGTCTGCTGAGGGGCAGGTTAGTAGCTGTTCCTCAGGAAAGGGTTGTGTGGTCAATTAAGATAGGAAAACTCTGTCTTTAACCACAGGTAGGCTGGGCGCGGTGGCTTACGCCTATAATCCTAGCACTGTGGGAGGCTGAGGTGGGAGGATTGCTTGAGGTTAGGAGTTCCAGACCAGCCTGAGCAAGAGCCAGACCCCATCTCTACTAAAAATAGAAAAAAATTAGCTGGACAACTAAAAATAGAAACAAAAAATTGGCCATGCATGGTGGCACATGCCTGTAGTCCCAGCTACTTGGGAGGCTCAGGCTTGAGCCCAGGAGTTTGAGGTTGCTGTGAGGTAGGCTGATGCCACGGTACTCTAGCCCAGGCAATAGAGCGAGACTGTTTCAAAAAAAAAAAAAACAACAAAAAAACCCCAAAACAAAAAAAAACCCTAAGAAAACCCACATGTAAATTAAATGATTCTTTGCTGCAGGCCTTATCAGAGCCTTTAATATGCGCTAGTGTGCATCTCCAAGAGGATGGTCATTAAATGTGGGACTTCCCTGTCTTAACAACTTTTTCTTGAGAGCATATCTAGAGACTTGGATTCTAGGGAAATACCTAGTCTAATTATAGTTTTACTGATGAGGAAATGGTAGCCAAAAGGAGAAAAAGTGACTGGCTGAACTAGCTGGTGGGGCTAGCTGTTTTAGCGATGCTATGACCAATACTTTTTCCCCCACCAAACATCTAACCACAGGTATTAATAAATTATACATCCTTGGGGAACATGCCTCAGAATTTTTTTTCAAATTTAATTTGGAGGGGATGCAGTGGAAGTATGGGAGAAGGCAGGAAGATCAGATATGATCCTATGAAGCAATGCTTCATTCACCAGGACCTTTTGAAAATATTATAACCTGGAGCTGGGCCTGGTGGTTCATGCCTGTGGTCCCAGCTACTTGGGAAGCTGAGGCTGGAGGATTGCTTGAGCCCAGGAGTTTGATACTGCAGTAAGCTATGACCACCCTGTAGACAACGTCATGGTTTAAATAAAGAAAAAAAAGCATAACCTGCACGGGTCAGGTGGGAACACCTGGGACTTCAGTCCTCCCCAATTTACTTCATATTGACCTCATTGGGCCAGAAGTTCTATACACTGTTTTTGTATATTCTGTCCAAGTATTAAATTTTCTGAAAATTACTGGATGCTATTATATCCCAGGCCTCTGCAATGCGCTGGGGATTCAATGATGAATAGAGCGTAATTCCCACAACGAAGGGATTTTCCATCTGGTAAGGAAACACAGACACTGCATGCAGCTAGAATGCTACAGGACTATACTGACGCTGTGAATTAAGTGTTAGGAGCTGATGGAGGGGATACCATTTCCGAAGGCTCTTGAATGCCCACCTTGCTAAGAAACTTGCAAACCTTAGCCTCTGGACAATGGAGAGCTATGGAAGACGGTTTCTGTTTTAAACAAAGAACTCTAGTAAACGGGGAGGAGCCACAGTAAGTTATGTGACTCCATCTCCCATTATTAACTCCCCTTCCTGCTCCTCCTCCTCTAATAACCTCGAGGAGTAGCAACCTCCTCACCCCACATGACCCCACAAAACGCACTGGTCCTGGGTGGGGTCCCACGTCTGGCCCTAACTTTCTACCCCTCACCAGCTCTGCTCAGGCCCGGACCCTGTCCCCTCCCCCAGTACAAATGTAACAGGAAAGCGATGCTACGACTGCAAGTAGGTCCTGTTCAAGTTCTGGCCAATGCAACAAGTTCGCAATGGCTCACGCATGCGAGGTGAACCAGCATGGCCATTAACTAACTAGCCTATCAACGAACACAGTGGTCTTTAGGAGCCCACTCCTAAATTCAAGTCATTTAGGGTTCAGCAGGTCTCTGGACAGACCAGAACTTAATGACTTTCACCAGCAGCCTCCACGTTAGCTGAACAGAACTATCAGGCAAGACACACAGGAATTCCAGTGTGGTTGGGACACTGAGTTCCAGGGATGCAAGATAACTCGCCTACATCACATGCGTTACTAACAGCAAAGCCTCGACATGACACAATCGATACCCATACCCCACAAGCCTCCGAGGCTGCGCGGCGGAGGCAGCCAGGCAGACCCGGGCATGCGCACTCCCTCCCTCGCGTCGCGTGAGTGGGCGGGGAGACGGCGGAAGGCCGAGCGGGAGGAGGAAAGAGCCCCGCCCCCGGAAATCCCGCCCGTCTCTGCAGCCTCGTCCCGGAAGTGTTGCTGTTTGTCGCGGGCGTGATGGCTTCAAGGTTACTTCGCGGAGCTGGAGCTGTGGCCGCGCAAGCCCTGAGGGCCCGCGGTCCCAATGCGCCGGCTGCGGTGCGCTCCATGGCGTCTCGAGGTACTCGGCTCGCCGGGCGCGCCAGGGACCGCCGCCGCTGCGCTCCCGGGGTAGTCCTGGGCCAGCAAAGCGGGCCAGGCCGGGCCGTGCAGCTCTTCGGGGCCCCAGTGACCACCTTACGGCCCGGAGTGCCTCAGGCGCCTTGGGCGTTTCACTGTAATTCTGGGCCACGGCTCGCCGAATTGAGCCCGCTGCGAAAGTGTCCTAAACAGAGATGCGGGGGTGACCTTGGAGGGCAGAGGCTGGCAGCCGGGATGGGGAGGGGCCCGGCCGCCCTTCAAACCTACGCCTACCTCAAGACGGATGGGCTCTGACCTGCTTTTAGAAAAATTGGCCTCTGTGGTTGGAGGAAGGAAGGCTTCAGCTAGCTGCCACCTTGGGTTATCGTGACTTGGTGGTCCTTAGGGAACCGTGGCTATGGGTAGCCTTTAGGAGCTTGTGAGCCCATGAAAACTTAGGCAGAAGTTTAAATTTCGCATTTCCTATGGTGATCATTTCCATGTGTACTTTTCTATCTCGATCATTTCAGTCAGTACTGTAATTTACTCATCTTCCTTTAGGTGGTGTTCCTACTGATGATGAGCAGGCGACTGGGCTGGAGAGGGAGGTCTTGATGGCTGCACGGAAGGGACTGGTGAGAAACTCCCTTCTGTATCTTCTGTGGAGCTTATGGTCTTGGGTGGGATCAGAGTAGTCTCTCTGGAAGCATTTGATCCAGGAAACCTGGCTTGCAGACACAACCCCCGAGCTTCTGGAGGGGAGGGGCTATTTGGAATGATGGCTCAATTCTTGTCTTTTTCAGGACCCATACAATTTGCTACCCCCAAAAGCAGCTTCAGGCACTAAAGAAGATCCTAATTTAGTCCCTTCCATTACCGACAAGCGAATAGTAGGCTGTATCTGTAAGTACCTCACCTTTATTTTCTTATCCATTTGTTTAATGTATCCTGCTGTATTGTTGTCTATAAGCTGCTTCAAATCTTTTGTGTTGTGTGTGTGAGTCCATGTTTGTAAATAAGTCGTTCTAAGTGTCTTGGCCCTCTTAAGCCTCATTGTGCCTGAGTAGGTCATCCTTACTGGAAAGAGAACAGCAACAAGACTGGCTCACTGGAAGTGCATCATGAAGAAGGAATATTCGTCCAGAAAATACTTATTGTTGTATTGCTTCTGTGCCAGGCACTGTTTTAGGCACTAGGGATACATGCCAGAGTGGACCCTGCTTTGGGATTCTACATAGGCATGGGAATTGTTATAATTTCGAATGACCCAGACATAAGGTCAGTTTACTCACAGGTAAATGCAGGGCCTTAATTTCATCTGAAAAACGAGGAGAGCTTGAACTGATGTCTTAAGATGGCAGCCATAGTTTGGAAAAGAAATCAATGTTGAAAGTGTCCCTTTCTAGGCTGTATGACCTTCAGCCACCTCTTTTCCTTTTAGGTGAAGAGGACAACACTGCCGTCATCTGGTTCTGGCTGCACAAAGGCGAGACCCAGCGATGCCCTAATTGTGGAACCCATTACAAACTGGTGCCCCACCAGTTTGCACACTGAGCCCGTGCACTAATTTACTCAAAATGTGCTGTAAAGTTTCTTCTTTCCATTAAAGACTAGCCATTGTTTGGCTCCTCCCATAGGTAGCTGGTCTTACTTCCTTCCTGTATTTTTGGGTAGGCTTGGAATATTCTTACTTTGGGAATAGCTATTTCTTAATACTAGTTTGCCATCCACTTAAAGTGTACAACCAGTGTACAGTGCTTAGATTAATAATAAAAATAGGTTGACAACGCATAATGCAATGATTGGGACCACCTGGTACAAGGGAAAAGGATGGGTTGTGGATTCAGGCTGCTTGGACTTACAATATTGGCTCGATTATTTGGCTGTGTCACTGTGGGCATGTTCTCTGAAGGTCAGTTACATCTAAAAAAAGATAAATACCTTGTGAGTTATCAGAAGTAATAATAATGTGTAAAGAGCCCTGGCAGATAGTAGGTCTTTACAGTATCACTTTAGAGAGGGGGTGGCCATGTGAGAAGAGTTTTAGGGACCTTGAAGTCTTGAGGGACCCAGGTTGAAATGAGTTCATGGGGATACCAGCTGAAAAATTCAGAATATGGGGCAATTCCAGAAACCAATGACCATGTTTCTTTACATAAATTGCAACGAGTGGGGGGAAAATACTTAGGAAAAACCTTTAGAGTAAAACAGGGAGATACACCAAACAACAATGTATGGACCTTGTTTGAATCTTTAAAAACATTTTTATTTTTTTTCTTTATATGTACACCATGGAGTACTGTGAATCTTGATTTGAAAAAAACAATTGTAAAGGGAAAAAATAATTTGAACTTTTATACAATTGGATAATTGATATTTAGGCATTTATTAAATTTTTAGGTGTGTTTATAGAGTTAGGTGTTCTTATGGAAATATTAGTTGGGAGAAACACCAAAACCCACTTCAGCTACTTCATACTTTTGACACTTTGGGACAAGTTCTCAAAAACTTATCTATAAAATGGAAATGCCTTTTCATTTTGTGTGGAGATTAGCCAGAGGTGGCTTCAGTTACTATCTCCACAAAATTGGTTCAAACTTGACCTTTTACTGGGAACTGATGATAGGAGAGTCAAAGAAAAAAGCCCTTTCTCCTATCTTGGCTGACCTGTCTAGAAGGTGTAGTCAGAGCTATTGCTTCCATTCCTTGCTGTCATTAGCTGTTGCCAGGAAATGCCCAAACATTTATCTGTCCTTTGAGGCCCTTCCCTCTGGGAAGGAGAGTCCCTAGATGGCCATCTATTAAATCTAACCCCAGCACTCCCACTTAAATGCTGTTCTAAACAAGTTTTCCAATAATTTACCTTTAAAACTGGTCTGGTGCCACCACTAAGGTGTCCTGTTTGGCTGGCCTGCACTTCCCTTTCCCTTTCCCCTCTTATAACCCAAACTGTTTAGGGGGTGCTTTTGACTCTCCACATAATTGCTCCAGTCTTCCTCCCTCATTTCCAAGTCCTTTTTCATTTAAATTTTACCCAATTCAATCCTAAAGAAAGAAAAATCTCCAGGACATTTCCAGACAGTGGTAGGCAGACTAATGATCCCCCAAAGATGTCCACGTCCCAATCCCCAGAACCTGTGAATATGTTAGGTCACATAGCAAAAAGGAATTAAGACTGCAGATGGAATTAAGGTTGTTAATCAGCTGGCCTTAAAATAGGGAGATTATCCTGGATTATCTAGGTGGGTTCCAAAAACTAGGGAAGCAGAAGAGAGACGTGACTATGTTGGAATGGCCAGAGAGATGCAATGTTGCTGGATGGGGGAAGGGGGCCAGGAGACAAGGAATTCAAGTAGCCTCTAAAAGCTGGAAAAGGCAAGGAAATGATTCTCCCCTAGAGTCTCCAGAAAGGGACTAAATCCTGCTGACACTTTGATTTTAACTCAGTGAGACCCACGTCAGACCTACGCAGAACTATAAACTTGTGTTCTTTTAAGCCACTAAGTTTGGGATAATTTTTTGTGGCAGTAATAGGAAACTAATACACAGACCAGTAAATTTAACAGCTACCTCCTGGGTAAGTGGTCTTATATTTAGCTGCACATCAGAATCACCTGGGGATCTTCTACAAATCCCAGTGCCCAAGCCACACCCAGACCATTAAAGCAGAGTATCTAGGGGTGGAACCCAGACATCAGAACTTTAAAACAGGAAGGCTAAGAACCTCTGCTTTGGGCTAACCATGTAAACGTGAATAGTTCATTTGCTTTTCTCTTGATAACTGGAAACCCTAGAGGCCAAAAGGAAATGTAATGCCCCCTACTAAGAGGACCAAACCTTTGCTCCTGAGTAGAAGTGGGCTCCATCTTAGAAATTGGATCCCATCTCCCCTCACCAAGGAAGAATATAGGCCTCACTCTAATGGTATTTATTAAACTATCTGCAAGTACAGAATGAAGAACATTTTCCCAGGACTATTTGAGGGTAAGTTGCTGATTTGACGTCCCATCACATTTATTAATGAGTGTGTATTTCTTGCAAAGACATTCTCTTAATACCCACAATATGGCCATCAAAATCAGGAAGTACGATTTACATATTTCTACCATCTAATCCTCAGATTCTATTCAAGTTTTGCTAAAAGTTCCAATAATGTCTTCTATAGTAAAAGGATCGGTTCAGAATCACATGTTGCCTTTGGTTGTCCTGTCTGGAACATTTCCTCAATATTTCCTTGACTCTCCTGACCTTGGCACTTTTGAGAATTATACCAACTTGAGTTTGTTCCCTCGTGATTGGATTCAGGTTATGCATCTTGGACAAGTGATGTTGTACCTTTCTTGGGAGGCACATGATGCTGACTTGTCCCATTGCTGATGAGGTTTACTTTGGTCACTTGATTAAGCTACTGTCTGCCAAACTTCTCCACGGTGAAGTTGCTCTTTACTAAGTATCTTACGGGGCAATACTTTGTGATGTCAATACTTTGTTTCTCATTAAACTTTCAATGTATTTATTTATATCAGTATAGATTTGTGCTTTCTTATTTTATTCAGTGGATTATAATCCATGTCTATCATTATTTTTTGACATTAAATTTGTTCCAAATTTGGCCACCGGGAACCTCTTAAAGCTCCTGTGGCCTTTTGACATGCCCCTATCATTCTTTGAGCACTTCTTTTATTTTCTAGCACAAAACGTTCCAGGCTCATCTTCCAGGCTGTTAATAAACCCATGAAACAGGTGCTATTATTATCGCCCTCATGACAGAGATGGGGAAACCTAGGAACAGCTCAGGACTATGTAGCTAGCAATTTGTAGTGGCAGGATTGTGAACCCAGACCATTTAGCTCCAGAGCCTGAACTCTTTTTCCTCCTAATTTTTTATTTTAAAATAATTTTAGACTTAGAGAAAAGTTGCAAAAATAGTAGAGTTCCTATTTACCTTTCACCCAATTTTCCCTAATGTTAACACCTGCCATTACTATAGTACAATCATTAAGACCAAGAAAGTAACACTGATGCAGTACTATTAACTAATCAATAGGACGTATCTGGATTTTGCGGGGCAAAGCCCAGTAAGGTCTTTTCCAACCCAGAGTCTCACATTGTACTTGGTCTTGTCTTCATGACCTGTCACTTTTGAACAAGAGAACTGAGCCATTAATTTGTAGACTGCCTCTGTCTGGGTTTGCCTGCTGCTTGCTCCTGGGTAGATTGAGGTGATGCACGAATATCACAGGTGAAACAGGGCCCACTTAGAGCATCATCAAGAGACAATGACTTACTTATTACTGAAGATGTAAACTTTGACCATTTGGCTAAAGTGGTGTTTACTGGGTTTCTCTACCATAAAGCTACTATTTTTCCTTTTGTAATCAATAAGCATCTTGTAGGGAGATACTCTTGAGACAATGCAAATATCCTTATTTTTGCCCATTGATTTTTGCATCCATTCTTGCCTGCAACAATTATCACTGTGGTGTTTGCTCAACGGTGATTTTTTTTTTCATTATTCCTTTGACATTCATTGGAATTCTATCTTAAGGGAGAGCTGTTCCTTCTCCCCCCATGTATATATTTACTCATTTATTTATATCAGTATGAGTAACAAATATCTTATGCTATGGCTTATCATCCATTGCAGATTTGAGCACTGTGCACTCCAAGCTGTTCCTGTGTCCTTGAGACAAGCCCCTTCTTTTTTTAAGGGCTTCCTTATTTTGTGGTACCACAAGATAGTCCAGGCTCATCTTGCATTTTTCCCTGTCTCAGGGGAAATGTGATGCCCCACTAGAAGGACCAAACCTTTGCTCTTGGATAGAAGTGGGCTCCATCTGAACCTATGGCCGCTTAGCAGTTTAACTGGATCCTGTTCCCCTCACCAAGGAAGAACATAGTTCTCATTCTAATGGTATTTATTAAACTATCTGCAAGTAAAGAAGGAACTTTTTCCCAGAATGGTATTTAGAAACCAAGATCTGGACATTGTACGTGCTTATTGCTACTCCGATGTCACGCTTCTAGGCCTTCCCAGCAGACAGGGCTAGGAAATGCGTGTATATATTCTAACCCTGGCACTCACATATACAAGCATTTACTTCCGTGTCTATCGGTATGCATATCAAAACCATGAGTTCACAGTACCTCCAACTCTAGTCCAACCCAAGGTTCATTCCAGCCATACTATCTTCCTTATCTGTAGCTTCTCTCCAACGATGAGAATCCCAGCAGAGCCTGAGCTAACCATACTATCCCTGGCAGAAGAGGGGGCAGGGAGGATGCTGCACTGTGCTTTGCCTTGAAGAACGGGATTTTTATGGACATAAAGAAGGCCATTCCCATGGAGAGAACAGCAAGCGCAGAGGCAAGCAGGCAAAGGATGTGACGATGGGTAAGCCTACCACAGGGGAGAAGCATCTCAGGGGGCTTGAACCACATGCAACAATGGGTGCTTCATGAAGGTGATTTTACCAGCATCACATCAATTTGGTTTCATTTCCTCAGGCAGTGGAGAACACAACTGCTTGACATTTTGGAGTAGGAAGTGCCAGAACCAAGGTTATCTGGCCTTTAGGTCCGAGAGCAAATGGATCAGGTGGGCAGGGGAATGGAGCTGTGGTCATGAACTCAGGTGGTGGTAACCATAGTGGAAAGAAAGGATGGTGGGAAAGGTACCACAGAACCATGGGACTTGGTAACTGAGTGAGGGGGACATAAGGAAGAGGCAGGAGTCAAGTGACAAGGCTCCAGGCTTGGGGCCAATGGAACCATGAACAAAACCCTGTGGGAGGAGTTGGTCGGGAGGGCATCCTACTGAGTTCTTGGAACAAATTGTTTTCCCCTTGAGGGCATGTGCCAGTGTAACTGCCCCGTGACCAAAAAGCCTCACAAAAATGTCCTGTGCAGAGAGGTCTGACTCAGTACTTTCTCCCCTCCTGCCTGATCTCTTCAGTTCTGGGCCCTCCCTTGTCCCCCACAAACCTCAACTGCCTTCAACACACAGGTCTGGTCACCAACCTTCCATGGCTGGCATCCCACCATCCAAAAGACAGCTAACAACCCCCTCAAGGCCCTCCACATGCCAGCCCAACCCATCAAACCTTTTTGGTTTATTTCACACTATAGCCATAGGAGACCACTTACCCTTCCCTGCCGAGGCATCAGGTGCATGCCCTTCTCTCCAGCCCCACTGGTCCCAGGCGCTTGTTTGAGCTCTTACCTCTGCCTGGGACACCTTCCCCCTATCTGGCTAACACCTGGGCCCTTGTGAGTCAGCCTACCCACCTGTTGGGTTAGACGCTTGTCCTCTTTGTCCCCACAACTCTACCAAAATGGCTTGTTTCTCTTACTCTGGACCTGTATGTTTGTTGGGGCAAGGATCTATCTTGTCTACCATTTGCCCAAATACACGGAACCCTCCCGGACACACAGTAGGTGCTTAAATACTTAATCAAGAAAGAAAAGAGCAGACACTTTCATTTCCTCACTGCTCCCTTGGGCTCCTCTGCCCCTCCTCCCCCTGCTGCTTTGCCTCTTCTGTCCTTCTCTCCCTTCACGACACCAACCTGTCTGAACTAATGAGCCTGCATCATCGCTGGTGTCTGCCAGCTTTAGCCCTGGCCCAATGGGGCATGCAGAGGCGTCCAACAGAACAGATGATGCCTCCATGCTCCTAGGTCCTGTCCAGGAACAACGCAGATGAAGGCAGCCTTGTTCTCTGCTTCCCCTGGTGGACTGTAGCAAGCAGGTAACGAGGCTCGGGAATTATGCTCCAGGGTGAGAGCCCAGCCTCCTGTGCCATGTTGCCCTGCCAACCACTGAAACGCTCAAGCTTCTGAGCTAGAGCCGGAGCCACACTGTGTTCTCTCTGGTCCTTTCTTTGAAAGTCCCCAGGGATGGATGAGCAAACAACAGCACAAAGAACCAAAGAAAACAGAGCCACACATTGTGCCTTGTCCATAATTATTACTATAATGATTTTTAAAAAAAGGTTTTTTTTCAGGCAACTGTGATAAATTATTGTACATATCTGGAAGAGAGGTGGTGGGGTCCTGTCTACAGCGAAAGTGATGACCTCTTTCTTAGGGGAGGTAGAGAAGGAAATGTCCCCTACCTCCTCAGGTCTGACTCCTGATTAAGTGGCTTCCACTCAACAAATGAAGACCATTAATCCTTTCCCGTGCAGGGAATTGAGGGTAAAGGAGAGGGAGCAGCAAGTCAATGAAGTGCTTTGAAGGGGAGATCATGACAACTGCTCATCCTCTGCCCTGGCTCTGGAGGGTCTGACCCAGGCCACACCCCCTCGCTGGGGACAGAAGACTACCCAGTACTCTGCCCTACACCAGGGCTCTGCCCAGGAAGACAGCGTGTGAAAGGGTCTAGGCTGCCCTTTCAGGTCAGGAAGAGGAGGTGGCAATGGACACAATGATGCACCAGTGGACTTGTTGGCCACCCCTGGTCCACCGCCAAGGCTAGTTACACAGGCATCCAGGCACTCTGGCCCTGCGAGCTCCGGGAAGCAGCCCCGAGACTCAGAGCAAGGAACCACAGGCCTAACTGGCCCTGCTGAAGGGACACCCAGAACAACCCAACACTGGGCTCCTCAATTCCTACGCTCCAGCTCAAGACTCCCATCCACACAGCTAAACATTACCGTGTGTGTGTATGTATATGTGTGTGGCGGCAGGGGATGGGGGGGAGGGCTGCAGGGGAGCACTGCTGCACCACCTGCCTGCGGGTTCAGGGCATGCAGGGGACCCTAAGCCTAGTATGTGAGCCCAGACCAAAAAGGGTTAAGGGCTCTGGCTCCCCCTTCCTCCCATTCTCCCAACATGCTCCACCCTCCTGGGGCACTAGAAGGTTTTGCGATGAATAGCACGAGAGCCATCCTCTTCATACTCCTTTTTGGACACCCACATCTTCTTAAAAGTGTCCAGCGAGGCCAGGATGGAGCCACTGTGAGGACGGAGGGATAGTATTCTTGTGGACCTGTGGGCTGAGTCGACCGCCCTCCCTGGGCACTCAGAGCTCCCTTTCCCTTACCTGGGAGGGAAATCCACCCACCTCCACCTGGCCTGGGCCAACCCTGGGAGAAGCGTCCAGGGCAAAATGGTCTCCTCCCAGAGCCCTCCCCTTGAGCCCCGCCTCACCCAATCCACGTGGAGTACAGCCGTTCCTGGGGGGCTGAGATCTAGAGGGGACAAGTGGCCATGTAAGTGCCCGGTCCCCACACAGCAGCCACCCTCCCAGCCTAGGGGGCATCTCTCCAGGGCCGAGGTCAGGCAGCCAGGGCCGAAGCTGGGAGTGGGCATAGCCAAACCAGGAGGAGCAGGGCTGGGTGAGCATGGACGGGAGAGGGAGTCTAGAGGTGGCATATGCCCTTCCTCCCTCCCCAGGCCAAGGTTGCCCAGCACTCCTGGTGCCCTAACGGAACTCTCAGGAACCTCACCTTGATTTTGACATCCTTCGGGGCAAGCTTCTTCACTTCACTTAGTAATCGGTCACCAAAACCTGTGAACACAAGACTGAAGCCTGTGAACACAAGGGTGGCAGAGCTGGGGACCCACGTCCGACCTCCTTGCTACTAGCCCCCCGCATCCAGCCTCCAGCCCCCTCCCCACCAGTTGCTGCTGTCCCTCTCAGCAGTTCTCCCC